>NW_024081017.1:189866-791413 GCF_003009895.1 Hyaena hyaena
GTTTCAGAGTCTGTGTCTCCCTCTCTCTCTCTCTAACCCTCCCCTGCTCATGCTGTCTCTCTCTCTGTCTCCTAGAAATAAATAAAACATTTTTTAAAAAAGAATATATATATATATAAAGAATATATATATATAAAGAATATATATATAAAGAACATATATATAAAGTATATATAGAAAGAACATATATATAGAGAAAGAACATATATATAGAGAAAGAACATATGTGTATATGTATATAAAGATTTGAGCAGCTTTTAAAGGATTTTTCACGGGACACCTGGGTGGCTCAGTCCATTAAGTGTCCAACTTCAGCTCAGGTCATGATCTCATGATTTATGAGTTCAAGCCCCGCATCGGGCTCTATGCTGACAGCTCAAAGCCTGGAGCCTGCCTCAGATTCTGTCTCCCTCTCTCTCTGCCCCTCCCTTGCCTTCTCTCTCTCAAAAATAAATAAAAATAAAGGATTTTTCACAATTGTTACATTTGTAGGGTTTCTCTCCAGTATGAACTTTTTGATGTAGGATAAATTGTATGGGCTGAAGTCCTTTTTAAATAATTATGTGTGTAATACTTTTTTTTATATATGATTTTTTTGGTGTTGATTTTTTTTTCTGAGAAGCTGTGAGAGGCCCTTCCACAAGACTTCAAAGCAGAGAGTTTCTTTCAAGTATGAAGTATTTGATGGCGAGTCAGGGTTGGTCTTGCAGATGTGAAACCTGTGGAGTGTGTTCAAGGACGAGAGAAACCTGCAGGCTTTTGGAAATCCATCACCTTTGTGTGGCTTTCGTCTGGGTGTGCTCTGCTGTTGAATGAACGTTGGAGCTTTGTTAGTGGGGTTTGCCACTCTGCTTACATTCCAAGTATTTATCTAAAATATAAATTGTTTGGAGTGTTGTAAATGATGACCAGTGCCTAAAGGCCTTTGTGTTTTGACCATGTTTATGGGCTTTCTCTACCTTGTGAATTCACTGATGTCCAGTAAGATGGGACACATGGTTGAAAGCCATGCTGCAGTCGTCACATGCATAACATTGGTCAAAAGTATAAAGTTTCCTATTTTTCTTTAAGTTTGTTTATTTTTGAGAGAGAGACAGCATGAGTCAGGGTCTGAGAAGGAGAGAGAGACTCCCAAGCAGGCTCTGAACCCACAGAACAATGATATCATGACCTGAACTGAAACCAAGAGTCCAACTGAGCCACCCAGGCGCCCCTAACATTTTCCATCTTGAGCACGGTGAGAGCTTGCTGACACACTGGACATGGGGCACTTGTCACATCTCTCTGCATCATCCAGGGCTCCTTTTCTTGCTTCAAAGAGGATATCACTTCTGCCTTACAAATCCGGTGTCCCGGGCTCCTGGGTGGCTCAGTCGGTTGGACGTCTGATTTCAGCTCAGGTCATGATCTCATGGTTCGTGAGATCAAGCCCTGCGTTGGGCTCACTGCTGACAGCACAGAACCTGCTTCAGATCTCTGCCCCCCTCTCTCTGCCCATCCCCTGCTTGCGCTCTCTGAAAAACATTTTTTTAAAGAAAGAACTCCAGTGTCCCAAGAACACAGCATAATCACAGTTAACCTGCATCACATCCTTACACAGTTTTCTCTCTCCAGGGCTCAGAGGAGTCCATCAGTCCAGAGAAGATATGATGGCCACGTCTCTGAGTTTCAAGACTCCTGTGACATCACCTTTAGAAATGAAAGAGCTGTTTTTCTCCTTCTTCCCTTAGGTAAAAGCAGTTTCTTGAGAAATCACACTCTCTCAGAGAGGTCAGTCCCAACACGAGCAGCCCTATTTACTCCTTTATGTTTCTGTTTGTTGAAATTTTTACTATGTTCATCCCTTCTGATCAGTATTTTTATGACTGTTATTTTGAATTCTTTATCATATAAGTCACTTTCTCTTTTTAATTAAGGGCTTTTTCTGAAAAAATATTGTTGTTTTGGTTTGGAACATATTGTTCTGTATTTTCATTTTCCTTGACTCTCTGCCCTGACTTTTAGCTTAGATAAGCAGCCAATCTGGAAGGCGTGACCTTGTGTAGGAGATGAGGCCACTCACCTCTGCTCCAGCTCTTTGTTGTCTCAAATCTTTGTGATCGCCCGACTAGTCTACTTGAATTTTAGTGGCTCCCAGTAGTTGAGGGTGTGCCAAGACCCGTCACTGTCCCAAGGGGAGGATCTCTGTCATCAAATAGATTCAGGTGGATTGGAAGTCAGATCCTCAGGCAGCAACTTTTATTACTATTACTATTACTGACATCCATCAGTCCTCAGTTTTTGTCAGCATTCAAGAGTCTCTCATGGTTTGCCTCTCTCCCTTTCCCCCACCATTTCCCCCTTCTTCTCCCCCTCGTTCCTCAGTTAAGTTCCTCCTAATCCTCCTATACATCCAAACGTATGATATTTGTCCTTCTCTGCCTGACTTATTTCGCTCAGCATAACACCCTCGAGTTCCATCCACATTGCTACAAATGGCCAGATTTCATTCTTTTTCATTGCTGAGTAGTATTCCATTGTGTGTGTGTGTGTGTGTGTGTGTGTGTGTGTGTGTACCACATCTTCTTTATCCATTAATCCATCGATGGACACTTGGGCTCTTTCCATAATTTGGCTATTGTCGATAGTGCTGCTATAAAAATTGGGATGCATGTGCCCCTTTGAATCAGGACTTTTGTATCCTTTGTCCTTTAGACAAACAGCATCACTCTCCCTGTTAGAAATGTACGTTCTTGCATTCCACTTGCATCTGTTACAGTGGTGGCAGAGGGACCCAGTCATCTGTTTTAACAAATAGTCCATGTGATTCTGATGCACACTAAAATTTGAGAACGATAAGTTAGTGGTTTATGAAAATGAAAATCTCTTTGTTGCCCTTACTCTATTTCTGATCTCAGTAAAAGTGTTAGTGCTTTGTTAATGTGTGTATAAGCCTCAATGTGGGTTTCAAGGCTCAGAGGTTAACCAGTCTTTTCAGGGTATAGAGTGTATTTGCATTTTTTTTCTTAAAAATTTTTTTGAGGATGAATGCTGGGAGTTATATGGAAACCAACTTGACAATAAACTATAAAAGGAAAAAAACTTTGGGGCGCCTGGATGGCTTAGTCGGTTAAGTGTCCGACTTTCGCTTAGGTCATGATCTCGCGGTTCGTGGGTTCAAGCCCCGCGTCGGGCTCTGTGCTGACTGCCAGCTCAGAGCCTGGAGCCTGTTTCAGAGTCTGTGACTCCCTCTCTCTCTGACCCTCCCCTGCTCACGCTGTCTCTCTCTCTCTCCTAGAAATAAATAAAACATTAAAAAAAAAAAAAGGAAAAAACATTTTAAGTAATCTTTATACCCAACGTGGGGCTCTAACCCATGATCCAGAGATCAAGAGTTACACATTCTTTCAACTGAGCCAGCCAGGCACCCCTGTATTTGCATTTTTATCTCATTTGAAATAATTTTATTGCTGTCATTAGTTATAAAATACCTGATTCGTGGGAAGGTTTGTTACCTCTTGCATGGGTCTTTTCCATTAAGATCTCGTTCTCCATATGGGCACCCTCCTACACTGTTGGTGGGAATGTAAACTGGTGCAGCCCCTCAAGGAAAACAATGTGGAGGTTCCTCAAAAAATTAACACTAGAACTCCCCTATGACCCAGCAGTAGCACTGCCAGGAATTTACCCAAGGGATACAGGAGCGCTGATGCATAGGGGCACGTGGACCCCACTGTTCATAGCAGCACTCTCAACAATAGCTAAAACATGGAAAGAGCCTAAGTGTCCATCAACGGACGAATTGATCAAGAAGATGTGGTTCATCTATATGATGGAATACTACATGGCAATGAGAAAGAATGAAATCTGGCCATGTGTAGCAACATGGATAGACCTTGAGGATGTGATGCTGAACGAAATAAGTCAGGCAGAGAAGGACAGATACCATATGTTTGCACGTATAGGAGGATTAGGAGGAACTTAACAGAGGACCATGGGGGAGAAGAAGGGGGGAAATAGTGGGGGAGAAGGAGGGAGGAAAACCATGAGAGACTCTTGAATGTTGAGAACAAACTGAGGACTGATGGGGGTGGGGGGAGGGGAAGGGGGGTGATGGGCACGGAGGAGGGCACTTGTTGGGATGAGCACTGGGTGTTATATGGAAACCAACTTGACAATAAACTTTTTTTTTTTTTAAATCTCTTTCTCCATGACTAAGGTTATCAACTCCTTAAACCCAGGCTGAGCCATGGTTGGAACAAGAAGAGTTGAGGACGATGGAGAGAGGGACTCCTCAGGGTGAGCGTGAAGAACATCCCTTATCAGGGAGAAGTTCAATGTGTTTGGAAATGTAACAAGAGGCTTCTTCTGAGGTACAATCGACGTATAACATATTAGTTTCAGATACAACAGAATGATTCAGTATTTGTATTTTGAAATGACCACCACAAAAGGCTTAACATCTATCACCATATATAGCTACAAAATTCCTTTTGTGATGAGAACTTTTAAGGTTTACTCTTAGCAACTTTGAAATATAAAGTACAGGTGGCTCAGTCAGTTAAGCATCTGACTCTTGATTTCGGCTCAGGTCAGGATCTCACAGTTTGTGAGTTCAAGCCCCACATCAGACTCAGCGCTGACAGCACAGAGCCTGCCTGGGATTTTCTCTCTCCCCCTCCCCCTCTCCCCTACTTGCTCTCTCAAAAATAAACTTAAAAAAAAGAAATATAAAATACAGTATTATTAATTATCACCAGCATGCTGTATATTCCATTCCTATGACTTATTTTATAACTAGAAGTTTATACCTTTTGACCCCTTCACCCATTTCACTAAGACCCCACACCCTCCTCTGGCAACCACCAATCTGTTCTCTGTACATTTGAACTTTGTTGTGTTTGGTTTGTTTGTTTTAATTTTTTTTGATTCCACATACAAGTGAGATGGTATGTATGTTTCTTTGACATACTTCACTTAGCATAATGCCTCAAAGACCATTCATGTTGTAAATGGCAAGATTTCCTTCTTTTTATGAGTGAATAATATTCCATTGTGTATATATACCACATTTTCCTTATTTCTTCATATGTTAGTGAATACTTAAGTTGTTTCCATATCTTGGCTATTGTAAATGTGTCTATGAACTTGGGGGTGCATATATCTTTATCAGTAAGTGTTTTTGGTTTATTTGGATAAATTCCCAGAAGTTGAATTGTTGGGTCAATTGAGAATTATTATTTTTTTAATGTTTATTTTTGAGAGAGAGCGAGAACAAGCGTGGGTGGGGGGGAGGCAGAGAGAGAGAGAGAGAAGGGTACAGAGGATCCGGAGCAGGTTCTACACTGACAGTGGTGAACCCAGTGTGGGGCTCGAACTCACAAACCACAAGATCATTCCCTGAGCTGAAGTCAGACGCTCAACGGACTGAGCCACACAGGTGACCCAATGATAGTTCTATTTATTTGTTTTGTTAACATGTATAATCATCACAAGTCTGTTCACTTTATGAAAATTAATCATGGTATACATTTAAGAGTTGTTGTAGTTTCCTTTTTTTTCCCCTTAAATTTATTATTTAATTTACATCCAAGTTAGTTAGCACATGGTGCAACAATGATTTCAGGAGTAGATTCCTTAATGCCCCTTACCCATTTAGCCCCTCCCCCCTCCCAGAGCCCATCCAGCAACCCTCTGTTTGCTCTCCATATTTAAGAGTTTCTTATGTTCACCCCCCTCCCTGTTTTTATATTATTTTTGCTTCCCTTCCCTTATGTTCATCTGTTTTGTATCTTAAATTCCTCATATGAGTGAAGTCCTAGGATCTTTGTCTTTCTCTGACTAATTACGCTTAGCACAATACCCTCTAGTTCCATCCACGTAGTTGCAAATGGAATGATGGTTATATTTAAATTGTTCGAGGCCATATGGTAGAAGCAGGTTTAAACCGGTCCTGATAGACTGTTCCATATCGCATCGACCCAGTCTCAGTCCTGAGAATAGTTCAGTCCAGTTAAA
This sequence comes from Hyaena hyaena, assembly GCF_003009895.1. Lineage (NCBI taxonomy): Eukaryota > Metazoa > Chordata > Mammalia > Carnivora > Hyaenidae > Hyaena > Hyaena hyaena. The sequence continues at coordinate 195,864 of NW_024081017.1, forward strand.
GATTTGTGTCTTATTTCAGGAGGCAGTGACACAGATGGGCCTATAGGGTATAAGCAACTGGGTATTTAATAGGAAACAGCTCTGTGGTACAAAAGAAAAGAAAAGAGGTTAATGGTTGGAGTAGATTGTAATCCCAGTTTCTGAGTCTGAAGGGAGCCGGCCAGGATTTCTATTCGCCAGGCTGGACACCTGTTCAGACGGACTGAGCCTGAGGGCAGGCAACATTAAGCTGATGGATTTTACTTGTTTCCAGGTTGAAGGTCTCTGGTGATCAGAGTGGCCCACGTGGCAACAGGTATGAAGACTGTCCGGCTATCGTGGTGACTTCTCTCCTCTTTTTCATGTTCTCCTGCCTTCACCAATATGGCTTTGGGCAAAGGGCAGTTTTAGTCCTCAATGATTCCAAGTTAGAAGGGCAGGAGAAAAAATTGGAAATGTTTGTTTGGAGAGCTGTAGCCAGATACTAGAGGAAACAAAATTTAGTATCCAATCTAGTTTACAGGCTGAAGACAATTAACAACACTAGAATTTGACATCTACAGGGGTGTATTACTGAAATGCAATTTTTTCCTCTATAAACAGTTGATTTGTGAAATAAGTTTTGTCTCATTAAATTTGGCCTCGTTATTTAAGTGCAGCAAGAATACCAATTGACTGTATAGGCTCCTTTAAGCCGCTTTGATGAAACTTTTGAGAAAGAGAGTGCATGGGAGGGGCAGAGAGAGGGAGAGAGAGCATCCCAAGCAGGCTCTGCACTGTTAGCACAGAGCCCTAAGCAGGGCTTGAACCCATGAGCCACAAGATTATGACCTGAGCTGAAATCAAGAATCAGAAGTTTAACCGACTGAGATACCCAGGCGCCCTGAAATGTAACTTTTATTTAAAAGCCTCTTCAGGGGCGCCTGGGTGGCTTAGTCGGTTAAGAGTCCAACTTTCACTTAGGTCATGATCTCGCGGTTCGTGGGTTCGAGCCCTGCGTCGGGCTCTGTGTTGGCTGCCAGCTCAGAGCCTGGAGCCTGTTTCAGAGTCTGTGACTCCCTCTCTCTCTGACGCTCCCCTGCTCACGCTGTCTCTCTCTCTCTCCTAGAAATAAAAAACATTAAAAAAAAAAAAATTAAAAGCCGCTTCAGGCTAAGAAGCCAAGGCAGGAACTTCCCCTATGACTTGGGTTGAAATACTTGTAGGTTTGGGTGAATTCCTCTTCTTGAGATCCCCCAGATATGGTGAAGTTCCTATGCCTGCCAGAGTAACCTTCCTTATTCAGCTTGTAAGGCTGTGGGTAGCCCTGTAGGCAAGGTACCTGGCCAGTTCTTCCAAGGGGCTTTTTTTTTTTTTTTTTTTTTTTTTTTTTTTTTTTTTTTATTTCCAGGAGAGAGAGACAGCGTGAGCAGGGGAGGGTCAGAGAGAGAGGGAGTCACAGACTGAAACAGGCTCCAGGCTCTGAGCTGGCAGTCAGCACAGAGCCCGACGCGGGGCTCGAACCCACGAACCGCGAGATCATGACCTAAGCGAAAGTCGGACGCTTAACCGACTAAGCCACCCAGGCGCCCCGCAAGGGGCTTTAATTGTTTTATTTTGTTAAGTAAACATTAAAAAAAAATTTTTTTTGAGAGAGACAGCGTCAGTGAGGGAGGGACAGAAAAAAACAGAATCTGAAGCAGGCTCCAGGCTCTGAGCTGTCAGCACAGAGCCCAGTGCGAGGCTCAAATCACAAGCTCTGAGGTTATGACCTGAGCTGAAGCCAGATGCTTACCTGACCTAGTCACTCAGGTGCCCCGCAAGGGGCTTTACTGCTTCCATAAAGTCCATCTTAATTCCTTTAAGCTGTCTGGTAATTGAGTCTATGAGTATCATTCTCAAATATGACTTTCTACTTAAAGCCTTGGTGATATAACCAGTGTTTCCAATTTTGTCCCATTATGTGCAAGCGGAATAGATTCTTAACAAACCTACTCAGATAAGTATCTTGCCCTGAAAATAAAAGTGCTCACTGAGAGTTTCCAAATTCTGAATAGACCAGTTATGGAAAAAAAAAAAAGATAAATATACCTTTGTGAACAAAGATGAAATATCTTACAAGCTGCTGGTAGCTTAAGAGAAAAAGGTTTTCTTAAATCTGGAAAAATCAAAATGTGAAGAAACTATAACAGTGTTTTTCATAAAATGTCATAAAAATTATAATTATGCTCCTAGTTCATTCAGCCTCATGTTTTTATTGTTCGGCTTGAATCCAGTTTTTTCCATTAATTCTGTAAATTTTACCCAGTTCAGTTTTAGGATCTTAAAGTTATTAGAAACCTGTACTTGTCAAAAATTCCTTTTCATGAATCTCCTTGAAAATGACCACTTTTTTACAGAAACACGTGCAAAGCAGTACAGTAAAACAGTAACTATGTATAAATGACAAAAGACTTTAACCGTTGCCATTTTTAAGATCAGATGAAAGAGAGTTCATTAGATTTGTAAGGAAATTTGGTTATTTCTGTGACACATTTTAAGATAATAACTAGAATTATAAGTGGTAGCATACAAATGTATATCAAGTTTTTAGGAATTTCTTACAATTTGTTAATAACTTATTTGTTATAACTTATTAATTCCATTTACCCATACAGTATAACCTAAGAAGTTTATTTTGTATTGGATATGGTTTCTCATGTAACTTAACACACCATTTAAACCTAATTAGTTTAATCTCTGTCTTCTAAGGACACAGAATAGATCTTTGGGGTGTTCCAGGAGCCCTCTGGAAAATCCCAGGTGAGTTCAGCATTAATGTCTTCAGATTCTGTGACTTCTCTTTCTCTCTCAAAAATAAATACAAAAAAATTTTTAATTAAAAAAATACAAGTTATTCATCTATATTCCATTTAGTGGTAAAAACTCTGAAGACATGCCTATTTTAATTATGCCAAGTGTAAACTAGGTTTTTTTTTTGTTTTTTTGTTTTTTTTTTTACAAATAGTTTATTGTCAAATTAGTTTCCACATAACACTCAGTGCTCATCCCCACAAGTGCCCTCCTCTATGCCCATCCCGCCCTCCCCCCCACATCCATCAGTCCTCAGTTTTTGTCAGCATTCAAGAGTCATGGTTTGCCTCTCTCCCTTTCCCCCACCATTTCCCCCCTTCTTCTCCCCCTTGTTCCTCCGTCAAGTTCCTCCTAATCCTCCTATACGTGCAAACATATGATATTTGTCCTTCTCTGCCTGACTTATTTCGCTCAGCATAACACCCTCAAGGTCCATCCATGTTGCTACACATGGCCAGATTTCATTGTTTCTCATTGCCATGTAGTATTCCATGGTATAGATAAACCACATCTTCTTGATCCATTCGTGCATTGATGGACACTTAGGCTCTTTCCATGTTTTAGCTATTGTGGAGAGTGCTGCTATGAACATTGGGGTACATGTGCTCCTATGCATCAGCATTTCTGTATCCCTTGGGTAAATTCCTAGCAGTGCTATTGCTGGGTCATAGGGGAGTTCTATTGTTAGTTTCCTGAGGAACCTCCACACTGTTTTCCAGAGGGGCTGCACCAAATGTAAACTAGGTTTTATTTATCAAAATAACCCCATATCATGTGAACTGAAATGACAGGTAAGTTTCTATATTTCTTGAGTTTTAAGAATAAATACTTCATAAGCGCTTAATTTTAAACTAATTAAATATGGCTCTTTTAAAAAAACATTTTTGGCTATTCTATCAAGAGGTAGAGAAAAAGCTATATATCCATAGATATACATAAACAGACACAGACCCTATAACTTCTGTCACCACCTGTGGTGTTTACGTTTCAAAGGCATGGTAAGATTTACATTCTTAAGGGACAAGGATAGAAAAATGTAAGTTTTCTTCTAGGAGTTTTAGTGTCTTTTGATTGGTTTAGTGGTCCAAATAAAGTGTAATAGTGCAACCGCTGTAATTAGGGGGAGGACCTGTAAGAAAATAATTCTCCAGGGTCACCTGGGGGGCTCAGTCAGTTGAGTGTCTGACTCTTGATTTCAGCTCAGGTTATGATCTCACAATTTGTGAGTCTGACCCCTGCATCAGGCTCTGCGCTGACAGTGCAGAGCCTGCTTGGGATTCTATCTTCTTCTCTCTTAAATAAGTAAACATTTTTAAAAAACATTTTTATTTATTTCTAGGAGAGAGAGAGAGGGAGGGAGACACAGATTCTGAAGCAGGCTTCAGGCTCTGAGCTGGCAGCCAACACAGAGCCCGACGCGGGGCTCGAACCCACGAACCGTGAGATCATGACCTAAGTGAAAGTCGGACGCTTAACCGACTAAGCCACCCAGGCGTCCCAATAAACATTTTTTAAAAGTCAGTCTGCTAGCCAGTCAGTGTCCAGACTTAGGGTTAAGGGAGGCCTCCTCAAAGTTGGAACAGGTCGGGAGACAAAGAGGGAAGCGGAGACCCAGAAACCCTAGGCCTCTGTTGTATTTTCTTTCCGGTGGTTTCCTTTTACAAGGCTACTTTACTCTTCTGTGTGAAGGTACACACTCCTGGCATGAGCCACGGGTCCTGTGGTCACAGGTCGAGGTGCACCATCCTCCTCACCTGCAGGGATCCTTTCCTTGTGCCTTTAGCTCAGACCTTCTGCTCGGGCAGTAGCCTTGCAGTCCAGTTTCCCCTCCTTAACTCTCTTTGGCCTTACGGTGTGGAGGGAGGACCCTTATGCCCAAGATTAGTCCATGAAGGTCTTTATGGTCTGATGGTCTCTTTAAATCATATGGCCTTGAACACGCGGTGCTGGAGAGATTGTTGGATGACTGGAACCTTTGTGTTGGAGCCCACTGGCAGCGCGGTAGCAAGGCGGTTTGCATACACACGTAGCAGTGCAGCAGACGTCCTGCAGGTGGTGCTCCTTTCCCAGATGGGGTTACCCTCCTGAGTGAGGCGGTGAGTAAGCAAGCTGCAAGTAGGGGACAGTCCTTGGTTAATTGCAAGGGCAATAATGCAATCCTGCTGGCTGTACCAGCTGTTTTCTGCTGGTCCCAGCCTTTCAATAACCAATATTCTAGTTGGACTGGCCCTTGGAGTTCTTATGATTGCAAGGCATGCTTCAGCAACGATCAAGAAACTTTGAAGAAATAAAGGTTTACTACTTAGAAGACCTCAGGTAGACGAGAGAAAATGCAATGGCCTGGCATTCTCCTTTTATCGGAGTTGAGGGTGGGGAACTGTGTTTCACAGGCTTTTTTAAGTTTTTTTTTTTACATTTAAATTTGAGAGACAGACAGATTGCAAGTGGGGGAGGGGCAGACACAGAATCGGAAGCAGGCTCCAGGCTCTGAGCTGTCAGCACAGAGCCTGACGCGGGGCTCGAACCCATAAACTGTGAGATCATGACCTGAGCCAAAGTCAGACACCCAACTGACTGGGCCACCCAGGCACCCCTCACAGGCTTATTCTTTAGTGGTGAATTTCAAACATATGAGCAGGAACTTTGAAGTATACAGAAAAGATAAGTGGCCCAAGTGATCAGTTATTAAAATCAACCATGCTTCTAAAATAAAGGAGCCTCAGTCAGAAGACGGGGCCTGGCTCTTTAACTAATCATATGACTGGTAATGTGTTTATTCTGATGCCCAGCTTTGAAGTGGATGTCTTGGTAGTCAAATCTTTTTATTATTTATTTTTGAGAGAGCAAACACAAACAGGGCGGGGTCAGAGAGAGAGGGAGAGACAGAATCCAAAGCAGGCTCTAGGCTCCAACCTGTCAGCACAGAGCCCAATGTGGGGCTCAAACTCACGAACTGTGAGATCGAGTTGAGCTGAAGTCAGCCGCTCAACCGACTGAGCCACCCAGGCATCCTTTAAACTTTTTAAAAAAACTTTTAAAAAAGATATCAGGACAGCTCTGGGACAGCATTAGTTGTAAAGACATTTGCATTATAGGGGCCCAAAGGAAACACGGAGGTAGAAAGCTTATTTGGAGAAATAATGGATGAAAATTTCCCTAACTTGGGGAATGAAACAAACATCAAGGTCCAGGAAGGACAAGGAGTCCCAAATAAGATGAACCCAGCAACACCCACACCAAGGCATGTAATAATTACAGTGGCGAAAAGTAAAGATAAAAAGAATTTTTAGGCGCGCCTGGGTGGCTCAGTCGGTTAAGCGTCTGACTTCAGCTCAGATCATGATCTCACAGTTCGTGGGTTCGAGCCCTGTGTCAGGCTCTGTACTGACAGCTCAGAGCCTGGAGCCTCTTCCAATTCTGTGTCTCCCCCTCTCTCTGACCCTCCCCTGCTCACAGCTGTCTCTATCTCTATCTCAAAAATAAATAAAACATTAAAAAAATTCTTTTTAAGCATAGGAGCACCTAAATGACGTAAAGCGAGAAACTGATAGTAGTATAATAGTAGTAGGGGACTTTGCCACCTCGCATATCGATGGGTAGATCAGACAGAATTATTAAGGAAATGGTGGCTTTGAATAGTACATTAGACCAGATACGTACTGAACAGTCCATCCAAAAGCAGACTACACATAAAACTGAGGACTGATGGATGTGGGGGGGAGGGGGGTGGGCATGGAGGAGGGCACTTTGGGGATGAGCACTGAGTGTTATGTGGAAACTAATTTGACAATAAACTATTTGTAAAAAATAAAAAAAAAAAAAGCAGACTACACATTCCTTTCACATGCACATGGAACATTCTCCAAGATCCATCACCTGTTAGGCCACAAAACAATTCAGAAGATTGACTCCTGTCAAACACCTTTTCTGTCCACCGTGGTATAAAATTAGCAATTAATTACAGGAAAGCAACTGTACAAAAACACAAACATGGTAGCTAACAGTGTTACTAAGCAAGCATTGGGTCAATGAAGAAATCAGAAGAAATTTTAGAAGTATCCGAAGAAAATAAAAATGGAAGCAATGTTTCAAAGTGTTTGGGATGTAGTTAGAGTAATGCTAAGTGGGAAGTTTATAATGATACAGGCCTACCTCACGAAATGAAAATTTCAAATAAACAATCTAACCACACATCTAAAGCAATTAGGAAAAGAACACAAAGCCCAGAGCTGGTACAAGGGCAGGAAATAATAAGGACCAGAGCAGAAACAAATGAACTAGGGACTAAGAAAATAGAAAACATCAATGAAACCAAGAGCTGGTTCTTTGAAAAGTTAAAATTGAAGAACCTTTAAGCCAGACTCATCAAGAAAAAAGACTTAAAATCAGAAATTAAATGGGAGAAGTAACAAGAAATAGAAAGGATCATAAGAGACTACTAGGAAATATTATATGCCAACAAATTTTATAACCTAGAAAAAAATGTATAAGATTCTAGAAACATAGGTCTTCCAAGACAGGAAGAAATAGTAGTAATCAATTTCTTCAGCTTTCCTAACAACATTGTATTGGCAATCAGAAAACTCCTGATAAACAAAAATCCAGGAACAGACTGCTTTACAAGTAAATTCTACCGAACATTTAAAGAGGAGTTTGTTGGGGCGCCTGGGTGGCCTAGTCGGTTAAGCGTCCGACTTTCGCTTAGGTCATGATCTCGCGGTTCGTGGGTTCGAGCCCCGCGTCGGGCTCTGTGCTGACTGCCAGCTCAGCCTGGAGCCTGTTTCAGTCTGTGACTCCCTCTCTCTCTGACCCTCCCCTGCTCACACTGTCTCTCTCTCTCTCTCTCCTAGAAATAAAAAAATAAATAAATAAATAAATAAAGAGGAGTTTGTTGCTCTTCAATGAGTGTCAGATGGGCAACTGACTTGGTATTGGCTCAGGTCGTGACCTTACAGTTGTGACATCAAGCCCTATGTCAGCCTCCACGCTGAGTGGGAGCCTGAATGGGATTCTCTCACACACACATATTCTCTCAATAAATAAACAAGTAAATAACCGTTTTTAAAAAATAAAGAGTTAATACTTATCTTTCCCAAACTCTTCCAAAAATTAAAGAAAAAGGAAAGCTTCCAAATTCATTCTAAAAGGCCAGCATTAATAGTAACAGTGATAATGGCAGCCAGCATTTCCTGAATACAAAAACCAAAGACACCAACAAAACAGACCAACCCATGAACTATAAGGCCATTACCCTTGCTGAAAATAGATGTAAAATCCTCAATACTAGCAAATAGAATTAAACAATACATTAAAAGGATCATTTGCCAAGATCAAGTGTGATTAAGAATTTCAGGGACGCAAGAATAAACAAAATTAAGACTAAAAGCAATATGGTCATGCACAGAAACACACATAGATCAATGGAGCAGAAGAGAGAACACAGAAGTGGACCCACAAATGTATCGCCAACTAATCTTTGACAAAATGGGAAAGAATATCCAATGGAATAAAGATAGTCTCTTCAGCAAAGGGTGCTGGGAAAACTGGACAGCAACATGCAGAAGAATGAACCTGAATCACTTTCTTAAACCATACAGAAACTAAATATAAACCGGAGGCTATCAAAATCCTAGAGGAGAAAGCAGGCAAAAATCTCTTTGACCTCGGCTTACTCAACACATTTCTGGAGACAAGGGAAACAAAAGCAAAAATGAACTATCAGTACCTCATCAAGATAAGAAGCTTCTGCACTGCGGAGGAAATAATCAGCCAAACTAAAAGGCAACCAATGGAATGGGAGAGACATGACATATCAGATAAAAGGTTAGTATCCAAAATCTATAAAGAACTTATCAAACTCAACACCCAAAAAATAATCGAGTGAAGAAATGTGCAAAAGACCTGAATAAACACTTTTCCAGAGAAGACATCCACATGGCTAACAGGCACATGAAAAGATGCTCAACATCACTCATCATCAGGAAAATACAAATCAAAACCACAGTGAGATATCACCTCACACCTGTCAGAATGGCTAACATTAACAACTCAGGCAACAACAGATGTTGGTGAAGATGCAGAGAAAGAGGAACCCTTTTGCACTGCTGGTGGGAATGCAAACTGGTGCAGCCACCCGGGAAAACAGTGTGGAGGTTCCTCAAAAAATTAAAAACAGAACTACCCTGCAACCCAGCAATTGCATTACTAGGTATTTATCCATAGGATATAGGAATGCTGATTCATAGGGATACATGCACCCCAAAGTTTATAGCAACACTATCAACCATAGCCAAATTATGGCAAGAGCCCAAATGTCCATTGACTGGTGGATAATGATTATGATTATTATATATATATTATATATGTGTAATGTTACATATATAACATAAAACCTACACACACACACACAGTGGAGTATTACTCAGCAATAAAAAAGAATTAAATCTTGCCATTTGCAACTGATGAATGGATAAATATTGTATATATAAACACATCCACACACACATATATGCACAATGGAATATTACTTGGCAATCAAAAAGAATGAAATCTTGCCATTTGCAACAACATGTTGTATATTATGCTAAGTGAAATTAGAAAAATATATGATTTCACTCATATGTGGAATTTAAGATACAAAACATGAATATAAGGGAGGCAAAAATATAAAAACAGGGAGGGGGACAAACCAAAAGAGATTCTTAAATACAGAGAACAAACTGAGAATTGCTGGAAGGGTTGTGGGTATGGGGATGGGATAAATGGGGACGGGCATTAAGGAGGACACTTGTTGGGATGAATACACTAGGTGTTATATGTAGATGATGAATCATTGGATTCTACTCCTGAAATCATTATTGCGCTATATGCTAACTTGGATGTAAATTATAAATAAATATAATAAATAAAACAATATGATCATCTCAATAGATGCAAAAAAAAAAGTATTTGACAAAACTCAATATTTGCTTATGATAAAAACTCAAAGTGGGTTTAAGAGAAAACATACTCAATATAATAAACACTATATATATATATATTTATGAAAAACCACAGCTAACATATTAAATGGTGAAAACCAGAAAGTTCTGAGATCAGGAACAAGACAAGGATATCATCCTCACTGTTTCTTCAACATAGTACTACCTGGAAGTCCTATCCACAGCAAGCAGACAGGAAAAAGATATAAAAGGCATTCAAGTTTTTACCGGAGTAAAATTAACTATTTACAGATGATATACTATATATAGGAAACTCTAAAGGCTCCACCAAAACCTATTCGAATAAATGAGTTCATTAATGTTTCAGAATACAAAATGTATACAGAAATATGTTTGCATTTATATATACTCATAATGGAAGTAACAGAAAAAGAAATGAAGAAAACCAATTCCATTTACAATTGAATCAAAAGTAGAATATACCAAAGGAGATATACAGATGGCCAAGAGACATATGAAAAGATGCTCAATGTCACTAATCATAAAAGAAATACAAATCAAAACTATAATGAGATATTATCTCACACCGTCAGAATGGCTAAAAAAAAAAAATACAAGAAATGATGGATGTTGGCAAGGATGCAGAGAAAGGGGAACCCTCTTGCACTTTTGGTGGGAATGGAAACTAGTGCAACCACTCAGGAAAACAGTATAGAGAGTCCCCAAAAAACTTAAAAGTAGAATTATCCTACAATCCAGCAATTGGTATTACTAGGTATTTACTCAAAGAATAGAAAAATACTCATAGGGATACATGCACCTCAATGTTTATAGCAGCACTATCTACAATAGCTAAATTAGAGAAACAGTCCAACTGTACACTGACCAGTGAACAAAGAAGATCTGGTATAGGGGCACGTGGCTGGCTCAGTTGGTAGAGCATGTGACTCTTGATCTCCGGGTTATGAGTTTGAGCCCCATGTTGGGTGTAGAGATTATGTTAAAAATTTTTTAACTTTTTTTTTTTTTTTTGAGAGAGAAACACACAGTGTGAGCAGAGGGGCAGTAAGAGGGAGAGAAAATCCCAAACAGGTTCCACACTGTCAGCACAGAGCCCAATGTAGCACTTGAACTCCCAAACCATGAGATCATGACCTGGGCCAAAACCAACAGCCAGATGCTTAACCAACTAAGCCACCCAGGTGCCCCAGTTTTTTAAACTAAAAAAAAAAAAAAAAAAAAGATATACGTACATATAATGGAATATTTCTCAGCCATTAAAAATGAAATCTGTAAAATAAGTCAGAAAGAGATCATTTAATACCATATGATTCAACTAGTGAAATTTGAGAAATAAAACAAACAAAGGGAAAAACGCAAATGAAGAAATAGACTCTTAACTATAGAAAACAAACTGATGGTTACCAGAGGAGGGGAAGGGTTGGAGGGATGGGTTAAATAGGTAGTAGGGATTAAGGAGTATACTTGGGATGAGCATCAGGTGCTGTGTGGAATTGTGGAATCACTATATTGAGCACTTGAAACTAATAAGTCACTATGTTAACTAATTGAAATTTTAACAAAGAACTTCTTTTTAAGTATAAAATACTTAAGAATAAGTTAAACCAAGAAAGATAAAGACCTATATTCTGAAAACTATAAGACATTGATGAAAGAAACTGAGGATAACACAAAGAAATGAAAAGGTCTACCACGCTCAGAGGATGGAAGAATTCATGTATCATTAAGATGTCCATACTACCCAGAGCAATCTACAGATTCATTGTAATCCGTATGAAAATACCAACAGTATTTTTTTCACAGAACTGGAACAAATAATACTGAAATTTGTGTGGAACCACAAAGATCTCATGAAGATTACCAAAGCAATCTTGAGAAAGAACAGAGCCAGAGTATCACAATTCCAGGCTATAAGCTTTTCTACAAAGCTATACTCATCAAAACACTGTAATACTGGCACAAAAAGAGATACATAGATCAAAGGAACAAAATGTAGAGGCCAGAAAGAAAGTCACACTTAAATGGTCAATTAAAGTACAACAAAGATAGCAAGAATATTCAGAGAGTAAAATACAGTCTCTTCCAAATAGTGTTTGGATAACTGTACAGCTACACGCAAAAGAATGAAATGACCATGTTCTCACACCATATGCAAACATAAACTCAAAGTGGATTCACTATCTAAATGTGAGACCGGAAACCATAAAACTCCTGAAAGCAAACATAGGCAATAATCTCTTGAACATAGGCTTTAGCAACTATTTTCTGGATATATCTCACAGGCAAAAAAAACCCAAAAAACATTAAGTAAAAATAAATTATTGGGACTACATCTAACTAAAAGTCTACTACACAGTAAAGGAAACCATCAGTAAAATGCAAGGATAATCTAGTGAATGGGAGAGGATACTTAAAAGTGATGTTTCATATATAAAGAACTATTAAAACTCAAGAACAACAACAAAACCAATCTGAATTAAAACTGTGCAGAGAACCTGAACAGACATTTTTCTAAAGAAGACCTACAGATGACCAACAGACACATGAAGAAATGCTCAACATCAATAATCATCAGGGAAATGCAAACCAAAACCACACTGAGTTATCATCTCACACCAGTCAGAATGGCTGTCATCAAAAAGACTAGATATATATACTTTTTTATTTTTGAGAGTCAGGGAGAGACAGTGTGAGCAGGGGAGGGTCAGAGAGAGATACAGAATCCGAAGACAGGCTCCAGGCTCTGAACTAGCTGTCAGCACAGAGCCTGATGCGGAGCTCGAACCCGCAAGAGATAATGACCTGAGACGAAGTCGGACGCTTAACCGACTGAGCCACCCAGGCTCAGATACATTGAGTGGTGACAAGGATGTGGCAAAAAGGGAGCCCTTGTGCACTGTTGGTAAGAATATAAATTGGTGAAACTGTTGTGGAAAATTGTGGTTCCTCAAAAAATTAAATAAAAATAGAGCTAATATGATCCAGTGTTTCCACTGCTAAGTATTTACTCAGGGAAAATGATAAAACAAGTTTAAAAATATATCTGGACCACTGTGTTCATTGCAGCATTATTTACAGTAACCAATGTATGGATGGATGTCACCTTATTGTCCATCAGTAGATGAATGGAAAAAGATGTGGTATATGAGTTACATATACCACACAATGAAATATTACACAGCCATAAAAAATGAAAGCTTGTCATTCATTACAGCATGGATGGACCTAAAGGACATTACTAATGGGATAAATCAGAGAATGGCAAGTATTAAATTATTTCACTTACAGGTGTAATCAAACAGTGAATAAGCACAAAACAGAAAGTTTCATAAATACACAATACACACTGGTTGCCAAGATGGAGGATGTTGGGAGATTAGCACAATAGGTGGAGGGCATTAAGATCTAAATTTTAGTTACAGGGCATCTGGCTGGCTTAGTAGAGCGTCTGACTGTTGAATTCAGAGTCATGAGTTCAAACCCCACACTGAGTTTGAACACACACACACACACACACACACACAGTCTTAATTCTACTGGGACACTCCTACCACTTCATCAGTCACAGTTGTTTGCTTTATGTTTCTTACAGTTTTTAATAGCATATATATTCCTGTATTTCATAGCTTGAGACTGCATGCCTAGGAGTTTAAATACTTTTCCTGTATTATATAAAATGGCCATATTTGTTCACTGATTACATTCAGATATTTAAAACTGCACCTTGCTCATGATAGATACATAATAAATATTTGAATGAATGAATACAGGAGTTTATTTTCTAACAAATATAGTAATTTTGCTTTTCTTTTTTTCCAGCTTTATTAAGATATATAATTATTGTGTGAGCTTAATGAGCACATGATCTGATAGACTTCTATATTGAAAAATGATTATTCACACAGTCTTAGTTAACACCTACATGATTTCACACATAATTATCATTTCTTTTTTGCGGTGAGACTATTGAAGATTCCCTGTCAGCAACTTTCAAGTGTGTAGCACAGCAGTATTAATTGCAGCCACCATGCTGTACATTAGAACCTATTCAGAATGGGAAGTTTGTACATTTTGGTCACATTTTACTTCTCAAAACACATAACACTAACCTCTTGGAAAAGCTATCCAATAAAACTTTCACATCCCTGATACATCACACACAGTTGAACAGAGATAACATTGCAGCCTGACAATGGACCCCTAAATTGATCTCTATCTTGCCCTGATCTTTGAAATGTTTAAAGTCTTTGTAAATGTTCTATCTTGTTCCTATCACACAAGGGCTGGAGGTCACATCCTAGGTGTATACCCTCTTAGGACCCATTAACCATAACTTCTCTCATAAGCAAGGCAGCACCGTTTACATGATAATATTTAAGCATAAACTTCCATAAAAAAACAAACAGTCTTTCAAGCATAGCATAGCCACACTTCTGTTCACTGTTCTCCTTACTTCTGCTCTGGGTGCTTTTATTTTACAGGTGAGGCCCAAACCCTCTAGGTAATCTATTGTTTCAACCCAAGAGCAAATGCTGAGACCCATATCCAAGAGGTTATCTGCTGGGAAAGGATACCCCAGGCCCATATCCCAGCGGCATCACCTGTGCACAGAATCTCATTGCTGGTAGGAATATTGGCCTAAGGTGACATCACCCCCTCCGAAGACCTGAATAGGGATGACTTCACCCAGTGCATGAGCTTCTGCACCAGCAGCATCCCTGGCTGACCCTCCTAATGCAGAAAGTGGACAAAGGACGATTTTGCCGATCTTCTTGTGATATTGGGAATTTTATTTTGTTCCTGAGCTGCTTGCAGTCTGCTTAGCCCATTATCCAGGTATCCTTGCTTTCTGCCAAAACATACCCTCGCACTGCCATGCTTGTAGGGGAATCTGACAGAGAATTATTTGTGTCATTCTAAAAATAACTTCTTTTTTCAGGAGATACCTCACTCCTATTAGTCCACCTCTTAACCCCTTGGGAAGAAGACCGCTTTCCAGCACCTTCTACCACAGTCCTCCATCTTTCCACCAGGATCTCCTGACCTGCATCACCAACCACAAAATACTAACCTTTACGTCTATTTTATTAACATCAGTTCATACTCTCCAATGATGTAACTGCCACGCTTGCCACCTTGAATACTGTCAAACGCACAATTTGAACACACTTCATGAGTGTTTTTAATCTACCTGTGTCTTTATTCAGTCACTTTCAGAAATTAAGATCAAGGCACCAAACTATCATTTCTTTGCTTTTTTCATAAGTTTTACTACCTACGTATAGATCCCAAAGCAAAATATTTCCCATCTTAGTTGATTTTTGAACTATATATAAAAGCTTTTGTTACTGAGTCATTCCTTTGTTATTTGATTCACTCCCTCTGTATTAATGTTCGAACTTATTAGGTAATTACAATGTTTTTCCAAAGTGTTTGTGCAATGATATCTCTGTGGTTTAATTTTCCTTTCCCTATTACTGGTGGTATGAACACCTTGTCAAGTACTATGGCTATTTGTTTTCCTCTTTGTTGGAATCCCAGTCATGCCTTTGAGTAATTTTTCTAATAGTTGGTCTTTTAAAATAATTTTGAAGTCTTTTTGTTAAATAATGCGATACTCCGCATTCATGAATAACAAACAAGATTGTGTTGGTTTCCATTTAATGTGTTTTCAGTTTTGATATAATATCTTAAGAAAAATACCTTTTTTAAAATGTTCAATTACTTTTGAGAGAGGAGGAGAAACAGAGACAGAGTGTGAGTGGAGGAGGCACAGAGTGAGGGGGAGACGCAGAATCTGAAACAGGCTCCAGGCTCTGAGCTGTCAGCACAGAGCCCAACCCAGGGTTTGAACTCACAAACTGCAAGATCACAACCTGAGCCGAAGCTTACCTGACTGAGCCACCCAGAAGCCCTTTTTGTTTTTTCTTTTTCTTTTTTTTTTTTTGTTTTTGTTTTTGTTTTTCTTTAAAGAGAGAGAAAGAACACGAGCTGAGGAGTTGCAGAGAAGGAGAAGAAGAAAGAGAATCTTAAGCAGGCTCCACACCCAGAGAGGAACCCGAAGTGTGCCTCTATCTCACATCCCTAAGCCAAAATCAGGAGTCAGATGTTTAACAGATTGAGCCACCCAGACACCCCAAGGAAAGATTTCTTAATTTGGGCATAGCTTAATTTTGTTCCCAAAATTTTCTTTTACTCTGAGGTCATAAATAATGTTTAATTATCTTGAATTCCTAAGTTTTTATACTTTTTTGTTTCACATTTATGTACTTAATCCATTTAGAATTGGCTTTTCTTTTTGTTACCAATATATGTCTAATTTTGTCTCCCCCACCATGAGCATGAAATTGTCACAAGACTGTATTGAAACATTTGCCTTTCTCTGAGAATGCAGAGAAAGGAGAACTCTTGTGCACTGTTGGTGGGAATGCAAACTGGTACAGCCAATATGATGGGTCCTCAGAGTTAAAAATTGAACTACCTTATGATCCAGTGATTGCACTGGTTGGTATTTACCCAAAGAATACAAAAAAATTATTTCAAATGTATTCATGCACCTCTATGTTTATAGTAGCACTATCAACAACAGCCAAATTATGGAAACAGCCCAAGTGTCCACTGACTGATGAATGGATAAAGAAGATGTGATCTATGTATACAATGGAATACTAGCTGAAAAAGGAATGAAATCTTGCCATTCGCAACAATGTGGATGGAGCTAGAGGGAGTTATACTAAGCAAAATAAGTCAATCAGAGACAAATATCAGATTTCACTCATCTGTGGAATTTAAGGAAAGAAACAAGGAAGGCGGGGGGGGGGGGGGAGCAAGGCCAGCGGGGCGCGGATGAGCGGGGGGGGGGGGGGGGGGGAAGCCAAAACCACTTTTATTTAATGTTTATTTTTGAGAAAGAGTGCAAGCAGGGGAGGGGAACATAGAATCTGAAGCAGTATCCAGACTCTGAGCTGTCAGCACAGAGCCGGATGTGGTGCTTGAACCCACAAACCAAGAGATCACAACTTGAGTTGAAGTCAGACGCTTAACCATCTGAGCCACCCAGGCATCCCATAAACACACTCTTAATAACTAGAGAACAAGCTGATGGTTACCAGAGGGGACATGAGGGGAATGGGTGAAACAAGTGATGGGGATTAAGTAATGCACTTGTGATGAGCTCAGGTGATAGTCAAGTCACTATATTGTACACCTGAAACTAATATTACACTGTATGTTAACTGGAATTTAAATTTAAAAAAATTTTACTCTTTATTTGGGGAGAGAACATGAGCAGGGGAGGGGCAGAGACAGCTGGGTACAGAGGATCAAACCAAGCTCTGCACTGACAGCAGCAAGCCTGATATGGGGCTCAAAGTCATGAATCATGAGATCATGACCAGAGTTGAAGTTGGAGGCTCAAACTGACTGAGCCACCCAGTCTCCCCTTGAATAAAAATATATAAAAAAAAAATAAATACAGTTTGATTAAAAAATAAATGTTTTTTTAAATGTTTTTAAGTTTGCTTTTCTCTACTGATTTGGAGTGTAACATCAGCCATTGGGGGGGAATCCATATAAATTTGGATGTTTCTAAACTTTGTATTCTGTTCCTCTGGTGAGTTGGACCCATCTCTGCATGACTACCTCTTGCCTTAATAATACTAACTTCATCATATCTCTTAATGCCTTAGTGCTATTTTTTTGTACCATTATTCTTAAGGAATGTTTTGTCTTTCCTTGGTTCTTTGCTGGAATTTGGAAATTATAGACTTAGAGAAAAAGCTGGTAGACTAGTACAAAGGACTCCAATATAACTACTCAGATTTCCTAATTCTTAAAGCTTTGCTACTTTTCCTTTCTCATTCATTCTCCCTCTCCTTCTACTTCTTCCCATACATGTGTATTTTTCTCCTGAAACGTTCAAGCGTAAGTTGCATACACCATGCCTCTTTACCCCATAATATTTTCAGTAGGTGTTTCTGAAGCACGAGAGTATTATCTGATTTAGAGTCCATATTCCTTTGATCAGCTGTCCCATGTCCTTATGGTAAAATTTATCCTTCAGTCCAAAGCCATTTATTGATTTTAATGGCCATGGTGCTTTATTCAACTTAAAACGTTTTCCTTAACCTTTGTCTTTTATAATGTAGACAATTTTTAAGAATACAGCTATTTCCGGGGCTCCTGGGTGGCTCAGTCAGTTAAACGCCCAACTTTGGCTCAGGTCATGATCTCACAGTTCGTGGGTTCGAGCTCCGTGTCAGGCTCTGTGCTCATAGCTAGCTCAGAGCCTGGAGCCTGCTTCAGATTCTGTATCTCCCTCTCTTTCTGACTCTCCCCTGCTCGCTCTCTCGCTCTCTCTCTCAGAAATAAATAAAAACATTAAAATAATTTTTTAAAAAGAACTGTACCTAACTATGTTAGGTGCTTAATATTTGAATGAGTGGATGAATGAATGAAAGCACTTCTTTAAATTTCCTTATACTTATTTTTGAGAAAAAGAGAGACAGAGTGTAAGTGGGGGAGGGGCAGAGAGGAGGAGACACAGAATCTGAAGCAGACTCCAGGCTTTGAGCTGTCAGCACAGAGCCCAACATGGGGCTGGAACACACGAACGGTGAGATGATGACCTGAGCCGAAGACAGTCGCCCAACCAACTGAGCCACCCAGGAACCCCAAGAAAGCATTTTTAAAAAGCAACCCCTCTGGAGAACAGTATGGAGGTTCCTCAAAAAATTAACAATACTCAGTGCACTGGGTGTTATATGGAAACCAGCTTGACAATAAACTATTTGTTAAAAAAAAAAATTAACAATAGTGGGGCGCCTGGGTGGCTTAGTCAGTTAAGCATCCGACTTTCGCTTAGGTCATGATCTCGCGGTTCGTGGGTTCGAGCCCCGCGTCGGTCTCTGTGCTGACTGCCAGCTCAGAGCCTGGAGCCTGTTTCAGCATGTGACTCCCTCTCTCTCTGACCCTCCCTTGCTCACGCTGTCTCTCTCTCTCTCCTAGAAATAAAATAAAAACATTAAAAAAAAATTAACACTAGAACTCCCCTATGACCCAGCAGTAGCACTGCTAGGAATTTACCCAAGGGATACAGGAGTGCTGATGCATAGGGGCACATGGACCCCAATGATCATAGCAGCACTCTCAACAATAGCCAGATCATGGAAAGAACCTAAGTGTCCATCAACTGACGAATGGATCAAGAAGATGTGCTATATTTATACAATGGAATACTACATGGCAATGAGAAAGAATTAATCTGGCCATGTGTAGCAACATGGATGGAACTTGAGGGTGTTATGCTGAGCGAAATAAGTCAGGCAGAGAAAGACAGATACCATATGTTTGCACATATAGGTGGGTTAGGAGGAACTTAACGGAGGACCATGCAGGAAAAGAAGGAAAAATAGTTGGGGAGAAGGAGGGAGGCAAACCATGAGAGACTCTTGAATGCTGAGAACAAACAGGGCTGATGGGGGTGGGGGAGAGGGGAAGGGGGGTGATGGGCATGGAGGAGGGCACTTGTGGGGATGAACACTGGGTGTTATATGGAAACCAACTTGACAATAAAGTATTTATAAAAACAATCAATATGGTAGATCTTAGTAGAAGATGGCAGCATTGTAGGAAGACTCTCAGCTCATTTTGTCCCTCAAACATAACTAAGTAACTATCAAATCATTCTGAATACCCCAGATATCAACCTGAAGACTGACAGAACAAACTCCACAACTAAAGGGAGAGGAGAAGCCACATGGAAGAGGGTAGGAAATGGGGAATCATGGTTTTGGGAGATGGATCATAGACACTGTGATCACAGAGAAGTGGCAGAGAGCAAGAGTGGAGCACACAAGGGAATGCAAGGGAGAACATTTCCCCAGAATCATTGGTTAGAAAAATGAGAGGGGCTGATTTTTGTGAGTTCCTGCAATCAATGGAGGTTAAAGACTGGAAGCTTTTTTTTTTTTTTTTTTTTGAGAGAGAGAGACCACAAGCAGGGTAGGGGCAGAGAGTGAGGGAGATCGAGATTCCCAAGCCCAAGCTGTTAGTACAGAGCCTGATGACATGGGGGTCGATCTCACAAACCATGAGATCATGACCTGAGCCCAAATCAAGAGTTGTATGGATAGGTCTACTAGGATAGAGAAAACAAAAGCAAAAATAAACTATTGGGACTACAATAAAATAAAAGGGTTTTGCACAGCAAAATAAATGATAAACAAAATAAAAGGCAACCTAGTGAATGGGAGAAGATATTTGCAAACGATATATCTGATAAGAAGTTAACATTGAAAAATATAAAAATATAAAAAGAGCTTATACAACTCAACACCAAAAAACTCCAAAAAATCTTATTAAAAAATGAGCAGACCACCTTGATGGTTCAGCCAGTTAAGCGTCAGACTCTTGATTTTGGTTCATGTCATGATCCCAGGGTCGTGGGATTGCACCCGCATCAGGTTCCACACTGAGCATGGAGCCCAACTCATGCTGTCTAAAAAAAAAAAAAAAAAATTTAAAAAGTGGACAAAGACACATTTCCAAAGAAGACATATAGATGGCCAACAGGCACATGAAAAGATGCTCAATGTCACTAACCATCAAAGAAATGTGAATCAGGGATGTCCGGGTGTCTCACTCAGTTAAGCATCAGATTTTGGCTCAGGTCATGATCTCATAGTTCATGAGTTTGAGCACTGCCTCAGGCTCTGTGCTGACAGCTCAAAGCCTGTAGCTTGCTTCGGATTCTGTGTCTACCTCTCTCGCTGCTCCCCTCCCCTGCTTGTGCACTCGCACTCTCTCTCAAAAATAGATAAACATTAAAAAAAAAAAAAGAAATGCAAATCAAAACCACAATGAGATATCACCTCACACCTGCTAGAATGGCTAAAGTAAAAATGTGAGAAACAGGGGCACCTGGGTGGCTCAGTCAGTTAAGCAGCCAACTTCAGCTCTGGTCATGATTTCATGGTTCATGTGTTCAAGCACCACATTGGGTTCTGTACTGACATCTCAGAGCCTGGAGCCTGCTTCAGATTCTGTGTCTCCCTCTCTCTCCCTGCCCCTCCCCTGCTCACACTCTGTCTCTCTCTCTCAAAAGATAAACATTTAAAATTTTTTTAATTGAAGAAACAAGCATTGGCAAGAATGTGGAAGAAAAAGGAACCCTTGTGCATAGTTGATGGGAAAGTAAATTGGTACAGCCATTGTTGAAAAACAGTATGGAGGTTCCTCAAAAAACTAAAAACAGAAATACCATATGATCCAATAATTCCAATAGTGGGTGGAATTCCCCACCCAGGGAAAATGAAAACACTAATTTGAAAAGATGTGTGCACCCCTATGTTTATTGCAGCATTATTTACAATAGTAAAGACATGGAAGCAACCTAAACGTCCAATCAATAAACCAATGGATAAGGAAAATGTAATATATATACACAATTGAATATTACACAGGCATACAAAGGAGGAGATTGTGCCATTTCAGACCACATAGATGGACCCAGATTGTACTATGCTAAGTGAAATAACTCATACTGATAAAGACAAATATTATATGATTCTCTCATAAATAGAATCTCTTAAAAAAATGAACAAAAAGCAGAATCAGAACCATAAATACAGAAAACTAACTGTACACACACACCCAAAATGGAATCTAAGTCAGTAAAAAAAAAAAAAAATGAGGTCATGCTGTTTGTGATAACATGGATGGACCTAGAAGGCATTATGCTAAGTGAAATAAGTCAGATAAAGGGAAATACCATATGATTTAACTTCTATGTGGAATATAAAAGGAAAGACAAAACAAATAAAAAACAAACTGAAATACAGAGAATAGGTGGTTGCTCAAGGGGAGTTTGAAGGGACATGGGTGAAACAGATGAAAGAAATTGAAAGATACAACCTTCTGCTTAAAAATAAATATGTCACAGATATAAAGTATAGTATGAGGAATATAGTAAAAAATTTGTAGGAACACAGTATGATGACACATGGTAGCTGCAATTATTGTGGTGCACATCAAGTAGTATACAGAATTGTCAAATCAATATGTTGTACACTTGAAACTAACATAATGCTATATGTTAGTTATACTCAATAAAAAAGAAAAAATGAAGCCCAAGTGATAGAAGGAAGGAGATAACAAAGAGCAGAGCATAAAGACATGAAATAATGACTAAAGAGAATACAAATGACCAGTGAAACCCAGAGCTCTCTTTTGAAAGATAAAATTGACAAACCTTCAGCTAGACCCATCAAGGAAAAGAAAAGATTCAAATCAGAAATGAAGAGGAGGGGCACCTGGGTGGCTCAGTCGGTTAAGTATCTTGATTTTGGCTCAGGTCACGATCTCACAGGTTCATGAGATCGAACCCTGCATCCTACTCATGCTGAGAGTGCAGAGCCTGCTTGGCCTCTCTCTCTCTCTCTCTCTCTCTCTTTATCTGTCTCTGTCTCTCTCAAAATAAACAAACTTAAAAAAAAAAAGAAATGTCGAGGAGACAAAAATCATATACCACAGAAATACAAAGATTCTTAAGAGATTAGCATAAATAATAATATGCCAACAAGTAAGACAACCTAGGAAAAAAAAAAAAAGAAGGTTGAATTCTAGAAATATACAACCTACCAACCCTGAGTCGTAAAGAACTTAAAAATCTAACAGACCAAGATTGAATCAAGAATCAAAACACCCCCACAAACAAGAGTCCAGCATCAGCTGCCTTCACAGTGAATTCTAACAAACATTTAAAAGAGAATGAATTCCAATTCTTCTTAAGCCTACACAAAACAAGAGGAGAGAACACTTCTGAGCTCACTTTATAAGACCAACATTATCTTGGTCAAACAAGGATGCCACAAGAAAAGAAAATCCCATTGAGATTGCTGCCTACGGAAGACAGTGAGATCCTAAGGGTGGCTGCACCAGTTTGCATTCCCAGCAACAATGCAAGAGGGTTTGAAACAGTAATTCTTCTGAGTGAACTTAATTTGGAACTGGTAGGTGATTGAAAACCGCAGATGTTTGATATCACATTTTACTGCATTTGTTCGCATTGTGGGTGTTCCTTACTGACTTGATGATTTGCAGTTCCTGTTCTTAATCTTGATATCAGAGAGGACCCAACTCTTGGGTATCTTATAGACCAGTAAAACAGCCAGCTGAACGAACAATAACGAAACAGTAGAGAAGAACACAGAGTTATCTACATTTATTTACCTAAAGAAGGGCTACCTCAAGAAACAAGCCAAAGTACACATGGTGGAGAATCCCAAATACCACTACAAGTAGGGAAATAAAATAACCAAAGTCTCAACAAGAGAGACCAAAAGACACCATTCAAAGAACACTTCCTGAATGGACAGGCCCTGGAGAGTCAAAGAGCCTTCTTTAATACAGCAGTACTCGCAGGTGCAGAGTGCATAACAAGCTTTTAAAACTAAGATAAGACAGGGGCGCCTGGGTGGCTTAGTCGGTTAAGCGTCCGACTTTTGCTTAGGTCATGATCTCGCAGTTCGTGGGTTCGAGCCCCGCGTCGGGCTCTGTGCTGACTGCCAGCTCAGAGCCTGGAGCCTGTTTCAGAGTCTGTGACTCCCTCTCTCTCTGACCCTCCCCTGCTCATGCTGTCTCTCTCTCTCTCCTAGAAACAAATAAAACATTAAAAAAAAAAAAAAAACTAAGATGAGACAGAAAGCTAGCCAAAATGACGAAACAGAAGACTCTCCACTAAAGAAATTCCAGGAAGAAATGACAGCTAAAGAACTGCTCAAAACAGATATAAGCAACATAACTGAACAAGAATTTGGAAAAATAGTCATAAAATTAATCGCTGAGCTTAAAAAAGGCATGGAAGACATCAGAGAAACTACTGCTACAAAGTCTATGGAGCTTAAAAATAGTTGTGATGGGGGCACCTGGGTGACTCAGTCGGTTAAGCGTCCAACTTTGGCTCAGGTCATGATCTCACTGTTCATGGGTTCGAGCCCCACGTCAGGCTCTGTGCTGTAGGCAGCTCAGAGCCTGGAGCCTGTTTCAGATTCTGTGTCTCCCTCTCTCTCTGACCCTCCCCTGCTCATGCTGTCTCTCTCTCTCTCTCAGAAATAAATAAAACATTTAAAAAAATAGTTGCGATGAACTTAAAAAATGCTATAAGTGAGATGTATAATAAAATAGAGGCGTCCAATGAACGGATTGAAGAAACAGAGAGGAGAATAGGTGAATTAGAAGACACAATTATAGAAAAAGAGGAAGCTGAGAAAAAGAGATAAACTGATCCAGGAACACGAAAGGAGAATTCAAGAGCTCAGCAATACAATCAAACGGAACAGTATCTGTATCATAGGAATCCCAGAAGAGGAAGAAAGAGGGAAAGGCAATGAAGAAGTCCTTGAACAAATTATAGCAGAGAACTTTCCCAATCTGGGGAAGGAAACAGACATTGAAATCCAAGAGGCACAGAAAACTCCCCTCAGACGTAACTTGAATCAATCTTCTGCACAACATATCATAGTGAAACTGGCAAAATATAAGGACAAAGAGAGAATTTTGAAAGCAACTCGGGGTAAAAGGGCCCTAACATACAAAGCGAAACCTATCAGAGTGGTGACAGACCTATCTACTGAAACCTGGCAGGCTAGAAAGGAATGGCAGGAAATCTTCAATGTGATGAACAGAAAAAATATGCAACCAAGAATCCTCTATCCAACAAGCCTGTCATTCAGAATAGGAGAGATAAAAGTCTTTCCAAATAAACAAAAATTGAAAGAATTCGTCACCACTAAACCAGCCCTACAAGAAATCCTGAGGGGGACTTTATGAGGGAAATGTTGCAAGGAACACAAGGTACCAGAGACACCACCATAAGCATGAATCCTACAAAGGACAGAATGACTCTAAACCCATATTTTTCAATAATAACACTGATTGTAAATGGACTAAATGCCCCAATCAAAAGACATAGGATAGCAGAATGGATTTAAAAAAATCCATCTATTTGCTGACTACAAGAAACTCATTTTAGACTGGAGGACACCTTCAGATTGAAAGTAAGGGGATGGAGAAATATTATCATGCTACTGGAAGTCAAAAGAAAGCTGGAGTAGTTATATCAGACAAACTGGACTTTAAAGTAAAGGCAGTAACAAGGGATGAAGAAGGGCATTATATAATAATTACAGGGTCTATCCATCAGGAAGAGCTAACAATTATAAATGTCCACACACCAAATACAGGAGCACCTAAATACATAAAACAATCAAAAACAGAAACAATCTTTTGGATAAGAACATGCAAATAGCAGGGGACTTTATTTTTTTATTTTTTACAAATAGTTTATTGTCAAATTGGTTTCCTTATAACACCCAGTGCTCATCCCCACAAGTGCCCTCCTCCATGCCCATCTCCTCCCTTCCCCCCCGCATCCATCAGTCCTCAGTTTGTTTCTCAGCATTCAAGAGTCTCTCATGGTTTGCCTCTCTCCCTTTCCCCTACCATTTCCCCCCTTCTTCTCCCCCACGGTCCTCAGTTAAGTTCCTCCTAATCCTCCTATACCTGCAAACATATGATATTTGTCCTTCTCTAGCAGGGGGCTTTAATACTCCACTTACAGCAATGGATAGATCAACTAGACAGAAAAACACTAAAGAGGGGCGCCTGGATGGTTCAGTCGGTTGAGCGTCCGACTTTGGCTCAGGTCATGATCTCGCAGTTCATGGGTTCAAGCCCCGTGTCAGGCTCTGTGCTGACAGCTAGCTCAGAGCCTACAGCCTCTTTCAGATTCTGTGTCTCCCTCTCTCTCTGGCCCTCCCCTGCTCATGCTGTCTCTCTCTCAGAAGTAAATAAAACATTTTTTAAAATTAAAAAAAGGAAAGAAAACCACAAAAGAAACAATGGACTTGAATGACACATTGGACCAGATGGATTTGACAGATATATTTAGAACTCTACATCCTGAGGCCATGGGATTCACTTTCCTCTCAAGTGTACATGTCACATTCTCCAAGACAGATCACATACTGGGTCACAAAGCAGCCATCAATAAATATAAAAGAATTGATGTAGAAACTAATTTGACAATAAACTATTTGTAAAAAAAAAAAAAAAAAAAAGGAGAAAAAAAAAAAAAATTAAAAAAAATAAAATAAAATAAAAAAAAACAAAAGCTGAACGAGAATATACAATGTTTGAAAATAAAAACTGTACATGTGAAAAAAAATAAATATAAAAGAATTGAGATCATACTATGCACACTTTCAGATCATAATGCTTTGAAACTTGAAATCAATCACAGGAAGAAGTCTGGAAAACCTCCAAAAACATGGAGGTTAAAGAACACCTTATTAAAGAACGAATGAGCCAATCAGGCAATTAGAGAAGAAATTTTAAAGTATATGGAAACAAATGAAAATGAAAACACAACAATCCAAACTCTATGGGATGCAGCAAAGGCAGTCCTAAGAGGAAAGTACATTGCACTCCAGACCTATTTCAAGAAATTAGAAAAAGCACAAGTACAGAACCTAACACCACACCTAAAGGAACTAGAGGGAGAGCAACAAGAGCACCCCAAACCAGTAGGAGGAGAGAAATAACAAAAATCAGGGGAGAAAAATAATATAGAATCACAAAAAACAGTTGAACAGGGCTGACGGGGGTGGGGGAGAAAGATGGGGGGGTGACAAGCACAGAGTAGGGCACTTGTTGGGATGAGCACTGGGTGTTATATGGACACCAACTTGACAATAAACTATTTAAGAAAAAGAAAGAAAAGAAAATCCCAAGCCTATATCCTTGATGAATATAGATGAAAAATCCTTCAATAGAATTTCAGCAAACTGATAATATATTAAAAAAATACATTAAAAGGATAATATGACAAAATGAAGTGGAATTTATTCTTTATATAGGGATGCAAGGATGGTTCAACAATGCAAAAATCAATGCAATACGCCACATTAACAAAATGAAGGATAAAAACCATATGAATTACTATATTGGACACCTGAAAATAATATAGCAGTGTAGATTACATAGCTGGAATTTAAAAACTTTTAAAAATCACAAAAAAGGGTGCCTGGGTGGCTTAGTCAGCTAAGTGTCCTACTTTGGCTCAGGTCATGATCTCACCCAGGTCATGATCTCACCCAGGTCATGAGTTCAAGCCCTGCATCAGGCTCTCTGTTGTCAGCACAGAGCCCAATTCAGATCCTCTCTCTCCCTCTCTCTCTGCCCCTTGTCCATTCATATTCTCTCTCTCTCTCTCTCAAAAATAAACATTAAAACATAAGAAACCAATTTAAAAATCACAAAAAAATCCACATGATCATTTTAATAGATGCAAAAAAAGCGCACAATTTTGCAAAACAAAATCCAACACTGATTCACAGTAATAACTGTTAAGAAATGGGTATAAAGGGACTGTACCTCAACATAAAGGTAATTGATGACGAGCCAATAGCTGCCATGGTACTCGAGGGAAAAGCTGAAAGTTTGTCCTGGAAGATCAGGAAAAAAAGCAGCAACTCCCACTCTCATCACTTTTATTCAACATAGTATTGGAAATCCCAGCCAGAGCAAGAAAAACTAATGCATCAAAATTGGAGCTGAAGAAGTAAAAAATGCCACTATTTGCAGATGACATGATATGATACATAGAAAACCCTAAAGACTCCACCAAAAAACTATTAAAATAAATTAATTAAGTAGCAGGATACAAAAATCCATATAAAAAGTCTACTGTGTTTCTATACACTAATAATGAATTGTTAGAGAAATTAAGAAAATAGTTGCACGCACAATTCCATCAAAAAATAAAGTACCTAGGGGCACTGGCTGGCTCAGTCAGTAGAGCATGCAACTCTTGATCTTGGATTATGAGTTTAAGCCCCACATTGGGTGTAGAGATTACTTAAAAATAAAATATTTTGGGGGCGCCTGGGTGGCTTAGTCGGTTAAGCGTCCGACTTTCGCTTAGGTCATGATCTCGCGGTTCGTGGGTTCGAGCCCCGCGTCGGGCTCTGTGCTGACTGCCAGCTCAGAGCCTGGAGCCTATTTCAGAGTCTGTGTCTCCCTCTCTCTCTGACCCTCCCCTGCTCACGCTGTTTCTCTCTCTCTCCTAGAAATGAATATGAATAAAAATATTTAAAAAATAAAAATAAAATATTTTTTTAAAAAAAGAATAAAATACCTAGGAACAAATTTAATGAAGGAGGTGAAAGACCTGTATGGTGAAAACTATAAGACAGTGATGAAGGACACTGAAGACAAAGAAATGGAAAGATACTATCTGCTCATGAATTGGAAAACATCTACACTCTCCAAAGCAATCTACAGATTCAATGCAATCTGTATCAAAATTCCAATGGCATTTCTCACAGAAATAGAATAAATATTCCTAAAATTTGAATGGAACACAAAAGACCCTGAATAACAAAAGCAATCATGAGGCAAGAGAACAAAGCTGGAGTTATCACACTTCCTGATTTCAAACTGTTATCAAAGTTATACAAAGTTAAAGTAATCAAAAAAAGTATGATATAGGCATAAAAACAAAGACGTGCATCAGTGGAACATGACAGAGAGCCCAGAAACAAACTTGCGCATTTTGGGTGAATTTATGACAATGGAATTAAGAACATACAACGGGGAAAGAACAATCTCTTGTATAAATGGTGTTGGGAAAACTGGACAGGCATGGGCAAAGGAATGAAACTGGACCACTGTCTTATGCCATAGAGAAAAAATTAACTAAAAGGATTAAAGACTGGAGTTTAGGGGAGCCTGGGTGGCTCACTTGGTTACTTGTCTGACTTTAGCTCAGATCATGATTTCCCAGTTCATGGGTTGGAGCCCCACATTGAGCTCTGTGCTGACAGCTCGGAGTCTGGAACCTTCTTCGGATTCTGTGTCTACCTCTCTCTCTGCCCCTCCCCCACTCAACGCTGTCTCCGTCTCTCTCAAAAATAAACAAACATTAAAAAAAAGATTTAGGGGCGCCTGGGTGGCTCAGTTGGTTAAGCATCCAACTTTGGCTAAGGTCGTGATCTCACGGTTCGTGGGTTTGAGCCCCGCATCGGGCTCTGTGCTGACAGCTCAGAGCCTGGAGCCCGCTTCAGATTCTGTATCTCCCTCTCTCTCCGACCCTCCCCTGCTCATGCTCTCTCTCTCTCTCTCAGAAATAAAAACATTAAAAAAAAGATTTAAAAACGAGAGAGAAAATCAAAACCAGGCAAAATCAGTTCTAGTTTTGGAAAAGATAAAACAAGTGCAATTTATCTCGTCTGTCCCACCGAGTGAAGGAAGGTTTAAAGCTTGAACACAATGCCTGCAGCTGCTATTTGAGGAATCCAAAAAAATAAATAATTGCAGGTAGACTGATGAAAAACCTGATTTCAAAGCACCACCAAACAGGCAGCAAATTTACCAGGTTTCCCCCCTCTGGTATAACCTGGCCTGAACTCCATGCAGTTGAAAATCCAAAAGTAGGTATCAACAACAACAAACCTTATTCCCAAAGATGCCCTTAGACCTTGGCACAAACAGTAGGTAGGCAGGCTCTTAGTCTTCACTGAGAGAGAGAAATACCAGTTTTTTGTTTTCTGCACTCATTTATACCCCAGCCTTCAAGAGATCTGTGGTAGCAGTGAGATACACCAAAGACCTTGAGAACTAAGTAGACCATAAGACAAATGACCCTCTAGGTAGAACAGCTTCTAGGTGGAGACATAAATAAAACTGCATAGGTTGTGAAAGTTCACTTTGAAACCACAACCCACAGAATGCTGGTTGAAACTGTTGAGCTGACCCAATGTGGTCAATTACCTGGTAAGAGAAAAATACCACATTCTCTATAGGATTTAAAGGCCTAGAGTGTCATAATATTAAAAATGTCCAGAATATAATCCCAAACTAATCAATGATATGAGAAACGGAGCTTGAGGTGTGTATGACAATAGTCTAGTATAAGTACATGAAAGGTTTTTTTTTAATTGTAATGTAAGTGCTTGACCTTGTGGATCAGTCTGGGCTTGCTCTTTGGTCTGTGCTTTGCTCTGCAAGAAAAGGGGATAACGGGGGCATCTGGGTGGCTCAGTGGGTTAAGCGTCTGACTTCAGCTCAAGTCACAATCTCACGGTTCATGAGACTTTAACAAGGTCTCTCCAATTTTGGACGCTTAACAAACAGAACCCACCCAGTGCCCCTCAATAATTCTACACCCAGAAGAGAAATAGGGGTTTCAGGGCAAACAGTGCCTCCAAAATTGGAGAGAATGACAAGCAATTGCAGAGTCACAACACTCTAGATAGAAACCAATGACCACAAACTGCTGTGGCAACAAGTGCCAAGATAAAGAAAACTGAATTGTAATGGACAAATTGGTGGAGGCCAGCAAGGGCGAGTCCAACAGGTAAAACTTCCAGGGGACCCAGTTACCGACGCTGCTACCCCCACCAGCATTTGTGGATTTTACCTGTCGTAACTCAAGCAGCTTCTCACCAGGGATATTGGAGGAAAAATCCCTCAAACTTCTGGAAGGTAAAAGGAGTCATGTTGGAAAACGCCAGAGCATCCTAATCTTCTTAACAAGGTTGTCCCTCCTGAGAATCTATTTAACCAGAGTCTGACCTGCTGGGGGTTTATGGGAGCCAAATTCACCTGCAGAAAGGGAAATACACAACTCCACCCCAGATAGCCTCCACGTGGGGAAGGGAAGCCCCTCCAGCGAACTCTAGCAATCCCATTCCACCAAAGAGGGAGAAAAACAGGACCACGTGTGAAATTCACAATTCAGAGGCAAAACGTCATTAAAGAATGAGATCTACTCATAGGTCTTTACAATGCTTCCCTTTCCACCAAACGTTACCATCGTCACATAGCTAAAGTCTTATTTATGGCAGTTTTGTCTGCCTAGTTGTTTATAATCAACTATGAAAAAAATATATAAAACACACTAAAAGGCAAAAATACATTTCGAAGGGATGGTACAAACATCAGAACTAGAGTCAGAGATGGCAGGAGTGTTGGAATGATAAAAGTGGGAATTTAAAACAACTGTTACTAAGATGCAATGATCTCTGATGGATAAACTAGACAGAATGTGGAAACAGATGGGGAATATTTACAAAATCCACAAATACTAAATTATAAGAACTGATGAGTTTTGACCCTAATTTTGAAATAGAAAAATTTCTGTAAAAACACAACTTGCCCAAACTGACTTAAGATGAAATTGGAAACCTTAGCAGCCCTCAGAAACATAAAACTATCTAGTGCTTGCTTTAAAACCATCCCAAGAAAACAAAATGCATTAATTGGGGACAACTACTCCAGATGTAGATAATGTAGCCAGTGAATTTTCCCTTTTATAAAAGAAACCATCTTATCATATGGAAATAGTTTTTTTTAATGTTTTATTTATTTCTAGGAGAGAGAGAGAGAGACAGCGTGAGCAGAGGAGGGTCAAAGAGAGAGGGAGTCACAGACTGAAACAGGCTCCAGGCTCCGAGCTGGCAGTCAGCACACAGCCCGACGCAGGGCTCGAACCCACGAACTGTGAGATCATGACCTAGGCGAAAGTCAGACGGTTAACCGACTAAGCCACCCAGGCGCCCCCATATGGAAATACTTTTAAAGTTTATAAAAAGGGGGAGGGCACCTGGCTGACTGTCAGATCACGTGACACTTGATCTCCAGTCGTGAGTTCGAGCCCCATGTTGGGAATAGAGATTACTTAAAATAAATTAATACAAATTTTAAAAGGGGGAGGGGAACACTCCTATGTTCACATAAAAAAACAGATGGAGTAAGAAAGAATATTACATGCTAATGTTAATCAAACCTGCTTCTACAAAAATCTCTAAAATACCAGTACATAGAGTACATTCATAAAAGTTTTAAATATGGGACATCTAGGTAGCTCAGTCGTTAAGCATCTGACTTTGGCTCAAGTTATGATCTCACAGTTCATGGGTTCAAGCCCTGCACCAGGCTCTGTGCTGACCTTGGACCTCGGAGGCTGGATCCTGCTTTGGAGTCTATGTCTCCCTCTCTCTCTGCCCCTCTCCAACTTGCTTGGTGAGCACACACTCTCTCACACACACTCTCTCTCTCTCACAAAAATAAACATTAAACATTTTAAATAAATAAAATTTAAAAATATAATTAAAAATTTTTTTAATGTTTATTTTTGAGAAAGAGACAGAGACAGAGAACAGTGGGGGGAGGGGCAGAGATAGGACGAGACACAGAATCCGAAGCAGGTTCCAGGCAATGAGATGTCAGCATAGAGCCCGATGTGGGGCTCAAACTCACGAACCGTGAGATCATGACCTGAATTCACGAACCATGAGATCACGACCTGAGTCCCTGAGCCCAATTCGGTCACTTAAACCGACTGAGCCACCCAGGTGCCCCTAAAAATATAATTCTTTACCAGCGCCTGGGTGGCTCATTTGCTGAGTGACCAGTTCTTGGTTTCACCTCACGTCATGATCTCACAGTTCATGAGTTTAAGCCCCGAGTTGGGGCAGAACCTGGTTGGGATTCTCTCCCTCCGTCTCTCTGCTCTTCCTTCACTCATGCAAGCTCTCTCTCTCTCACTCTCTGTCTCTCACTCTTTTTCTCTCAAAATAAATAAACTTTTAAAAAATGTAATTCTTTATGTCCAAGTTGCATTTTCCTAGAATTACAAGGTTGCTATAACATTGGAAATTCGATCAATTCACCACATTTATTTTTTGAAGTGTCCTTTTACTCATTTATTCATTCAAATACTGGGTATCACAGGGAGGTAGAGTTCGAAGGACTTGAACTCGATCAGGGAGCAAATTTCTTTAGTTTAGAGGAATCAGAGGAATGCACAAAATAAACTCAGTGGTCATTCACGAGAAAGCCCCCCTAAGCTATGAAAGATAACATTTATAACAACAATAAGGCAAATGGTAATGATGGAATGTTTAGCCCATTGATATTCACAAGTATGCTGATTTAGTGACTTCTAGTCATTATTTTTCCGAAGATTCTATTTAGTCAGACAAGAAAAAATAAAAATGATCTAAGGATTGAAATGGAAAAATAAAACTGTCATTATTTAAAATGATGCAATTGGGAAAACAGACACATAGACCAATGGAACAGAATTGAGAACTCAGAAGTGGACCCAAAAGTATACAGCCAACTAATCTTTGACAAAGCAGGAAAGAATATCCAATGGAAAAAAGACAGCCTTTTTAACAGATGGTGTTGGGAGAACTGGACAGCAACATGCAGAAGAATGAAACTAGATCATTTTCTCACACCATGCACAAAAATCAACTCAAAATGGATAAAGGACCTGAACGTGAGACAGGAAACTATCAACACCCTAGAGGAGAAAGCAGGAAACAACCTCCTTGACCTCCACCGCAGCAACTTCTTACTTGACACATCCCCAAAAGCAAGGGAATCAAGAGCAAAAATAAACTGTTGGGACCTCATCAAGATTAAAAGCTTCTGCACAGCCAAGGAAACAACCCAGAAAATTAATAGGCAACCAACGGAATGGGAAAAGATAGTTGCAAATGACATATCAGATAAAGGGTTAATATCCAGAATCTATAAGGAACTCACCAAACTACACGCCCGAAAAACAAACAACCCAGTGAAGAAATGGGCAGAAGACATGAACAGACACTTCTCCAAAGAGGACATCCAGATGGCCAACAGACACATGAAACGATGCTCAGCATCCCTCCTCATCAGGGAAATACAAATCAAAACCACACTGAGATACCACCTCACGCCAGTCAGAGTGGCTAAAATGAGCAAATCAGAGAACTCTAGATGCTGGCGAGGATGTGGAGAAACGGGCACCCTCCTACACTGTTGGTGGGAATGTAAACTGGTACAGCCCCTCTGGAAAACAGTGTGGAGGTTCCTCAGGAAACTAACAATAGAACTCCCCTATGACCCAGCAATAGCACTGCTAGGAATTTACCCAAGGGATACAGAAATGCTGAGGCATAGGAGCACATGTACCCCAATGTTCATAGCAGCACTCTCCACAATAGCTAAAACATGGAAAGAGCCTAAGTGTCCATCAACAGATGAATGGATCAAGAAGATGTGGTTTATCTATACCATGAAATACTACATGGCAATGAGAAACAATGAAATCTGGCCATGTGTAGCTACGTGGATGGACCTTGAGGGTGTTATGCTGAGCGAAATAAGTCAGGCAGAGAAGGACAAATATCATATGTTTGCACGTATAGGAGGATTAAGAGGAACTTGATGGAGGAACAAGGGGGAGAAGAAGGGGGGAAATGGTGGGGGAAAGGGAGAGAGGCAAACCATGAGAGACTCTTGAATGCTGACAAAAACTGAGGACTGATGGATGTGGGAGGGAGGAGGGATGGGCATGGAGGAGGGCACTTGTGGGGATGAGCACTGAGTGTTATGTGGAAACTAGTTTGACAATAAACTATTTGTAAAAAAAAAAAAAAATGAAAAAAAAAATAAAATGATGCAATTGGGGTGCCTGGGTGGCTCAGTTGGTTGAGCGTCTGACTTTGGTTCAGGTCATGATCTCATAGTTAGTGGGTTCAAGCCCCGCGTCGGGCTCTGTGCTGACAGCCAGCTCAGAGCCTGGAGACTGTTTCAGATTCTGTGTCTCCCTCTCTCTCTGACCCTCCCCTGCTCACGCTGTCTCCCACTCTCTCAGAAATAAATAAAACATTAAATTTTTTTTTAAATGATGCAATTGCCTATGTGGGAAACCCAAATGAATACATAAAAATAAGAATTTTTTAAAAAATTTAGCAAGGCTGCTGGATATATTTCAGTATATAAAGACCACCTGCATTTTGTATATTGACAATCAGAAAATCTAAATTAAAATGTACAAAATACCTGTGTGATAAAATTATAGTAAGAAAATTTTAAATGCTTAAGAATAGATCTAAAGCAATGCAGAGCTTTTCTTGGGAGAAAATTATAAAATATTGAACCCCTTTGAAGAAAACTTAAATGGGGAGAATCATCTTGGTCTTGGATTGGAAAGTCCAATACAAAAAATACTTCAATTCTTGGGCACCTGGGTGGCTCAGTCAGTTGAGCACCTAACTTTTGATGTTGGCTCAGGTCATGATCCCCGGGGATGTGGGATCAAGCCCCAAGTCAGGCTCTGAATTGTGCATGGAGCCTGCTTAAGATTCCCTCACTCTCCCTCTGCCCCTCTCCCTGCCTTGCGTTGTCTCCCTCTCTCTCTCTAAAATAAAATTTTTAAAAATTAATTAAAAGAAATGACTACAATTCTAGAAATGATTTAGATTCAGCAAATGTCAAATTAAAAGCGACCAAATATTCTTGGAGAACTAAACAAACAAAACTGATACAAAAATATAAATGATCTCCCACAACTTATATAGAAAAGAACTGTACAATGCAAGGAATATTGTCTCTCTCAATTAAACTGGCTATCTTTGATCCATCAGGGACATAAAAGTTTTAACGAATGTCCTTTTGAAGAGCCTCAAATTGTGGATTTCTTTTAATGTTTATTTTTGAGAGAGAGAGAGAGAGCATGCAAGCTGAGGAGAGGCAGAGAGAGAGGGAGACAGACGATCTGAAGCAGGCTCTGTGCTGACAGCAGAGAGCCTGATGCGGGGCTCAAACCCATGAACCATGAGATCATGCCATGAGCTGCAGTTGAAGTTTTAACCGACTGAGCCCCCCAGGCGCCCCACCAAATTGTGTATTTTGAGAAATGAAATGTGTGCCTTGGCTACTATCATTAATGGCAACGTCAAAGGAAATGAGGAGTGACCTGACAAGACTGTGTACTGTGGCCCCCAGTAACTGCAGAGATATGTCATTTAGGTGTCTGTGAGGCAGGAGATTCCCCAGGGTTCTCGACCCTGAAGAGATCAGTTGTTAGGCGATGGCTCAATAGTTCATAATAAACATGAAGATGAGGCCACTTATTGGCCAGGGTGTCCAGAGCCAAGGCGACTGCCTGAAATCTGCCCAGGTGCCATGCTTCCCCCTTGCCTTTCCTGCAGCAACCCCAACACAGCTCTCACCTACGCCTTCCCCTCCCCCCTATTTCTGCCTCCTGACGTGGTGCTTCCTGTGTGAGCCTGCATTCGCTGGTGCGCCCCCTTCTCTTGGGACTGTACGTGACAACTTCCGGTGGCATTAACCTATTTGTGTTATCATCCAGGCACCTTTATAATAAAGAGCCCAGCACAAATTGGCACAGCGTGACTCAGTGATTTGGATGGGAGCACGCCATTGGACTGCTCTTGGCTCACTGTCTCCACCAAACAGCAAGTTCTGCCTGCGAGCAGTGCTGGCTCCTGGTGAACTTGCACTTTGACCTTTACTGCCTTGCACTGTCTGCACGTCCTTTCATGGTTTTCCAACCTAAACTGTGGTAAGAGATTGACCCCAGATTCTTGCTTTGTATAGTTACTGTGATTGGTGTATGAGAGGTCCCCAGTCAACAATTTAAAAGCTGCCAGGACATTAAAAGCTGTTGAGTGTTCCTTGGGAATTGTGACCCTTGGGAAACACTCATCCATTTGACTTGCTGGGGAGCATGGGCAGCACATATCAAATTTGAAATCGGGGCACCTGGTGGCTCAGTCAGTTAAGAGTCTGACTTCGGCTCAGGTCATGATCTCGCGGTTCGTGGGTTCAAGCCCCGCATTGGGCTCTGTGCTAACAGCTCAGAGCCTGAAGTCTGCTTCAGATTCTGTGTCTCCCTCTCTCTCTGACCCTCCCCTGCTCACGCTCTCTCTCTCTCTCTCTCAGAAATAAATTTTTAAAAATTTTTTCTCAGAAATCTATTCCAGAAAGACCTTGGCACAGGCTGTTCTCCAAAGTCAGCTTTTGAAAATCACAAAACAGCATTAAAATAATGTAGCATAAGTGGGGCACCTGGCTAGCTTGGTCAGGAGAGCATACAGCAACGCTTGATCTTGGAGTTGTGATTTTGAGCCCCACGTGGTGGGGGGTGTAAAAACACAGGAGTTAAAGCAGAAAAGTCAAAGAGATGGCAGCATGAGATAGACTTGGACTGATGTTGCTGGCCTTTAAGAAGTAAAATAAAAGATCCACCAAGAAAGGAAAGTGTGAGGCACCTAGAAGCTGGAAAAAAAGCAAGGAAACAGATTCAACCCCAAGAGCTTCCAGAGAGGAATATAGTCCTATTAATATCTTGATTTTAGCTCAGTGAGACCCTTTCCAGAGTTCTGATCTCCATAGCTGTAAGGTAGTAACATTTTTGTTGACTTATGACATTGGTGATTCGTTATAGTAGCAACAGTAAACTCACAACCCATTGTAAAGCTGGAATATTACGGTATCAATTGTGAGGTCAAAGAGAAGTACTTCCCTTTACTTAGGATAGAACAGATAGGGTAGAACAGGATGGGCAGGACATATCAAATTTGGAATCAGGGGCACCTGGGTGGCTCAGTCAGTTAAGAGTCCGACTTCGGCTCAGGTCATGATCTCGCGGTTCGTGGGTTCAAGCCCCGCATTGAGCTCTGTGCTGACAGCTCAGAGCCTGAAGTCTGCTTCAGATTCTGTGTCTCCCTCTCTCTCTGACCCTCCCCTGCTCACGCTCTCTCTCTCTCTCTCTCAGAAATAAATTTTTTAAAAAAATTTCCTCAGAAATCTATTCCAGAAAGACTTTGGCACAGGCTGTTCTCCAAAGTCAGCTTTTGAAAAGGTCCCCAGTGACTTTTATGGTTAAATCCCATCCTCATTTAACTCACCCAATCAGCATTTGGTATAGCTGAGCACGTCACTGCTTCTTGCTTTGGATTAATGGACACCAACCTTAATTCTATTCCTATTCCACGGGATACTACCTCTCAATTCATTTGCTACCTCCTCCCATGAGCCCAACTGCCAAAGTTAAGAGTCCCAGGGCTTGCCGATCCTCAGGTGAAATGATCTAACCTAATGGTTTTACGTGCCACCTACACACTGATGACTGAAACACTGATGACTGAGCCTAAAAAGCCTGGTCTTCCCATGTACCAAGAAGTCTACACACAGCAGTCCAACGACTGGGCAATGGCACCATGAGGGGGAGGCTCTTGTGTTTTTCGGCCACACGTTATCTGTCGCTTTTGTCCTTATAGTACACGACATGTCATCTAAACTCCAGAAATGCACCTGATTTCCAGAAAGGAAGGAGAAAGAATGGAGGGCAATCACCGAAGAGAAAAAGCCATTGGAGATTGTCCCCTTTTTAACAGCTTTCCCAGAATCCACACTGATGACTGCTGCCTACTTCACACTAGCCAGGGCTATGAAATGTCTTCCCATAAGACCAAGGAAACCTGAGAAGTAGGAAAATTTTTTTAACCATGTGTCTGGAGATAATCTGGATTCTATTTATAAGGGACCAAAGGACAAGGAATATTGGGATGACTAGATACTCCTTGCCATAGAAACTCAAAGAGGATTTTCCTATAAATAACCAAATAAGGAAATATATAAAGGGCCTAGTTTATAACCACTTGCAAAGACATTAGAAAGCAGTACCTAAAACATTTACAAAATGCTCTTACATTGCCAATTAAACTTCCAAATATCTTATAATTCACTGAAGACATATACATAGGGAAGTCTTTAGAGGTGAACCATAATGAAAACATCATTATACGAAATGAGTATGATTTTGCAGAAATTCTCTAGAGTGTCTTTATTTTTTTTATGTTTATTTTTTGAGAGAGGGAGAGAGACAGAGCATGCACGACTGCAGGGGAGGGGTAGAGCCAGCCAGACAGACAGACAGAAGATCAGAAGCCGACTCCACACTATCAGCACAGAGCCCGACGTGGGGCTCGAACTCACGAACCATGAGACTGTGACCTGAGCCAAAGTAGATGCTTAACCCACTGAGGCACCCCAGGACCCCTGGAGTGTATTTAAAAGCAACTAACACTTTTGGGGCGCCTGGGTGGCTGTTGGTTAAGCGTCCGACTTTGGCTCAGGTCATGATCTCACAGTTCATGAGTTTGAGCCCCGCTTCAGGCTCTGTACTGACAGCTCAGAGCCTGGAGCCTGCTTCAGATTCTTTGTCTCCCTCTCCCTCTGTCCATCTCCGGCTGGCCCACTCCCTCTCAAAAATAAATAAACATTAAAAAATAAAAATTATTTTAGAAACCAAGTAACACATTTTAATACAAAACCACCACAGAAAATAAAGGTGCCAGGTACTTTCCCTGAGAATGAAGACACACAGAAGGGCAAATGCATTGTGTCATTTATTTCAATATATCCTCCAGGAAGAATTCTCTTGTGTACAGTAAGTGACAAGCAGTACAGTAATTTTAGGTATGTAAAATTGTTAGCACAACACCAACAAAAAGACTTATAACTGTAGGGTCCTCTCAAGTGTGAGTCCTTACACATTCCGTAAAGTATGAACAATTACTGCGCTCCTACATACCTTACGTGAATGGGAATTCTGCCCCGGGGAAGTGCCTATCATGTAAAGATGAAAAATGAGTAAAGCTATCTCACATTCTTTAATTTCATCAGGTACTTTATCCTAATGAGTTTAGATGTGAATACTAAACGGGCACCTGGGTGGCTTAGTCAGTTAAACATCTGACTTCAGCTAAGGTCATGATCCCGCGGATGATGAGCTCGAGACCCACATTGAGCTCTGTGCTGACAGCTCGGAGCCTGGAGCCTGCTTCACATTCTATATCTCCCTCTCTCTCTGTCCCTCCCCCACTCATGCTCTGCCTGTCTCTCAAAAATAAACATTGGGCGCCTGGGTGGCTCAGTTGGTTGAGTGTCCAACTTCAGCCCAGGTCATGATCTCACAGTCCGTGAGTTCGAGCCCTGCACTGGGCTCTGTGCTGACAGCTCAGAGCCTGGAGCCTACTTCTGATTGTCTCTCCCTCTCTCTCTGACCCACCCCCCACTCATTCTCTGTCTCTCTCTCTCAAAAAAAATGAATAAACATTTAAAAAATAATAACTAAACATTAAAAATTTTAGTTAAAAAAGATGTGAATACAAAGGTCTGAGGAACATTTGCAGGTGTTTTTCATATGCCTTAGTTCTTAAGTGTTTGGCAAATGCTGAAGACCGAGTGAAGGTTTTCCCACATTCCCGACATTCATTCGGTTCCTCTCCAGTGTGAGTTCTCATGTGAATGTTAAGCATGTGGAGTATCTGAAGACTTTCCCACATTCTTTACGTTTGTAGGGCTTTTCTCCAGTGTGTGTTCGCATGTGCATATGAAGATCTGTGGAAGAAGCAAAAGCTTTCCCACATTCTTTACATGCACAGGCCTTCCCTCCAGTGTAAGTTCCTAAATGTGTGGTAAGGGCTGACGACTGAGGGAAAGCTTTCCCATACTGCCTGTTTTCACACGGCTCCTGTCCGGCGTGCGTCCTTACGTGCCGACTGAGCGCTGAAGAATTATTAAAGGCTTTCCCGCATTCCTTAGATACAGAAGGTTTTCTCCAGTGTGTGTCCGCACGGGGAAGACAGGTCCTGAGGAACGAGTAAGTTTTCCCACACTCCTCACATAAATACGGCTTCGCTCCACTGAGAATTCTCCCGTGTTTTGTGAGGTACGAGGAATGAATAAAAGCTTTTCCACATTCCTTACATTCATATGTGTCTTCTCCAGTGTTAATTCGCATGTGTAAAAGAAGTCCTGTGGATCGAGTAAAGGCTTTCCCACATTCCACACATGCAGAGGGCTTTTTTTCCGTGAGCTCTTCTGTGATCCGTAAGGTACGAGCAATGAGTGACGGCTTTCCCGCGGTCTTTACATTCATATGGTTTCTCTCAGTGGGGTGCCTCATGTGTACCTTAAGGGATGACGTATTAACAAAAGGTCTCTGACAATGTCTGCACCCACACACTTTCCCTCGTGTCTGAGTTTTCTTGCGCTCAATAAGATTTGAGAGCTGGCCCAAAGCTTTACCGTGTTGAACACTCTGAGTTTTCTCATCAACACGGATTTCTTTGAGCAAAGTACAAATAAAGTTCTTTTTAAAGGGTCTTCCATTCTGATTACCCTTAGAAGTTTCCTGTCTAATGTGAGTCATAACTGAGTGTTCACTGAATGCTCTTCGACGCAGGGTAGAGCCATCTCGTCTTGCCCCCAGCATTGCTTCTCTCCTGTTGATTAAAGTTTAAATGACAACCAAAGACATTTTCACACTCATTACAAAAGAATGTCTCTCCCATCACAACTTTTATATATTGGAAACATCATCATTTAATTAAAGGGTTTTTTTTTTCTCCATTTCCATTTCAGTGTACAGAGTTCCTGCCCTGTTTTTGAGTTATTTTAAGTTGAGGCTAGGACCCTGCATTAGATTCTCTATTTTCACAGTATCTTACACAGTTGCTCTGGTAATTACCCATACTAGATCACTGAAAACCTAAATTATTCCAACTACATCAAGAACTGAACATCTGAGTTGTGTATATGTGGTTCTCTGAGGAGAAACAGGTGGGAAGTAGGTTTGGGGCCCTCCTCAAGTTCCTGATATTCAAAGAATCTTCACAGATTCTGCTTTCTTTGGGTAAACGACATTTATTTCATATCATTCTCCTGAACTTTGTACTTCTGGCCTTGATGTGGGGGAAAGGAAATACTTTTGGGGATCTTACCAACTGTATTCCATTTGATGTTTTTTTCCAAAGAAATATCTTGAAGGGCTGTGGAACCTGTGGTCTGGAGTTGCGAATCCAATTTTGGAAAAAAAAAGGGGGACAATTTAGTCCTTGGCGAAAAATTCCGGGATAAAGTTGTTTATGGTGGAGGAGGGACCTCCAGGGCTCCTTCCCCGCAGAAAACTAACAAGCTTACAAAAACTATCAAAATCAGCTATCATAGCACTTTGGAATCTAGTCAAAAAGGTACAACCCCCAAGGGAACACTGATGGAAAAAGCAGCTATGATTCATCAAGAGAGGGTGGAAGCATTTTAATTACCCACCGACCATCCCCTCTTCAGATCAGCTCCAGCCGTGTGGACAACAGGATGCATCTTTGAGCAAGTGGCAAGGGCTCAAAGGAGCGCTATGGACCTTGTTCTCAAAGAAGCGCCATTTTGTGTTTCGATCTTTCTGGCAGCTTCCTCAAGCATCACTGCCACAAGGGTGTGCCTCTGTATCGCTCAACTCAGAGAGTTCCCAGGAGCAAGGCGGCATCTCAGCTACTGATGAAGGTGTCTAGAGGCAAAGTACTGCCTACAGCAGAATGAGGAAAGGGAAGGGGCGCCTGGGTGGCTTAGTCGGTTGAGCGTCCGACTTTCGCTTAGGTCATGATCTCGCGGTTTGCGGGTTCGAGCCCCGCGTCGGGCTCTGCGCTGACTGCCAGCTCGGAGCCTGGAGCCTGTTTCAGTCTGTGACTCCCTCTCCCTCTGACCCTCCCCTGCTCACGCTCTCTCTCTCTCTCTCTCCCCTAGAAATAAATAAAAATCATTTAAAAAAAAAATAAAAGCAAAATCCTATAAAAAAAAAAAAAAAAAAGAATGAGGAAAGGGAAGGCATTTGGGGGGTTTGGGGTGTTTTTTTTTTAAATTTTAAAATATTTTGGGTCGCCTGGGTGGCTTAGTCGGTTAAGCGTCCGACTTTCGCTTAGGTCATGATCTCGCGGTTCGTGGGTTGGAGCCCCACGTCGGGCTCTGTGCTGACTGCCTGCTCAGAGCCTGGAGCCTGTTTCAGTCTGTGACTCCCTCTCTCTCTGACCCTCCCCTGCTCACGCTGTCTCTCTCTCTCCTAGAAATAAATAAAACATTAAAAAAAAAAAAGAAAAATTTTAAAATATTTTTTATTTATTTCTGAGAGAGAGAAAGAGAGCATGAGCAGGGGAGGGGCAGAGAGAGAGGGAGACACAGAATCTGAAGCAGGCTCCAGGCTCTGAGCTGTCAGCACAGAGGCTGACGTGAGGCTCAAACCCACGAACCGTGAGATCATGACCTGAGACAAAGTCGGACGCTCAACCGACTAAGCCACCCAGGCACCCCAAGGGAAGGCATTTTGGACAAACGAAACATAGTATGAAAAGCCGTAGAAGGAACAGACTGGAAATGTTGATATGTGCGTGAATAGGCCTTTTATTATTTTTTTAAATGTTTATTTTTGAGAAAGAAAGAGAGAACACACTCAGCAGGGGACAGCACAGAGAGAGGGACACACAATCTGAAGCAGGCTTCAGTCTCTGAGCTGCCACCACAGAGCCCAATGCAGGTCTTAAACTCACAAACCGTGAGATCATGACCTGAGTTGAAGTCAGAATAATTAACCAACTGAGCCACCCAGGTGACCCAGAAGAGAGTTTTTAAAAGCTCGAGTGTTCACCCGGGAATCAAGAGTCCACGAGCACACCCGGGCTGGATGCTTGGAAAGGGCGAGAGGACCTAGAACTTTCCTCTCTGGCTGATCTTCAGGACCCACTCCCACAGGGATGGAAGGCTAAGGAAAGGTTGTAGACGGCCCAGCTAAAAGCCAAAGGAGTGGCCCAGTCTGATCAACAAAACCCAAAAGAGTACTGTTAGTTTTCTTTTCTTGGCTCCAG
Source organism: Hyaena hyaena (assembly GCF_003009895.1). Taxonomy (NCBI): domain Eukaryota; kingdom Metazoa; phylum Chordata; class Mammalia; order Carnivora; family Hyaenidae; genus Hyaena; species Hyaena hyaena. The sequence goes on from NW_024081017.1 coordinate 239,200, forward strand.
GCATTTAAGGAATTTCTGTCACTCTAAGGTGACCGCTAAACTAACAGAACACAGATTTCAGGGGCAGCACTAAAAAGAAATGCAGAATATAACAAAAATAATTTATAAAATCCACTAAACAAACATCAACCATATACAACTAGCAGCAACAGCAAACCCCAGGAGATGGTGAATCAGACTTACAAATAGCCATGTTATGATACTTAAAATTTTATTTTCTGTGGCTCCTAGGTAGCTCAGTTGGTTGAGAGTCCAACTCTTGATTTCAGCTCAATGTCATGATCCCAGGGTTGTGGGATCAAGCCCCACGTCAGGCTCTGTGCTGAGTGTGGAGCCTGCTTGGGATCCTCTCTCTCTCTCTCTCTCTCTCTCTCTCCCTCCTCTGCCCCTCTCCCCTGTTCATGTGCTCTCTCTCTCTCTAAAATTAAAAAAATGTTTTTTAATTGTTCCTGAAAGCCAAGGCAGTGGACTTACTAATGACCTTAAATCCATTTGTTTCAACACACCCAGAGCTGACAGAAACCATGAACAAAGAACTAAAAGAAACTAGAAGAAGTATATTTCACTAAAGAGATTATCAATAAGAGACAGCAATTACAAAAAAGAACCAAAAAAGGGGCACGTCGGTAACTTAGTTAAGTTTTGGACTTTGGCTCACATCATGATCTCACAGTTCGTGGGTTCAAGCCCCACACCATTGTGCTGACAGCTCAAAGCCTGAAGCCTACTTTGGATTCTGTGTCTCCTCTCTCCCGCCCCTCATTCTCTGTCTCTGTCTCTCTCAAAAATAAATATTTAAAAAAATTTTTTTAAAGAACCAAAAGAGCTGAAAAGTACAATATCAAAAATGGGTGGTAGAAGCTTTTAATCTTGATGAGGTCCCAATAGTTTATTTTTGTTCTGGATTCCCTTGCTTTTGAAGATGTGTCAAGTAAGAAGTTGCTGCAGTGGAGGTCAAGGAGGTTGTTTCCTGCTTTCTCCTCCAGGGTTTTGATGGTTTCCTGTCTCACGTTCAGGTCCTTTATCCAGTTTGAGTTTATTTTTGTGTATGGTGTGAGAAAATGATCTAGTTTCATTCTTCTGCATGTTGCTGTCCAGTTCTCCCAACACCATCTGTTAAAGACGCTGTCTTTTTTCCATTGGATATTCTTTCCTGCTTTGTCAAAGATTAGTTGGCTGTATACCCTTGGGTCCAGCTCTGAGTTCTTAATTCTCTTCCATTGGTCTATGTGTCTGTTTTTGTGCCAATACCATACTGTCTTGATGATGACAGCTTTGTAGTGGAGGCTAAGGAAACAATCCATAAAACTAATAGGAAACCAACGGAATGCAAAACGATAGCTGCAAATGACATATCAGATAAAGGGTTAATATCCAAAATCTTTAAGGAACTCACCAAACTCCACACCATAAAAACAAACAACCAGGTAAAGAAGTGGGCAGAAGATACCAACAGACATTTCTCCAAAGAGGACATACAGATGGCCAACAGACACATGAAACGATGCTTGGCATCCCTCTTCATCAGGGACACACAAATCAAAACCACACTGAGATACCACTTCACGCCTATCAGAGTGGCTAAAAAGCAAATCAGAGGACTCTAGATGGTGGTGAGGATGTGGAGAAACGTGCACCCTTCTACACTGTTGGTGGGAATGTAAACTGGTGCAGCTCCTCTGGAAAACAGTGTGGAGGTTCCTCAAAAAATTAACAATAGAACTCCCCTAGGACCCAGCAATAGCACTGCTAGGAATTTACCCAAGGGATATAGGAGTGCTGATGCATAGGAGCACATGTACCCCACTGTTCATAGCAGCACTCTCAACAATAGCCAAAACATGGAATGAGCCTTAAGTGTCCATCAACGGACGAATGGATCAAGAAGATGTTGTTTATCTATACAATGGAATACTACATGGCAATGAGACAGAATGAAATCTGGCCACGTGTAGCAACGTGGATAGAACTTGAGGGTGTGAAGCTGAGCGAAATAAGTCAGGCAGAGAAGGAGAGATACCATATGTTTGCATGTATAGGAGGATTAGGAGGAACTTCATGGAGGACGATGGGGGAGAAGAAGGGGAAAAATAGTGGGGGAGAGGGAGGGAGGCAAACCATGAGAGACTTTTGAATGCTGAGAACAAACCGAGGGCTGATGAGGAGGGTATGGGAAGGGGGTAATGGGCATGGAGGAGGGCACTTGTGGGGATGAGCACTGGGTGTTATACGGAAACCAACTTGACAATAAACTATTTAAAAAAAAAAAACCAAACAAACAGATCACATATGGGGCGCTTGAGTGGCTCAGTTGGTTAAGCGTCCAACTTCAGCTCAGGTCATGATCTCACGGTTCCTGGGTTCGAGCCTCGGATCCGGCTCTGTGCTGAACGTTTGCTCAGAGTCTGAAGCCTGCTTGGGATTCTGTGTTTCCTCTCTCTGCCCCTCCTCCGCTCGTGCTCTGTCTCACCTGTCTCTCAAAAGTAAATAAATGTAATAAAAAAATTTAAAGATCAAATATGCCTGCAACTTATTTCCACCTCCTTACTTTCAAAAACGTGATCATAAACATTTAATTATACACATGGAGAGAGATATAGAAGGAGGAACACTACGCATGCTAAATATTAACAACTGGTCAATGTACAACAAGATAACACCTGACAATTCACCAAATTTCAGTAACAGGTGGCCGCAGCCAGAGCATTTCCGTGCAGTGCTCACCGGAACGCACTGCAATCGCCAGGTCGGAGAGAAGAGGGCGCTGCCGCCATCTTCCACAATTGCGTACACGTTTTACCTCTGGAAAAAGGACACAGTTTGTTCTGACCGCTTTTGCAGAGAGGCGCACAGCGGGCAGGGGAAAGGCCCTGCCTCCACCGGGTACCCCGAGCCGCGGCCTCGACCCCCACACATGTGGGCGGGGCCGACAGAGACTCTCGGAAAGACACATGGATCGGGGCGGCCGCAATCCCCCGGTCGCGGTGCACCTGAAGCGAAGACGCGCCGCGATTCCCTGCCAGCCGCCAAAGCTGCCACATTGGAGAACCTACTTCCGACGCGGGGAGGAGGCCGAAGTGAGTCGGTATCCAAAGAGCACTTCCGCTTCCGGTTTCCGCCACGCGGTCAGCGTACGGGGCGGAGCTTCAGGAGCAGAAGAGTCGGGTCCGGGTTGGCAGCTGCCACTTCCAGATGTCTGGGGAGGGGTTGGAGCTGGGTCCTGGGCTGTATGTTGGCAGCCACCCCGCCCCAGGGACATTGGTGGGATGTCCGAGCGGCGGGGACGGAGTTAGAAACGGGAAGGACATGGTGGGCGGGGTTTGCCTCCGGTTCCGGGCGAGGGAAGCTCTTGAAATGCTCTTCTTCACGCCTTTCTCCTTTTTGGCTCAGCCCCAGGCACCGCTATGCGTTATATTTATAAAGATAAGTCCCCTAGCCCATAAAATGAACTCCCAGCTCATCAGTCCTCTCTCCTGACCTTCAGTTTTGTTTAAGGTAGAATTCTCATAGCGCATAATTAACCCATTTAAAATGTAATAGTATATTCAGAGTTGTGTATCCATCACCACAATCAATTTTAGTACATTTTCATAGTCACAAAAGGAAACCCAGTACCCTCTTAGCCATAATCCTCCCACCTCACCCCCAACCCAAGGCAACTTGGGGTTTTTGTCTCTTGGGATTTGCCTGTTCTGACATTTCATATAAACGGAATATTACAGTAGGTGGTCTTTGTGTCTGGCCGCCTTTGACTTACATAATGTTATCAAGGTTCATCCAATTTGCAGTGTGTACCAGTCTTTATTTCTTTACTTAATAATATTCCACTGTATGGGTGTGTCACAATTTATCTACTCAATAGTTGATGGACACTGGGTTATTTACAACTTGTTTTGGCTATTATAAATAATATGGGATATTTTTTGAACAGTGATCAGAGGAGAATTCGTATTCCTAAATGTTTTCATCCTTAAAAGTGAGAGAATAAAAAATTCCAGGGGTGCCTGGGTGGCTCAGTTGGCTGGGCATCCGACTTCAGCCCAGGTCATGATCTCACCGCTTGTGAGCTTGAGCCCCGGTTTGGACTCCGTGCTGGCAGCTCAGAGCCTGGAGCCTGCTTCAGATTCTGTCTCTGTCTCTGTCTCTGTCTCTGTCTCTGTCTCTCTCTCTCTGCCTCGCTCCTGCTTGCACTCTGTCTCTTCCTCTCAAAAATAAAATAAACGTTAAAAAATTAAAAATAAAAAATAGTAAATTCCAAGCTAAAAATCAAACAAAAAAACCCCTAGAATATCAGTGCAAACCCAACCTAGAAAATTATAGGAACTTACACTACAAAAGAGCATCAAGTCCAGATGGATCGGGTTTTGGCTGGGTAGGGGTGGTAACAGCTTTATTGAGACATAATTCACATATAATTCACCCATTGATTTTTTTAGTGTTTACTTATTTTTGAGAGAGAGGGAGACAGGATCCAGATCCGGCTCTGAACTGACAGCAGAGAGCCTGATGTGTAGAGGTTGCTTAAATAAAACTTGTATAAAAAGCTTGTTATTTTGATTAAGTTCAATTTACCTATTTTTTTAATGTTTATTTTTTAGAGAGAGAGAGAAGTGTGTGTGTGTGTGTGTTTGTGTGAGTGGGGAAGGGACAGAGAGACACGGAGACGCAGAATATGAAGCAGCCTCCAGGCTCTGAACTGTCAGCACAGAGCCTGACGCAGGGCCCACAGGGCTTGAATTCACAAACTATGAGATCATGACCTGATCTGGTCGCTTACCTAACTAAGCCACCCAGGTGCCCCCCTTTTTTTCTTAATGTAGGCATTTATTGCTATAAAATTCCTTTTTAAAAAATTTTTTTTAATTTTTTAAAAAATTTATTTCTGAGAGAGCGCGTGAGCAGGGGAGGGTCAGAGAAAGAGAGAGAGGGAGACACAGAATCCAAAACAGGCTCCAGGCTCTGAGCTGGCAGTCAGCACAGAGCCCGACGTGGGACTTGAACCCACCAACCGAGAGATCATGACCTGAGCCGAAGTTGGACGCTTAACCGACTGAGCCACCCAGGTACCCCTATAAAATTCCTTCTTGTACCTGCATTTGCTTCATCCCATAAGTTTTGCTAGATGTTTTCATTTTTCTCTCAAGATATTGTTTAATAAAGTTCATTTATTTATTTTGAGAGACCCTATACCATGACTGGCCATATTCGTAATGGCAAGCTTGCCAGTCTGTGAAATGTTACACCTTTTCCCTTCGTTCGTTCTTCTTAAAATGTGCTTCAAATGTTTGCCTTTTGCAGTTTTGGCTAGAGTCATTCCTGGATGCTTCTTGCACGTATGTGTGTGTGTGTGTGTGTGTGTGTGTGTGTATGCGTTTCACACTGATTATTTATATGATTAATAAAATAATGGTATTTTTATGTATCTATCATGAGTCTAGCAACCTTGACAAGCATTAGTTCTAATAATTTGTTTTCTTGGGTTTTTAAATGTAAATGGCCTAAATAGTTGTAAATAATAATCCATTTTAATATATTTTTCTTTTCTGCCAATAATTGTACCTCATTTCATCTTCCTTACAGGTTGGTCAGAATTTCTAATAATATGTAGAATAATAGCAGTGATTACTTGGCCTCCTTGTCTTGTTTTTGATGTATAAAGCAATGGCTCTAAAGTTTCTCCATTAATTATATTTGTAGTGGGGGAGTGTCAATGACCTTTATTAACAGGTGAAAGAAATTAATTTTTATCCTTGAACTGGGAAGAGACTTTATTGTGAAAAAGCATTGAATTCTGTCAATGATTCGTTACGTTTCTATTGATTTAACTTCATGGAATCTTAAGTGATACAAAATACTTAATATTTGTGTAGTGAAATTTGTTCTCTATAGTTTATGAATAAATTATTGTGCTATCAAAAGTATGTGGGGCGCCTGGGTGGCTTAGTCGGTTAAGCGTCCGACTTTCGCTTGGGTCATGATCTCGCGGTTCGTGGGTTTGAGCCCCGCGTCGGGCTCTGTGCTGACAGCCAGCTCAGAGCCTGGAGCCTGTTTCAGAGTCTGTGATTCCCTCTCTCTCTGACCCTCCCCTGCTCATGCTGTCTCTATCTCTCTCCTAGAAATAAATAAAACATTTTTTAAAAATTAAAAAAAAAGTATGTTCAAACTCTAGGTTATAAAAATATTTCCCTAATTTTCTTATAGTTTGAAATCTTTATAATAGTACATATTTAGGTATGTAGTGTGAAATGGAAGTGCAACTCTTGTCTTCCTCCAGATGGACGGTTAATGTTTTGATGCAGTAGTTTTGTAATTTTTAATATTTTTAATATCTGTTTACAAGTTATAGGGATGACTAATGTTTTCTCTATTATTTACCCTCAGAGCTACTCTACAAAATGGTGCTACTCTCAACCTCATGTTACAATTAAAAAACAAACTTCTGCACAGAGAGCTTACACCTTGATTCAATCTTAGGCAGTATGGTTTCACAGTCATCTTGCTTCACCATTGGGTTATTGAACATCATTAAGACAAGTCTCTGTTTAATAGATTCTTGGCTGATCTCCGCCATTTATTTCTCATGTAAATTTTGAAATCATTTAGTTATTGTTTTACATTTATATGTTAATCTTAGGAGGACTGGTTTTTCTTTCTTTACATAAATCTTCTCATCCAGTAATTATTTCCACTTGTTCGGATCTTTTTTTCATTGCATTTGATAACGTGTGTATGTGCACCTTGTCCATTTCTTGTTATATTTCTAATATTTTGAAATCTCTTCTTCCTATAGAGATTGGAAGTTTTCTCCGTATTTACATGAAGTTTGTGTGTGGAGGAGGTTGGATGTGTGTGTGAGGTGTTGTCTTATGATGAGTGTACCTGAGAAAAATGATACTAATTTTTAAAACAGAATATTTTGGGGGCACCTGGGTGGCTCTGTTGGTTAAGCCTCCGACCTCAACCCAGGTCATGATCTCGTGATCCATGAGTTTCAGTCCTGAGTCGGGCTCTGTGCTGACAGCTCAGAGCCTGGAGCCTGCTTCAGATTCTGTGTCTCTGTCTCTCTCTCAAAAATAAACAAACCTTTAAAAAACTTAAAAATAAAACAGAATAGAACCGTAACTGCAGATCTAGATAACCTTGGTCTCTTTTTTCCACTATTTATACAGGTTATTTGTAGAAACAGAATCTGGAAAGCAGTGTTGAATGAGCATGGAATATATGGGCAATCTTGCCTTGTTCTGGATTGAACTGAAATTATTTTGGCCCTGTGCCTGAAGCTTCCTGGGGCCCTCCTGCCAACTTAGTAGTCTTTAAGCTTTAGCAAGCACCCTTAGCCCACACGATTGGTTAACCTTTCTTTGTATCTCTGTAGATTATGCATTCTTTCCTAGAAAGAACAGAGTACTTCTGAGTGTCACCAGATGCTCCTGCACCACCCGTGGACACCCAAGGAACCAGAGCCCCTTGCACACCCTCCAAGCACTGAGATAACATCTGTAGGTGATACTGTTGAGTCTGCATGTAATGACAACATGTTACAGACCACTGTACTCCCTTTACTGATTAACTGCCCTAAATTCCTTTAAAAACCCTTGGGCCAGACAAGAACCTCAGAGTTGGCCTTTGGACAGGAGTCCACCTTCTCCCCAGGTGCTCAGCCTCCCAAATAATGCTCATATCACTTTCCAATCAAAATGTCTCTTGAGTATTGGCTTTTCAAGCAACAGGCAGCCGAACTTGGGTTTCAGTAACATACCTTCAATTAAATGAATCACTTAACAGAATTACTAAATAAAAATTATTCTAGGGTGCCTGGCTGGCTCAGTCAGATAAGCATCTGACTCTTGATTTCAGCTCAAGTCATAATCTCAGTCATGAGATTGAGCCCTGTGTTGGGCTCCCTGCTGGGCATGAAGCCTGCTTAAGATTCTCTTTCTCCCTCCTTCCCCTCTCCCCTGTTTGTACTCTCTATATAAATGAATGAATGAATAATAAAATTAATTATTCTCCAAAGTGGTTGTTCCCATTTATACTCACTCCTATTTGTGCAATAAAGTATCAGTTTTCCTACATACTTGCCTATCACTGAATTTTAAAAATACTTGCCATTCTGGGATGCCAAGCATACGACTCTTGATCTCAGGGTTGTAAGTTCAATCCCTATGTTGGGCATAGAGCTTACTTAAAATGTATTTTTTAAATAAGAATATTTGCCATCCTCATGGGAGGAAAATAGTGTCGCAGTATTAATATACTGATTATTCCTAAGAAATTATGTTCTTTTATTCACCTAATTTCAGGTCTAATTTTATATCTCAACATGTGAAAACTTTCTCTTTTCTGTTATTTTAAACATACACAAATGATTATACTAGGTGATAGAAAATCATTTTGGTATTTTTAAATATTTTATATTTGTTTTAAATTTGAGAAAGAGAGCAAGCAAGTGAGTGGGAAAGAGGGGCAGAGGAAAGGAGAGGGAGAATCTTAAGCAGGCTCCACGCTCAGCACAGAGCCCTTGCTGGATCCCACCACCCTGGGATTATGACCTGAACTGAAATCAAGTCAGACAATCAACTGAGACACCCAGACGCCCTAAAAGCCCATAATGTATTTTTATATATTCTACTTTACTAATGAATTATATTTATGTATTTATTTTTAAATGTTAATTTTGAGAGAGAGGGCATATGCAAGCAGGGGAGGGGTAGAGAGAGAGAATCCCAAGCAGGCTCCATGGTGCCAGCAAAGAGTCCAATTCAGGGCTCAAACTCATGAACCATGAGATCATGACCTGAGCCAAAACCAAGAGTCTGACACTTAACCAACTGAGCCACCTTTGCGCCTCTGAATTGTATTTACTTATGAAACTTAATATTGTTTCAGTTGATCCTTAGACCTACAATCTTGTCTTGATCTCTTTATCCATTCTTCCAAAGTAAGTTTCTCTCATTTCTTTTTTTTTTTTTATATTTTTATTTATTTCTAGGAGAGAGAGAGACAGCGTGAGCAGGGGAGGGTCAGAGAGAGAGGGAGACACAGACTCAGAAACAGCCTCCAGGCTCTGAGCTGGCAGTCAGCACAGAGCCCGACGCGGGGCTCAAACCCACGAACCGCGAGATCATGACCTAAGCGAAAGTTGGACGCTTAACCAACTAAGCCACCCAGGCGCCCCAGTTTCTCTCATTTCTTAAGGTTTTGCTCATATCTTTTTAAACAGTGTTAAACATCAACAGCAATGTTAAAATGGAGTTTTTAAAAATGTACTACTATATAGTCATCTGATAAAAAATAAACCATTACATGTAAACATAAATAACATTTTTATTTTGAAAAGATAAGAATATTTTCCAAACCAGAAAATTTAGACAGAATAATTGCATTATTTGATATTTCTGCATATCTTTAATGTCTGCTTAACAGATATAAAGAGCTGTATTCTCATATTTGCTTCCACAATCAATCTGTTATGATTTGTTTTAATTTAAGTATATGAAGGAATTCAGCTTCACAAAGACACATAGAAGGAAAAGAGAAATGTATTTTTATAGACTCTTGAGATAACTGTGGATAGTCTTTGATACTGCACCAAAATTAACAAGTGGTCATTAAAATTTTTTTTTGTAATATTTGTTTATTTTTGAGAGAGCACAAGCAGGGGAAGGGCAGAGAGAGAGGGAGACACAGAATCCAAAGCAGGCTCCAGGCCCTGAGCTGTCAGCACAGGGCCCAACGTGGGGCTCGAACCCATGACCCGTGAGATCATGATCTGAGTTAAAGTCAGATGCTTAACTGATTGAGCCACCCAGGCATCCCAAAGTGGTCATTTCTTAAAAATTAGTTGCAATAGGAATCGAAAATCATATCAATAAACTTGTCATGCTCTGTCACAAAAATAAATGGATTGAGAATTTAAGTGTGAAACTCAACTTCAAAAATGAAGAAGACACTGAAGCTAGACACATTTATAATCAGTTGTTTGGGAAGGATTTCTTTTTTTTTTTTTTCAATTTTTAAAATGTTTATTTTTGAGACAGAGACACACACAGTGTAAGCGGGAGAGAGGCAGAGAGGGAGGGACGCACAGAATCTGAAGCAGGCTCCAGGCTCCAAACTGTCAGCACAGAGCCTGACGTGGGGCTCAAACTCACTGACTGTGAGATCATGACCTGAGCCGAAGTCGGATGCTTAACCGACTGAGCCACCCAGGCGCCCCAGGAGGGATTTCTTAAGACACAAAAACCTTCACCATAAAGGAAAAGACTAATACATTTGACTAAAATTCAGAATCTCTGCCATCAAGACACAATAAACAGACATTTACAAACAAAAGTAAAAATTGGTATGAAAGATATCACAGTCCTAAATATCATGAGGAAATGACAAAGATACAGAGAAAAATCATTAAAAACATGTACAGCTAATTCCCAAAGGGAAATTCCAAATAGCCAGTATTATAAAAAGATACCCATTCTGAATAGTAATCAGCAAAATACAACGAGGTATCATTTCTTAACTACTCTAAAATATAAAATTTTTTTAAAAAAACCCAAAAATACAAATTTTAGCATATAGATTCTATATCCAGTGAGTTCCTTTTTTTTTTCTTGAGAGAGAGAGGGCACAAGTGAGTGAGGGGCAGAGAAAGAGGTAGAGAGAGACAGAGAAGCGGGGGTTACCCAAAGCGGGGCTCAAGTTCACCTGATGCGGGACTCAAACTCACAAACCCTGAGGTTATGACCTGAGCTGAAGTCAGATCTCATTCCACTGAGCCACCCAGGTGCCTGAGTTCACTTTTAGAGTAATTTATATATACGTGCAATGGGAGATGTGCAAGAATGTTTACGCAGCATTATTCATAATGAATAAAAAGCTGCAAACAGCCCAAAGAAGTCCATCGCCTCTACACTGGATAAATAAGCTGTGGTATATTCATACAAAAGGTCCCTTACATAGCAACTAAATAAATTAACTACAACTATATGTGACACATAAATAAATGTCAATGTATGAGCAAAAGTATGTCACATGAAAATATACAAACATGCAATTCACTTACATAGTGTCTTTCTTTCCCTGATTTTTTTAGTAACTATTTTGAAATAGTATAAGAACGACAAGAAGTTGAAAAATAGCATGGAGTTCCCATGTACTCTTCACCCAGCCTCCCGCAATGATAATATCTTAACATGACCACAGTACATTCTCAAAACCAGGGCAATGGCATTGCTTTAATACTATTAATTTGCGTACAGACCTCATCTGCATCTTACCTATAGTTAAGTTGCACTCTTTTATTGGGGGGAGATAATACAGTTCTGTAGGTAATGTATGAGTGATCAAGTTCTGTGACATTTTATCACATATACAGGTAGGTTCAAGTAACCAAGTTTGGGCCGGGCCAGGCCAGTCCGTAGGGGGTTCTTGAGGCACAGTCATCACTAGAAGAACCTACCACCCACAGGAAGGGCTTGCAAGATTCCTCCCGCCGGGCCTCCTCGCCGCTAGGAGCAGTCTTAGCACAACACCAGAGGTAGGTCCTGGGATGGGTAGCAACTGGGGCCATCAGCCAACTAAGCCCCCAGGTGGCTACCCAAGGGCAGGTTCTCACGGCCGCCACACCTGCAATAACCGTACTTAGCTAGGAGTAATGAAAATTAACTAAGACTAATAAAAAGTTCCTGGGGCGCTTGGGGGGTCAGTCGGTTGAGCACCTGACTTCGGCTCAGGTCATGATCTTACGGTTCGTGAGTTCGAGGCCCGTGTGGGGCTCTGTGCTGACAGCTCAGAGCCTGGAACCTGCTTCGATTCTGTGTCTTCCTCTCTGCCCCTCCCCCGCTCCTGCTCTTTCTCTCAAAAGTAAACAAACATTAACAAAATAAAAACCCCGGGGGGAGCAAGGAGCCTTGCATTCTAGATGTTCCATCTTTACCTGTGGTTTCTGCCTACAGGTTACAGAGTAACCTCCTTCCAACTCCAAGCGCTGTAATCTCGTTTCTAGGCAGAATGGAGGAGGAAGGGCAATGAACAAAAAGTAAAAATAACAAGCATGGGACTGTCCCCTTTTCAAGAGCTCTACTAGAAGCTGCACCAGTGATTCTGCCTGCCTGCCACAGGCCAGGGTTCTGGGACATAACTATTCCTTCAAGAAAGACTAAGAGAGTGCTGGTTGGGTCTTTGTTTTTGTTTGTTTGGCCGGTTTTGTTTTTACAGTGAACAATAACAAGTTGAGCAAAATCCAAGTTGTGAGAGTAAGAATGGGGAGAATGGATATAGAGGCAGCCAGCAGTGTCTGCTACACTGGGCCAGAGAAAAAGTCCCAACAAATGCCAAAGAATCTGAATCCCACAGATCACGGACCCTGACCACAAAGCCATCAGATGGGAAATGAAAAACAAGGTGATGAAGAACTCCTGGCACTGAATATTGAAAACATATACCTGAACAGCCCATGAGTCCAAGAAGTCATCAAAAGGGAAATGAGACAATATTTACAACTGAGCCATAATAAATAAAAATATTACCAATCACAACTTGTTCAATAATTTAGAGGGCATTTAGAGGCATACAAGTGTTCTCGGGTATATATATTATGAAAGAAAAATTAAAGAGCCAGGAGTCTACCTTAAGAATGCAGCACAAAGGCAATCTCCCATTCACAAGATGGGTATGGCTTCTGTCTTTCTCAGAATAAGTTCTCTGGTGAACAGTAAGTGAAGATCCACACCTGAAACCCTCTATATTCATTATACTAACAGGACCTTCCTCCAGTGGGTCCTCACATGTTTTATATAACAATGACTGCTTATGAAGGCTTTCACACCTTCTTCTGTGAAAAAAAATATGACTTTTCTGTGCAAGTATACAGTTCCTACCCTAATTCTTTTGAGTTGAGCAAAGTGATTTTCGCCAGATGGCTCCATTAAGTGTCTGTTATCCCAGAGCTTCGCAATTAAGATTTCTTAAAACGATTTTATAACAAAATTTTGTTCCAAATCCTCAATAAAGGGTATTTGTGGGATGGAAGAAATTTTATTTAGTTTGTGTGTTAGTAACATTATTTTGTTAATGTTAACTTTTATGAGTATATTAATGATATTTTGATTATAGAGGCAAATGTCTGTGGGAAGGCAATTCTCCATGGGCAGCTCATGTTTGCACATCTTACTCTGCTCTGTACTCTGTCTTCAAGGATGTTTATATAACATCCATAGAGCAGAGGGCAGATATTTTGTTGTTCAGTGTAATAAAGATAATGTCTCCTCTGGGAAGGGGAAGGGGGGTGATGGTCATGGAGGAGGGCACTTGTGGGGATGAGCACTGGGTGTTATTGGAAACCAACTTGACAATAAACTATTTAAAAAAATAATGTCTCCTTATGGGGCAAAGAACAAGGTTTTGTTTGCAGCTCCTTAGAAAAGCCTGGGATTCCTCAGGTGTAACACAAATTCACTTCATGTCATCCCCGTGGGGCTTGGGAGTCTAGAGGAATTGACAGCAATGTGAAGCTTATAGTGTGGCTGCTGTGCTGTAACAAAGTCCATGATCTCTGACCCCAAAGTCTGGTTCTGGTATCTTTGGCCAACATCCATGGAACCATGGCAGGCTAACCTGTTAGCCTCTAAGTAGGAATTTGAGATCCTGACAATGTCTCTTTGTTCTTAGGATGCATGTTAAAGAAGTCTTATGCCTGTAATGGCTCAACTGTAAAATAAAATTATACACACGCAAACAAAACAAAACAAAACAAAAAACCTGTAACTGTCAAAAAATGTTGACAACTGATGAATCTAGATGAAGGAACGGACTTGGGGAATTTTCCCAACTGTCTTATGAGGCTACCACATCCTTGAAACAACAACAGTAACAAAAGGACAACATGAGAAAGAAAACCTGCAGGCGATCTCACTCAAAGATGCAGAAATCCTATCATATTAGAAAACTAGGAACAAAAAAAGAAAAGAAAACTAGAAACAATAATGTGTAACAGATATGTTATCCAGGAATGCAGTTAATTTCACAGTGAAAAATCAACTGAAGTAATTTACTCCACAAACATGTTAGAAATGTGACATGTATTCATTCATTCACTCATTGACTCATTCAACAAATACTTATTGAGTGCCTATTATGTATCCTACCTTTGTTCTAGGGGTTGAAATACATCAGTGAACAAATATTATCATCTCAGGGGATGCTGAACAAACATCGGATAAAATTCAACATCTGTTCATGAGAAAGAAGGCTAACACCCTAGGAAACGAAAGAAACCTTCTTATCCTAGTAAAGTTATCTACAAAAGTGTTATAGAGAACACCACACTTAAAAGATGAAATATGGGGAAAAAATGCCCGTTAAGATCAAGAAGAAGAAGAGTTCCTAGGACTGCTTCTATTCACTAGGGTTCAAGCCCAGCCAGAGACAGTCAGGCAACAAAAGTATAAGAAAAGAATAAGGATTAAAAGGAGCAAAAGAATTCTCCCTGTATTTGTAGATATGATTATCTACAGAAAATTTCAAAAGATCTACACATCAGTTATTAGAATAAGAGTAGAGCAAGTATGCTACAAGCCAAACTCAACAAAGAGAATTATCCATGAGGACCAGCAAGATACATACACCTCTAGCCCTTCCAGAAACTTTCCACCCTGATTTAATTTGAGGTACCCAATGCCTATAAAAGAAAACAATTCACATCCTCATAAAAAGTCCAAAAAGAATTCTAACGAACACAAAGGAAAGAACCAAATTAGAAAGTGCATCGAAACTACTGAGTAAAAGGAGGCAGACTCTGAAAAAGATGACAGTGCGAAACTAAATAAATACCCCATCTGAATCCCGGTAAATGAGTTAAAGAGGGTCCCACTCTTCAATCATTCATCCACTCCAAAAAGGACTCATCAACTGAACTCCCACATCACTTGAGAAAAGACATTATTACAAGGAACATCAAAATTGTAAGGATAACTCGAAAGCTACGTATTAGGGATGTATTCTACCACAATGAAGACTGTACTAGACTTATCAAAATGCACGTCCAATGGCATCTCCTCTTGTAACAGCTCTAGTGAGATAATAGTTTACATACCATAAAACTCATTCATTTTATTTTTTTATTTTTTAAAAATGTTTTTTATTTTATTTCTAGGAGAGAGAGAGAGAGAGACAGCGTGAGCAGGGGAGGGTCAGAGAGAGAGGGAGTCACAGACTGAAACAGGCTCCAGGCTCTGAGCTGGCAGTCAGCACAGAGCCCGATGTGGGGCTCGAACCCACGAACCACAAGATCATGAACTAAGCGAAAGTCGGACGCTTAACCGACTAAGCCACCCAGGCGCCCCAAAACTCATTCATTTTAAAATTCAAATGATTTTTAGTGAACTTACTCAGTTGTGCAACAATCAGCACGGACCAGTTTTAGAGCGTTATAATCAACCCAACAAGCTCCTCCCTGCCTGTTGAATTGGGTTCCCAACCCCAGCCTGAGCAAACACAATCCTGCTATCTGTCTCTATGGCTTTGCCTAGGCTGGATATTCCATACAAATGGAATCATACAATATGCAGTCTTTTGTGACTGTTTTTTTTCACTGAACATAAGTTTCCAAAGTTCATCCATGTGGTACCATGTATCAAAACATCATTTCTTTGCATTCCCAAGAACTGCACTGTATGGGTAACTAATCCATTGTACGGGTTTTGTTTACTTATTCTCTGATTGACGGACTTTCAGGTTTATTCCCTTTGGGCTATCATGAAACATGCTATGAACATTTGTGGACAAGTCTTTGTATGCACGTATCTTTTTATTTCTCTTGGGGGGGGTGGTGTCAAATGGCAAATTTATTTTAGAAACTGCCAAACTTCTTCAAAATGACCACACACCATTTTATACCAGCAACGCATGTTCTCTGAATGCTGGAGGCGGCTTTTTTTCTGGTGGTTCTTTTGCCACAAGACCCACGTTTGTCCATATAAATATTTTTTTAAGATATTGAGAATCTAAATGAGTCCACACTTCATATGTTTAAGAAAATAACATTTTAAATATACATATATTTATAAAATTTATAAAACTTTACTGAAAGACATTAAAGAAGAGTAAATACATGAAGATACTTAGTTTAAGGCCTGACAGATTTAACAACAGTTCTACGAGGAATGATCTAACGACACTCCGGACATGATGCCAATAGGATTTTCTGTGGAACTGGGCAAGCTTACTGTAAAACACACATGAAGAAATGAAATGTGCAGAAGAGAGAATCTACTCTTAAAGAACACATTGCAGGGCTCTGTCTCGCAGGTGTTAAAAAAGAGGGTGAAGTTATTAAAGACAGGTGTTAAAAAAGAGGGTGAAGTTATTAAAGATGGTGCTATATTGTTACAAGATTAACAAATTGATTATAACAGAATGGAAGGCCCAGAAACATAAAAACATGCACAGAGAAACAACAAATGGGAGCTGACTTTCTCATTAGAGTTCTAGGGAAACTGGTTATCTGCCAGGGAAGAAATTAAATGGGACTCCTCCCGACACCATATATGAAAATCAATAATGGGTAAGAAAATATTTTAGAAGACATTTCAGAAGGACTTTTTATTTTTTTAATGTTTTTATTTATTTCTAGGAGAGAGAGACAGCGTGAGCAGGGAAGGGTCAGAGAGAGAGGGAGTCATAGACTGAAACAGGCTCCAGGCTCTGAGCTGGCAGTCAGCACAGAGCCCGACGCGGGGCTCGAACCCATGAACCGCAAGATCATGACCTAAGTGAAAGTCGGACGCTCAACCGACTAAGCCACCCAGGTGCCCCCAGAAGGACTTTTTAGAAACGTTTTTAGAAAACAAGAGACTAGAGCATATTTTTTAAAAAAATTTTTTTCTAGGAGAGAGAGAGAGAGAGAGAGTGAGCAGGGGAGGGTCAGAGAGAGAGGGAGTCACAGACTCCGTAACAGGCTCCAGGCTCTGAGCTGGCAGTCAGCACAGAGCCCGATGTGGGGCTCGAACCCACGAACCGTGAGATCATGACCCAAGCGAAAGTCGGACGCTTAACTGACTAAGCCACCCAGGTGCGCCAACTAGAGCATATTTTTGACTGCATGTAACTATCCTGACACAATCAGCCGAAGACCACCAGAAACAAAACCTAGAGTCCAACAAAGTCAGGTGTACTGGCTCATCACAACAAGGATCACACACCTGAGGAACCGTGGGTGTCCTACCAAACACAGACAGACCCATAGAGATTCTACAATCTGGGGGAAGGAGACAGTTCAGATGAAATTTAAATGAAGCTGGGGCATCTTGATTTTGGCTCAGGTCATGATCTCACAGTTCATGAGTTTGAGCCCAATGTCAGGCTCTGCACTAATAGCACAGAGCCTGCTTGGGATTCTCTCTTTCTGCCCTTCCCTGCTTGTGTTCTCTCTTTCTCTCTCAAAATAAATAAACTTAAAAAAAAAAAGAAATTTAAATGAAGTCGTATTTTGATAGGTTCAATAAGGGAAGTGACATTTGTGAGCGAAAATAACTCTAAAAGAAACAGTATTTAGAATGGGGCGCCTTGATGGCTTAGTTGGTTGAGCATCTGACTTGATCCTGTGGTCTGAGTTTGAGTCCCACCTCAAGCTCACTGCTGTCAGCACAGAGTTCACTTCAGATCTTCTGTCACCCTTTCTCTGTCCCTCCCTGCTTGCACTCTCTCTCAAAGATAAACATAAAAAAAAACCAACTAGTATTTAGGATTAAACCAAAATAAAAAATACCTTAGATTGAAACCCATGTAATGTAGCTAAAGGGATATTTGGAGGATATCTATGGCCTTAAATGCTTTTATTCAAAAACACGAACTGAAAGCTAATGAGTGAGATTTCCATTTTGAGGATAAGACCTTGATAAAAAGCAATCCCACATTTATGACACTCATAATGAGAAGCCTGAAAGTAAGTCCTCCATTAGAAACAACCTCAGGCTGCACGTAGTCCCAGTTCCAGGAAAAGCCTCAGCTGAAGCCACCCTCGGACTGCCCTTAGATCTGCCAATCAAAAGAAATGTGTAACATTCCCGTAGTCTCGGAGACCAGTCAGGGCTGGGAACTGCAGGTAGTTACTTTGTACAAACTTGCCAATCAATCACCGCTTGCATAAGCCCCAAGTAGATTCTCTGAGCCCACCTCATAATTGGTCATTTTAAAAGACTCTCAAAGGTCATGATTGGGTCCCGCCAAACGTAACAGACGCCTCGCAGATACTGAATGGTCAAAACTGTTACTATGCTGTTACTATGGGGATTGTACAATTATGATTGGTGCTCATGTAATGATGCAAAACGTACAACGTGTGCACTGTAACACCCCTGCCCTTCCCCCATAAAAACCCTGCTCACCACTGTTTGGGGCTTCACTTTGCTGCCACTGTGCCGGGAGACGGGTGAGCCCCTGCTCGAGCTTGTAATAAAGACCCTTTTGTACTTGCATCGGTGCCGGCTCCTTGGAGGTCTCTGGGAACTCGCAATTCGGGCATAACAGTAAGGTTTCTCTCCCACTCTGAACTTCCTCATGCAGAAACTGAAGTCCAAGTGGAAGGCCTCCTCGGACTGAGGATATTCACGGAGGATTACATGTGAGATCGACAGGGCTTTGCCATGTGCTTCCAGTCTGAGGGCTTGTCTCCACCAGGAGGTCTCACGTGGCTCCCATGGGACGGGTGGCTACTGAAGTTTCCTCCAGTAGCTGTACTGGTACATCTCCCCTGTGTGTGCCCTCCTGCGGGCAGTCAGGCTAGAGCCCCTACTGAAGGCTTTTCCACAGTTGCTGCAATGGGAAAGCTTCTCCCCACTATGCGCTCTCCTGCGCGCCCTCAGATGGCATTTCCTCCCAAAGGCTTTGCCAAGGTCAGCACACAGATAGTCCCTCCTGGCGTGCGCTCTCTTAGGCACGGAAGGCCTTTCTACAGTCATTGCATTTATACAGTTTCTTCCAATTGTGTATCCTCTTGAGAACAGGAGGCTCAAGCTGGATGTGAAGAATTTCCCGCATTGGTTGCACTCGGTTTGTCTCCAGTGGGAGTTCGCACATGTGTCATAAAGGACGAATGAGGACCCAAAGCTTTCCAACAATGAAAACATTCATAGGGTTTCTTGCCAGCCTGAGATCACACGTGGGTCCGAAGGGATGGAGGGTAACTAAGCACTCCCCCACGTTCTTTACGTTCCTTTCATTTTTCTCCTGTGTCATTCCTCTTGGGCGAAATACGGTTAGAATTCCTTCTGGGGGCGCCTGGGTGGCTCAGTCAGTTAAGCGTTCGACTTCAGCTCAGGTCATGATCTTTGTGTCTGAGTTCGAGCCCCGCATGGGGCTCTGTGCTGACAGCTCAAAGCCTGGAGCCTATTTCAGAATCTGAGTCTCCCTTTTTCTCTGCCCCTCCTCTGCTCGTGATCTCTCTTGCTCTCAAAAATAAATAAAACATTTTTAAAAATTAAAAAAAAAAAGAATTCCTTCTGATGGTTTTTCTACATAGACTACATTCATGGGGAGTCTCTTCAGGCAGAGTTGGCACCTACTAGTTAAGGGATAAGTCGTAACTAAAGGCTTTCTCACTTTCACTCCACTCGTGAGGGTTCCCCCCTCCCCTAGAAAGTCTGTGCTGTAAGAAAAAAAGCAAATTCCTACATTAGAACTCGCTACCATTTTCAGACCTTATGTATTGCTTCTGCCTTGTTCGAGTTCTTTCAAATTTTAAGGTGAGTGCTCTGCCACAGGGTCCAGAATTAACTTGACATAGTCATGACATAATCATGACATTCACAAACCTTCTCACGTAGATTTTTCCTGAAAATTATTTTAACAAAAACTGAATTATGCGTCAACATTCACTAAGTCACATTAATGGATATGCTTACTTGTGGGAACTATCCATAAATAGATACTAGAAACTGGTTTAGAATGTTCCACAAATTCATGATTCTCAGAAATAACTTCTGGGTGAAGGTTACTGGTCTGACTCTGAGAAATAACTTCTTCTGGGTGAAGGTCACTGGTCCCAAGTGTCTCCCCTGGTGGTTATGCTCTTCTGTGTCACAGCAATCCCAGCAAGAGAACCAGCAATGCACCCTCAGGAGAGAGGCATTCAGGAGCCTTACCCTTTTCCTGACAGTAGATGTATTTCCCAAACTTAATTCTGCTTTGCAGTGGTCTCTTTGGCTTTATGTGGAAACTTTTGATCTGAAATTAATGGGGGAGAGGAGGACAAATATTTATCTTAGAGAAATAAATTATGTGGTAAAGGTGATTGAAAACAACAATGTGTGGGGCACTTGGGTGGCTCAATCAGTTAAGCATCCTAGGCTCAGGTCATGATCTCACGGTTCATAAGTTCAAGGCCCGCGTCAGGCTCTGTGCTGACTGCTCAGAGCCTAGAGCCTGCTTCAGATTCTGTGTTTCCCTCTCTCTCTGCCCCTCCCCTGCTCCTTCTCTCTCACCCAGGTGCCCCAGACAAGATAACATTGTAGATGGCACTGTAATAGTGGCGTATGGTGACAGGTGGTAGCTACACTTGTGGTGAACCCCTCATAACATATAGACTTGTCCAATAACTGTGTTGTATACCTGAAACTAATGTAACACTGTGTCAACTACACTTTAATGAAAAAAAAATCACGACATTTTAGAAATTTCCTGAATGGAGTTCCTTTTGCGTGAGGCTCACCTGAACAGATTTCTTGGACAATCAGAACTCTCCTCTTCTTGGTCCTTAGCTCCTCATGGGTGAGCAGGGTGGGTTTACGGAAATGATACCCCATACACAGAAAAAGACACATCAGGGGGACTGTGCAGGGATGAAAAGGCAACTTCCCCTCAGAGTGGGACCCCCACGTTCTGAGGATGGACAAGTGTGACCCCAAGAGCTATGACATGATGGTACCCAGGACCCAAACCAACCACCTCACATCATGCCCTGGAGGGACTGGGGATCCTCAGACCCAAGCTCAGAGACACACTTCGGGAGCACCAAAGCTTCTAATCATTAAAAAGATAAAGTCAGCGTAATAGATGAACCTTTATTCTTTTTTTAAAAATTTTTAAAATGTTTTTTATTTATTTCTGAGAGAGAAAGACAGCGGGAGCAGGGGAGGGTCAGAGAGAGAGGGAGATACAGAATCTAAAGCAGGCTCCAGGCTCTGAGCTGTCAGCACAGAGCCCGACGCGGGGCTCGAACCCACGAACCGTGAGATCATGACCCGAGCCAAAGTCGGACGCTTAACCGACTGAGTCACCCAGGCGCCCAGATGAATCGTTATTCTTAAGGGGAAGATGCTAGAGTAGAGATTAGTGACTACACCCCAGGGGTTAGCCACCTGCCTTTGTAATTATAGTTTCATTGGAACGTGGCTCTGCCTATTTGTTTACATCCCACACTACACTGGGCGCTGCACTGGCAGCACTAGATCAGTGTGTAGCTGCCAACGGAAACTCTACAGCCCGCTATGCTGAGAATAGTTTCTCTCTGGCCTTTTAAGGAAAAGTGTGGCCACTCCTGCTGTACACCGTCACCCCTCAAGACTGGGCCACATCTCCCTATTCACTACTCTCTTCCCGAGACCAAGAAGAGTTCCTGGCATGTAGCAGGTGCTTAAGAAATATCTGCAGCAGAAATCTACGAATGAAGACATGAGGCTGCCTGAGGCCAGGCTCCCGTAGCTGTCCGGCATCGCGTCTCTACACCAGATTTTCTGAGCAGGGTCTAGCGGTGGCCTGATGCAAGGCTTGAACTCACAGACTGTGAGATCATGACCTGAACCAAAGTCAGACGCTTAACAGACAGGCACCCAGGTGCCCCCAAGGGGCTCTTAAATACAGAGAACAAACTGAGGGTTGCTGGAGGGTGTTGGATGGGGGTGATGGGCGACGGGGGGAGGGGCATTAAGGAGGACACTTGTTGGGATGAGCATTGGGTGTTATATGTAAGTGATGAATCACTAAATTCTATTCCTGAAAGTATTATTACACTAGATGTTAACTAACGTGGATTTAAATTTTTAAAAATTAAAAATTAAAACATATCACACTGGTAGTTGTTCACAGGACAGAACAGGGAAAGCGAGAGTAAAAGGAGTAAAAGGGGTGGGTGGCTGTTGCCCCACTTTAGGGGCAACAGCAGGGTCCAGGTGAAGATGGGGACTCCTTGGCAGCAGCAGAGGTGATTGTACAGATTTTGAAGGGAATGTCAAAGGATCTGCTAGAGACTTAGATTGGGGTGAAAAGTGAGGAGAGGGGGAGATGTGCGGCCAGTGAGAGAACTTAGAGAAACCACAGGTTTTTGTACCAACAATGTCTAACTTCATACCCAAACTCTGCGCTCCTAGAAAAGTGTGACGGGCAAGAAATCCCCCAGCCCTTTGTGCTCTGGGAAATGCCTGGGTGCAATGACACACCCTTTCCTGCATGACCCCTTGTTTACCTATGACAAGGCCAGGCACAGACTGTCCAAATTCCCACTTTTATCTCATGAATGAGTAGCTCCACTGTTCATCCCCACTGGACTACTTAGATAAAAAGCCTCTGAATTGAATTTGAGTTCACTAAACTTCAGTCAATCTCCTCTCCTCCCAAACCCACTCCTGAGCACTGGGACTCAGAATAACCCTCTACCAGCCCCTCTCTGACAACCAGCTGATCTCCCCGACCAACTACCCTATCACCCCACCTCCCAGCCTTGTGAATTATTTCCTATAGAAGAAAAGCTCTTTAGTGCCAGTGTTTAGGGTGTCCTGCCTACAGCAATGTTCTTTCCTTACAATGCCAATAAACTGAAGAGGTGGTGGTGCTCTCACCCTAAGAGGGAAAGATTAAGAAGAGGCAAATTTGACAGTCTCTTCAACAGATGGTTTCGGGAAAACCGGACAGCGACATCCAGGAAGAATGAAACTGGACTACTTTCTTACACCATCCACAAAAATAAATTCAGAATGGATGAAAGAATAAATGTGAAACCGGAAGCCATCAAAATCCTAGAGGAGAAAACAGTCAGCAACCTCTTTGACCTGGGCCAGGGCAACTTCTTACTAGACAGGTCACTGGAGGCAAGGGGAAAGAAAACATGAACTGTTGGGTCCTCATCCAGATAAAAAGCTTCTGCACAGTGAAGGAAACTATCAACAAAACTAAAAGCGATCCTACAGAATTTGCAAATGATATATCTTTTTTTTCCTTCAGTTTATTTGAGAGAGAGAGGGGTGCCTGGGTGGCTCAGTCAGTTAAGTATCAGACTTCAGCTCAGGTCATGATATCACGGTTCATGAGTTCGAGCCCTGAATTGGGTGAATTCCAGCTCCACTTTGGGTGAGCCCGAGCCCCACTTTAGGTGAGCCCCCACTTTTCTCTCTCTCTCTCTCTGTCCCTCACTCACTTGTGCCCTCTCTCAAACACACACACACACACACACACACACACACACACAAAGAGAGAGAGAGGCAGAGAGAGAATCCCAAGCAGGCTCCTCGCTATTAGCACAGAGCCCAATGAGGGGGTTGGGGGAGAGGGCTCAGTCTCACAAACTGTGAGATCATGACCTGAGCTGAAATCAAGAGTCAGTTACTTAACCAACTGAGCCACCCAGGTGCCCCACAAATGGCATATCTGACAAAGGATTAGTATCCTATATCTATTAAAAACTTTTCAAACTCACACTGGGTGGCTCAGTCAGTTGAGCTGAGTGTTGAGCATCAGACTCTTTTGGCTCAGGTCACAATCCCAGGGTCGCAAGATCAAGCTTGGGTTGGTGATGAGTGTGGAGCCTGTTTAAGATCTTCTCAGTTTCCCTCTGCCCCTCTCCCCTACTCACACTCTCTCTCTCTCTCAAAATAAATAAACTTGAAAAATTTTCATAAAAATAGAACTACCGTACGACACAGCGATTGCGTTACTTGGTATTTACCCAAAGGATAAAAAAATATATTGATTCAAAGGGACACATGCACCTCGATGTTTACAGCTGCATTATCAACAATAGTCAAATTATGGAAAGAGCCCAAATGTCTATCAACCAACTGATGAATGGATAAAAAAAGATGTGGCACACATGTACAATGGAATATTACTCAGCCATCAAATTGAATGAAATCTTGTCATTTGCAATGACGTGGATGGAGCTAAGAGTGTGTTATGCTAAGTGAAAGAAGTCAATCAGAGAATGACAAATACCATATGATTGCACTCATATGTGGGGACTCAAAAAACAAAAGAGATGAACATAAGGGAAGGAGGAAAGAAAGAGGGAGGCAAAGGGGCTTTGGGTGGCTCAGTCGGTTAAGCGTCCGACTTTGGCTCAGGACATGATCTCATGGTTCATGGGTTTGAGCCCCATGTCGGGCTCTGTGCTGACAGCTAGCTCAGAGCCTGGAGCCTGCTTCAGATTCTGTATCTCCCTCTCTCTCTGACCCTCCCCTGCTCATGCTGTCTCTCTCTCTCTGAAATAAATAAAACATTTAAAAATTAAAAAACAAAAAAGAGGGAGGCAAACCATAAGAGACTCAACTATAGAGAACAAACAGGGTTGGTGAGGGAGTTGGGTAGGGGATGGGCTAAATGGTTGATGGATATTGAGGGCACTAGTGATGAGCACTGAGTATTAGTGATAAATCACTACATTCTACTCCTGAAACCAGTATTACACTATATGTTAACTCACTAGAATTTAAATAAAAACTTGAAACAAACAAAAAAAGTGGCAAATTGTTCAAGATGAAGTTTCACAGAACAAAAAATATATATATATATTGTGTGTAATATGTGAAAATTAATATGTATCATATGCAATATACCTTATAAATATACAGAACATTTAACATATTTTATGTACGGCATATTTTCCCATCAAATTAAAAAGTGTATATATCGGGGTGCCTGGGTGGCTCAGTTGGTTAAGGGGCTGACTCTCGACTTCAGCTCAGCTCAGGTCATGATCTCACAGTTCATGGGTTCAAGCCCCACATCAGATCTGCTTGAGATCCTCTCTCCCTCTGTGTCCCTCCCCTGCTTGTGTGCTCTTTCTCTCTCTCTCAAAATAAAGAAATAAACTTTAAAAAAGAAGTGGGGGGTTATATAACAGCAGAGAGCCCACGCACTAGGCAACTAGGAAGCACAGAGGGCAGGTACATCTATCCATCTGACCACTGTCTCCTCACATCATGGCAACAGAGGAAGGGATGGACAGCTGGAGGGTTCAGGGAAGGAAAGGAAATTTCCTCCTAGGGCAGGGCAACTCCCACAAGGTATGCTCCCCCTTAGAGAAGTTTAATAGGGCAGAGGGTTGGGGAAGGGCGGGTATTGGGACTTTGAGGGGGATCTTTTAGCAAGAGGCATATCAAGGCCTATATTTTAGCTTGTGGGAATAATGTGGGTTGGCAGGAATAATTTCAAAACATGGTAGACCATCAGGCTGAGGGAGGGCTTCTAGGGGATAACTTATCTGGGTTCCAAGTTCAGGCCACCAATTCCTTGGCACTGGGTAGAAAAACTGTCTTACCACAAATGACAAAGGATGACCAGAGGTCACTGGTAGTTGGGAGTGTGTTGGGATATTGGAATTTATGTCTACAAAAATTTTTAAATAGTCCTATGCCTTCAACCAGCAACTTGTAGGGTGGTAACCAAGAGAAAC
The DNA here is from genome assembly GCF_003009895.1 of Hyaena hyaena. Taxonomy (NCBI): domain Eukaryota; kingdom Metazoa; phylum Chordata; class Mammalia; order Carnivora; family Hyaenidae; genus Hyaena; species Hyaena hyaena. Next base: position 264,857 of record NW_024081017.1, read on the forward strand.
TGCAGCATCTGTGCAGATAGATAGACAGGTATGTGTGCCGTTCAAGCTTGTTCATTGCAAACTATTTATAATAGGTAGAAACTGGAACTAACTGAAATATATATTACATTATGGCAAGGGCCCAAATAATTGTCCTATATTCATACTATGGGATAAGACTATGGTGTTTAAAACAAAAACTGATACAAATCTGAAGGTAAAGTATAAATTTATTTATATAACTTATAAAATACATATATGCAGAAAGGTATATATATGCATTAAAAATGACAGGCAAAGGACTTGAACAGACATTTCTCCAAAGAAGGCATACAAGGGCACCTGGGTGGGTCAGCTGGTTAAGCGTCAGACTCTTGGTTTCAGCTCAGGTCATGATCTCACGGTTCACGGGTTCCAGCCCCACATCAAGCTCTGCACTGACAGTACGGAGCCTGCTTGGGATTCTCTTTCCCCTCTCTCTGCCTCTACCCCACTAGTGCTCTCTTTCTCAAAATAAATAAATAAACATTAAAATAAAGACATATGTATGGCAAATCAGCACATGACAAGATGTTCAACGTCGCTAATCATTAGGGAAATGCGAATCAAAACCATAAGGAGATGCTACTTCATATCCATTAGGAGAGCGATTATCAAAAAAATAAAGATAAAATAGGGGCACCTGGGTGGCTCATCAATTAAGCATCTGACTTCGGCTCAGGTCATGATTTCAGGTCTGTGGGTTTGAGCCCCAAGTCGGGCTCTGTGCTGACAGCTAGCTCAGAGCCTGGAGCCTGCTTCAGATCCTGTGTCTCCCTCTCTCTGCCCCTTCCCTGCTGGTGCTCTGTCTCTCTCTCTCTCTCTCTCTCAAAAATAAACACACACTAAAAACCTTTTTTAATAAAAAAATAAATAAAAATAACAAGTGTTGGTGAGGATATGGAGAAATTAGAACCCTTACTCATTGCTGCTAGGAATGTGAAAAGGTAGAGCCACTGTAGAGAATAGTAGGGTGGTTCCTCAAAAAGCTTAACATTGAATTATCATATGATCCAGTAAGTCCACTTCTGAGCATGTACCCAAGAGGACTGAAGGCAGAAACTTGAAGAGATATTTGTGAACTGATGCTTACAGTAGCAGGATTCACAATAGCCACAAGGTGGACAACCCAAATGAATAGAAAAACAAAATGCATACATTTAAGGCTGAGTAATGTTATACTTACATTTATATATTATATTATATATTATAAATTCTAGTGTAAATAAATGTAAGTACATTTAATGTATATTTATATATTACATTTATATTAAATATAAGATCACATTTTACAAATAAAATATATACAAAATGTAAAATATGCAAAATATGTAAATATATAATGTAAAATATATAAAATATAACCCGATATAAAATATGCAAAATATAAACATATAAATATCCTGTCATAAATATATAATGTAAATATATTATTATTCAACCTTAAAAAGGAATAAAATCCTGATACATGCTACAACAGGTGTGTATTTTAGAACATTATGCTAAAGTGAAATAATCTAGACACAAAAGAATGGTATTGCATGATTCCACTTATATGAGGCATGGACAAAAGTCGGGTTTACAGAGAAAGAAAATAGCACAGAGTTTACCAGGGGCTGGGAATTAGGGTTACGGGGAGTTATTTTTTTTAACGGGAATAGTTTCATTTGGGGAAGATGAAAAACTTTTGAAGACGCGTGGTGGTAACACTGCACAATAATGTGACTGTACTTAATGCCAATGAATAGTACCCTCAAAAGCGGTTAAAGGGAAAATTTTATGATTTGTACATTTGACCGCCACAATTAAAAAAATCACGCCAAGGCCACACGGCCATCAGTAACACTGGGGGCCTCCAGAGAAAAGCAGGACATGGTATTTTACGTGCACTTGGCAGGGAGAACGTGAAGGGAACCGTTAACATTCTCACCCTACGGTTTCTGAATTATTTGAACGGTGAACAACAAAAGCAACATACCCGCGTATTACTTGTGTAATCAAGAAAAAGAAACAGTCAAGCACAAACAAAACTAATGCACACAGCTGGGGCATCACGTCTGCACACAGCACATCTCACGGATCAGCTCGACCTTTGCCATCTCACTCCCCGCCCCCACCCCAATGCCTTCGGTCTGGGGCCCTGACAAACAGCACGCTCTAGACCCACTCGTTAGAGACTACAGATTCATACTTCATCTATTTCCCATCTTTCTTTCCAACCAAGGGAAAAGCATCTTAAATCAAACATCTACAGCCTTACAAGGCGAGCCTGGGTGGCTCAGTCCCTTAAGCGCTGGACTCTCGCTTTAAGCTCAGGTCATGACCTCAAGGTTCGTAAGTTCAAACCCCGCATCAAGCTCTCTGCCTGACCCGGCCCCCCAATCCCCCGCATGCGCTCTCTCTCAAAAACAAGCAACATTTTTTTTAAAAACTTTAAAAAATAAAAAATGCTTGTTGGGATGAGCATTGGGTGTTATATGTAAACCAACTTGACAATAAACTATAAAAAAATTAAAAATAGGGGCGTCTGGGTGGCTCAGTCGGTTTAGTGTCCGACTTCGTCTCAGGTCATGATCTCAACGGTTCGTGGGTTCGAGCCGCGTGTCGGGCTCTGTGCTGACAGCCCAGAGCCTGGAGCCTGTTTCCGATTCTGTATCTCCCTCTCTCTCTGACCCTCCGCTGCTCACGCTCTCTCTCTCTCAGAAATAAATAAAACATTAGAAAAAATAAATAAAAAATAAAACTCTAGCGCGAGGGCAGGCTCTTGGAGGAGAGGTGCGAACTACAGACAGAGCTGAGTAACTTTGTGAGGCTTGTTACTTACATTTTCACTTACTCCACTGCATTTCATTTTATTACACTTTTTTATTGACACGCTAGGATTCTGAGAAAGCATTTTCCCAAATGAATGTATCAAACGTAATTAACCAAAACTAAGTTTTAAGATATTCTCACCTCAGCCGTTCTCACAAAAGCCACAAGTAAGTCTCCTGTATAACGAAGGCAGAAGAAGACCTCCTCGAAGTAAATTTCACCAAGACCTCTTACCCCCCGCCCCCAAAACCGACACCCCGAGTTCAGAAGGACTGAAGGACGCAGAGAAACGACCACCGTCCGTTGGTCTCCAGACTCGCGAGACCGAGCCCCTGCCCCGCGCGCGGCCGCGGAGACTCAGTCCCCGCCCCACAGCCAGGGATCCGCCCCCCCGAGACCACGCCCTCGCTGGCCACGCCCCCGAGGCCTGTCTGGGAGGGGCTCCGTTTGCCCCTCCTCACGAGACCCCGCCTTCCCCAGCCGCGCATCCCCGCCTGAGTCAAGGGCCCGCGCGCAGAGGCTCGTTTCCCAGCTCTAGCCCCGACCGCGCACCTGCAGCCGCTCTTCGTGCCGGAGGCAAATGATGAGGAAACCGGTGAAGGGAAGTTGACCGCCGCTCAGATCACTAGCACTCCACTTCCGGTCTCGGGGCTTAAAAGGTGGAAGGCTCCGGCAGGGCTTAAGAGCGCCGAGGCAAAGGGGAGGGACCTCGGGGCGGGACCAGAACGGTCCAGAGTCGGTTGGACCGAGCCTCGCGCCTGCCTCCGACGGGTCAGGCGGCTTCTGATCAAAAAAATGCTGTTTTTGCAGTGGTATTCAAGGGTGTGCTAAGCTTGGAGGTGCTTTGTTATGAAGCAGTAGATAACTGATACATCCCTTTCACTATTCTTTAAAAACTTCTTTGCCCCTTCTCAGAAGTTTTTGGTATTATCTTTGAACTTGTCTTAAATGTGTATAGTAGGCTTGGGACTGTTGGCCTATGTATTTAAATCTTTCTGGTTTTGGAGAGCCTGGGTGGCTCAGTTGGTTAAGCAGCCGACGTTGGCTCGGGTCATGATCTCGCAGTTTGTGAGTTTGAGCCCCGCGTCGGGCTCTGTGCTGACCGCTCGGAGCCTGGAGCCTGCTTCAGATTCTGTGTCTCCTTCTCTCTCTGCTCTTCCCCTGCTCACGCTTTGTCTCTCTGTCTCTCAAAAATATATAAAACTTTAAAAACTAAATAAATCTTTCCGTTTTTATATGGCAAATATGAAACATTTTTAGACTTGAGTATGAACATGTTTAGATCTTTTATACATTTCATTGCTGGTTTTTGTGTGGTCACCATCACTTTTATTTACGTTTTTATGTAATTAGGTAATCTCTACATACAACGGAGGGCTTGAACTCAGGAGCACCAGATCAGGAGTCACATGCTCTTATGACTGAGCCAGCCAGATACCCCAACCAGCACTTCCCTTAATAATGCTTTTCCTTTTGCTCATTCGAGTCCTACATTCACACAACTTTTACTTCAAAGGGGGAGGAGGACAGATAGTAGAACAAACATACAAGAAAACATTTCCTATGTCAATGCCACATTGGGCTATTTGTAGTATATTAAAAATAATCTTGTGGAGATTCATTCAGTCATTTCTTTTTAAACCTTTTAAAGGGGCTCCCGGTGACTCAGTCGGTAAAGCATCTGACTTCAGCTTAGATCATGATCTCACCATCTGTGACTTCAAGCCAGCCTTAGAACTCTGTGCTGATAGCTCAGAGCCTGGAGCTCCCTTTGGATTCTGTGTCTCCCTTTCTCTCTGCCTCTCTCCAGCTTGTGCTCTGTCTCTTTCTCTAAAAAATAAGCAAGCATTTAAAAAAAAACAAACAACTTTGAAAAGGAACCCCCCCCAACGTTAGAAATCCCATGTATCCATTTCTCAATCATAATAAACTCCTGGCCCCCCAACATAAAAGTGAGCAATATTCTGGTTTTTATGGTAATCACTTCCTTGCCTTTCTTTATACTTGTGCTACCTAAGTATTCATTCCTGATTCAATATAGTTTAATTTTGCATGTTTTTGACTTACAGAAGTGGAGTCATACAGGGTTTAAAAATGTTGTTGTGATGAGTGTCTGGATGGCTCAGTTGGTTAAGTGTCCAACTCTGTCTCAGGTCTTAATCACAGGGTCATGAATGAGTTCAAGCCCGACCTTGGGCTTCACATTGAGACTGAAGCCTACTTTAAAAATAAATATGTAAGATAATTTTTTTTGTAAGATTCAGGCATATTAATGTGTATACTTCTGTGCATTTATGATAACATATAATATTACATTGCATGAATACACCACAATCTATTTCTCATTTTAGTGATGATGGGCTTTAAATTGTTTCTAGTTTTGGGTTGTTTCAAATCGTGCTTCTCTGAAAATTCTTGTACTAGCACCTATCTCTTGGTGCCCATGTGCAAGCATTTCTGTTGTGTACGTTCCAAAGAGTGATTTACAGGGTCCTTGGGTGTACATATCCTCTACACTAAAAAGTGTATTATCATTTACTCCTCACAATCTCAATGTAGCTCTTTCTGCCCACAAGTCCTGTCCCTGCGCTATAATAAAAGCACCTTTTGCACCAAAAACATCTCAAGATTTCTTGCTTGACCTTTCGCGCAAGGACCCCACATCACTATTCATGAAAGGTTGCTTCTTCAATGCCAGCAATAGGGAGGGGAAGACTCTAGAAACTAATGTCAGCTAGCTAGTGTTGTATAATGCATAATATCATTATAATGACAAGAGTGGCATCTCATCACCCCTGCCATAGTCTATTAGTTAGAAAGAAATGTGATAGGGCATATTTATCCTCCCACATGTGTGTGAGGATTACTGTTCTGCTTCCCTATCCATATTTGGCATTGTCAGCCTGTCATTTTCAACACTGTTAAGTGTGTACTGGCATCTCTGGATGGTTCTATTCCCATTTCATTGATCACTGAAACTGACCATCTTTTTTTTTTAATGTTTTATTTCTGAAAGAGAGAGAGAGAGAGAGACAGCGTGAGCAGGGGAAGGTCAGAGAGAGTGAGACAGAGAATCTGAAACAGGCTCCAGGCTCTGAGCTAGCAGTCAGCACAGAGCCCGATGCGGGGCTCGAACTCGTGAACCATCAGATCATGACCTGAGCCAAAGTCAGACGCTTAACCGACTGACCCACCCAGGCGACCCATGAAACTGACCATCTTTTCATACATTTGTTTGGAACCTTTTGTGAACTGCCTACTCAAGACTCTTGCCCATTTTTCTTCTGGAACTTTTGTTTTCTTCTTATGATAATGTAGGAGTTATTAATTTATTCTGGACAGCAGTCCTGTTCAGCTATATATGTTGCCTATATCTTAGCCCTCGTTATAGCTTATTTTCCCATTCTTAATGATGTCTTTAAGAAAAATTTTTTAATGTTTATTTATTTTTGGGAGAGGGAGCGCAAATGCGGGAAGGGACAGAGAGAGAGGGAGATACAGAATCCGAAACAGGCTCCAGGCTCTGAGGTGTCAGCACAGAGCCGGATGCGGGGCTTGAACCCACAAACCTCAAGATCATGACCTGAGCCCAAGTCGGAAGCCCAACCAACTCACCACCCAGGCGCCCCCCTCATGGGGTCTTTTTGATAGAGCTCTCTAGTGTACTAATGGCTCTGTCGTAAATGTTGTGGGTACTATTATTTCTTATCTATAAATTGCCTGTTTCCATGCCAATTGTCTATTGAATTGCTTGCCTTTTCCTCATTGATACCTAGGAGCAAGTTGTATTTCCTGGATTTAGTCCATCGTGAGCAGAGAAGCACGGGTACCCAGGGCTGGGGCGGAACGGAGTGGGAGGAGGGCAGAGTCTGAAGAAGCCAGCGGGCAGGGGAGAGTCTTTAATCCGCCCAGCCAGGAAGAAGTAGAGCATTAGCCGGCGGTGCAGGGGCGGGGACCGTGCCTGGGGGCGTGGCCTGGCTGGAGACAGGCCTTGGGGGCGTGGCAGGGGTGGAGACCAATCTTGGAAGGCGGGGCTGAGGGTAAATGTTAAGGCATCGTGGGCAGGGCTAAGGTGGCTTCCAGGCTCAGGGGGCGAAAACCGGGTGGGGACCAGGTGTGAGGGCAGAGCTTGAGGGGGGCCTGACTCCGCTGGCCTGTCCTCAGGATGCCCAATAAAAGCTTTTTTTGCTCCTTTTCTCTGCCCTTCCGAGACCCTATGTGACAGAACACCAGGTTTACAAAAGTATCTGCCAGTCCACAAAGTGGATCGCACTTCCATTTATCCCGTTCCTTCCTTAGGCCCTTAAAGTTTAAAAATTTTCTTCTTTCCGTTAGGTTTACTCCTAGACACTGTATACACGTACATTTAATTTTTTGTTTGCCTGGGTTTGCCTGGGCATGAGGTTGCAAATTTTTGCTATTCCAAAATAAGCCCATCTTTTGCTGATAAAATAACTGCCAAAACAAAACAACTTTTGTTTTTAAGGTCAACAGTTCTCACATTAAATGTTGGTTTATTTCTTTTTGAGAGAAAGAGCAGGGAAGGAGCATAGACAGTGAGAGAGAGACTCCCAAGCAATCTTTCACCAACTGAGAGATCATGACCTGAGCTGAAATCAAGAGTCAGTTGCTTAATGAACTGAGCCACCCAGGAGCCCCAACAGTTCTCACTTTAAAAAGCATTTTCCCTTCTCACTATAACTTTGGTTACAATATCTGCCTGGTGTTTGAGGTAAGGAGAAAGAATAAGGGATGAGAAAACTAAGGCCCAGAAACCTGTACACACAGTATTTCCACTTCACCCCCCAGCAATCTGGTTGAAGGAATTTAGAAAATGAATGTGGATTTCTGGGGAAAGAATGAACAGCAAGTGCAAAGGTCCTGAGGTAGAAGAGGTTTAGCCTCTAAACAACAATAGAGAGGCACCTGGGTGGCTCAGTCAGGTAAGCGTCCAAGTCTTGATTTTGGCTCAGGTCATGATCTCACAGTTTGTGAGTTCGAACCCTGCATCGGGCTCCACACTGGCAGCGCAGAGCTTGCTTGGGATTCTTTCTCTCTCTCCTCTCTCCCCACTTCTGCTCTCTCTCTCTCAAAATAAATAAACTTAAAAAAAATAAACCACATCAGAAGTCCAGTGTCTAAAATGATTGAAGTGAGTCGGGCAGGATGGAGACTAGTTGGAAGTGAAGTCAGAGAAGCAGTGGAGTCAGATCATACAAGGCCACCTGGGCAACTGTAAGAATTGCGGGTTTCACCTTGAGTGCAGTGGGGGAGCCTCTGAAGACCTTTGAGCTCCAGCAGCAACGTGATCTGATGAATATTTTTAAAAATTCTTTGTCTTTTGTGTAACGCTAGGGAGGCAAAGATAGAATCAGGGAAGACAATTAGAATGTCAAGGCAGTAATCCCAGTGACACATGGAGATGCCTGGACAAAGGTGGCAGGGAGAATGGAGGGTGTGGGATCCACTCTGATGCTAAAATTAAGACAGAACCAATGACTATCTGCTGATGGATTTGTGTAGTTTTAGGGAAAAGAGTCAAAAATGACCCACAGGATTTTTGTTTCTTTATCATTGTCAAAAATAATTCTGGACATTGGTAAAGAGACTTCATTGAAAGGGATTATCGCAAGAGGGAGAAAACACGGGTGTGCCTGGGTGGCTCAGTCGGTTAAGCTCCTGACTTTGGTTCAGGTCATGGTGTTGCAGTTCATGAGTTCAAGCCCCCCGTTGGGCTGTCCAAGTGGAGCCTGGCTGGGACCTTCTGTCCCCTTCTCTCTCTGACCCTCCCCAACTTGTTTTCTCTCCTCTCTTTCTCTCAAAAATAAACATTAAAAATTTTATTTTATTGGGGCACCTGGGTAGCTTAGTTGGTTGAGCATCTGACTTTCGCTTAGGTCATGATCTCGCGGTTCATGGGTTCGAGCCCTGCATCGGGCTCTGTGCTGACTGCCAGCTCAGAGCCTGGAGCCAGTTTCAGTCTGTGACTCCCTCTCTCTCTGACCCTCCCCTGCTCACGCTGTCTCTCTCTCTCCTAGAAATAAAATTTAAAAAAAAATTTTTTAATTTTATTTTATTATTTTAAAAAATTTTTAATGTTTTATTTATTTCTAAAAGAGAGAGAGAGAGTGAGCAAGGGAGGGTCAGAGAGAGGGAGATACAGAATCCGAAGCAGGCTCCAGGCTCTGAGCTGGCTGTCAGCATAGAGCCCTGAGGAGACTAAGTAACGTCATTTTGAGGTTAAGGCCTCCATTAAGAGCAACCTCGGCTGCACGTAGCCCCAGTTCCAGGAAAAGCCTCAGATTGCTCAAGGCTGAAGCCACCCTCGGACCACCCTCAGATCAGCCAATCAAAAGAAGTTAAAAATATTCCTGTGGTCTGAGTCAGGGACTGAGGATTATAGATACTTACTTTGTACAAACTAGCTAATCACTCACGGCTTGCCTAAAACCCCACGTGGGCCCTTTGAACTCACCTCATCATTGGTCATTTTCAAAGGATTCTCAAAGGTCATGATTGGGTCCCACCAAAAGTAACGAACACCTCACAGATACTGAATGGTCAAAACTGTTACCATGGGTGTTGTGCAATTATGATTGGTGCTTATGTGATGATGCTATATGTACAATGTGTGCACTGTAACACCCCCGTCCCTTACCCCATAAAAACCCTGCTCGCCATTGTTCGGGGCTTCACCCTGCTGCCACTGAGCCGGTTGACAGGTGAGCCCCTGCTCGAGCTTGTAATAAAGACCCTTATGTACTTGCATTGGTGTCGGCTCCTTGATGGTCTGGGGATTCGTGATTCGGGTACAACAGCCCGACGCAGGGCTCGAACCCACGAGCTGTGAGATCATGACCTGAGCCGAAGTCAGACACTTAACTGACTGAGCCACCCAGGCGCCCCAAAAATTTTTTAAATAAAGAGTGAGAAAAGGCCCATGGAAATAAGGCGAGCACTCCAACCATAAGATCTATAAGTATCTTAAAGGTTAAACAGAAAAAGCCTCTTCCTCTTCTTTTGTAGGCAGCAGTAAGCAAAGCCCAGGGAATGTCCATGCTTAAGGAGGTACCATGTTAAGTGCCTGCCATTTAGTTGTTGATTGAAGAGGCTTCCATTTTATGAACTTGAATAAAGGAAATGTCATTTAAAATGGAGTCAGGGGGCCGCTGGGTGGTCAGTCAGTTGGGCATCCGACTTCGGGTCAGCTCACTATCTCACAGCTTGTGACTTCGAGCCCTGTGTCAGGGTCTGTGCTGACAGCTCGGAGCCGGGAGCCTGCTTCAGATTCTGTGTCTCCCTCTCTCTCTGCCCCTCCCCTGTGTGCTCTCTCTCTCTTTCACTCTCTCTCTCTCAAAAATAAACATTTTAAAAATGTTTTAAATGTCTTTGATTTTTCTCCAAAGTCCCAGTAGTAGACACAATTCTAGAAGACTATATATATATCAAACTTCTCACAGTGATTTTCTCTGGGGCCTGGGATTAGAAAGAGGGTCACTTTTTGTAATGTTAAAATTCTTTACATGCGTATATTACTTTTTTATATCAGGAAAAATTATTTTAATGAAATATATGTGCTTTAACACAAATATCCATCAAAAGATGAATGGGTAACAAATTGTGCTATTTATGGCCGCATGATGGAATACTCAGGAACAAGGTTTTGATTCCTACAACAGCCTGGATGAATCCAAAATAATTATGATGAGTAAAAGACAAGATTCTCTGTCTCTCTGTCTTTATGTCTGTCTGTCTCTGTCTGTCTGTCTCTCTCTCTCTCTCACACACACACAGCATATATGATTCTATTTATATAAAATTCTAGGAAAATAAAAATAATCTATAGTGACAGAAAGGAGGTCTGGGAACAGGGTTGGAGGGAGGGAGAATTAAAAGGAGCCACAGGGAAAGTTTAGCGGGTTATGGAAATATTTGTTATCTTGATTGTGGTGATGGTTTTAAAAGTGTACACATGTGTCAAAACTTATCAAATTATGTTGGGGCGCCTGGGTGGCTCAGTCGGTTAAGCCTCTGACTTTGGCTCAGGTCATGATCTCACAGTTTGTGGGTTCGAGCCCTGCGTTGATGGCTCTGTGCTGACAGCTCAGAGCCTGAAGCCTGCTTTGGATTGTGTCTGCCTCTGGCTCTGCCTCTCCCGTGCTCATGCTCTGTCTCTCTCTCTCTCTCAAAAATTAATAAGTGTTAAAAAAAATTTAACAAATTTTCATTTATGCACTTAAATATGTGCTGTCTATTCCTATAAATTATACCTCAATAGAGCTACATGATAATTTATATGTCCAGTCTTTGTCCCCTGATGGGGCACTCTGTTGGGCCAGGCTTTTAGAACCGCTACCTATCCGCTAGGCAGCTTTGCCTAAGGGTTAGGACCATAAGATAAGATTATTCAGTTCTGCTACTTTTCTTAGTTGTGTGACTTTGGACAACTTAACTTCTCGGTGCTTCAGTTTCCTCCTCTGTACCTTCCTCAACGGGCTGCTGGTAGAAGTCCATGCATGAAGGACTGAGCATAGTACCTGACACAAAACAGACACTCAATAAATGTTAGCTATTGTGATTGTTCTTTACTTTCAGTGGAGAGTGTATTCATCGTGTTTTTAATTTTCTGTAATTTGTGATGCTTTCACACCGTAGGGCCTTGCAAACCTGGCTGAGGACACCCTTCCGAGGGTTGGGTAATTCCTAGAGATAGCAAACAACTTGCTTTTGAGTCCACTTTCATATGCAAACCAGTCAACCCAACTACCTTCTTTATCTCTCTTAGCATACAGGAAGTCAATGTTTCCTATGCCCTAAATCACCCCAGGGACAGTAACAGACAACTAGGAAACACCTGTAGAGCCCAGAGCCCACCAAAATTATTCAAATTAGCCGATTCTAAATGTTTCAGCTTGCCTACCCTGCCTCACCTATTTCTTCCTGCAAAAACCATAATAAAGGCTCAAGCTGGTGATTTCCTCCTATTCCTGCCTCCGACAGACCCTGGCTTTTCCCCGTAATGCCTCTGTGAGGCATTGTGTGTGTGCCCCCCTCCTCTGGAGAATTACACGTACTGTACCTTTTAGAAAAGAATCTGCCACTCAAAGCCTTGCTGGTTATGGATAATGCCCCTGCTCATCCTCCAGGCTTGAGGAATTCAAATTCGTTAAGGTCAAGTTCCTTCCTCCCAACACCACTCCAGTCCTCCAGCCCATGGGTCAGCAGGCCATTGTGAACTTTATTTTTTATTTTTTAGCATGAAATGGAATCTTCTCTTGGGGAGAAGAAACCTTTTCTTTTTTTAAAAAAATTTTTAAATGTTTTATTTATTTCTGAGAGAGGGAGACAGCGTGAGCAGGGGAGGGTCAGAAAGAGAGGGAGACACAGAATCTGAAACAGGCTCCAGGCTCTGAGCTGGCAGTCAGCACAGAGCCTGATGAAAGGCTAAAACCCAAGAACAGTGAGATCATGACCTGAGCCAAAATCGGACACTTAACCAACTGAGCCACCCAGGCACCCCTCATTTCTTTTTTTAATTTAACATTGAATTTTTGAGAGACAGACACAGAGTGAGCAGGGGAAGAGGCAGAGAGAGAGAGGGACACAGAATCTGAAGCAGGCTCCAGGCTCTGAGCTGGCAGTCAGCACAGAGTCTGATGCAGGGCTCGAACCCACGAACTGTGAGATCATGAGCCGAAGTCGGACGCTTAACCGACTGCGCCCCCTAGGCGCCCCCATTTCGAACTTTAAAAAGCTTCACACCCAAGCGCTATTTCAGCAATGATTCGAGGTGACTGAAGGAACAAACGTTACCCTCCAAGAGTTTTGGAAAAATCATTTCCACATCGTGAAGTGGCTCAGGATCATTGATAGAGCCTAGCGTGGGGTCACCAAGAGAATCCTCAATTCTGCTTGTAGAAAACTACGGCCCAATTGCGTTCTTGGACATGACTCAGAAGGGCTTGCTCATGAACAAGAGCCACCAATTGTCGATGAAAGTGTGTCCTTGGGGAAGACCAGGGGCCTGGAGGTGAATGAGGATGATATTCGAGAGCAGGTGGAGGAACATGGCCAGGAGCTGACCACCAACGGCTGACGGACCTGCATCATGAGCAACAGCAAGAAGCTATGGAGGAGATCTCCCCTGCAGAGAAGGAGGAGGAAAAGGTGGAGGGATCCCTCACCTCAACTGAGATTAGGGAGATGTGTAAAATGTGGGAAGCAGTGCCAGATTTTGTAGAAAAGTGCCACCTGAATGAGGCTGTAGCAGTGCAAGCGGTGAATCTGTTTAACGACAATGCAATGCCACATCCCGGCGAAATCCTCAAAAGGAGGCAAAAACAAGTGTCATTGATAGATTCCTTGTTAAAGGTGCACGACAAGAAAGATTCCACTGAGCCAATAGACAGCAGTGATTCCGTTAGTGATAGTGAAAGTCGTCCTACACAATCATTCTCCTCTCTCTTGTCTTCCTCACACCAGCCACGAAAGTCTTCAAAGGTAAGCGCAGGTTAGTTTGTTTCTTTCTCTTTATATTTTGTATTTTCTTTATTATTTTGTATTATATTACAGTATTGTAATCATTCTTATATGAATATTTCTGGGTTGTGGAATGAATCATCTGAGTTTCCATTCTTTCTTCTGGGGAAATTTGCTTTGATATACAAGTGCTTTGGATTACAAGCATGTTTCCGGAACAAATTGTGGTCGCAAACCGAGGTTTTACTGTAATAAAGTTTTCCTCCAAAGATGGTTGTCTCTGTGTCCATCACCGTACGTGGTTTTTGAAAAAAGATTTTTTTAAGTTTATTTATTTTTGAGAGAAAGAGGCAGAACATGAATGGGGGAGGGGCAGAGAGAGAGACACACACAGAACTAGAAGCAGATTCCAGGCTCTGAGCTGTCCGCACAGAGCCCGACGCGGAGCTTAACCCCATGAACTGTGAGATCATGACCCGAGTCGAAGTCGGCCACTCAACCCACTGAGCCACCTGGGCGCCCCTACCTTACGTGATTAAAACAGATCTCAGGTACATTTTATAACAGAGGGCATCCTCATATCCCCGGCCCCTTGTCCAGAAGGCAGTGGACAGGGATGGAAGCTCTGCCATAATGCTACCAGCCCTCAGAGCTAAGCCCAGGGAAGGGGTCACCAAAGTGGGGTGGGCCCGGGAGAAAGACACCGCCCGCGAGTGGCATGCTGAAGGCAGCCCAGGCCAGCTCAGGAGGGCCAAGTGTTAAACTTGCAGGAACTTTGTGAGCCAGTGGTTAGACTATTGGTAGCATGAAACCAGCCACTTACACCACGGAAATCGGCACACACTACAAATCAGGTCTTCCCCCCAACACCACTTGCTGGTGCTGGTTGCTAAGCACTTCCGGGTGCACCATGGCCTCCAACTTCATGCCCGCTGCTCCGTTTTCTGCAGGAAAAGCAGGAAGAAGAAAGGAAGGAAACTTTTTCTTTGTCCTCGAGCTGCTCCAGGACCACCAGCAGAGCCCGGCATCAGAGGGGGGCTGGCCCCTCCAGCACACTCGCCACAGCAGACCTCAGGCCTGCAGACACCCTCACAACACGATCTCCTGTCCCAACCTGAGCCTTCTTCAGTCCTAACGCCCCAGCCTAGAGCGATCTCGTCCCCCAGGTGCCCTGGGCCGGAGCTGCCAGATTTGATCACAGCATGGGACAGGTAGACCCCAACCATGGCCACACTGGGGGAGCACTCGTACCATAGTCCTCAGGTGGCCTGATGGAAAACTTCCGCTCCACCCGCTAGCGGGAAAGCACAGGAGAGACATCCAGGCCCTCTGAGAAGCGAGCTTGGAACAAGTAACCAAGGATATCAGCTCAGCTCCGTTTTCTCTTCTGGCTCTGGCCCACCGCAGAGCAGGCAGGCTGGGCTGGCGGGCCGGTGGTGAACCTGGAGAGTTCATACACGCCCTCCTACCCAGCTCGGGTCAGAAGTGACATTCATCCCAAGGGCAGGCGCCCCTGATCGCTATCAGCCTGCCACCTGTGTCTTTCAAGTGGCTCAGACACAACAGGCAGGAAAAGGAGTTGCTACTTTCTGAACCCATAAAGCCTGGGCCACCTGTGGGGACCCTCCAACCTCACCCCATCAGCTCTCTCACTTTGCTTCCTGTTGCTCACCTCTTGTTTTCTCGGCCACACAGATCTTCTTCCTTGTGTTGAAAGATAATCAAGCTCATTCCCATCTCAGGGTCTTGACCTTCGTTTCCCTGGCACTTCCCAGAGTGGGTTCCTCGTCACCCCTCGGGTCTCCAGACTTGAGGGGCTCACCCCACCCACTCCACCAGACACAGAAATCTCCATCACGTAAGCCTAGCTTAAAATCATCTGTCTTGGGGCGCCTGGGTGGCTCAGTCGGTTAAGCGTCCAACTCTGGCTCAGGTCATGATCTCACGATTTGTGAGTTCAAGCCCCGCATTGGGCTCTGTGCTGACAGCCTGGAGCCTGCTTCAGATTCTGCCTCCCTCTCTCTGCTCCTCACATGCTCACACACTGTCTCTTTCTCAAAAATAAATAAACAAACATTAAAAAAACTTTAAATCGTCTCAGTCTCTACAATTATCATATCAATGTGTTCAGCAGCTGATCGCCCTGCTGTCTGCTCAGGTCTTGTTTTGTTCACTGCTGTGGCCCCAGGGCTTCGAACAGTGCCTGCGAAATAATGGACACATAAGAAATGTTTGTTGAATGAATAAACCAAATGCTCTTGGAAAACAAATTATTTTTCTTTAATAGCAAAATAATATATATTGTGGAAAAACTGGAAAATATGGAATACCAAAATACCAAAAATACAACTGAAACCTTCATTGACACTTTCGATCGTCAAAGCAGAAGTCTTCCTTGGCTTTCTCATCTTGTCCCTCGTGTATCAATGGTGTGTCGGTGTGGGGGTGCACATGCATAGACGGTCTTTCCGGGACTCCTAAAGGGGCCCTGGTCCCTCAGGTCCCCCTAATCCTAACCCCACCCTGCTGCATCCATCCTGTTCCTGAGAACGACCTGTCATCGAGGACCCTTGCGGCCCAGGGCTGGTAGAGAGTAAGGCTTCACAATGTAACCATGAGGTAGCTGTATGATCTTCCCCACTTCCAGATGTGGGGACAGGCCCTCCGAGAGGCTGGCTAATGTCACGGAGGCCAAACAACTGGCAAACAGGGATTCGAACTGTCCGGAGGCCCCAAGGCTCTCAGGCCCGTGCAGCCCGATTACAGGCCCTCTGCAAGGCACTATTCGGAGGGTCTGGGGCTCAGCCATGAAAGGTGACGTGGATGCGTGGTACAGTCACATCCACCAGTCCATGGACTCTTTGGGGCAGGCCCTGACGATGACCACACAGTGGGGCAGCCCCTTACACAAGATCCTCTCGGCCTCCTGACCCTCCCACCCCAGCCCCTGCAGCTCAAGGACCCTGAGCTTGGGCATGGCAAGGCAGGAAGAGAGGATTTCAGCCGGGGAAGGCATTTCTGGGGTGATGAGAGGGCCTAGCAAGCACAGACTCTCCAGGGCCGGCATGCCCTCCAAGACAGACAGGCCGGGGGCCGAGAGGCCCCTCACGGTCAGCCGGATCTTCCGCACCTCCCGGAGGTGGCGACTGATGGCCAGGAGGGTGCTGTCGGCTGACAGGGTGCAGCCCAGCACCTCCAGCCTCCGCAGGTAGCTCAGCTCCTGTAGGCCCGCATCCAGCCCCGTCTCGGTCACGCGGTAGGTACCGCCCAGCACCAGCGACCGCAGGGCGCGGAAGCGCGTCAGGCCCTGCAGGTGCTCATCGCGGAAGGCGGGGACTCGGTCCAGCACGATGCACTCGAGCAAGGGCAGCACGGTGGGGTCCTGCTCCCTGAGGAGCCAGGCCATGGAGATCTCGCAGCTGTGCAGCTCCAGGGTCCTCAGGGTGCAGGGCAGGCTGGTGATGGGCACCATGGTCAGGTCGGCCACGTGCAGGCAGAGACGCTTCAGGTTGGGGCACTTCTGGCCCAGGGCCCTCATCAAGGCAGGGGACAGCTGAGGGGCCTGGGAGCCTGAGAACAGGTAACCGCCCATCCGCAGGGAATGGAGCCGGGAAGCCATGTACCGGCGAAGGAGGTGCCACATGACTTTAGGCCGCATCTGTAAGAGCCGGGGATGCGGGTGACAGCGTGAGAGATATGGAGAATATTCCACGACCCCTGCCTGCCTGGAGATGGACCAGCCCCAGCTGCGGCAATGTCCCCCCCCAGGCCTCTGCCCTCCCCCGCCAGCCTCATCTCACCACGCACCTCCCCAGGGATAACAGGACAATTTAACCCCATCATTTTGGCTTCTAGGTTTGTTTGTTTGTTTAATTTTTTTTTTAATGTTTTTATTTATTTCTGAGAGAGAGAGCATGAGCCGGGGAGGGTCAGAGAGAGAGGGAGACACAGAATCCGAAACAGGCTCCAGGCTCTGAGCTAGCTGTCAGCACAGAGCCCGACGCGGGGCTCAAACCCACAAATCGTGAAATCATGACCTGAGCCAAAGTCGGACACTTAACCAACTGAGCCACCCAAGCACCCCTTGACTTCTAGGTTTGAACAAAAGCAATGAGGGAAAACAGAAAATCATAACAGATCTGTCTGAAGCAACAGAGGGGTGTCCTTGTTATCCAGAGTGAGAAAGCAAACAGGTCACCAGCATTTTATCCCTTTCTTAATGCCCACTGCCACTAGGAAGAAGTGACACAAAATCCAATTGAAAAAGGCTACAACTGCCCAGAGTAAATTAAAGCCATGTTTAAAAAAAAATAATGATAATAGGGGCGCCTGGGTGACTCAGTGGGTTAAATGTCTGACTTCAGCTCAGGTTGTGACCTCACAGTTCGTGAGTTCAAGCCCCATGTCCTGCTTCAGACCCTGTGTCTCCCACTCTCTCTGCCCCTCCCCTGGTCCCGCTCTCTCTCTCTCTCTCTCAGAAATAAACAAACATTCAAAATAATAATAATAATAATGAAAATCACAATGGTGAAAACTGTAAAACTTAACCCTGGGAAGTTAATTATTGAAAAATAAACAAAATGTAACCGGAAGCACCCTGCATTTCATTGTATGTGCATTTAGCCTTTAAGAAAAAAAAAGACCATAGGGGTGCCTGCGTGGCTAGACTGAGAGTCCACTTCAGCTCAGGTCATGATCTCACAGTTCATGGGTTTGAGCCCCATGTTGGCCTCTGTGCTAGAGGCATGGAGGGAGCCTGCTTTGGACTCTCTCTGCTCCTCCCCTGCTTGCACATTCTCTGTCTCTCAAAAATAAATAAACATTAAAAAAAAAAAAAAAGAAAGAAAGAAAATAGAAAAAAGAAACTGCATAGTGTAAAATTTGTGCCTCGCATAAAACCTGAGAGGCCGTTAGAAATTCAGAATCTGGGGTCCCACCCAGTTCACTGAATCATAATCAGCACTTTATTTTTTTATTATTTTTTTAAAATTATTTTTAAGTTATCTCTACGCCCAACGTGGGGCTTGAACTCACAACCCCGAGATCAAGAGTTACATGCTCTGCTGAATGAGCCAGCCAGATGCCCTAGAATCATCATCTTAACAAGATTCTTAGGTGATTCATATACACAGGAAAGTTTCACTCTACTTCATAACACTGTTCACAGTAGTAAAAAGTTGGAAATAACCTAAAGGTCTGTCAACAGGTAAATAGGTAAACAAATTGTGGTATATTCATTTGACAAGTTGAAAGGAAGGAACTAGATTGATATGTGTGAAAAGCAATATTGTATGAATGAAGTCATCTGTGGATATGTAATAAATAGCACTTAATTACCTAGGCAGAATAGCATTATTTCAACATTAGAAACACATTAACAAAAATTGTATATTGCTTATGGGTACTCACACAGGAAGTAAACAAAAATGTAAAAGGAATACCACAAATCCATTTTATAATAGTGGTCACCTCTGAAGAAGGGTTTCAAAAAATACAATGAACATATCTAAAAACGTCACATGGATATACATACACATAAGCCTTTTCATGTATGTTTCACATGATCTGCAGCAAAAAATGACCAAAGGTTAGGGGCGCCTGGGTGGCTCAGTACCTTAAGCATTTGACTCTTGATTTCGGCTCAGGTCATGATCCCATGGTTGGTGCGTTTGAGCCCCAGGTTGGGCTCCAAGCTCAGAACTAGAGCCTGCTTGGAATTCTCTCTCCCTTCCTCTCCCTCTGGCCCTCCCCTGCTCCCTCTATCTCTCAAACTAAATAAACTTAAAAAAAAAAAAAAGACTAAAGGTTAAAATGGGTTAAATTATTATCCTCTATACATTTCTATATATATATTTGAAATAGTACACAAGAAAAGGAGAAAAATACAATGCAAGTGGGAAAACGTGGAAGAGGTTCAGTTGCACTACTCAGGAAATAAATTCTGGAAATTAAGTTGAATCTGGAGAATGATTTCTCCAGGAAAACTCATTAACAGCTAATGTAATCAGGAGACATTTGTCATATGCTTTCTGTACGCCAGACACTGCTCTAAGCTCCCTGCACGATATTGGTTATCCTCATTTTGGAGATGAGGACACAGGCCCGGAGGTCACCGAGGGGCGGGGTAAGGGACGCTGCCGGGATGCGCCCTGGACTGCCAAGCTCGAAATCTAGGGTGCAAGGGGTGGGCCTCGCGGCCCGGAGACCCGACCGCGCCCCATGCCCGCCGGGTTGGCCCCGCGTACCGTGTACAAAGTCAGGTCGACGTGTCGCCAGAGCCACCGGTCGTCCACCAGCCTCTTCCAGCGGTGACAAACCCTGGGGGAGGGGACCCGCCGTTAAAAACACTAACCGCGAATCCCCGGGAACCGGATCCGTATCTCAAGGTGCATCCCTCGCCCCCGCCCGGCCCTTTCCCACCCCACCCCCCGCGGGGCGGGGCCGCACCTGGAGATGCGAATTCGATCCCGGACCGGGAGGTAAGAGAAGATCTCCAACAGAACTGAGTCCGGCAGGTCCGCCAGAGTCGCCATGATCCCGCCGACACGCACTTCCGCTGGTGGCTAAGGGGATTCGGGATCTCGCTCTCCGGGCGCCGGCAGGCGGCGGGTGGCTGGGGGTGCCGGCAGGGCGGTGGCCGCCGCCTCCAGCAGCCGGCGGAGAGTCAGCTTTCCTCTCGCCGCGACATGCCTGGGCCGCGGCGACACGCCCGCCCACTATCTGGACGGAGCGCAGGCGAAGCGCTGGGAACCAGGCCTGAGCCCGGAAGGCGTGGCTGAGGCGGTGATGCAATCCGGGGGCGGGGTCGGGGCGGGGCCAAGGCTGTGGGCGGGGCTGGAGCTAGGACAGAGCCGGGAGGCAGGGACCGGACAGTGACTAGGGGCTCAGGGGCGGGCCTGGGGCGGTGACCGGAGACCCAGGGACGACTTTGGGGCGGGAACTAGGCTCGAGGCGGGGCTGGGAACTGGGATCCAGCCTGGGATAAGTGGCTCGATTGTTGACGGGCGGCCCCCGGCCGGGCCTAAGGGCGGGACAAGCCCGGAGCACGGCGAATCTTGGGTGGGCGGGGCTACAGACCCCAGGGCCAAGCCCGGAGTCTTGAGAGCCACGTTGGGGCGGGACGACTAACGGCTGGCCTAAAGGAGAGCGAGGCCCTAGCTTTTGTATCTAATAATGCTTTTTGATGCCTACAAACAAGAGTGAATTTGTAGAACCAAAACAGCTTGTTAAAGGGTGGACTCAACCTTTCATTTTGATTGGTAGAGCCAAGTTGTTCTCCACAGACGCTGAATTGACACTCCTGCCAAATGTATGTCGTTCTTTTAAAAAATTTTTTATCATTTACTTATTTTTGAGAGACAGAGAGAACGAGCAGGGGAGAGGCAGAGAGAGGGAGACACAGAATTTGAAGCAAGGTTCCAGGCTCTGAGCTGTCAGCATAGAGCCTGACACGGGGCTTGAACTCACAAACCTCGAGATCATGACCTGAGCCAAGTCATTTGCTTAACTCGGCCACCCAGGCGCCTCTATTTTGTTTTGTTTTTGAGAGTGCGTGCATGTGCGGGGACGGGCAGAGAGAGAGCATCTCAAGCAGGCTCCACGCCCAGCTTGTTGCCCGGATGCCTGGTTCCATACCACAACAGGGAGTTCATGACTTGAGCCCAAATCAGGAGTCAGATGTTTACCCAACTGAGACGCCCAGGTACCCCTAAGATTTTATAATTTTTTAAGAATTTATTTGAGAGAGAGCGAATGCACGCACAAGAGAGCAGGGGAGAAGCAGAGAGCAAGGGAGAGAGAGAATCCTAAACAGGCTCTGTGCGGTTAGCAGAGTCCCACACAGGGCTCCATTTCACAAATTGTGAGATCATGAGCTGAGCAGAAATCAAGAGTCCAATGCTTGAGTGCCTCGTGGCTCAGTTGCTTAAGTGTCCAACTTCAGCTCAGGTCATGATCCTGTGGTTCATGGGTTCAAGCCCCCCACACCGGGCTTTGTGCTGACAGCTCAGAGGCTGAAGCAGCTTCAGATTCTGTGCCTCTCTCTGCCCCTCCGCTACTTATACTCTGTCTCTCTCTCAAAAAGAAATTAAAAAAAAAAAAGTGTCCGATGCTTAACCAACTGAGTCATCCAGTGCCCCTTTAAGATTTTATTTTTAGGTAATCTCTACACCCATTGTGGGTCTTGAATGTACAACCTGGAGATAAATTTAGACATTTTTAAGTAGGTTCCATGCCTAACATGGGGCTTGAACTCATGACTCTGAGATCAAGAGTCACATGCTGTACCAACTGAGCCAGCTAGGGGCACCATATCACTCATTTTTTTTTTTTTTTTTTAAGATTTTATTTTCAAGTAATTGCTATACCCAACGTGGGACTTGAACCCACAACCCTGATATCCAGGGTCACATGCTGTACTGTGACCCATCCAGCTACCCCATCACTCATTTTTAAATTAGCAATTCATAAGAGCACTGAATTTTTTCCAAACATCCCTATATTGATGAGTATTCAAGCTGTTCCAGAGTTGTTACACAGACAATATTGGAGCTAAATATTATTTTATATATGTCTATACATGTGTATATACATATACGTCTCATGTTTTTATTTATTTTTTTAATTTTTTAATGTTTACTTACTTTTGAGAGAGAGAGCGAGAGAGCAGGGGAGGGGCAGAGAGAGAGGGAGACAGAATCTGAAGTAGGTTCCAGGCTCTGAGCTGTCAGCACAGAACCTGATGCAGGGCTTGAACAGGCAGATCATGACCTGAGCCAAAGTCGGACGCTTAATCAACTGAGCCACCCAGGCACCTACCCTCCCCCCCCATGTTATTATTTCTATTGGATAAATAACCAGGAGTCAGTTTGATGGGTCAAAAGGGATGTGAAATTTAATACTGAGGTTTTCCTAAACCATTCCCCCAAGAGCCTATAATGGCAATAAATGTTTTCAATACATACACACACACACACACGCAGAAATTGGAGATGCTGAAAACTGTTTTAAAAAGAAATGGATGGGGCACTTTGGTGGCTGAGTCGGTTAAGTTCCAACTTTGGCTCAGGTCATATTTTGGTTCATGACTTTGAGCCCCTCCTTGGGCTCCACTCTGATGGCCCAGAGCGTGCTTGGGATTCTCAATCTCTCCACACTCTCTATCCCTTCCCCTACTCGCACTTTCTCTCTCAAAATAAACTTAAAAAAAATTTTTTTTAATGCAAAACAGGGACATCTGGCTGGTTCAGTTAGAAGAGCATTTGACTCAATCTCAGGGCCTTGAGTTTGGGCCCCATAATGGGTTTAGAGATTACTAAAATTAAGTAGACTTTTTTTAATGTTTATTTTTCGGGGGTGGGAGAGCATTCACATGCACAAGTAGGGGAGGGGCAGAGAGAGCGGGAGATTGAGGATCTGAAGCTGACCTGTGCTGACAGCAGAGAGCCCAATGGGGGGGCTCGAACTCATGAACCATGAAATTAAGGCCTGATCCCAAGTGGGTGGATTAACTGACTGAGCCACCCAAGAGCCCCTAAATACAAATAACTTAAAAAAAAATGTAAACAAACATTTAAAAAATTCAAAAAAGCTAAACTCATTAAAATGTGAACATTAAATGTGTGCAATTTTGCCTGTCAACTATACTTCGGTAAAGCTAAAAAGAAATACATCAGTATGCGCACACTTATCCATAAATAAATAAAAAGTAAAACACTATGGTTTCCATCTATCAGCTTAAAAAAGATGAAGAAACTGGAAAATACACACACTGGCTTTGGTGTGAAGAAACAGACTCTTTCACCCCTGCAGAAAGGGCAGAATTGATTCAAATTCTTGAAGGCAATTTAGCAATATATCAGCCTCTATTGGACCCAAGAAACCCATGTCTAGGATCTCAAATTGCTATTAAAAAAAAAAAAATGAGGTACGTCTTTCTGTGGCATTTCAAACAATCTCCAGGATCGCTTTAAAAAGCAAAAGGTGTAGGGGAGCCTGGGTAGCTCAGTCGGTTGAGCATCTGACTCTTGACTTTGACCCAGGTCATGATTTCACTGTTCATGAGATCAAGCGTTGCATCGGGCTCTGCACTGACAGCGAGGAGCCTACCTGGGATATTCCCTCTCTCTCTGCCCCTACTCTGCTTGCATTTTCTCTCTCTCAAACTAAATAAACATTTTTTTTAATTCAAAATAAAAATAAAAAGCAGGGGCGCCTGGGTGGCTTACTCAGTTAAGTATTTGACTTTGGCTCAGGCCATTATCTCACAGTCTGTGAGTTCAAGCCCCACTCTGGGCTCTGTGCTAACAGCTCAGAGGCTGGAGTCTGCTTCTGATTGTGTCTCCTTTCTCTGCCCCTCCCCCACTCACACTCTGTCTCTCTCAAAAAAAAAAAAACATTAAAAAAAAGACACAAATGCTTAGAGCAGCATTGTTCATAGTAGCAAAAAAATTTAAAAAAAAAAGCAAAAGGTGTAGAGATCACTGGGTAGTTTGATTTACATAGATCTCCAAAAAATGCACACAATTATGTTTCACTTTTTTGTTTTTTTAATGTTTATTTTTGTTTTTTGTTTTAAATTGTCTTATTTTCTTAATGTTTTATTTATTTCTGAGAGAGAAAAGAGACAGCGTGAGCAGGGGAGGGTCAGAGAGAGAGGGAGACAGAATCTCAAACAGGCTCCAGGCTCTGAGCTAGCTGGCAGCACAAAGCCGGACGTGGGGCTTGAACCCACAAACCGTAAGATCACGACCTGAGCCGAAGTCGGACACTTAACTAACTGAGCCACCCAGGCGCTCGTTTTAATTTTTTTTAACATTTATTCATTTTTGAGAGAGAGAGATAGAGTGCGAGTGGAGAGGGGCAGAGACCGAGGGAGACACAGAATCTGAAGCAGGCTCCAGGTTCTGAGCTATTAGCACAAGCCCAATGTGGGGTACAAACCCATGAGTAGTGAGATCATGACCTAAGCCGAAGTTGGACGCTTAACCGACTGAGCCACCCAGGTGCCCCTATTTATTTCTGAAGGAGAGAGAGAGATAGAGTGTGAGCAGGGGAGGGGCAGAAAGGGTGGGAGACACAGAATCCCAAGCAGGCCCCAGGCTCTGACCTGTCAGCACAGAGCCCGACGCAGGGCTCAAACTCATGAGCTGTGAGATCATGACCTCTCATGAGCTGTGAGATCATGACCTCTCATGAGCTGTGAGATCATGACCTAAGCCAAAGTCAGATGCTTAACTGACTGAGCCACCCAGGAGCCCCTGTATTTTTCACTCTTTATACGTGAAGACCTGTATAAAAACCAAGTCATTCGTTTCTGCCCTTTGATATAATTCAAAATATTGTATGTTACTTCAAAATACAAAGTGTCTGTCTCTTTTGAAATGTGTTAACATCTGAAAGTTTTAATCATTTTCTTGGGAGGCTCCCTATCACACTTTAGAAGATGCAGGACTTTCTCTAGAAAATGGAAACTTTTAATGGTACTTGCCCCTGGGGAGGGCTGGGATCTGAAGGGTAACGAGACTTTATGCTGTCATAGATGTACTTTTACATGGCTTGAATTTTTACCACGTGCAATTATTGCCTTAAGAAAACAAAAGTTCCAAATGTTTATTAAGAAATCAACACCCTTTGATATTTTTCCTCAAACAAAGATATAGAAAAAAATGCTTCATGCTTCCGCAACCATCTTGCAACTGTGGAAAGACCAGAAGAATCCTCCAGAGGCCAAGTCACTTCCCAGGGCCACAGCTAAGATCTGATGCCACAGTACAGCCCTCTAGCACAGTCCTCTGTGGTCTTGATATCCTCTGGAAAGCCAATGCCATCACGCATGGGGAATGATGTCTTTGCTCCCAGCACCTTGGGCTTCCCCCTCACAGCATCTGTCACATCGTACAGAAGACCTCTTCATTTGTCTTATTCTTCTGTCAGACTGAATTCTGGGGTAGTGGGTCAGCCTTGGTCACTGCTGTCCCTCCAAGTCCTGCTGACAGGCTGAGACATTGGGGAAAGGGAACTCGTAAGCAATTCCCTCTGCCCCTAAGATTCTTTCCCCTCTGGTGAGCCTCAGGCGTGGCAACTGCTTTTAAGTTCAGCAGAACCCAAATGTTCCCTTATAACTGAGCCCCTTGCTCAGTTATAAGGGGTTCCTAAGAACCATCTCCTGCTCCACCAGCATTCAACGATGGAGGGAAGAAATCCTCACATAGTGGATCCTTCCTCTGGGTCAGAAACCCAGGAAACAGGGGGCAGAGAGGGCCTGACCAGCTTGCTCCTTGGGTTGTGACCCAGAATTCTTCCTCCCGGGAAGCACCTACCTTCTCCCTAGGCCAGCACCTCAGACAGCACACCTGCTGCTGCTCAGATAGGGGGTTGGGGCTGCCCTTGTCCCTTGTTTATTTATTTTTGAGAGATAGCATGAGCCAGGGAGGGGCAGAGAGAAGAGAGGACAGAAGATCTGAAGCGGGATCTGTGCTGCCAGCAGAGCCCGATGCGGGGCTCAAACTCAAGAACCTCAAGATCATGACCTGAGCCAAAGTCAGACGCTTAACAAACGGAGCCACCCAGGCGCCTCTTGTGTAAATTCTTAAAGAACTGTCAGAGGCTGGTCCAAGACCAATTCTTACTACAATCCTAGAGTGGGAATTGCTGTCCCCTTTCCGTAGATGAAAAAAAGAATAAATGTGGGTAGGGGCGCCTGGGTGGCTCAGACCGTTAAACTTACAACTCTTGGTTTCAGCTCAGGTCATGATCTCATGGTTCATGACTTCGAGCCCCACATCGGGCTCTGTGCTGACGGTGGGGAGCCTGCTTGGGATTCTCTCTCTGTCCCTTCCCTGCTCGCTCTCTCAAAAAATAAATTTTAAAAAGTATTTAAAAAAAAAAAGAATAAGTGTGGGTAACTGTCTTACTTGAAATCATATAGTTTAATATTAAGGGGTAATGTTGAGGTTTTGACTCATCTGTCTAAATCCAAAGCCTGTGTCTCCAATCTGAGTTTAAGTCTTCCATTCAGACTGGCGGCCCTCTCACGAGCACTCAGAAGGGCTCTCTGAGGAGTCACAGGTCAAAGTTCTGAGCAGAAAGGCCCCTGAACCTCGTGTTTGTGGTAGGACCTCTTGGGCCAGCTCCCTAAGTCAGGTCAGCACCCCACGGGTCCCAGAGCACCTGCCCTTCCCACAGGATGGCCTCTCACGTCTAACACCTAATCTCACATCCCAGTTTGAGAAGATGGATTGGGCAAACCAGAAGTGGTGGCTCGTTTTCGGGGCGAATCCCTTCCGGGTCACCAAACGGGGAAAATCCTGTCTGCTGAGAAAGAATGGTTGACTAGTTCCCTTGGTAGCTGTCTGGTTGGACTTAGAGAGGGGCACCCCCTGTCCCACCAGCTCTGGAGAATCAGACCAGTCCAGGGGCTTCTTCGGCACTGACCGGCATGGCTGAGATCGGGTACAAACTGCGCTCTGCAGGGCGGGAGCGACCTTCCTTGAAGACACAAACCAGAGCGATTCTGCCTTTGTGCCCTTTCCGGTTTACTTGCCGGTGTTGCCGGTTGGCGTGCAACTTGGACTCCATTCTAAGTGCTGGCGTCCAGGACGGCATCAGGCGGCTCCTCTGCTTCCTGACCGCAGTCTGCGCCCAGGTGTCCGGGGGGGGGGGGGGGCAGGCGCGACAGCCAAAGGGGAGGGGTGAGCAAAACACTTCCAAGGCCCAGCCCTGAATGCAGGCAAGGGCCAGACCAGATGACTGCATGACTCGATCCAGGCTCCCCATAGCCCTGAAGCTGCAATTAAGAGGCTTCGTCGGGCTCAAAACCGGGAGGTCACTACCCCCACGGGATGTCCCCAGAAACGCCCCGCCCCAAGCTCCTACCGGACGCCACACAAGACGGCTTCTCCCATCTAAGGGGCCTCAACCAACGGTTTCCAGCGGGCTGGGCGCCGGTCCCTGACCAATGGCTTTCCTTCCACGCCCCTTCCCCGGCCAGGCAGGGGCCGAGACCCCGACTTGTCCCCCATGCACCCACGACAGGTGTTCCCTACCCGGGCTCGGGACCTCGTACCGCTCCCGGGACCCGCATACCCATCCTGGGCCCCGGGACCCGACCGGAAAGAAGTCGGAGGGGTGTTGAGCAGGGAGCAGGGGCTGACGCTTCCGGTTGTGCACTTCCGCTTCCGGCTCTGACCGGGGTTCCGCCCTCGAGAGAGGAGGTTGTGGCGTCGGCGGATTCTAGGCGTTTCGAGGTAAGGGGCCAGGTAGAGCGGTCCAGATAGAGTCGGGGAAAGCTGATGGGACCCGGCCATCAAGGGTCTGTGCCCTTGCGAGAGACGAGGCCGGCCATTCGGGCGACCTGGAAAGGGGAGGCGCGGCTACCTGGGGTGCGCGGTCCTGGGACTTGGGGCCCTGGAGGACACGGATCTGGGAGGTTGAGGGGGTGAACATCGGACCCAAACCCCGGGGTCTTGGGTCCTGGGAGACCCCTGAAGGGCTGACTCTGCTGCCTTCCACCCCGCGCCCCGTGTAGCTCCAGACAGGATGATCGAGGTTGTTTGCAACGACCGTCTGGGGAAGAAGGTCCGCGTTAAGTGCAAGTATCCACCGGCGGCCGAGAGGCAGTGGTTCCCGCGGTGCCTGGCATAAGGCCGGCACCTCAGGCTGTGTTGTGGGGTGACTTTAGTTAAACCGGGGTGAGGGGCTGGACGGGGGCCTGGCAGAGTGCATTCAGCCCTGGAATGCCCTCTGCCACGTTCTACCTCCCCCTTCCATTTTCCTTAACTCCTCTGCGCCCAGCACTGATGACACCATCGGGGACCTTAAGAAGCTAATCGCAGCCCAAACTGGCACCCGTTGGAACAAGATCGTCCTGAAGAAGTGGTAAGTGCAGTGGTAGAACTGGGCGCTGGACAGGACCAGTCCGGACGTTGGGTTCCACAGCCCTGCAGGCAGCCCTCTGCCTGGGTGGGGCTTCCTCAGCTCCCCTCCAGTATGAAAAGCCCCCTTAGGCTTCTGTCTAAAAGGTTTCTATCCCACAGGTACACGATTTTTAAGGACCATGTGTCTCTGGGAGACTGTATCCTTTGTGTGACTTCTTGAGGAAGGGTCTGCACACCAGACTCGGTTCTCTTTGCTCAGTGCTGGAGTCTATATGAGATTGTGTGCATGAAGTGTTTAACTTAGTAGGCAGCACACGGTAAACATTTCGAAAATGGGAGCCATGTAATTATTTTGTTGGGGCAGGAGGGTGGGTGGTGAAATACTTTGATTTGGCTTAGAAGACACTTAAAGGTCAAAGTATTTATTACTGAACTCAAGTAGACCTGAGTGTGGACAGGAGGTCAGGGTGGAGTGAGACTCAGACCTGTCTGTTATGCAAAAGGAGGGTGAACTTTTTTTTTTTCTTATGGTTTGGATTCTTTCCAAATCAAAATGACCCAGTTCAAAATACATTCCTTGGCCCAGGGTGGGAGCCTCAGGCCACCCTGACCCACCTGTGCAAGATGAGGGGGGTGGAGATGGAGCCCACAGTGAGAATGCCTTAACACCTTTACTTCAGATGAAATCCACGACGGGATGAACCTGGAGCTTTATTACCAATAGAGCAGAATTCCTTCCTGCTGACCACCCTCCCCTCCCATTTCCTCTCCTCTCCTCCCACCCTCATCCCCACACTGGTATGGATGCTTGTTTTTAAAAACTCACATTAATAAACTCTTAGAAGTTGCTTCATTGTTGTCCTCTTTGAGTGAGGCCTTACCTGACGCGGGGAGGGTTGGCATCTGGTTGTCAGTCTACTCTCAGCCCCCAGCTGGTCAGTATGCTCAGGATCAACTGGATCAATGAGGGAAGAGTAAGCCAGAAGCCCAGGGGCCTGAATGGAAGCCCACAGCTCAGCTCTGGGGTTTGCCATGGGTCTCTGAAAGTCAAGAGCGTCATGGGATTATTGTTCCAGTAGACCAAGGAGTGCCTGGGTAGGGCCACCAGATGTGGAAGTTGGGAATACGGTTTCTGGATTGAGACCGACTGTGGTCGGAACCCTGGCTCTGCCACCAGGAGTGATCCTGAGCAGAGTAGTTAACTGCTCGAAGCCTTCGTTTTCTTACCCAAACTGGAACTGATGGCGTTGACTTCACTGGCATGTTGTGAAATATAGATGCGCTAAAGCCAGGGTTAAGTGTCCAGGGTTCCTGAACTTTTGAAATCCAAGGGGACAGTGAGACTGTGGCATAGACTGAACTTTGGTCATTAGCGGTGGGATTTGGGGAAGTCAGCCTCTCCGAGCCTAGATGTCCTGCTCTAAAAAGGGGCACCATGATGGCACCCAAATCTCAAGGAGATAATGCAGTTAAAATAGCAGGATGTGTGGCACCAAGTGTGTTAACCCGTCTCCAGCCTTCCCCCAGGTGTGAGTAGACAGGACACCAAACAGCCTGTCTGTGTTCCCTGGGCCACAGATCCCAGGTCGATGTTGGCGCTTCCCCAGAGCTGCCTTCTGGAGCCTTCCTTTCTCAGGAGCTTCACCCAGAAATTTGTCCTGTCCCATTTCCCCTTTCTTTTATTGACCTGGGTGATTTTCTTTCTTTTTTTTTTATTTTTTTTTTTTATTTTTTTAAATGTTTTATTTATTTCTAGGAGAGAGAGACAGCGTGAGCAGGGGAGGGTCAGAGAGAGAGGGAGTCACAGACTGAAACAGGCTCCAGCCTCCGAGCTGGCAGTCAGCACAGAGCCCGACGCGGGGCTCGAACCCACGAACCGCGAGATCATGACCTAAGCGAAAGTCGGATGCTTAACCAACTAAGCCACCCAGGTGCCCCAACCTGGGTGATTTTCTGCAGTACATTAACGTGTTCGAGGCTAGCCAACTGCTCCTCCCCTCCCCCTAAATTCCACCGTGTCTTCTGTCTTCATTTATTACCTTCTCAGAAGGTAGACCTGCTGGCGCCTGATTTTGCTGTTCATGGAGGAGGATCTCTCCTGGGTCTCCACCAGACGCCTCCCTACCTGCCTTCTTGGCTTCCCTCCCTAGGACTCACCTCTCTCCCGACATCAGAAATATCAGTTGCCTGGTGCACCTGGGTGGCTCAATTGGTTAAGTATCCCACCCTTGATTTTGGCCCCGAGTTGGGATTCTCTCCCTTTTTCTCTCCCCACACCTTTCCACACTCGCACTCTCAAAAACAAATAAACCACCGCAATAAAAAAATGTCTGTTTCCTTATACCTTGCTTTTCCTTCTCTTTGAGTGGTCTCTCCCCATATTTGTCTATTTGAAAGCAAACCTGGGGCGCTTGGGTGGCTCCTTCAGTTAAGTGTCCAACTTCGGCCTAGGTCATTATCTTGCTGGTTCCAAGGTCAAGCCCCGTGTCAGGCTCCATGCTGACAGCTCAGAGCCTGGAGCCTGTTTCAGGTTCTGTGTCTCCTCTCTTTCTCCGCCTCCCTCCCTCACATACTGGCGCTCTCTCTCAAAAATAAACATTTAAAATTAAAAAAAAACAACAACAAGATTTTTAAAAATACATCACAGCCTTTACAAGGTGGTTGCTTGTTAATTTCAAATCAGCATAGAAAAGTACAGGCTGAAAATAAAACCTTTCTTGCCCCATTCTCTCTCCTGAGGTCCGGTCTTTTCCAGTGCATTTATGGAAACCTCAATTTTATTTTTAAAAGATGACTCTGCTAATACTTGGTTGTAAAAACAATTTTTTTAAATTTATAGTTTGTTTATTTTTGAGACAGAGAGACAAAGCATGAGTGGGGGAGGTGTAGAGAGAGAGGGAGAGACAGAATCTGAAACAGGCTCCAGGCTCTGAGCTGTCAGCACAGAGCCCGACCCAGGGCTCGAACCCGTGAACCGTGAGATCATGACCCGAGCCGAAGTCGGACGCTTAACCGACTGAGCCACCCAGGCACCCCTCCAAATGTTTTGTTAAAAATTAAGTTTCTTATTTCTTAACAGCACCCCTCCCGCCAGTAACAAGTATTAACCTATGTAACATTTGTGTGAATCCCTAAATTTTCTGAAATGCAACCTGTAGTTTTTCCACAATTGGGATAGTTATGCATTCTGTAGTATATACTCCTCAGCACTTTATTATTTTTTTAAGTAGGCTCTACACCCAACATGGTATTCGAACTCATAACCCTGAGATCGGGTCACATGCTCCACTGACCGAGCCGGCCAGACACCCCAGTAGCTTCAATTTTTATTCTTTAATTTTTACCTTTCTATATAAATTACCTCCTTCATTAGTTTTTTAAATTGATATTTGCTTGGTTTGCTTTTTTTTTCATACAAAAAGGCAGTAGGAGGGATTTGTGATGCTGGAGCTCCCCTGTCTGGAACTGTGGCAGTGGAAGCAGGACTTTGCATTTGTCACCCAGGACGTAGGAAGAAAGATGGCATGCAGGCTGCGAAATGAATCTGCCTGCATTATAAATGAGTCACATGACCACACTGAAAGGGGTGGGGAAGAAAGGAGCTGACCTAATAACTTCAGAAAAAGCATTTTGACTGGATACTGTAAGGCTAAAGACAAAAAGAATTCTACACAAACACTCTGCTCTCGTTAAATAAATTCCTCACAGCATTATGACTGAGCAATTCTGGAAGTACTTTTGTACATCTATAAACACAGGGTGGAATAATGGGGTAAATACACTGCAGATAATGAAAGCCAGATTTCTCACTGCTGGAGAAAGAAAACAAACAAGGTGGGGGGGTGGGGGTAGAAGGAGATAGAATAAACCCTATGAGGCTGGGTTAGAGTTGGAGACATCAGTATGGACTCATGTTTGTAGTTTAGTATGTATACAGACATGCAGAATACCTGTGTATACATGCATATATTTCCTTGCTTTACCCACTTGAGCCCGAATGAGTGACACCCCAGGAGCAATGGGCATACCCAGCACCTAGATCTCGGCATTCTCCAATGAAAGGAACCAAGGCTTCTAGAAGTGATTGGTTCCAGAGCCTGGACGGAGAATATACAAGCCAAGCCTGGGATATCTTGTGGTGCCAGGAAGTAGGAAGTGCTCAAATAAAATGGATGAGAGCATGTAGAAAGGGCACAGAAGCCAACAGAAAGAGCTCTCAGTGACCAAATTTGAAATAACCTTCACAACAAAATAATACTATTGGACTATAAACAAAAGAAAATAAATATCTTTGAGCCCATGCTGGTATCAATAAATAATTGAATATGTAGAGGCGCCTGGGTGGCTCAGTTGGTTAAGTATCTGACTTTGGCTCAGGTCATGAACTCACGATTTGTGGGTTTGAACCCCACATTGGGCTTTGTGCTGACGGCTCAGAGCCTGGACCCTGCTTCAGACTCTGTGTCTCCTTCTCTCTGCCCCTCCCCCACTCACATCTGTCTCTCTGTCTCAAAAATAAATAAGCATTAAAAATTTTTTTAAACAATTGAATATGTAAATAAATGGGGAGAAGAGACAGCTCTTTACTACAAAAGGGTTCTAGTTAAATGTAAAAGGAAAGACAGAAATAAATCACCATAGTAATAACTACTGTAGACAAGAAATATTGATAGATGCTAAGATTGGTGGGCAAAAGTTTAAGCAGCAATAGGATATCTGCATAGTCTCAAAGTATCTCCCAAAAAGTACTTATTCATTACAAAGAAGAAAATAGTAAGTTTAGATACTGCTTAACCAAGCAATCAAAGTTAGTAATATCACAAGTGTGGTAGGCAGATTCTCAGATGGTCCCTAATGGCCCTCCTGTCCTGGTATTCACATTTTTGTGTAATCCTTTCCTCTTGAGCATAGACCAGACCTAGTTTTCGACCAATAGAACAGGGGAAAAGTGATGGGATATCACTTCTGAGATTAAGTTGCAAAGAGACTATGGCTTCTGTCTTGCCTGCTTTCTTGCTCTCTCACTTGCTCATTGATGAAAGCCAGCTGCCTTATGGAGAGGCCTTCAGCCAACAGCTAGTGAGGAACTCTTCCTCAGTCCACCATCCTCTTAGTAACTAAATCCTGCAAGCAATCACATGAAGGAGCTTGGAAGTAGATCCTGCCCTGGTCAAGCCTCCAGATGAGACCACAGCCATTTCTGCTGACACCAGCCAAACTGCCTGGATTCCCGACCCATAGAAACTGTGAAATAATAAGTGTTAATCCACTAAACACAAGAAATATTGATAGGGATAATCCCATTGAATGGGATAATTTGTTATACAGCAAAAGATGCCTTAATGCAACTCGTAATACATTGCAACATCACTGACCACCTGATATGATACACTGAGAAGGGCACATTGTCTCTGGATATCCTTCCCAATAACACAGAGCCTCAATCGGATCCTGAGAAAATATCAGACAAAACCTATCATGACAAATCAGGGACATTCTGCTTTTTGAAAGTATCAAAGGTCATGAAAGACAAAAAAAGACCTAAAAAATGTTATGTACTGGAGGAAACTAAGGAGACAAGACAATGTGGATCCTGGGAAAACTGGGGAAATTCTTTTCTAGAGTCTAGTTTAATGGTATTGTACTAATGTTGATTTCCAATTGTATTTACAAATGTCTGATCATTCTTCTAAGGCAGGGTTTCTCAGCTTTGGCACTGTTGACATGGGGGCTGGATAATTCTTTTTTTAAACACTTTTTTTTTTAATGTTTTATTTATTTCTAGGAGAGAGAGAGACAGCGTGAGCAGGGGAGGGTCAGAGAGAGAGGGAGTCACAGACTGAAACAGGCTCCAGCCTCTGAGCTGGCAGTCAGCACAGAGCCCGACGCGGGGCTCGAACCCACGAACCGCGAGATCATGACCTAAGCGAAAGTCAGACGCTTAACTGACTAAGCCACCCAGGCGCCCCTGGATGATTCTTTGTTAAGAGTGCTGTGCATTGTAGGATGTTAAGCAACATCCTTGGCTTCTACCTATGAAATACCAGTAGCATCCCCCTCCCTACCATTTGTGACAACCAAATATGTCTTAAGACCTTGTCAAATGTCCCCTGGGGGTCAAAATCACCACTGGTGATCTCTGCTTCATTACTTACTTTTTTTAAGATTTTATTTTTAAGCGAATCTAAATACAATGTGGGTTTGAATTCATGATCCCAAGAGCAAGAGTCACATGCTCCATCGACTAAGCCAGCCAGGCACCCCACCTCTGTTCTATTATTACGTAAGAGGTTAATATAAAAGATGGCTGGGTAAAAAGTATATGAAAAATCTACACTATTTTTGCAACTCTACACTAAGTTGAAAATGATCCCTTTAAAAAAATTTTTTTTAATGTTTTATTTATTTCTGAGAGAGAGAGAGAGACAGCGTGAGCAGGGGAGGGTCAGAGAGAGAGGGAGACACAGAATCTGAAGCAGGCTCCAGCCTCTGAGCTAGCTGTCAGCACAGAGCCCGATGCAGGGCTCGAACCCACGACGGTGAGATCATGACCTGAGCCGAAGTCGGACGCTTAACTGACACCGACGGAGCCACCCAGGCGCCCCTAAAATTATCTTTTTTTTTTTTTTTTTTGAGAGAGAGAGCACATGTAAGTGGGGGAGAGAGACAGAGGGAAGGGGGGCGGGGAGAGAGAGGGAGAGAGAAAGAGAGAGACAGATTTTTAAGTAGGCTCCATGCTCATTGTAGAGCCAGACGTGGGGCTCGATACCATGAACCATGAGATCAGGACCTGAGCCAAAATCGAGTTGGGTGCTTAACTGACTGAACCACCCAGGCACCCGTGATATATATTATCTCCTATCTTCACTTGCAGATAGTGAAGCTGAAGCACAGAGATGAAGTAATTTGTTCAAGGTCCTAGCAAATGGAGACCTCGGCTTTGAACCAAAGCAATCTGGCTTCTGAATGAGCTTAACCTACTACATCCTGTCTCAGATTTCCTGTAGGCATATTTCCCTGTATTTCATATCGCTGCCCTCATTCTTTTTAACGGGCACATGGGGTCTAGTTATAGATGAACTATCACTGAACTCTTCTCTGTTGGTGTCTTTGCCTCTCGTATCTATCTCCAGCCCGTCCCCAGGCACCTCCTCAGTGGCCCACACGTGCCGCACACTCAACTCTATATCAATTCAAACCGAGCTCACCATCCTACCGGCGGGTCCTCCTGGGTCCCCAGCTAAGTGGCAATGCCAACACCGACCAGTCACCCAGGACAGAGGCAAGAGCCAGACTGAAAGGGAATAAATAAGTAAAGTAGGTTCCAAAGGAAGTAGAAGTTTGGGTCAGTGGCGTAGGACAGGGTTAGCCTTGCAAAAAAAAAAAAAAAAAAAAGATGTGGGAAGATCGCCTTGGACATCTGGAGAAAACAGGTGGGAAGAGGGAGGATGGAGGAGCCAAATTTAGGCTTCTGGGTTCTTCGCGGCTCATTACCAAGGCAACTTCGTTGCTATGGCAACAGCTAAGGCAGCACCGCCTCTTCCAAGTACCTCGTGGGCCGCCGTCTCTCCCAAACCACCCAGGCACTTCCGCATGGGGGGGGGTTGAGGGAACGGTTTAGGAAGGTGGGAATTACTGCCGCAGAAGCCAATCGGATGGGGCCTGCGGCGAAGGACGCAAAGGATGGGGTCGGGACTTCTTTGAAGCTCACCAAAGGGCGTTGAGAAGGACGGGCTCCTTTCCCTTCTCTACCAGTTAGCGGCCGAGTGAGGAAGAGGGCGGGACCGGGGTGAGGCCGTACGGAGGCGGGACCCAGGTAAAATAAGGGGAGGGCCCGCCCAGTCTCGGTGCTA
Source organism: Hyaena hyaena (assembly GCF_003009895.1). Lineage (NCBI taxonomy): Eukaryota > Metazoa > Chordata > Mammalia > Carnivora > Hyaenidae > Hyaena > Hyaena hyaena. The sequence goes on from NW_024081017.1 coordinate 300,897, forward strand.
CCCAATAGGAAGCCAGAAAGCCTCTCCGGTCTGTTAGGATGCCCAATGAGCATCGTCGCCAGCCCCCTGTGCGAGGCGCACCGAGCCAATCGGCGGCGGCGGTGGGTGGGCGCGGGCGGCATAGGCGGTGCGGCGGAGGCGGAGCGGGCGCTGCGGCAGGAGGGAAGATGGCGGACGAGGAGAAGCTGCCGCCCGGCTGGGAGAAGCGCATGAGCCGCAGCTCAGGTGCCGCGGGGGTCGGGGCTGGGGCGGGGCCGCGCGGGCCCGCGGAAGCGGGGCTCGAGCTCGCCCCTCGGGCGCAGCGCCGCCGCCCGATTCCCGTGGGGTCTTGGCTTCTCGGCGTCTTCCCAGGGTAACGGCCCGGGCCCGCCCCGTGGGGGCTGCGAACCTCTGGAGCGCGGATGCCGGAGGAAACTGAGGCAAGGGGCGGGGTCGGAGAGACCCTGCTCGCTGCCGGGAGGGTAAAGGGCCGGTGATCCCGCAGCACTCCCCTGGGCGATGGCCCTGGCCCCGCCGATCTGGCTGACACCTTTCGGCCTAATGCACCTGACGTCCCCGGGGAACGTCTGTGCACCCCGCTGGGCCCGAGGGACATCCCTGGGGAAGGACACCCCCAACCCTATGCTCAGGGCGTGGCCCCAGGATGGTGCCCAGCCTTGCGTGCACAACCTACTTCTGCTAACCCGCTTGCCATCCCCACCTAATGCTGAGTCTGCGATATCCGCCCGGTGGTGTTCTGCCTCGGATGGTCCCTGTGCTGGGAGCCCGATTTCAGGCTTACCCACAATCATATCAATAACAGGGCACGTTCATCTCACCGTCCAACCTTGGGCCAGGTGTTTTAAGTGTGTTGTCTCTCTCGCTCTCTGAATAACCACAACTCTAGGAGGTAGGTAGTTATTACCCCCATTTTGCAGGTGAGGAAACTGAGGTCAGAAAAGTTAATTCACCCAAGGTCATTCGTTCCAGGGGGCGGGGACTGGATGAGAACCCAGTCAGCCTGACTGCAGAGCCCCCTGCACACTACTGAGGATCAGGCCCCGCATCTCACTGCACTACCTCAGTAACCCATAAGAATTGCAGCCACAGTTATTTCTGTTAATTGCATGCCAGCACTCTGGTGACTCCTTCACATGTTTTCCACATTAACCCCATGTGTCCTTATTCACTCTCTTCACCCCCTCTTTTCAGATGAGAAAACCAAGGTCTGGGGGGATAGAGGCCGTCGGCAAGGTTTTAGAATCAGCCAGCGGCCCAGCTCTCCCTCAGCCTGCTCCAGCCCTGCTCTGTGGCTGCAGCCTGCATGATAATTCTGATGCCCTGCCCAGTTCTGGGCCCTCTCTCTCGTCTTTTCTGCCTGCCCCCTCCCTGCCTGATGGTCTTCCTCAAGGGTGACATTCAGCTCTTCATGGTGCTGGGTGCAAGTGGTCTGTGCAGCCCAGGCACAGTGTCAGCCCCTGGAATGGAGCCTGGGCTCTTCTGGGTCCTGCTCCAGTCTTGTTTGCAGCCTTCACTCCTTCATGCTCCTCGGGCCCTGGGCAATGTCTGGCCCCAGCAGTGCTGGTCCCTAGTTGTGCAGCTCTGTGCACCGGGTACAGATTCAGAGGAGAGCTTTTGTGTAACTCCTGCCTCCAACCCGGTGTGCCTGGAGCACAGCCTACACTCAGGAAGCGTTCCCAAAGATGGGGAAAGGGAGGCCTCGTTTTTGTCATCTGTAAAATGGAGATCATAGCTACCCCACTCTTGAGGCGTACCGGGCACTAACTGGGTCACAGATATGAACTCAGTCAGTCCTTCAAACAACCCGACAGGCAGGTACTGGCGTGAGAGCGTGGAGGCCCCCGGAGGGGAGCTCATACAGTGAATGACAGAGCCAATCTGAACAGGCAGTCCGGCTGCCGATTACATGCTCCAGCCCACTCCCGGTCCCCCTGGCTTCCTCTCTTCTGTCGCCCTGGGGTATTTTCCTCCTTGACGTTGTCAATAACTAAAGTTGTTATGTTGTCTTATTTGCTTGTCTGGTGCCTCTCTGCCCCCACCTAGAATGTTAGCTCCCTAAGGGCCTGTGGCACGTGGTGGTGGACACAGTGGATTTGCTGAATGAAGGTATCCCATGGGCCAGTCCCTTATCTTGGCCTCAGGGTGGTGTCCTACGAGCAGGTCCCAGCTGAATTCTTGCCCCCCTCCCCCCTCCCCGCAGGCCGGGTATACTACTTCAATCACATCACTAACGCCAGCCAGTGGGAGCGGCCGAGTGGCAACAGCAGCAGTGGCGGCAAGAATGGACAGGGCGAGCCCACCAGGGTCCGATGCTCACACCTGCTCGTAAAGCACAGCCAGTCGCGGCGGCCCTCGTCCTGGCGGCAGGAGAAGATCACCAGGACCAAGGAGGAGGCCCTGGAGCTAATTAATGGTGAGCAGGGCTGGAAACAGGTTATGGTGGGGTCTCTTCTCCGTGAGAGCCATTGCTAGCCTTGTGGAAATCACACTAGACCCTCCACCCCAGCTAACTCAGCTGTCAGCGTTGGCTGACCCAGAAGTGCCTGTACGTGACATGAGCCTCGCCCACACAGCTGTCTCTCCTTCTTCCTTTCCTTTCCCTTTCCTTCCCTTCCCTTCCCTTCCCTTCCCTTCCCTTCCCTTCCCTTCCCTTCCCTTCCCTTCCCTTCCCTTCCCTTCCCTTCCCTTCCCTTTCCTTTCCTTTCCTTTCTCTCTTCTTTTCTTTTCTTTTCTATTCTTTTCTTTTCTTTTCTTTTCTTTTCTTTTCTTTTCTTTTCTTTTCTTTTCTTTTCTTTCTTTTCTTTTCTTTTCTTTTCTTTCTTTTCTTTTCTTTCTTTTCTTTCTGGCATTTGAGGGTTCCGACGGTAGCTATGCCCAGAAGCTCTGTGACCTTGGGGGACTTGCGTAACCTCCTTTGGGACTCAGTTTTCACTTCTGTAAAACGGGCACTGTTGTCCCATTGTGAGGATTCAGTGAGGTGAGAGTGTTTGGTGCACAGTGGGCCCTTGACCAGTGGGAGCGGTTGTTGATGGTAATGTCATCAGGCAGTGTTCTGGGGCACTACGTGGGTAGGTCAGGAGGGAGGCTACAAAGGTAGCAGCATAGAACTTGCTAGCAGACTTGATTAATTAATTCTGCCCTGAGAGACGAGGCTGTTCCTGTCTCTGTTCTGTGTTTCCTCCATAGTCGAAGCAGCAGTGAGCAGACAGACTTTTCTCTTAAAAGGCCAGGTGGTAAATAGTTTAGGTTTTGCAGGCCATTCAGCTTTGTAACTGATAGCAGCTTGAGATAATAGGTAAACAAATGGGTGTGTGTGTGCCAATAAAACTTTATTTACAAAAACAGAATTTAGCCCACTAGGGGCCAGAAGTTGTAAACCCTGGCATAGAGTGGCCGGGTATGGCCACCACTCCCCACACAAGGCTGTTTTCACTTAAAATAACTAAAACTGAGTAATATTAGAAATTGTTCCTCACCTGACTACACTTCAGGTGTTCAGTAGCCACGTGTAGCGCAGATATAAAACATTTCCATCCACATGGCAAGCTCCCTTGGATGGTGTTGGTCTGATCTCACGTATGGTTTTATCATCCATTCAGGCTCTGCCACCAGGCTCTGCCACCACAGACCCCAGACCCAGACAGCCTGAGTTCCTGTCTGGCTCTGCCCCGGCCCTGGCTCTGTGACCTTGAGCAAGTTACCTAACATCTCTGAACCTGTCTTTTGACCTGTAAAATTAGTATTGTGATCCTAGGGTAGTTGTAAGGACTCTGACCTCATGCAGTGAAGCATGAATAACAGTCCCTGGTGTCCGGGAAATGTTCCCGAGTTGCTAGCAGTCATTAGGATGGTTGTTATTAGCACAGGCTTGGCCAAGTGCACTCCCAGTATTTGGCCTGTAGGTTATTACTTATGTACACCCACAGCCCCTGTATGGTATCTGGCACAATCCAACATGGCCCCTGTGAGCCTCATACCTCAGCATTATAGAGAGGAGCATAGTTCATGCACAGAATCTGGACTGAACTCTGTGAAGGCAGGGGCTGGCTCTCTTCCTACCAAATTCCCACGGCTGAGCACACAGCCTGGCCTGCAGTCCAAGCTCACGGCATGGTTTCTGGAAGCAGCAGGAAGCGAGAAGTATTCCTAGCAGAGGAAATGGCAGAAGTAAAGGCCTAGGACAAGGCTGTAGCCAGGACTCTGGGCAGGGACCCTCAAGGGTGCATCCCAGCCAGGTTTAGGGGGTCCCTGAATGGGATGAAGAGTTTGGGGCCTTTCTGGAGACGGCAGGAAACACACGGCCCCATGTGACTGGTAGGTGGGCCTCTGGCACTTTGTTTTCAGGAGAGAGCTGTGTGGCGGGCCAGGGAGGCCAGGGGCCCAGAGCCCAGCAGTGAGGGGGGCGGTCTGCCTGCCTCGGGGGTAAATGGAGGAAGTAGGTAGGGAAAGCCCAGAGAATCACGAGGGCACTTCTCGGGTCCTCCCATCTCTAATGGCCCTGTTCTGAAGCTTTTGGACCCATGAGAGTGGGCAAGAGGTAATAGGCATTTGGAGATCCAGTGGTAGAAGGTGCCATGACTGGCCAGGGGGACTTGGGAAGAGGCGCAGTCCAGGGAGGGACTCACGAAACCTGAGGGGCCCAAGGAAGAGCAACTGGGAGGGGGTCCAGGCCAAAAGACAAGTTCAGAGATGTTAAGAGATCTGGCTGCAGAGCAGCCGGGCCAGAGAAGGAGACCCTTGGGACAGTCCTGGCAAGAGATGGCAGGAGTCTGGGGCAAGTGAGCACAGAAGGAAGGCTGTCGCGTCCTGGGGACTGCGTGGGAGGGGCAGGTGAGGGTGCCTCCCTATCTCCAGGATGGACGAATGTGTGTCTAGTGGGCTGATACTGTGGTGGGACCCTGGAGGTGCTGAGGTCAGCTTAGGCCTTGGAGAAGGGGTATCCGGGAGCTGCTCCCAGGAAGTACCTGGGCCCTGGGGCCTCACCTTGCCCGTGCAGACTGGGGAGTGTTAGCAGGGGCTGGATGCAGGTACCTGCACAGTTAGCTTGGGGGACCCGCAGCTCCGAGCAGCCTGGCCTGATAGGCCAGGGAGGGGTGAGGGGAGCAGATTCTGGAGAGTTGAGAAGGCAGAGTCAGGAGGACTGGGTAATGGATTAGTTGGGTGGGGGTAGGGTAAGGTCAGAAGCAGTGTGGCCCGGCCTGGAGTCACGTGGAGATGGAGCCTGGTGCCAGCTGTGTGGCCTTGGGCAAGTGTCTCTATTCTCAGAGCCTTGGTTGCGTCATCTGTAGAATGGGGACAGGGACCAGCAGCTGACTGCCCAGCAGAGCACTGGGCTCAGTGCCTGGCACTGCCATCTCCATGGAACCCCAGTCACTGAAGGGTGCATGGCTGGGGGCCGAGGTCTAGGCAGGGATTCGGGAGCCTGGTGGGCTCAGCATGCAGACCCTCCAGTGACCTTGACCTGTGTGTCTTGGAATGAGGCTGCGATAGGCTCTCCGGAGGGGCAGGGTCATTAGGAGAGCGCAGTGAGATGGCCCAGGCCGCAGTGCGCTCTGTACCCAGACTCTCGTGTGCTGTGTCGGCAAGCTTTGGCTATCAGGGCCTTGGTTTTCTCTTCCATGAAAGCGGATGTTCCCTCTGCCCTGGGCTCGGTCCGGGTGATCAGATCAGGGCTCGGGCTTGACTCTCATTGGTACCATTTAGATCCGTGCTCCGCCATTGCCCCGAGGCGACAGGCTGCCCTCAGTGGGAACCAGCGTCCGCATTTTCTGCTGAGGCACCTCTTCCCAGAGTCTTCTCGCTGCAGCCGCTGGGCTGGGGCCAGGCCCTGGCAGGGATCTGCGGCCCGGCTGCCTGTCGTTGCCAGTGGCCTTGTGCAAGGAGGCCAGGCTGCGGAGAAGCTCTCCACCTGCTCCTTGTCCCTGAGGGTCCCAGGGAGGCCCTGGTGTGAGCAGCAGTCCCTTCAGACACGCTCACACCCCTTGGCCTAGTGTCCTCACACAAGGTCGGTGACTCGGGAGTGTTAGCAGGGGTGGCTGCACGTGCCTGTGCGGATGGCCTGGGGGACCCGCAGGTGGGCTTGATGGGCCAGGGAGGGGTGAGGGGAGCAGATTCTAGAGAGTTGAGAAGGCAGAGTCAGGAGGACTGGGTAATGGATTCGTGAGGGGTGGGCCCCTTCTTCTGGACCTTGGGTCTTTGGGGACAGCAGACCTAATCCTGTCACCTTTTTCTAATGTCCAGGCCCCTTTCCTAGTGTCTCGAAGCCTTTTTAGAGTCAGAGCCCAACCCATTATTCACTCACTTTCTCCTAAATAATTACGGTGTGTTGGCTCGAGTGCTCTAACAATAACACAGACAGGGTATTTATTTGCCACAATTCTGGGACTGGAAGTCTGAGATGAAGGTTTTTGTTTGTTTGTTTGTTTATTTTTGAGAGACAGAGAGACAGAGTATGAGTGGGGGAAGGGCAGAGAGAGAGGGAGATTTCGAAGCAGGCTCCAGGCTCTGAGCTGGCTGTCAGCACAGAGTCCGACACAGAGCTCGAACCCATGAACCGTGAGATCATGACCTGAGCCGATGTCAGACGTTTAACCGACTGAGCCTCCCAGGCGCCCCTGAGATGAAGGTTCTGACCATCGAGTTTCTGGTGAAGACTCTTCCTGGCTTGGAGACAGCTGCCTTCTTGCCGCGTGCTCACGTGGCCTTTCCTTGGCGCATGCGCGTGTAGAGAGGGCGATGGAGCTCTCTGGTGTCTCTTCTTATAAGGGCACGAATCCTGTGGGATCAGGGCCTCCCCTATGACTTCATTTAACCTTAATTACTTGCAGGAAGGCCCATCTCCAAATACGGTCACATTGGTGGTTGTTGAGGCATCAACATATGAATTTGGGGGGACACAGTTCAGTCCTTAACACAGGGACTGACAGGTAGTAACTATCGGGCTTGCTCTACACCAGCCACTGTTCCAGCAGTAACTACCCCCTCATGGCAGCCCTCCTGGTGGGAGCTGCTGTAATGAGCCCATTTTACAGGCCAGGCAAGTAAGGCTCCCAAGAGGCAGTCACCCACCAGGGTCACAGAGCTCAGGATGGGGAGAGCTCAGGTCTGATGCAACAGTTGGGGTCCAGAGTTTACCCGTCTCAGCCTCAGAGGCGCACTGAGCCGGCCAGCCTGTGATCTGCCAGCAGTGACAGGTGCTGTACTGTCGTGCACGCAGTTTCCGGGGCTCCTGATCTCCCCTCCCTAAAGCAGGTGGAGGTTCCCCATCCCAGACTGGGAGGTCCTTGAGAGGCTGCCCCTGGGTCTGCCTCGCTCTCAACTGGAACCCCTTTGGATGGTGCTGTCTTGGTGAGGGGTGTTGATTCGGTTGGGCTAGGCCGGCGCGGGGAGGGGGTCCGCTACGTGCTTCCTTTTCACCCTCCCTTGAGCCTTTGGATCGGAGATGCACAAAAAAAAGGACACAAGGTTCCAGCATTTCTGCATGAAAAGCCGAGGGGGATCCCTCCCCCTCCTTCCATGGCCTCTTTCTGTCTCCTTTATTCATGAATTCCTTCAGCATTAGTGAGCACCTGTTCTGTGCACAGAGCCGGGTACCGGGAACCCAGCAGTGAGCGAGGCCAGCCCGGCCCAGGCCTCTCGGTGTGAGGTGACTAACAGGCCACAGACAGGACATTGCTAAATGCACAGAGGCTTCCTCACGCAGCGGGGGTCTTGGGAAAGGCTCCTGGATGAGGCAGGACGAGACCGTTAAGCAAAGGCTGAGAGGTGCGGGGGCAGGGCTGGGAGGGGCGTCATGGGGGATGGGGTAGTACTGAATGAAGGGGATGCAGGGGGTCTGAGGGTTCTCTTGCATCTTGGCTTGTGGGCCAGGCTCCTGGAGGTCAGCTTCTAGAAAGGGGAGATTGGAAAGGAGTGTTTTGTTTTTAATATATTTTTTTAAACATTTATTCATTGTTGAGAGAGAGCCCTAGTAGGGAGGGAGCAGAGAGAGAGAGAGACACATTCTCTATCTCTCTCTCTCTCTCTCTCTCTCTCTCTCCCTCCAAAGCAGGCTCCAGGCTCTGAGCTGTCAGCACAGAGCCCGACGCAGGGCTTGGACCCATGAACCACGAGATCATGTCCTGAGCCAAAGTCGGACGCTTAACTGACTGAGCCACCAAGGCGCCCCTGAACTGTACACTTAAAAATGGTTACGATGGTGGGGTGCCCAGAGCTCGGCTTTCGTTTGATTTTCAGGCCGCTGTCTGTGTATGTGCAGCTTGGCCAGGCCGTCTAGTCTCGGGGATCCCCGTTGACTCGTGGCCCTCTCTGCTAGAGGGTGCGGCAGGGTGGGGGTCACCCTGGACTGAGGGGCTGGGCCTGGCTCTGCAGGTGCGGGGCCTGCGCGGACAGCTGCACTTCCTGGAGGCAGGCAGGTACGCTGTGAGCGCTGCGTGCTCAGGACTCTCCGGCCGGCATGTTGAGGTCTACACAGGAGAGGAGGCAGAATCTTGAGGCTGCCCGGGGGCGGTCGAGAGCCGTAAGCAGAAGTCCAGGGAATGGAGCGGGAGGGCCGTCGTCGTGATGTCCACTTCGGCTTGGATCACTGATGCACGCAGCTGGCACAGGGCGACCACCCAGCCGCCCCAGGGCCCACAGCGGGTGGGGCTCGTGTTACATTGGCGAGCCCTTCTGAGCAGGCAGCGTACCACGCTAATGACCAGACCAGACTGAGACGTGCAGGCGAGGGAGACCGGGGGTGGGCAGATCAGACAGAAATAGGGGTGACCCTCTCTCTGGGATGCACAGCCCTCACGGAAGGGAGAATTGTGACGGCAAGTGGCGTTTGTCAAGGTCTCTGCCGGGCACTGTGCTGTGTCGCGGTGGCCTTCTGTGGCATTAGCGACTAATGGTTCAGAGGCAAAGGGATGGTCAGGACATGACAAGTGTGACAGGGACATGGGGCAGGCAGGGGTGGCGGGGACAGCCGTGGAAGCAGCCAGACATATCTGGTTCCAGGATGCTGGCTGCTGCCGTGACGTGCCACAGGATGGGATGACACGTGTGTGGTTGTGCCGTTTCGGTTGTGGTCCTGGCCCGGCATCAGGCAGATGGCCCTGGCTGGGTGTCTGGGCTTCGGTGCACGAGAGAGAGAGATCAATCAGCAGTGTCCCTGTGGGGCCCAGACGGGGTCCGTGAGGCAGTGTCACGGTAGTGTCAGAAGCCCACTGGCAGATGCGACAGCGTGATCCTCACATGCATGTGGGCTGGCTGGGTGGGTGGGGTGTCCCCAGGAGAGTGGACGTCCGGGAAGCCGCGTGGGAGCAGCTTGAGGTGAGGGACCATTCTGGTGGTCTGGGGCTGCACGTCCCAGGGGCCCACCCAGTGGCTGCGCTGGGGGCGCAGGGACCAGACTGGCAGGAACCCTCACTCGTGTGCCAGGGCGCCCGGACGGGGCAGGAGGGAGGCATTTAGGGGAGGAAGGCAGCAGGGGCTCCTGCCTGGACTCCAGAGCGACTGGGGCTCTTCCCCACGGTGCAGACGCACTCCTCCCGCGCGCTCTGCGTCCCACACGTGAGTTACGCAGGTGCTCTGTGCTGCCCCCGGCCTCTCTCCCCGCAGGGAGAACGGCACCCAGTGGGGACAGTTTGCGCCCCACAGGGGGTGAATCCAGTGCCTGGATCCTTTAGGGGCAGCGGGGGAGACTGTGTCGGCTTCCTCTGGGGCCATGGTCCACGTGAATAACACGTGTCCCACCTAAACTGCCTCGTGGTCTCTTCACAGCGCCCCAGTGAGCAGCCTGGCCCTTCGTCCCACTCTGCATACACTGGACAACTGAGGCCCAGGGGCTGACGGTTTAGCCGGCTCCTGTGGCCGAGCTGGCCTGGTGCCCTGGCCTCCTCCCTTTCTCCTGAAAGTCTCTAGAAAGTCTCCGCATCACTGCCTGGGAGGTCTTGGGGGGCGGGGAGCCTGGGTCCCAGCGTCTCTCTTCAGCAGGGCCTGGGCCCGGGGGTGGATTTTTCTCCCAATGTGTGTGTGCGGGGTGGGAGAGGTCAGACGTGTTTGAGCTGTTTGTGGGGGGAAGCAGTGGAAGAATGGGGTGTGAGCCCCGCATGGCTGTTGAGGCCACCGCAGGGCCAGGGTGTGCTCGCGTGTGGAAGGCACGGTTTCCTGGACACATGTGACTGCACACGCACGTGGGGGGGGTCGTTCATGGATGTGTGTGAGGCCGGTGTTCACATGTGCATGTGTTGCAAGGCAGGGCAGTGTTGCATGCCGCCCCCTACCCTGTCTCGCCTGCCCGTGACACGCCGTCGCCCTGCGTGTCCCCGTTTCGTGTGTCTGCAGGCTACATCCAGAAGATCAAGTCAGGAGAGGAAGACTTTGAGTCTCTGGCCTCACAGTTCAGCGACTGCAGCTCGGCCAAGGCCAGGGGAGACCTGGGTGCCTTCAGCAGAGGTGTGCAAGGAGTGGGTCTCCCGAGCTCGGGGTTGGGGGGTGGGAGGGGTGGTCCCTGCTGCACAGGCCTTGAGGCTCCACCAGGTGGCAGCACAGTCCCTCAAGCTTCAGCCATTGCCCTGCTAGGGGGCAGCTGGGCGGCAGAGCCCGTGCCCTTCACTCCTGGGGTGGGGAGTTGGTCTGCGTGTCTGTGTGCAGTTGTCCCCATCATGGACCCAGCAAGGTAGGTACTCTCCTCCTGTTGGGGGAATACAGCTGGGTCCCCGAGCACCCCAGGGCCTGTCCCCTAGAATACCCCTCCCAATACCACCATCAGCCGTGGGGACAGTGGAAGGGTGGAGGGGAGGAGAGCAGCTGTGGGTTTAGGCCTGTCTGGCTCAGGCAGTAGGAGGAGCAGGCAGAGTGGGTCAGACCCCCACCCCTTTCTCCTTTTCCCCTCTGTACTGGGGTCTGCAGAGCATCAAGGCGGGGCCCGGGATGGGGAGAGGGGTGGGGGAGAGCCAGCAAGGGCCTGGCAGCCGATGTGGCGGGGGCTGGGATCGGGGGGCCCTGGGAGGCGAGTTTATCACTGCAGTGTGCTTCCAAGTGCGCAGCAGCAGCTCTGCCTGCCATCCTTCATGCTGTCCTCGGCTTCCCGGGGCCTTCTTAATGGCCCTGCCGCCCCCGTGACAGGGCCATAAACCGCCTGATGGATGAGCAGGAGGCTGGCGCAGAGGGGAGCCCCGTCTGCCTGCCCCACGCAGCCCGCCCCGCGGCCAGGTCTTGACCCCCGCACCCCATGCCTCACGCTTCCCCAGGTCAGATGCAGAAGCCCTTTGAAGACGCCTCCTTTGCACTGCGGACGGGGGAGATGAGCGGGCCCGTGTTCACGGATTCTGGCATCCACATCATCCTGCGCACCGAGTGAGGGGGTGGGTGGCCAGGGCCCAGCCTGCGGGGCAGGGCAGGGCTGGACGGCGGCCGGGCCCACAGACCCCGCTGCTCCCTGCTGCCGGCTGGCCAACAGGTGGCCCTCCCTGCTAACGTCACAGTATTTATTGTTCCCAAAATGGCCAGGGGGAGCCCTTCACCCCTGGGGCCTCCCTCTCTGCCCCCAGTTGGGGCTGTCCCTGCCAGACTCCTCTCCCCTTTAGGAATCGACTTCAGAAGGGCGGCTGCGTGGGGAGGCTCCCAGACCGAAGGCGTGGGGGTGACCTGTCCCAAAGAGAAGGCCTAGTCAGCTGAGCTGCCCCCTCTGTCCCCCCACCCAGGTCCAGGATGGGGGCAGGAGGGCCCCCAGTTGTTTCTGGTTATGCTATGTTCCTCTATTCAATTGCAAAAAGCTGATGCTCCCCTCGGGACCCAGGCTGCCCAGCTGCCTGGGGGTCCTCTCTGAGCATCAGTGCAGCACCCTCGCACCCTTGATTAAACTTGGAACCACTGCTCTGCTGTCCCGTGTCTCATTTCCTCCCTGCTGGGGGGGGGGGGAGTGTGGCTGTCGGAGGGGAGATGGTCTTCCGCCATCCCCAGTGTCCAAGTTGCATTTCTTCCCTGAGAGGGTGAGAGGGGAAGGCGCCCGGGGGCTCCTAGCCAGGAAGACTCCCAGGGAAGTGGGGCACCAGTCAGCGCCAGTGCGCCTCGAACTCGGGTGTTTAAGAATATTCTAGAATGCAAGGGCAGCGCGCTGACCCCACCTCTCAGAATGCGGCAGATCAAGGTGGAGTGGGGATCTCCAGGGGATCCTTGGAGGGAGAGACAGACCGAAGCCCCCGCCTGCTCTAGGTGCCCTCCACGCACTCACGCACGCACGCACACAGATCATTCCTAAACAGAACGGATTGGACCCAGCACCCTGATGCCTGCTTCCCTGTTAACACAAATGCTTTGGCAGGTTGTTCCTGGGTCCTGCCTTCTCCCTCAGATGCTGTTACCTTAGCAACACAGAACCAGCCAGGAAGGGAAAAGGGCTGCTGCTGGGCACCTCTGAGAGCGGCATCCTGCCCGGCGTCCCTGTACTGGGCCACGGGGAAGGGGCTGCCTTGGGAGCAGAGGGGATCCCTGTGGCAGATCAAGTGGATGCACCTGCCCGGTGGCCTGCGGGTGTGGCCCACCTGCCTTCCATCCCCTCCCAGCTACCTGTGCTGGGGCCTGGGCTGGGGGCACAGTTCAATCGGGGTTTGTGGGTTTCGCCCACTCTGCCCCCCTCACTTAATGGGAACCAGTCAGGATGGGGGGTGGGGAGGTGGCAGGCTAGCAGGGCTCGGGGACCTGAGCAGATTAAAGGCCTGCCCAGCCCCACTGACCCCAAGGGAGGCCCCCAAGACTGTGTCTCATAAACAGTCACCTGGGCCGACTCCCATCTGGCTGGTTTCTGGAGCAGTCGCTCTGCTCACTGCCTGCCAGAGTGTCATTAGGAAGGTTTAATGGGTTTCCTCTCCGCTCTGGCAGGCTGCGGGGGGAGCCGGCGGGCTGCACCTCCACGCCTCCAGGCAGGATCTACCATCGCCTGCGGTGAACACGAGGCAGGCAGCAGCCCGTGTCCCCAGTTTGCACCAACAATTCTGTGGGGTCCAGGAGCGATCACGTCCCTGCTGAGACAGCGGAGTCTCTGGGGGAGGGGCAGGAAGGGGGGGAGGGGCTGAGACACCACTGGGGGTGATGGGTTTTCCTGGGTGGAGTCGGCAGGGAAATGGCCTCTGTGGCAGGGAGAGAGCGAGCGAGCGTGTGTGTGTCTGTGTGTGGCCGTGTGACCCTAGTTATCCCTAGGTGTGTCTCCTGGGTGACACTGGGAGCCTCCCTGACCGGCTGAGACCACTCCCTCTGTGGACCTCCTCCCCCCTTTGGCTGGCTGTGCAGCTGCCAAAACCCAAACACAAAAGAACATGGCTGTTAGATAAAAGTGCCCCCGAGTCCACTCAGAGTCCACTCAGCGCCAGGCCGAGGCTTCCCTCACCGCGCCACATTCCCACCCCTGCCTCCTGCCGGGAGCTGGGGCCGTCAAGCCATCAAACCCTGGCCTTCTGGCCACGACGGTGCAGTCTTCCCTCCTAGCCCAAATGCCCCGGGGACAGGGGTGGTTTCCACTCTTCTGCCACAGGCACCGGCTCAGGCTTCTGTGGCCGTGCGGCAGGGCCGGGGTGGGTCACCTCAACCCGTGGCCAGGCACACGTCCGCGAGGGGGGCAGCCAGGGTTGGGAGCAGGCAGCCAGGCACGCACGGCCCCTGGCCTGGGGAGGCGCGGTATGACTCCTGCCCTTCCTCAGTCGGAACAAAACTACAAACGAAGTGTCAAGAGCGCTGGAGCCTGCCTGTGTGTGTGTGAGAGAGAGGGCGCTTAGGGCGTGTATGACGCCAGGTGCTCTGGGCGTCACTTGGAGGGCAGGTGCCGCTGGGACAGCCACAGCCACAGCCCGCCTGGTCCTCTGTGCCCGGTTCCAGGTCTGTGTGTGCCTGGGACAGAGACTCAGCAGCCCTCAGTCCCCAAACTTCCTCAGTGAACTACTCCCCACCCCCACTGTGTGCTATCTGGGGGATTTGCCTCCAAATAAATGGAATGAGGGTGGCCTCAGGGGACCTAAGTGTCCCAGCCCTGTGCTTTTTTTTTTTTTTAAAGCAGGTACCAAGTGCCTCTCAATGGGCTTATCTGGGAATCGGTTCTTTTTCAATGTCAAACATGTCAATTTAAATGGAAATTAATTGCTTTTCTTGAAGATTTCTTTAAAAATTGGTTTTAAATGAGTGCATTAGGCAGTCCCATTTATTATTCATTGGTTTCATTTGCGGCACGGCCCCGGTGTCCCGAGTTCCCGGAGATGGCAGCATGGAGCGGAGATGATTTAATCAGAGAGGTCATTAATTAGAGATGGGGGTGGGGGGTAGCGCCCAGAAGAGCCGGTTTCGCCTCCTCCGTGGTCTCAGTAGGGTGGGATCTAGGCCTGTGGGGGCTCTTTGTGTAATATTCTACCCCGGCTTCAGTGGGGGGCCATGTGGTGGGGCGAACGCGGGGTGGTGCCCAGCACGACCTCTGTTCCCGACCCCCCCCAGAGGTGACTCTCCCTTCTCCTGCAGTCTGTCTCACCTTGGCCACCAGGAATCTGGCTAAATAAAGCCCTCACCTGTTTGTTCCCTTCTGTGCGCGTCCCCGCCTTAGCGACATCACCGAAGCTCCTCCTAAGGAATCGCCTCTGCTTCTCTGACCTCTTCCCAACTCCGCTCACACCCCTGCCTCCCATACTTCCTAGCTTCCCCCCAACCCCGTCCTTCCCTGCAGGAGTTCTGGGCCCATCTCTACCCAAGCCCCTTCCGGGTAAATGGGCTCCAGGTGTGCGGTGGGGGCATGTTCGGCTGAAGGTACCCAGCGTAACTTGAGGCTGTTTCTACCTTGTTTTAGTGAACTTGGAACAGGTGAAACTCATGTAAAATGATTTTGAAATCACTAAGCAAAAAGAGAAAAGGAAAAATATTACTGTGTCCTGTTCTCTTATACCCAAATTCTTAAAAGCAGCCAACACACACACACACACACACACACACACAGTTGCCAGATGGCTCAGTGATGCAAAACCAGCGACGGAGAAAATTCATTTGAGGCCTGTTTTCATCGCTGTGGTAGAATTCTCGGTTGTTTGGATCAAATTGCTTTTAAACAAATTGCTTTTGAACAAAGCAACTTTGGATCGGGTCTCTTTGCCTGTCTTCCCAAAGGGCTCGCCCGGCCATGCCCCTGCGCACCACCCCTCCCCACCCCTGGCCTGCCGCACCCCCAGGCTAGGCTGGCTTGCCCTGGTTTACACACCTTGTGTCATGGGCTACAGGGGCGGGTCTCCAGGCCCGGGCTGAGCCTCCACCTGGCCTCCTCTGCCCTGTCTGGACACACAGAGCAACCAAAGCATCAAATGTCAAAGGTCCCGTTTATTCCAGCAACCCGGAAAGAACGAGTGTAAATAAAAAAAGAAACCGATCCATGCACTCAACTCCTTGGGGGTTGGGGGAGGCGGGGGCGTGGAGTGAGGGGGTGAGGAATGGGTGGGAAGCAAGGAGGGTGGGGAAAGAGGGAAGAGAGAGAGAAGCAGACAGGGAAACAGAGAGTCAGATCAGTGAAAAGAAAGAGACAGAGGGACATTAGTAAAAAGGCAGAAAGAGTGAAGGATCAAAATTTGAGACCAACAAAGGAGATAAGACACAGAGAGAGAGAAAGCACTAATAGAAACGGAGAGGCAGAGAATGAAAGCCTGGCCAAAAGGGAGGGGGAGAAAAAAACATACAGGAGAGGGGAGAGAGAGGGCAGCACAGAGACAAAGAGTAAGGGACGTGGGTAGAATAGAAGGGCCCCGGCCCTTGGGTGGCAGCCTGAGCCGCTGTGGCCCTCAGGGGTCCCCGGCGGTGCTGATGACGTGGAAGAGGGTGACGTTGTAGAGCACCTGGTGGCCATTGTTCCAGGTGTACAGAGCCCGCTCCCGGGGGTTGTAATCCAGCATGGAGATGTGGGAGTACTGGTTGTGGAAGGGCACGTCTGTGTACTCGTAACTGGACGTGTTGGTGAAGTAGGCGAAGTAGACCTTGGCCCCGGCCAGGTGGGAGTTGGTCACATAGAGCACACCACAGATCATGAAGGCCTCGCCGGCGCTGCGCTTGGGGTAGCCGGTGTCCCAGGACCGCACGACCTCGAGGGTGTGCGGGTCCAGCCGGCTGACCACGATGTTGCCCGCGTTCTGGTTGGTGGTGTAGACGGCCCAGAGCCCGCTCTCGTCCACCATGAAGTCCATGTCCGAGAAGCCGCCCCAGGAGTAGGGGAAGGTGTTGTTGTAGCCGGCCCCCGGGAGGCTCCTTTGCACCAGCACGGAGCGCGAGCGGAAGTGGTACTTGACCACCACGTTGCTCTGGTACTTGTTGTAGAACAGGGAGCCATTGTACACCACGTGGCCCGTGCCCGCCCACGGCTGGGGCAGCAGGTGCTGGATAAAGTTCTGGCCTTTGATGAAGTCTCCCAGAGTGCGGAACTCCAGGACCCGCCGGCCTTTATAATAGCCATCCATGTACCAGACCTACGAGAGAGTCGCCGGTCGCTGCGGAAGCACCGCCAGTGACCCAAAGGCCCCAGCACCACACGGGAACCACCCACGGTCCTTAGGGATCAACAGTCGCCAAGTAGTCATCAGTCAGCCATGGGATGTCCAGTGACCTTTCATGACCCATCATAGCCCCAGTGATGGGATCATTTGGTCAGGAACCACTGTTGGCCTTAAAACAGAAACTAACTGGATGGTGTTTGCTACCTAAGGATCAGGGGAAATTGCAGTCCCTGGTGACTCACAGGGAATTCACCGGTCACTGGAGATGGGGTGGTTAGTGGTTACTGGATAGCCCCTGGGTGATGGGGTCGCTTGCATTCACTGCCTGAGGGTAACCCCTGTAGCCACGACATGACCCAGCCTGTTGGTAGCATTTCCTCTGCCATGTCAAGTTGCACGGGTGCGTGCTCTCCCTGGTGCAGATTGTTGGGTTAATAAGCACGTTAAAAACCTTAATGCCAACACTATCATGACCATTTTGAAGATAAGGAAATCGAGGCTCAAAGACATTCAGGAACCTGCCCAAGGTTCTCTAGCTAAGAATTGGTGGCAGCAGGATGCAAAGCCAAGTCTGAGTCCTCAACCCAAGCTCCTAAATCCTTGGCTGGACCTCTATAATCCCCGGGAGACCAGTGATCATAGTGAGGCCACGGCTATTCACTACCTCCAATCCGTGGCCACCTCATGACCAATTATCAGTCACTAGATAGTCACTGGGCAGTTAATGGAAGGTTCTGGTGGGTCAGAGGTGATGGGCAGTCATGACCATGGAGGCCACCGGAAGTCCAAAGGTCAAAAGACTTGGTGATTTTCAGGGCTGGAAGGCCCTTGGTCACCTGGTGGTTACATAGACAGTCAAGGGGAGGGTCAAGGGCCCTGGAGATCTTAGGACACTTCAGGCTACAAGAGAAGCATTGGTGTGGAATTGCTGGGCATCTGTGGGTGACCACAGGCTGTCTCCCCCAGGCTGTGACCCCCGGATGGGCATAGTCACTCACCCGGCTGTCCGCACTGGGGGCCATCGTGTCAGTCATCCAGGAGCCGAAGCGGGATCCCATCGCCCGAATGGTGATGGGGTTACTGACCCCAGTCAGCTTCCCACAGCCTGGGAGGCAGGAACAGGGCAGATGAGGGTGGAGAATGGGAAGAGCCCGAGCGAGGCAGGGCAAGGACGGTGTGGTACCATCAGACCGGGAAGAGCTGGGACCGGGGGTGAGGGAGGATCCCGAAATCTGGTCCCAAGATGGAGTCAGGTTGAGGGTAAGAGACTGGAAGTCAAGGGTCAGGGCCATTTCCCGTGTCCTGGGTCTACTTTGGGCCTTGGGTCGGGAAGCCAAAGGTCAAAGTTTAGAAGTCAGAGGTCAAAACCAGCTCCAGCTTCTGGGCACATGGGTGGTGTTAGGGTTGGGCGTGGAGGTCAGGGGTCAAAGTCAAGGGTCAAGGCATACCGAGCTTCTGAGCGCAGGCATGGAGCCGGGCCTCCAGGGCCATCACCCGCTGCTGCAGGTCCTCGTACCCATAGGCGCCCATCTCCTCCTGGATGGCGGCAAGGCTGCTGGAGAGATTCCTCACTTCTTCCCGCAGGCGCACGATGGTCCGCGTGTCTGCCTTGTACTGCTCCAGCACTGAACTCAGAGGCAGCAGCTCCGACATCCTGTCCTTCAGCTCCTGCTGGCCAACACGGAGCCCTCACGAATCCTAGCCCCTGACCTTTGACCCAGGCCTGACCTCAACTTTGACCCATAACTTCCCTCATCTTTTTTTTTTTTTGGTATTTATTTTGAGAGAGAGAGAGAAAGCATGTGCACAAGCAGGGGTGCCACAGAGAGAGAGGAAGAGAAAGAATCCCAAGAAGGCTCTGGGTCATCAGCACAGAGCCCGATGCAGGGCTCGAACTCCCAAAACATGAGATCACGACCTGAGCCGAAATCAAGAGTCGGACACTTAACCGACTGAGCCCCCCAGGCGCCCCTTCACCCCTTATCTTTGATGCACACCTGGCCCTTGACCTGACCCTAGATCCCAGCCAACCCGTGGCCCTCCCCAGACATGACTCCGCTCCCAGAAGTAATGGGTGCTGATCCAGTTCTTTCCTTGGCCCCTGACCTGACCCAGAAGGACCCACCTGGAAATTCTTGGCTGACAAGGACCCATCGGCCGCCCGGAGTCGTGCGTCCAGGCTTCGCATGAGGGTCTCCATGCTGCGCACATACTGGAGGTCACGGTACGTCCGCAGCTCAAGGACCTCCATGGACTGGGAGACGTTCTGGACCTGGGAGCGTGGGAGGGTGTTGGGGGGGCCAGACTCCTGCCCTCCCCACCCCCCTGAGATGCCACGGACGAGGCCTGATGGAGCCAGAGCCCAAACACCCAACCAGCCTTCTCCCCTGATCTTATGGGCAACCTCCCGATGACACGCCCAGGTAATCCGTGTGCTCCCACCTCGTCTGGCCACCACCACCTCCCACCTCTCTCCTCCACCTCCCCGGTCTCCCTGCTTGCACTCTGCCTACCCCCTCACCCCACCTCAGTCAATTCTTCAGTCAATTCTTCGCACAGCAGCCAGAGGGAGCTTCGCAAAAGGAATATGGGGTCACCCTCCCCTGCAGACCCTGCGAGCTGGTCCTCCCTCCTCACCTGCCTCCTCTTCATGTTCATCCACTGCGACCACCAGCCCCCTTTCCTCTCACAGACTCTAAGCTCCAGTCCGCTGCCTCCTTCAGGTGGGGTCTTCACAGGCAGACCCCGTGTCTAGCTTGTCCACGGCTAAATCACCAGTGCCCAGCACTGGCCTAAACCAGACGCTCAGCAAGTACTTTTCAGCTACATGAATGAGCTGGATTCCCTGGTCGTAGCCTCTCCCAACCCAGAATGAGGACCCCCAGGCTCCCACTTCTACCTGGCAAAGGTGAACTCAGAGATAATACCGGATGCGTGTTGAAACACACAGACTCTCCTGAACGCCTTGTTCACATGACGCTTGGGAGGTCTCAGAAACCCAACAGCCTGATACCCACGCTGGATGCCACAAAACGTTTTCATAGCCATTGTCAACGGTCAGGAGACACCACGTGGATGTCCCAAACTGGCGGGGAGAGCAGTTCTGGGGTTGTGCGCAGGGCCGGGATCCTGCAGAGTTAATGGCTGGAGACTCCTGTGCTGACCAGGGTCTCTTCTGTCCTCTACCAAACCCTCAGCTTCCTCATCTATAGGATGATTACGTGAGGTAGCTGGTCCCTTTGAACACTGACATCGGAGCTGACTGATGAGCAGTTCAGCTGGGTAGTATCAAGGGCCAGTGATCAGTCTGTAAAGGGCATCAGAGCCTCCTTGGGGATGTTTTGAATGGGGACTGTTTTATATCGACCATA
Source organism: Hyaena hyaena (assembly GCF_003009895.1). NCBI lineage: Eukaryota > Metazoa > Chordata > Mammalia > Carnivora > Hyaenidae > Hyaena > Hyaena hyaena. Next base: position 320,755 of record NW_024081017.1, read on the forward strand.
ATCAGAAGGGGGTGGAATGTTATATAAGCCCCTTGGGTTGGAGGAAGAGACCCCTCTCCAAGGGACACACAAGGCACTTTTTTAGCAGGTGAATCTGGTGACTCAGATGCTGCCTCCCCGCACAACGCTCAGCTTCTCCTCCAAAGAAGCATGGGTGAAAATGTCCACCTGGAGGGGAGCCAGGTTGTCCACCAGCTCAGAACAATCAGGAAGGCTGGATCTGGCGCCGGCTGACCGGGACGGGGGGCTGAGGGCAGGGTGGGACCTGAGAGACTTCCACCGTCTGTTCTTACCTTCTCCATCAGCTGCCTCAGCTCCCGGCTCCGGCCATCGCGGGAGCAGGTGCTCTGCGCAGGGATCACAGCCGTGCAGATGCATTTCCCGTCAGGGGCCTGGGCCGAGGTGTACAGCTGCCAGCCTTCCTCGGGGCTTTGGAAGAGGGTCTGCAAGGGAGTCAGGGGTCAGAGAGCAGGAACCCAATAGGGGTTCCCCCTGCCCACGCTAGGGGAGAAAGGGGACGCAGGGAAACGACAGATGCCCTGGAATGTGCTGGACCATGAGCTGAGTACCCGGTGTATGTGATCTCAGCCCTCCTCAAGGAAACCCATTTTCCAGATGATGAGACTGAGGTATGGTGGGGGAGAGTTCAGGAACATGGCAAGGAGCTGTGGGATTTGAACCTTCCATCAGACAGGAATTCGTTCTCGCACACGTATTCACATACACACAGCACTGTCTCCATTATGGCCACAGGGACACAGACACACCTGTACTGATCCCCAAACCTGGACCTCCCTCTCTGCTTTCCCAGCCCACTGTGACACACGGACTCTGGACATACCGTGGCCATCCCCACCCTCCACCCCTGCTCCTGAGAAGCCCAGATAAGGTAATGGCGAAAGGATGACAGAATCCTCACGGAGACTTCCAGGCTCTTGAATAGAAGGCATCACTCAGACTCCTCAATTAAACTTCAGGCCCGTTCACGATGCTCAGATAATTGAGGGATCAGTCATGGCTGTGTTTCCCGAGCCATGCTCCTTCAGAACACTGGCAATCTTTCCAGGCATGCTCAGTGATCAAACAAATTTGTGCACTGCTATGTGAAACATGTTCCTTTGGTGCAAGACTTATCAGAGGCTTTGAAACGCTAACGTGCCTCGGGGAACTCCAAAATTTTCTACACTTCTTAGAACATATCTAGTGAGTACCTATTCTATGCCTGGCATGGGGTCTGGGATCGGGCTACGAAGAGAGGGGTAAAGAAAACATATCTGGCCATGGTCCATGGATGGACGAGACAAGCATCAAGCATGAAAAGCCACTGATACTTCTGGAACTATTCGCTGCAGTAAATGCCCCGAAGAAAGTGTAGGGAATAGCAGGCGTTCTTCCCCAGGCTGGGGATTTCTGAGGAGGTACCTCAGAGAAGGGACATTCAAGTTGAAGTGCAGACAGGAGTCAGCTAAGGGAAAGTGAAAAAACAGGGGACACTTTTGACACCACAAATTCAAATCAATATCTGGAGGTATTTGAGCAACGTTGTTAGAAAAGTGATCACTGGATGGAACAAGGTGGCCCCCAGATCAGGCCCCCTCGGGCTTCCCCAGAACATAATGGACTTAGTCACAAGCCCCAATCTTTTTGTTTTTATCAGGGCAGTGTGCTCTCCCTTGTTCGGCAAATATTTGTTAAGCTCCTACTGTGTGTCAGGCTCTATTCTGAATATTGAAAACACAGCAGTAAACAAAACGCTCAAACACAAAAGCTCTTCCATTAGACAGAGCTTACCTTAGACAAAGACAGAACACAAACACAAAAGCTTTACAAACACAAAAGCTTACATTAGCTTTTTCCTCTGGGGGAGGTGGGAGCCACAGAGGGTCCTGAATCAGGAGGGATGTCACCTGACTCAGGTGCTCACAGGTGGGTGGGGGTGGGGGCGGGGACAGACTGGGGGCAAGGGCAGAAGACCAGGGCAGATGAGACAGTATAGGTCAAGGCGAACAAGGATGACTGGTAGCCAGAGGTGGGAAATGGAAGACTCTAGTCCTATCCTGAATGGGTTCCTACACACCCAGAAAGAGTCCTGATAAAACTCAAGCGGTTTACAGAGAAACAAAGCCCCACAATAATTGTTCATTTGGACAGCTGTTAACTGATCACAGAAGCTGTTCCCATGAGCCGTAGCAGAGATAAGCCAGACCGTGAGTTACGAGCAATCGTGCAGACACAGCTATTAGCCCACCTTTTTCTCTCCCACTCAGTAAAGTCTCTTTTTTAAAGCTTATTGTAAAGGGAGCGAGTGATATAATTGTACAGATGAGCCTGACTCCTTCACTAATTTATAAGAAGAATAAGCCATTCATAAACGCCAACTGAAATGATTGTAATTAGTCATTCTTGGTGCTTTATTTATCTACACCCTTTTTGAAGTTGGGGGATCTCCCTTTTTTAAAAGGGATTCATTTTTGAGAGAGAGAGCGTGAGCGCAAACAGGGGAGGGGCAGAGAGGGAGGGAGACAGAATCTGAAGCAGGCTCCAGGCTTTGAGCTGTCAGCACAGAGCCCAACGTGGGGCTCGAACTCATGGACCGCGGGATCATGACCTGAGCCGAAGTCGGACGCTTAACCACCCAAATGAGCCACCCAGGCGCCCCTAGGGGGGGATCCCCCTTTGTAACGGCCCACGCCTCCTCCATGGAGCAGTGAAGTCACCCCCCCTTCTTTGCGGGCAGGAATGACGCAAGTAGAGCCAACACTCGTGCCCCCCAGGCCTTAACTGCAGAGACACCAGAGTCCCCGCTGCCAAAGGCTTCCTCTGTAAGTCGCAGCCAGCTCTGCCTTTGCACTGGGCAGGCAGCAGAAGCCCCTCCCACCCAGTAGTCCCCAGCAAGGCCACACAGGAGTTAGTGACAGATACTAGTAGCCCTCTGGCCTCTCCCGGAGGAGAACCCCGCGATGCATGCTGCATACGGCGTTCCAGAACTGTGTTCAGGTGCCCCCGGGGCCACCCTGTTCCTTAGCTCACCCTGCGCGGGAGTCCTTCACTTCCTGGCTCACTTCCTCTACTGCTGCCTCCTGGTATCACCTCCCAGGGGGACACTTGACACTCAAATCCTCCCCTCGAGCTCTGCGGGGAGCCTGACCTAGGACCAGAAGAGCGGCCTGAGACAAGAAGGGTAGGTGGTCCAAGAATGCCCTCCCCTTGGCTCCAGGAGAATGTGGGACTAGCCTTGTCTCCTTTCGTGACCAATCCAGTTCTTTTTTTTTTTTTTTAAATATTTTTATTTATTTCTAGGGGAGAGAGAAAGAGACAGCGTGAGCAGGGGAGGGTCAGAGAGAGAGGGAGACACAGACTCTGAAACAGGCTCCAGGCTCTGAGCTGGCAGTCAGCACAGAGCCCGACGCGGGGCTCGAACCCACGAACCGCGAGATCATGACCTAAGCGAAAGTCGGACGCTTAACCGACTAAGCCACCCAGGTGCCCTCAATCCAGTTCTTTACAAGGAAACAAACAAAGAAAACAATAAACTAACAAGAAAAAAAAAAAGAAAAGGAAAGTATGAACCTGAGTCTAAGCACCCCCACCCATGCTCCCCTGGCTCTGATCCCCAAGCAATTTGGATGACACCCCCACCCCCACCCCGAAGAGTCTCATTTGTGCAGAGACAAAGCAGCGGTCAACATAATTAACATCTCCTTTCTACAATGCCTAGTGAGTCCTTTGAAGCAAACAAGGCATTTTCTCTCAACATATGAAATATTGAATTGTAAAAGAGAAGCAAGATTTAAGTGGCAAGGAGAGAAGGCCTCCACGGCTCTCCTAAAATAATTGTCTGCGCTGGACGCACCTCGCTCAAGCATTCTCTGCAGCAGTGTAATTAAATGCCTGGGGCTCCGCTGCCAAATCTCAGCACAGCAGAGATCCGGAGTTTCGCCTGGCGGGTTCAAGTTCAAATACACAGTCAAGTTCACTTCCCTGGGAACCACTGGAATGTCCTGGAAGGCTCACTGTTTGAAAGTCCAAATGCCAGCTCTCTCAGACTGGGTTTAGCTCGGAACCTCGGTCATGAACTCTCGGGGGGTGCAGTCATAGGGATAGAGAACGGCTACCCTGAGAAAAATGCTTACAAAGGCAGGTGTGGGGGCCCAGCAACCGTCCAGGTACGGAAGCCTCCGCTCATCAGGCGGCCTCACCTCCGATGTGGCAAATGTACCGGAGAAGCCAGCTGCTCTCCTGGCTGAGCTGCCAGTACTGAGTTTAATATTCCTGCTAATGGGCTCGAAGCGGGTAAGCTATGAGCTCAAGTAGCTGTTTCTCAAATTGTCTTTTTTGGCTGGGAGGTGTTTCAAATACTTTCGCCGAGGATGCCGCCCCAATTAGAGCCGCAGTTCCCCGGGGCAGGTCCAGGACGGACACGCAGGAGGAATTTCTCTCGCGGCCACACCCGGGAGCATCATGGTGCCTATGGCTTTACCACCCACATCTTGGTTCAAAAACAATTCCTGGTTCTTCCTGGGGCAGAGGGATTGCGTCCAGGACCCCGGGCCAGCCGTCCGTGGAGCACTGGCTACCAGGGTTTAGCCAACGGGAACAGAGCTAGGGGCTTCCTCTTAAGAAGACAAGGATATTATTGCATTTGAGGCCGGGTAATTTAATCAGAAGGCAGAAGTGGCTCGGGGCTTATGTATTTATTTGTACCCTGCCTTGTTCCAGAGAGGACTCCAACTGGCTTACAAGGGTGTGTAAACCACCACCCGGTAGCTCCAATTAGATAGGAGAGTAGGAATTAGATGTTTCTGGAGGGCAGTCTGCTAACCCAGAGCAAAAGCCTCAAGGTGTCTGCTTGTGTATCTAACCCAGCCAGTCCGAGTCTAAGGACTTGTGGACAAGCACATGATTGCTGCAAGGATGCTCATTAAAGTGCTGTTGAAAATTGGACGCCTGGAATGTTCCCCCTGCAGCCCTTTGACAGCAGGGGGCTTGATTTCAAAACGTCAGGTGTATGCACCGGAGGGAATACTATGCAGCCGTGACAATAGGAGATGAGTGCGGACTTTTATTGGGATCTTCAGATGGATCCTATCTTCTAAGTTTCCTACAGTGAACACATATTCGTCTTGGAAAGATTTTTCAATCCTCTCCCCTCCCCCCCTTTTTTTTTTCTTGCAAGGGAGACGAGGAAGAAAGAGAAAAGTGGGGACATAGACGGAGCCAGAAATTAGGCTAAGAAAAACTCATCCCTTTAAAACCCGAACAGCCAGCATATGGTCAGGCCATAAATTTGGCTCCAAGTTTCTTAGCAGCCAGCTCGAAAAGGGAAAGCTGGTCATTTATGCGGCTCCCAGTGTCCTGAAACAAAAGCACACCAGATGCTTAGGAGCGGGCTTAACTATTTTCGGTACCAAGAACAGGCAAGGATCTCTCCCACGAGCCTCCCAAAAAGGAGTCCCTGTGATGGCACCAGCATCTTTCCAGACAAGATTCTTACACTGGGCGGTTGGGGGGGTGGGGGGTGGGGGGGAGGGGGAATGGGCAAAATAGGTGAAGGGGAATTAGGAGGCACAAGCCTGTAGTTTTAAAATAAATAAGTCACAGGGATGAAAAGCACAGCATAGGGAAGGTAGTCGATATATTGTAACAACGTTGTACGGGGACAGATGGGGGCTACACTTCTGGGGTGAGCATTGCATAATGTATAGAATTATCCAATCACTTTGTTGTACACCTGAAACTAATATACCATGTATATTTTCCCAGTTAAAAGAAAAAAAACACAGCTTATAACAGGGGCGCCTGGCTGGCTCAGTCTGTGGAGCATGCAACTTTTGATCTCGGGGTTGTGAGTTCAAGCCCCATGTTGGGTGTAGCGATTACTTAATATAAAATCTTGAAAAAAAAAAAAACTTATCCAGAAACAACTCATTTTCTTTGGCTGTTTCTTACTCGTACTCAGATGATAGAGTAGAGCCGGGTGGTCAACAGCAGAGTCAGGGGGTCAGGCTGCCCGGGATTTATGTCCTGACTTGGCCACTCCCTTGTTATCTGGCCCGGGCAAGTCATTTAATCTCCCTGTTAAATGCACAGCCTCTGTTTCCTCATCTGGAAAATGGACACGGTAGTTGTCCCTGCCTCATAGGGTTGGTGGGAAGCTTGAATGAATTAATGGTGTATGTGTGAGCAATTATAACAGTCAGCATGTAGTAAGTGCTATCAGCATGTAGTAAGTGCCATGTGTTTGCATTTATTCTTATTACCCTTGCACTGGCTGGACCCTCTGCCATGAATACTCTTGCCTCATCTCACAGCCGGACTAACTCCTCCTGTCCATGGGGCTCTTGCCTAGATGTCTCTTCCAAAAGTAGTCTCACTGTCCTTGCCCCATGTCACCCACCTCTCAAGGCACCCTGTGCTGGCTTTCCCTAATACTTCCACTTCTTACTCTATGTCAAGCATCGTTCTAAGTACTACACAGTCTGGCAGGCACTGTTATTCTCTGCCTTTGATAAGGGGAAGAAACGGGGACAGAGGGTGCAGATCTCTTCCCCAGAGCTTCACAGTCTCCTGTGCAGTCCTGGGCTTCGAACGCAGCCCACCTGGCTCCACAGTCTACACCTCCACGTCGCATCTTGCCAGTCCTCCTTCAAGGCGTGAGCACCATGGCCAGTAAGACCTCAAGGGTGTGACCACTGGCCCAAAACCTGCCTCTGAACCGGCAGGGTGCTGGGGAATTCTGTTTGCTGTGCTCGTCAACTGCATCGTCCGGGCCTGGCACGCTGAGTGTTTGTTGAATGCGGGACAGTGGTTGGCCAGTGGGACAGAAAGCAAACTTCTTGATAGATTCACCTTGCGTTCCCCCTTCTGCACCAGACTAGCTTCTCTCCGTCTATCCCTGGGAGGGATCAGGGATCTTGTGATGTCAGGCTGAAGAGCAGCACCAGGCAGGCTCTGGAGCGGGCATGGCTTTTCCCTGACTGCTGGGATGGCAGAAGGGCCATGATGAATAATCAGGGACATGCCTGTTGGCCACGTCTGAGCCATGACAGGGGCTACGTCCCTTTGGAGGGCTTGAGATAACAGCAGACTGCTCCTGTCAGATCCCGAGGTATTGGGCAAGTGGCCCCCTGAGTGATAAGCACGACAGATGTTAAAGACATTATCAGCTCATCCGTGCCAACTGGGTCTCCGCAACCCAAGCAGCTGGGGCTTTGCCAGTGCCAGCCTGTGACTGGGGGTGACTGTGAGCTCATTCGTTCGTTCGTTCGTTCATTCATTCATTCACTCACTCACTCACTCACTCACTCTCAATGCTGTTAACCCATCTTGCGCTGAGAGGCTCTCCAAGCTGGCAGCACACCACAACCTCTTACACTCTGACGGCCCCGAAGCCTTGAGAGGAGACCCCCCAGCACCCTGGAGGCTCAGCAAAGATAGTAGTTACATTCCAGGATGTCTTAAGCCATCATAGCGCCAGTGTGGACCAATAATCAATGACACAGACTTTCTTGGGAAACACGGGAAGAGACACAGCTCTCTTGGTTCAACTGACCTCCCCCACTCAAGTTCAAGGAAGGCTTGGGTTGTGCTAGTATATATACACTCAGCCCCTTCCCTCCGAGGATGGCCCAGACTATGTCGGAACCCCCATGAATCACTATAGACAGCCCTAAAAGTGGGACTTATGGACAGAGGTTTGCGTCAAGGCTACAAGTTCTCATACAAAAGCCATGCCAGTTATCAGAGAAGCTTGTCTTGAGAAAGTGTTAAGTCCCTTCCACCCTGCCCCCAACACTCAATTAAGAACACCTTAATTGAGGAGGGCTTTCTGGGAGGGAACAAACTCTCTCCCTAGGCTGCTGAGTTTCACAGGCCTCCTTTCAGATCCTCAATGACTCCTGAGCTCTTTATCACCCCAGGCCCTTTGAACTTGCTGCTCACCACACAGTTGTCCATGTGAGCCATGATGAGAGCTTCCCCCTGGGTAGATTTAATAAGGGACAGACGAGTCAGAGCTCACAGGATTTGCTGAGGGTGGAAGGAAAGTGGGAGAGCTGAGCAATAGGGTGCGTGGATGGGGGTGTCATTTACTGAGATGGAGAAGGCTGGAGAAGGGGCCCTGTGGCGGGGGGAGGGGCAGATGGGGGGATGGAAATCAAGAGTCTGGTCTGAGATGTGCATTTGGATGCTGCCTGTAGAGAGAGGAGATTGAGCACCCTTACTGAGGTTTCATATTTTATTTAACACTTGTGCCCTTTGCTACGGGCTGAACGTCTCTCTGTCTCCCCGAATTTCATATGTTGAAACCTAACCCCCAATGTGATGGTATTTGAAGGTGAGCCCTGTGGGAGGGAGATCAGTGCCCTGAAAAGAGACCCCAGAGAGTTCCCTCATCCCTCCTGCCTCGTGAAGACACAGCGAGAAGAAGCTGTCTATGAGCCAGGAACCTGGCTCTCATCAGACACCGAATCCGCCAGCACCTTGATGGACTTCCCAGCCTCCAGAACTGGGAGAAGTAATTGTTGGTTGCTTCAGCGCCTCCACCTATACTACTTGTGTTATACAGCCCGGACAGACTAAGACATTCATCTAAGCTGCTTTACAAAAATGAAGTCTTCATAGCCCCCCTCACGCAATGAGGTAGGTACTAACACCAGCTCCATTTTACAGATGGAACAACTAAGGCACAGAGAGGAAAGTCAGTTATCCAAACTCATAGGGCTGCTAAGCATCCAAGCTGGGATTTGGACGCTGGCCTGTCAGACTCTCAAATCCTTGCTCTTAGCCACTATGCTCAGGGAAGAAGTCTCTCCCTCCATAGAAGCTTGGCCTCAAGACTTATACCTCTGATCCACTCTCCCCAGAGAAGCCAGAGCTGGCTTTCGACAGGGCCCCTCCACATTGAACCCTGCACAGTACCAGGTGCCCTCTGTATAAAGCCCGTCACTAGTCCTGCCCTGTCAAGCCTGGCTGAATTCTCAGCCTTGCCTGGTTTTTTGTGAGTTCCTAAGCAGATCACTTGGCCTCTGTTAGTTTGTAAAATGGAAATCAAAACTGTCTTCTGACCCTGTGCGCACACACACACTCTTAAGCATAACCTGCTTGCTGGCTGTCCCTGCTCTGCATGGTTGGGAACTATATTTCCCAACCTGCCTTGCAACTCTGGCTTCCAGGAAGATGCAGCCAATGAAAGGCATTCATGGATGATCTGAGGGAGGCACCAAGGGATAAGCAGGGGTATTCTTCCCCTTGCTGTCTCCTGTGTTATAGCCCTCGGTACATCTCCTCTGTGGCTTAAGCTTCCTCGAATAGTTCTACTCCTAAGCTCTGTTTGTACCATCTTTTCTATTCAACCCCAAGTCCTGGGGGATAGAGGCTCTCTGCTGCTGTTAATCTCTGGGTTTCATCTCCATCCCTTGTTTAGTTTTGTATCTCTTGCATCATCTTTGTAAACAATTCCCCATATTAAAATCCCTAAAATCTCTCAAAGAGTGGTTTCTTTAATCAGACCCTGAAGAGAATAATAGCTGCTCAGTAAATACATGTAATACATGTTAACACATGTCATACAGTTAATACATGCTAATACAGGCAGCTTAGAGCTTTACAACACAGGCTGCTTCAGTCCAAATTCTGATCTGTTCCTTCCTGTGTGACTTGGGGCAAGGAGCTTAACCCGTCTGTGCCTGCCTTAACCTCTCTGCCAGGCTTCACACAGTTGTCGTCAGGATGAGGAGTTAGTACATGTCAAGAGTCAACCACAGTGCTTGGCACATAGTGTGCCCCATTGGTAGGACCTTTTATATCAACTTACAGAACCAGCAACATTCTAGAATAGTTCCATGTCCCCTGCTGGCTTTTTTTTTTTTTTTAATGTTTTTTATTTATTTCTGAGAGAGAGAGAGAGAGAGACAGCGTGAACAGGGGAGGGTCAGAGAGAGACGGAGATACAGAATCTGAAACAGGCTCCAGGCTCCGAACTAGCTGTCAGCACAGAGCCCAACGCGGGGCTCGAACCCACAAACCGTGAGATCATGACCTGAGCCGAAGTCGGACGCTTATCCGACTGAGACACCTGGGCGCCCCCCTGCTGGCTTATTTTTAATAATTCTTTACATTTTGGAATAATTTTAGATTTACAGAAAAGTTATGAGGATGGGACAGAGAGCTCCCATATGCCCGCCACCCAATTTCTCCCACTGCTAACATCTTACATACCCACAGTGCACCTGTCACAACGAGGAAAACAACACTGGTGTATCACGACAATTAAACTCCAGGCTTTATTGGATTCCTCCAGTTTTTCCACTCATGTCCTTCTTCTGGTCCAGAGTCCCACGCTGCATTTAGTTATCACATCTCCTTCATCTCCTCAGTTCTGTGATAGTTTCTCAGTCCTTCCTTGTTCCCCAGGACCTTGGCAGTTTTGAGGACTAGTGGTCAAGGACTTTGCACACGCCCTTGTGCTTTGAAGCGCAGAAACCGGGTCCTAATTTCTCCCTGTGGTTTCCTGGCGCACAGCCCAATGCCTGGCACACACTAACTGCTTCAGACACTTCCTAAATGAATGAATACATGAATGGCAATCATTTCTTTATTCTCCCACACCCCGTGTTCTGTAGGCATCCCTGCCAGAGGCTAGATCTAGAAAAGTTCACAGCGGAATAAAAGCTCTTCTCTTTTCAGAAGGGTTCCTTTTTGATCCTTTCTTTGTAGACATCAAGGATCTATTTCTTTAATATTTAGGGGGTTTTGTACCAAAGAGAAGCAGCTGCACTTGCATCAGACGTCTCGTTTTTCAAGGCAAGTGAGAAAGATCTTTATAGCAGGATGGGTTTCTTCCTTCCCAATCTATCACTCGATTTCTCTGCTTCTCCCTCCCTGGACTTTGGGTCTCTGGCAGGGCAGGGTGGGGGACTGGAGCCCTGGAATCATCCACACTTTGACGTCCTCTCTGTCCCAGACCAAGGAAGCTTAATTAGAACCTCATAGGGTACTTAGGCGGCTCAGTTAAGCGACTAACTTTGGCTCAGATCATGATCTCACGGTTCGTGAGTTCGAGCTTTGCATCAGGCTCTGCACTGACAGCTTGGAGCCTGGAGCCTGCTTCAGATTCTGTGTCTTCCTCTCTCTGTGTGCCTCCCCCACTCATGCTCTGTCTCTCTCTCTCTCAAAAATAAATTGATAAATATTAAAATAAAAAAAAAAAAGAACTTCACAAAGTTGCCGAGACTGAGCCTGCCTCAGGAGCTGGTGCAGGAGGCTGGCTGGTGATGGAGATGAATTAGCAACTTTATTTCCCATCCTTCTGAATGGCTCAATATTTGCCATGGGGACCCGGGGGCCTGCCTTTGGGTACACAGAGCATGCCCCTTTTCTAACATTAGCAGGGCAGAAATGGGAATTCCCTTTAACTGCGTAGGCCTGAGGGTCTGACTGCTTTTTATTTCTCAGCCCTGGCAGGCGAAGCTGAAAGCAGAGATGGGAGGAAAATGCCCCCATCGAGGTCATTTCCCCGCCACCACAGCCCCTGCGGCTGGAAGACACTGGCTGGGGTTTAATCTCTCCCCTGAAGTTTGTCAGAAGTAAAAATGAGCCTGGGTGAGCTTTTCCGACACTTCCCTCGACTTACAGGAATTCAATTTCTGGACTGGGCATAAATTTGCAGCCATCAGCGCCCGCGGCGGGGGCTGGGGCTGGGCACATTGGCTGGGGATGGATTTCTGAAATCAATCCGTCGGCGCGTGGAAAAGGTCGTCATGGGGGAAATTTATCTTCCGTGGCTGGCTGAGGCAGTTCATGCCACAGCCAGGGACGCCCCTGCACAAAATGGAGGTGTTTGCTGCAAGGATCCCAGGTGGGGGCTGGCGGGAGGAAACCTTGAAGGCTGGAGAGTGTGGCCAGGAGGTGACAAGGGACCAACCTGCCAGCTACTAACTCACGGGGGCAGCCGGGTGCCAGCACTGCCCGAAAACCCAGTTCCATGGGCTCTGTGTACGCCCCTGCGGGCGGCAAGTTAATGCGGGGTTCAAACCCTTTGTCATTTGGCTGCATCTTTGACACACATTCCGGGGTTTCAAAGGAGTTGCAAAGGCATTCGATTCCTGCAGCCGAAGTGAGGCCACAGAGCACAGTCACTGAGGGTTCTGGCTCTGGAGCCAGTCACCTGAGCTTAAGTTCCAGATCTGCTGTGTGACCTTGAGCACGTGGCTCAACCACCCCAAGCCTCCCTTTCCCCAACTGTAATATGGGGTTAAGATGAGCAGTAATGTGGGCACCTGGGGGGCTCAGTCGGTTAAGCGTCCAACTCCTGGTTTTGGCTCAGTTCATGATCTCACGGTTTGTGAGTTCAAGCCCCTCATCAGGCTCCATGCTGGTGGTGCAGAGCCTGCTTGGGTCTCTCTCTTCCTCTCTCTCTGCCCCACCCCTGCTCTCTCTCTCTCTCTCAAAATAAATAAACTAAAAAAAAGAATAGCAGTGATGTTATTGAGATGTTGTTAATACATTAAAATGACTTAACCCAGGCAATGTAATACACAAGTGAGTGCAATAAAATTGATCATAGAACAAAAAAAAGCAAAATAGGTGCTGCAGGGAACACAAAAAGGCAGCTCAGTATCTGGGGACCAGACAGTCTGCATTTCAATCCTGGCCCTGTGTTACCTTGGGCAAGTTACTTACCTTCTCTGAGCCTCAGTTTGTCCATCTCTCAAAGGGGAGGGGAGTGATGACAATGTTGGTGTTTGGAGGGTTAAGAGAGACAAGCGAAGGGGAGATTATAAATCAGTTTGGCAAGTGCCATGCTGGCGGCAGTATAGGGTACTGTAAGCAGAGGCTGGCTGCCTATAGATCCTGGTTTTGAGACTTCAAGGACAGCCTCCCAGAAGAAGCCAAAGCTAAATAGACTGTATGATGGGCAGGATTCCACAGGGTGAGTGAGAGGGTTCTAGGCGGAGGGAACAGTGTGGGCAAAGACCCAGAAGGGAGAGAGCACCTATGCATCCCACCAGTATTTATTGAGCAACTGCTATGTGCTGGGCACCCCTTAGGCACTGGAGACACAGCAGCAAATGAGACAAAGATCCCCGCCCTCATGTCAGTTTCACTCTGGTAGGAAGACACACAGCACACTTGAAAGTTGTTCAGTGAGGTGCCAAAGCTCAAGTTGGGAGGCGAGAGGTGAGCTGGGTGGTCTGCTGGTCTCTCCAGATCCTCTCGCCCCACTCCTCCATCCTCTCTGTGCTCTGGGGGGCTGACCTCTCCAGCCCTCATCTCCCAGAATTCCCTGCCCTCCAGCATTCAATGGAGTTTGGCCAATGACGACAGCCACAGGAGACAGGGGGGCAGAGGAGAGTTTGGGGGGACACAGTTCAGCCCATAACCATGTGTGAGGAGGGAAAGGATCTGACCAAGAACATCATGGAGGGTGGACTGGCCAGAGCAAGACAGAGAGGCAGAGAAATCCACCCGATGAGCATATCGGAAGGCTGACTTGGCTCAACCTTGTGAGTTTTCCAGGGCTTTCAAAGAAATGAATCTCAAAGACAGAAAACAGCTCCAGCCGGGAGACATATCCTCCTCTCAGAGGGGAGGGGGCAGTGACAGCCACCAGGGTCACCAGAGCCCTTTGTTAGCGAGAATGGGCCACTTGAAGGGAAATCGATCCCAGCTAAGCGCTGAGCAGCTGCTCCCAGCCAAAGCTGCCGGAGAGAGGCCCTTTGCCCCTTCTCCTCCAGGTCTGGGACGAGAGCCAGCAGGAGCCTGAAGACTGTTCCGCCAGGTGGCCGGTCCCAGAAGAGCCTTCAATCAGCATGCATTGTGGTGTCCATCCCAGGTGGCATTCCAGCATCACCTCCAGCCTCAGTACTAAACAGAGACCAGCTCCACATGTAATAATTATTATTGTCACCAGCCTTGCCAACACTGCCTGTATGCCAAGCACTATACATGCATGATGCATGTGTGAGGGACCTCCCCTAGTGCCACCTCTTAGCCATGTGACCCTGGGCAAGTGACTTGAACCTCACGGTACCTCGGTTTCCCCATCTGTAAAACAGGGCTAACAGTAGTACCCACCTCACCAGAGTGTTGCGGAGATAAACAAGTGCCTGTGTGCATAGCTTCAAACCATACATAGTAAGGACCGTGTAGGGTCAGCTACTGGTAGTATTGTCTCTATTCATCTCACAGCAGCTGTGTGGTATCAAGCTGTTATAAACTGAAGGTCGGGGAGGAAAAGTCAACTGGCAGAGACTGCTGTGGAACAGAGGGGGAATAGAGGCCACACTAGATGGTTCCATGGAGGGAATATAATAGGGCAAGTGTGATACAGAGGAGCCAGAAAGGCTGAAAGAGGAAGTGGGGAAAGCAAAGTGATCCAAAAGTAGTAAATGCAAGAAACTTCAGGGCAAAAGGAGGAGGGGTGTTCCAAAGCCCAGGAGCAGGGACAACCAAGCAGGAATTGTGGCTGCCTGAGTGGATGGCAGGTGGGAGCTGGACCCAGGGAGGAGACAAAGCCACAGCCTGCAGCAAAGAAACAGGGGGAGAAATCCTCCAGCTTCTCTCTTCCTCCCTCCTCCAACTGCAACCACAGCCTCCCATTGGCTGAACCTAACAGGAAGCCAGTGAGCAAGGGAACTTGGGAGATGTAGTTTTCAGTCGTCAACTGCCCTGCAATACAGAGAGAAAGGAAGGGCTAGAACAGATCTAAGGGGCACCAAGTGAATGACAAGTTCACAGGACTATGGCCCCGTGCTGCCTCTCCCTAAAGTTGTCTTAACCACCAAGCTACAAACTTACAGAGCACTTGCCTAGGTCAACTGTCCCATTTCATGCCCCATAGCAAGTCTGATGGAATTGTGATAATGCTGGATCCTTCTTGTCCATAGTTAAGAGGTAAGTTTAAAAGTCACCACCTCAGGGAAGCATTCTCTGATTACCTCCTTAAAGAAGCCCTTTTCAGTCCCCATCTCCCTGCCTGGCTCTTGTCATGGCAAACATCATACTATATATACTTTGTTGGCTGGTATGGCTCCTTCTCACAAGGACGTAAACATACAAGTACAAATACCTCGTACCTTGGTCACTACCACACGTCCCCAGTGCCTAGAACAGCACTTGACACATAGTAGGTGCTCAATAAATCTTAATACAATGTTTTTTTTTGTTTTGCTTTGTTTTGTTTTACAATGCTGCTTCTTTATATAGTAAGTGGTGGAGCTGGGATTACAGATGCCGGTGTTTCTACTCTGCTGCCTTCCAGCAAGCAACCCCAGACTCTCCAAACTCTGTGCATCCTTCAGGGCTGAGAGCAAACATCACCACCTCCAGGAAGCTTCTCCGTCCCTGAAGACAGACTGTGTCTATCTCCATAGTTCCCTACCCTTCACTCTCACAAGGTTCTTATATTTTATACCTTCTCTTGCCCAGGTGGGTGTCTATGAACCCATAGGCAGTGGGTTCCAAACGGGCAGGGCTGGTCTACTTTCCTGCTGTGGCCCCAATACAAGCACATGCTGGACAGAGTTAAGCAGGCCTCATCAGGACATGAATGAATGAACGAATGAATGAATGAATGAATGAACAACAAATGCCTCCTGCATACTCCAAGTCTTCTATGGGAACTCTTTCTCCCCCACTCTGCTCATACCTTCTATTCCATTCTCCCAAGCTCACCTCCCTTCTTCTCCTTCCTTCGCAGGATGGATACGAGGGCTCTGGGTTTTAAAGGAGTCACGGGGTCTATGGCAGTTGAGTGTAGCTTGGAAGCACACAAACCTTAGAGCCTAAAACCTTGAGTTCAAATGCTGGCCCCTCCACTTTCTAGCTGTGTGACCTTGCGCAAGTGACTTAACTTCTCTGTGCATCCGTTCCCACTTGTGCAAAGTGGGTACAATAGCGGTGTCTTTGGATGGGACCTTGGGAGAAATCAATGAGCTATTCCGACCTGTTTCAGGGCAGCATCTCTTCTTCCCAGTTCCCTTCTGCAATTCCCAGGCAGGTCTGGGAAGCAGAGCGCTAAGTCTCCAGCAGCTAATGAATCCAGAAAGGATCTCATCTGTGTCAGGGGAGCCCTGGTGCCAAGGTGGCCTGATTTTCATCCCGAGAGAGCTGAGAACAGGTTCTGGTGTCAGACATCCACGTTATGATTGGCACAAATGCCTGGTGCTCCCGTGACCCTGTTCGTTGGAGCCTAAGGGTACAGGGCATGCTCGTGGGTCTCTGCCCAGATCTCCTCCCTGGGCACACCCACCCTGCATGCGCTGAATGGGAGCTCACAGCGAGTGCCTCTGATCTTTTCTGGAGACTTGCCCTTGGCTTTTGGGAATCACCACACCCCGGAGAGGCTTGGGAGGCATCCTCCACCCCTCAGGGGCAGCCAAAACGGAATTGATACAGCGGTCCAAAAGATCACCTCTCTGCGGTGCGATTTACATTCCAGAGAGGCCTCCACCCCCATGGAGCAGGGCCAGCCTGGAAGGTACCTGAGACCCCTCCCCGCTCCTGCTTCCCTTACCCTCCACTCACAGTTCATCATGTGCCCCAAATCCTCGTCTCAGGTTCTGCTTCTCAGGAACCCAACCGAAGATGGGGGGCAAACAATGACCATTCCGCCTAAGAGGGCATTTATATGGGTGTCCCTTGCAAGCTCATATTCACACCCAGGCTCTAAGTTCTGTCACTTCCACCTACACATGCAATCCGCCTGCCAATCCTTCGCTCTCGCTTCGAAATGCACCCTGAATCCTGCCCAGTACAGCCAATCTCCACGTGCAGCCGCCATCACTCTCCAAGGCTCTCTCTGCTGCAATTTCCACATAAAGTGTACTACCCCTTGATCCTACATTAAAATTCATCTTGTTTCTTGTGTGTCTCCCCCGTGATACCGTCAGTCCCCCAAGGGCAGGGATGTTTATCGCTATGTTCTCCAGCTACAACAGTGCCCAGGACGTAATAAGTGCTCAATAAACATTTCTGGAATTTAAGAATGAATCCTTGAATGCATTCATTTAGAGACAGCGTTAATTACCTCTTTGTCTTACAGCTTTACAATCAGATTCTACTCCCTTGTCCCTCCTCCCCATCTCGACAATCATCTCCCCCGGGCAGTCGCCTCTGATTGGTCCCTATGTGGCCACCCTAGCTCCACAGCAGCCAGAGGGTGTCAGTGAGCAGCCGAGTCAGGCCATTTACCTCCTCTGTTCAGAGCCCTCCATGGCTCCCACCTCCCCTGAGTGAAAGCCCAAATCCTCACCACTGCCCATAGGGTCCTACAGGATCTGACCCGCCCTCTCCCTGCCCTGTCTCCATGCCCCTCTCTCCCCCTCCCTCCGCTTCAGCCACAGGGGTCCCCTCTCTCTTCCTGCAACACCTCAAGCTCCCTCCTTCGATCTCGATCTCGATCTTGATCTCGAGTCTCAAGGCTGGCTATTCCTTTGGAATGTCCTTCCGCCTCCTCCAAATCTTTACTTAAACATCACTGTTTTCTGGGCCCTTCCCTGGAGGCTCCCACCCCGGTCAAAACTACACGTGTCTCAGCACAACACCCCCCGCCCCAAACACCTTACCAACGTCTAACACGCCACATCATCTGCGTGCCGATTTCGTGTGCCACCATTTTCCCTCCAGGACACCAGGCAGGGATGATGTGTTACCTGTTTTTGTTCACTGCTGTGTCGCCAGCACCTTGCGCACAAGAGCTACTTGGTATTGGTTTGTTCACGTTTTTTTTTAATTCCGCGTGACCACCCTAGGAGGTAAGGACTCTGAGTGTCCCCCTTACGCAGATGAGGAAACCAAGGCCCAGAGCAAAGTCCTGGGAAAGCCCATGAGCTGGGACCGGGGGCGTTTTCTATAGTGTGTGAGACTGTGTGTGGCTGTGTGTCGTGCGTGCTGGCCTGAGCCTGAGCGGCTGTATCTGCCTGCGTGTGGACACAGGAGGCTGCCCCGGACACGTTCAAACAGCGTGTGCAGGTGAGTGTCTGCGTGTGGAAGGGGAGTAGCAGGCCAGACCGCAGGCAGGTGCAAACGTGCGTCCGTGCCCTTGCTGTGTGAGTACGCGTGTATGACAGTGCCCTGGAGGGTGGGAATTTGTGCACCCATCACCAAGCAGTGTGTGTGCGCGCGCGTGTGTGCGTGTGCACGCGCATGTGTGCGTGTGTGTGTGGAGGGGTAGCTCTGGGAGGCTTGGATGGGGTTGGAACTGAACTTGAAGGAAATTGGTGGGTGAGGGAAGAATCCCCATCAGCCACAGGCCTGTTATTTATAGACGGATCTTGGTTCATAAATTCCGAATGTTTTTTTTTTCTCTCTCTCTCACTGCCAGGCCCCTATAAATATTCATGAGCTTCCTGCCTTGGAATATGTAAGTAGTCGAAGGGAGGAGTGGGTGGGCCATGAGGGGAAGGAGGGGTCTCCTGTGGCGTTGGGAGGACATGTGGGTGGGGAGGGCGGGGGTCTCTCTGGATTTGTCTTCTCCCCTCGGGGCTCCCCTTCCAAGCACAGCTGGCAGGACAGAGAAGGTTCTCAGCCAACACAGAGATCTCCCGACGCCTATTATCATTCTTCCCCAGCGTCTGTGGAAAAATACCGCCCACTCCGGGGGCAGAGAAGGTGTCTGCACTGTTTTCTCAGCTCCGGCTTGGAAACTCTACCCCAGGACCCCCAGCTCAGGAGGGAGGGGCAGGCCCCTCGGATGTGCCAGGAGGGAAGGGAGCTCTGCAGGCAAACCACGGCAGGGTGTGTGTGTGTGTGTGTGTGTGTGTGTGTGTGTGTGTGTGTGTGTGGCTGTGTGGCCCCCTGCCTGGTCCCAAGGACCGTAAAGCCTGGCGGGTCGTAAAGCCTGGCACATATAGGGGGAGCTCAAACAGTGCATGTGTGAGTGTGTCACTCTCTGAATGTGTAAGAAACTGGGGCAGTCAATACGACCGTTCACAACTTTCCCGTTTTCCTCTCTCTTGGGCCCAAAGAGAATTGTGCTTCCCAGTTGTGGCCCTGCACTCCCTTTAGCCAACGGTGTGTGAGTGTTAGTGGCCTCCCGGTGACAGCTTTAAGAGCCGGTGCCTGATCCGCCACGTTCCTGTCTCGGCAGCTGTGGAAGTGCGTGTTGACATGAAGCCTCTGTCAGCTGGGGTCCCCACATGACCACAAGAGGCAGAGACCCCCGTCAACCGAATGCAGCGTGGGCTCATTTGACGAGTGAGACGGACGTGTGGCCAAGAACACACGACTGTGCAGAGCCATTTATAAGCCGGAGTGTGTGAGCATCGGCGAGTGTATGAAATCACACAAATGTGTGTACAAAGCAGGGAGGAGTCAGAGCGTGCACGAAGGTACGCGGGGGGGGGGGGGGGGGGGGATGTGAATGTGGAAGGCAAGGCACTGACCGGCACACCTCCAGGGGGCGCTGTTCTCAGAGCACAACCCTCGTCCTAGAATCTGCCACTTCACAGATACGGAAGTGTCATCGTGCGGGAGGCTGTGTCTGAGTGTGCTGCGTGGTGGCCGAGAGCGTGTTTGTGAGAGCGTGCCCGTGTGCCCCGGGATTTGTGTGTGTGTGCTGTCACTGTGCGTGTCTGTGCAAAGCGTGTCGCTGTGTGTTTGAGGCACAGGCGTGGGTTTGGTGCGGTGTGGGTGAGCGAGCCCCTGTGTGTCCTGTGCCGGTGGAGTGCAGGTACTGCTCTTCTGTGTCAGAGCGGCCACCATCATCATGGAAGCAGGGACGGCCACCCCGGGCATTCCCAAGCTGTCAGCTCTGCTGAGCGTGTTTCCAGGCTCAGGCGCCTGCACTGGCCCAAACTCGGGTCCTAGGATGACCTCACACTGGAAAAAAAAATTCATCTCTTCTCATTAGTCCTGGGACACGCCATGTCATTTGCCATGGACATTAATCACAGAGGTACTCAACAGTTTCAGGGAAGTGTCTCAACAACCAGAGAGATTCCCACAGGGCAAACCTGCTCGCCCTCAACTCCCCCAAGATAAGCCTGTTTCCTGCTTCTGTCGTCATTAGCTCTGCTCTGGTCTATCCCAGGACCTGGGTTTGGCTTTGTCTATATCTCAAGCTTCCACCGTAGCCCTGGTTCACCCAGGACTTGCATTTGTTTCTGGTTTCCTGGGACCAGATTTATCTTTGGTCTATCCCTGGACCCAAGTTCAGCCTTTGTCTACCCAGGGTTTGGGCCTGACCCTTGTCTGTCTGAGAGTCAATCATGGAGTATCTTAAGACCTCAGGGGTGTCTCCCGGTTCTGTCCCAGGACTTGAATTAATCCCCAATCTTGGAACCCAAGTTGAGCCTGGTCTATCTCATAACTCAGTTTCCCCCAGGTCTATCTCAGTATATGGGTCCACCTTGCCTGAGCTTGACCTTCATAATGGGATGAGAAATCCACTAGCTGAAGCTTCTTCTTCCCCGGCATCTCCCTGCTCTTGAGCACTGTCCTCCTTCCCAACCCCACCCCCCACCCCCAGGAGCTCAGGCCTCTGGGATGGATGTCCACTGCAACTGATCGTCGTGTTCCAGGATTAACAAGGGTAGGGGGACTTGATTTTTCCGAAGCCATTATCTAAAATTCATCAGAGTGGATTTTATGGGCCTTTTTTCAAGGATTATTACAAGGCTTTCTTGATGGGCTATTATAAACAGCATTAATCTTCAAGAACGGGGGACTTTACGAGAACCCATCACAAGTCTTACCTCATAAATACTGGACTTGGACATCCCCCAATCTGAGCTCTCTCTAGGCTCAGAGGCCACACCTCAGGCCAGGGTTCAAGAGGGGACTTTGAAGAAGGCTTTCTTCATGGTTGTGCACCATGGGGAAAGCCAGCACACTGTCAAGGGCAACTTGAGTGACGCAGAAAGACTCTACACGTTCTCCGTTCTCCTCCAACCTTCCCTGATTTCCCAGGGAAAATAGAAACCATAACATGGAATCCCTCTTCTCCTGCCATAATTTACACACTTCTTCCCCATCCTGGTCCTTGACTCCTGTGACAGTGGAGGAGCTTTCCTTCATCATAAGGTTCATGCAGCTAATCTTGTTTTGGCCCTTTTCTCCCATCTTTTTTTTTTTTTATTATATTTTTATTTACTTCTAGGAGAGAGAGAGAGAGAGACAGCGTGAGCAGGGGAGGGTCAGAGAGAAAGGGAGTCACAGACTCTGAAATAGGCTCCAGGCTCTGAGCTGGCAGTCAGCACAGAGCCCGACGCGGGGCTCGAACCCATGAACCGCGAGATCATGACCTAAGCGAAAGTCGGACGCTCAACAGACTAAGCCACCCAGGCGCCCCCCTTTTCTCCCATCTTGGGAGTCTTATACAATCAATATCCTGTCTTTGTCTTGCATATTCAACTTAACCCTCCCAGGCAGAACTTTCTCATTAGTTTTTAAATAAACTCAAGCCTCCCTTATTAAAAAACTAAAATGCCTTACTTGATTCCTCCTTCCATCTGTCTCCTACTTCTCTCCTCTTCCCAGCTGCCTACACTAACTGCCTCTATTTCCTCACTTTCTGGACTCCCCCCTCCACCATTCCTATCTAGTTTCTGACCCCATCATACCACCAGCGCAACTCTTGCCAAGTCCACCAATGGCCTCCATGTTTCTAAATCCAATGAATGCTTTTCAGCTCACCATCTTTCTTGACCTCTCCACAGGATCTGACTCTGTTGACTTCTCTCTCTTTCTTGATACCTTTCCTTCTCTTGGATGCCATGACCCATGCTTACACGGTTCCCTCCTACCTCGATGCATCTCCTTTTAATCTTCCTCCATGGAGCCATTAAATGCTACTCTAGACCAGGGATTCTCAACCTCAGCACTACTGATATTTTGGCTGGATAACAATTGTCTGCCCTGTAGGATGTGTAGCAGCTTCCACCCACTAGACGCCATTAGTACCTCCTCCTAGTTGTGACAATGAAACATCTCCAGGCATTGCCAAATGTCTCCTGAGTGTGAAACTGCCTCCCAGTTGAGAACCACTTACCCTTGCCAAGCTTCTATCACCACCTGCATGCATAAATGTCCTCAGGACTCCAAACCTGTTTATACATCTGACTCTTTGACCTGACTCATCTGACCCGCCCCTTTGTAGGTCTCAAAGGCATTTCAATCCCAACATGCTCAAAAGAAATGCAAGATCTCCTCTCTCGAACTTAGCTCTCATCATCCCCACAGCATCCCCCCTCCCACTGCTGCCAAGTCAGATGCCCAGGCATTATCCTCACCCCCATTTGTATTCCCTCACCAAGTCTAGTTGACTTTAACTCCTCGATATTTTGTGTTCGTGCATGGTTGTCTGTCTTTATGGACGCTCAGTAGTCCAACTGAGTCCAAATGGTCCACCCTCACAATTCAGAAAGTCTATCTGCTCTACCTTGATGGGCTTTTCCCCTAGATAGTCCATTCTACACACAAGAACCTCAGGGACATTTCACAATGCACATCTGATCATAACTTTCTCCCAACCCAAATCTCATTGGTATATTCCCTTTATTCTTAGGATACAGACAAAACTCCTTAACATAACCATAAAGCCCTGTAGGTCTACTCTTTACTTACCTCTGCTTTCATCCCACACAGTCCTTCCCCGCCAAAGTCTTCTTTAGTCTGTCATACTTTCTCTCACCCCAGGGCCTTTGCATAAGCAGTTCCCTCCGCCCAGAGCACCCTTTGCTCTCAGCTCCAGATCCCAGCTCTTGCTTCCTCCAGCCTTTCAAATTAGATCAAATCCCCTTATTAGAAGCTCCAATAACACCAGAGATCTTTTCTTCAAAGCTGTTATCACAGCTGCCATTTATATTTATTTGTGAATATTTGATCATTACCTGTTTCCCCATTTTGAAGGAAGCTCCCATGCACTCTGTCTGCTTGGCTCGCCATCTTCTCTCCTGTGATGTACATAGGAGGTCCTCAGAAGTACTTGTTGAACAAATACATGGATAGAAAAATGGCCCCACTGTTTTCAGGATCAAGTTTGAGTGTCTTGCGCTGGCACGTAAGGCTCTCCATCACCTTGAAGACTGAGCTTTCAGTCTATGTAAAGGTCAGAGCAGACACCAAAGGGCACAAGATGCCAAATGGAGAATAATAATTCAGCAGAAGCAGGAAGTTGAAGACAAGGGATGACCAAGAGAATATAGGCCCCCCTGGGATGGGGGAAATCTTCGGGAGACACTGGCTTTCTAAAGAGCACAAAAGGGGGTGCAGACCATTATCTCTTCCTGGCTATTAAGAGGTAGGGAGACCCAGAGGACATATGGTCTGCTCTGGTCCCTTCTTCTTTTAGACGTTCTCCTTAGGATTCATGTTTGCCTCCAGCCACCATCCCCTTCCTATGTTCCTTTTTCTCATCCCTCACATATGATCCATCAGCAAGTCCTGGTGACTCTACTCAAGACATATGCCAAATCTGCCCACTGTTCACCATTCTGGATGCTTCTATTCTGGCCCAGCCACCACTGGCTTTTGCTTGGGCTATTGCAGTTACCTCCTCCCTGACCCTCACTCCCACCCTCAGTCCCTGAAACCCATTCCCTAATAAGGAAGTTAGAGGGATCTTTAAACAGCATGAATCGGACAATGGCACTCTTTCCCTCTGCAACTTGCCCAGCAGTCTCATGTTGCGTGGAAGAAAAACCGACAACTCTCTTTGGCCTGTGACGCCCTGTATGCAGGGGACCCAGCTCACCTGTACAACCTCATCTCCACCTTCTCTCAAGCCAGCCAGGCCCTGTCTTTCCAGACAGGCACCAAACTTGTTCCCATGTCAGGGCATTTGCCCTTGTAGCTCACGCTCCCAGAACGCTCTTCCCCCATGCTTTTCATGCCCTCTGATCTGTCAAGTCTCTGCTCAATGGTCACCTCCCCAAAATCCCAGTTATAATATGAATAACTTCTGGAGATCTAAGGTACAGCATGGCGACTACAGTTAACAATGATATGTTATATACTTAGAAGTTGCAAGAGAGTAGATCTTAAATTGTCACCACACACACACACACACACAATGGTAATTATAACCCTACTGTGGTAATAATTTCATAATATATACATGTATCAAACATATACATGTTGTTGTATACCTTAAACTTAAACAATGTAATATGCCAATTATATCTCAATAAAGATGGGAAAAATCTTTATTTTTCTCTGCTCAAAGGTCACCTCTCCAGAGAGCCTACCGAGATGTCCTGACAAAATGAGGCACCCTGGTTACCTTCTTTCACGTCTCCTTGTTTTCTTTACAGAGCTTGTCTATCTAAAACAAACTTGGTTATTTGTTTGCTTACATGCTTCTTGTGTGTCCAGTATAGAATACACATTACAAGGGATGCCTGGACCGCTCAGTCAGTTGAGGGACCAACTTCGGCTCAGGTCACGATCTCACAGTTTGTGAGTTCGAGCCCCGTGTCGGGCTTTGTACTGACAGCTCAGAGCCTGGAGCCTGTTTCAGATTCTGTGCCTCCCATTCTCTCTGCCCCTCCCCCACTCATGCTCTGTCTCTCTCTGTCTGCCAATAATAAATAAACATTAGAAAATTAAAAAAAAAAAACACTACAAGACTGAAACGGAACCATCCTATTCTCAGCTGCGTCTAGGCACATACAACAGTGCTGGGGACTCTAGTCACTCCATCGGTTTGTCTGGTGAATGAATGAATGAATAAGTAACGGTGTCTGTCATGGCCTCCCCTCCAGTGTCCTTTACAAGAGAAGGCCCCTACCTGTAAATCCCTACTGAGAAAGGGCGACCTCCATAGCCAGGTGTTCCCAGGTTCTGAGGTGTCCAGTCTCAGCCACTGGACAAGTGGATTCCTGATACACGTTGAAAGAGACAAGTTCTCCAGTTCAGGGAGATGGACTTGGAACATGGAGATCAAGGCAATTAAAAGGTGTGGGGCTGGAGCGCCTGGATGGCTCAGTCAGTTGAGTGTTCAGCTCTCGATTTTGGCTCAAGTCATGATCTCACGGTTTTGGGATTGAGCCCCAGGATGGGCTCCACACTGAGCATGGAACTTGCTTGGGATTCTCTCTCTCTCTCTCTCTCTCTCTCTCTCTCCTTCCCACCCCCCACTAGTGCACATGTGCTCTCTCTCTCTCTCTCAAAAATAAATAAGCATTCAAATAATAAACAAACAAATAAAAGGCGTGGAGCCACGAAGCTGAAGGTGCCCAGGAGATCAGGGCTACAGAAGCCCAGAGCTGCAGGGAGGGGGTCCCAGAGTGGAGGGGGACAGTAGAGTCTTTCCTGAGTTCAAAGTCACCTTGCTCTGTTTTAACTCTCTGCACGGCGCTATTACAGGATAACAACTTCTTGCTTGTTACTGGTCTCTTCTCACTACAATGCCAGCTCAATGAGAGTAAGTGCCCCGTTTTATCTACCTGGCACATAGTAGGTGCACAGTAAATATTTGCTGGCTGAAATGATAAAGTGAGTGAGTGTGGCTTTCCAAGGCCTTGGAGCCCCAGGTATTGGGTTGTGTGAGATTCCCTGCATTCCTTACCTAAAGGTCCTCTTAAACTAGGCCATTTTAGGGGGCTTTCTATTTCAAACACACTCTCTGACACCCACCCACCCCCAGGCAGACAGATCAAACCATGATGCTTGGAAGCAAATGAGAGAAAAGAGAGACATCAGGCAAAAGCTAACCAATGAGAGAGGAGACCATGGCTTTGGAGGACTGACTCTCCCAAGCGAGAGCAGGAGAGAAACAGATGAAGCTGGAAGGCTGGAGGGACACTGCAGTGATAGCCAGGACACAGCGGGGGGGGGGGGGGGGATGCAGAGAAGGCCGGAGAGCTAGACACAAAGAACCAGGATCTCTTTGCATTTTAAGGAGAATATTGATAATGGTTATAACGATTCCACCCAATGCTAATGATGGTCCCTAACATTGACTGAGCTCTTCCTTGTCCCAGACACTCTAAGCCTTTTGCCAGCACTGGCCACCATAATTATCTCTGCTGAGAGGTGGGCATCGACAGGGAAGAATCTCAGCTGAGACAGTCTGCCCAGTGAGGCTGGGCTCAGGGCACTATATTCCTGGATGGCACTGCCGGGTCACCCTGGTGCCATGTGACTCTGTCTGGATTTCCCCTCCTTGTTCCTCCGAAAAGGGCCTGGGGGCAGTTCCAAGGCCACTCCTATTGGCTTGAGATCTCACTTTGCAGGAGTCCAGAGAACGGGGGGTGGGGGTGGGGGGTGGGAACTGGTCATTCACTTCCCTAAATAGAAGCATGTGGGTATGGGGAGTTCTGTGACTGTGCGGACATCTGTGTTTGTCTCCAGGTGCCTCTGAGCATCTGTGTTCTGGACATACATGGGACATCTGGACACGTCTGTGATTAGTCACAACACAGGTGCACATTCATGTCAATCCAGGCAAATGCTGGTGTGCATCAGTGGACAAGTGCAAGTATACGTGCATCTTGCACTGTGGCCCGTGGCCATGAATGCTCCCTTCATTCTGACACATTCCATTGCCATATGCTCTGTGAACAACTCATGAGCCCACAAGTCAATCTGTGTAGCTGCTCTTTTTATGTGAACACCGGATATACTTGTGTCTGTCTGCCTTTTCCTTGAGCATTCATGGCCATGGGCTGCTCTACAGACACGTATGTAAATGCATATTGCCTACACCCACAAACAGCTCTACCACAGCGTGAAATCACCCAGGTGAACACCTCCCTATAAATACCATGGCCCTCTGTGTGGCCCCACGTGCATGTCTACCCAGAAGCCTCACACGTTACACATCTGTGTCCATTCAAGAATACCAGGGGCACCTGGGGGGCTCAGTCAGTTAAGCGTTCAACCGTGGATTTCAGCTCAGGTCATGATCTCATAGTTTGTGAGATCGAGCCCCATGTAGGGCTCTGCACTGACATCACGGAGCCTGCTTAGGATTCTCTCTTTCCCAGGATGCCTGGGTGGCTCAGTTGGTTAAACACTGGACTCTTGATTTCAACTCATGGTTCATCTCATGGTTTGTGAGTTCAAGCCCCATGTCCAGCTCTGTGTTGACAGTGCAGGGCCTTCTTGGTATTCTCTCCCTCTCTCTCTCTCTGCTCCTCCCCCACGCTCTCTGTTTCTCTCTCTCTCAAAATAAATAAATACCTTTGACTCAGGTCATGATCTCACAGTCTGTGGGTCCAAGCCCCGCATCAGGCTCTGTGCTGACAGCTCAGAGTCTGGAGCCTGTTTCTGTGTCTCCCTCTCTCTCTGCCCCTCCCCCCCTCAAAATTAAATAAACATTAAACATTTTTTTAAAAAGGATTCTCTCTGCCCTCCCCCTCTCTCTGTCTCAAAATAAATAAACTTTAAATTAAAAAATTTTTTAATGTTTATTCATTTTTGAGAAAGGCAAAGCAGGAGTCGGGGAGGGGCAGAGAGAGAGAGAGAGGAAGACACAGAATCCAAAGCAGCCTCCAGACTCTCAGCTGTCAGCACAGAGCCTGACATGGGACTTGAATTCCCAAACCATGAGATCATGATCTGAGACGAAGTCAGATACTCAACTGACTGAGCCACCCAGGAGTCCCTGAATTTTTTTTTTAACAGAATACTCATGCTCTTCTACAATTCCTTATGTGCATTTGTGTCTACATGTATCCATGAACATTCTCTCAGTAGGAACTGACATCTGTGTATATTCTATCAGCTGTACTCTTAGGTCTCCCTGACTAACTCATTAGCATTGCAGTCAGTCCTGAAATATTCCTGCAGAATTTATGGTTTACTAATAAACCTGGTGTCCTGCTGAGGTCACATGCCATTTGCAAGGTCTAATGGAGCCAGCCACAGCCAGCAGCTTTGGGGAATCCTGGACTCCTGGAATAGCCAGAGAATGCACTCACTATAATGAGCAAACTCCTCTTCCTTCTCACTGCACCAAGTGTCCCAGCCAGCGTCTGTCAAGATATGTTATGGTCCCAACACTACCCTGGCATCACTCACACAGAAGGCTGTACCTCCAGATCTGTCATTGTACTGAAGGCTGCATCACTCATCAGGTACTCCACTGAAGGCTGCATCAACAGACTTGTCATTGTACTGAAGGCTGCATTACCTTGTTGGACATTACACTGAAGGTTGCATCATCCAACCTGTCTTTAGGTGAGGATGGAATCATCCTTTTGGTCATAACACAGAGGGCTTTATAACTAGAAAGTAAAACTTGAGAAGCAACATTTTCCTTCTGCATTGATAACTCCTCTGTGTCGGGTGAGAAGGGGCAGGCAGAGGTGAGGTTGAGAAGTAATCTGAAGGGAACTGGTGGGTCTATAGCAGTGAAGGAACCGCGGACCCTGAAGCTATGCATTGGGGAAGGAATAGCTACAGAGGAGCAAATAGTACATCAAGAGCTGGAACTCAGGGCACCTGGGTGGGTCAGTCGGTTAAGCATCTGACTTTGGCTCAGTTCATGGTCTCATGGTTTGTGGGTTCGAGGCCTGTGTCAGGCTCTGTGCTGACAGCTCAGAGCCTGCAGCCTGCTTTGAATTGTGTGTGTGTGTCTCTCTCCCCATCCCCCCTTTCTCTTTCTCTCAAAAATAAACATTAGAAAATGAAAACTAAAAAGAGCTGGAACTCTTCTGATCCACCCATGATGAAGGGGCTGGGGAAATTCAGAGTGTGTAGCTGCAGGGGTCCCTGACTAGTTCCTCCTGGAAGCTATAGATATTGTCACTGCTCGCTGTTCCTACCAGGGAGGCCTACAAGACATATCTTGCCATGCCCCTGGGGACAGATGTCTAAGCTGCACATGCGGACCTTCATAGCACAGCACACGAGCCATGCTATGGCAGGTCCTGTCATGGGCCACATCCCCTGTTGTGCTCCACACGCCCTGCTGCACCCGACACGCTCAGGCGTGCCACGCTCGGACAGTCCCAGGTGAGAGGCACGCTCTGACCTGCTCCAACATGTCCCATGGGCTCAGCCGTAACCGGTGGCCATCAGATTCTCCTTACACAAAGGGGCATGGCTGCTATGAAGACCTGCCCTGTCACGTTCGAACATCCTATGACACACCCCGACGTGTGGGGCAGAGTATCCAACAGACACACACATGCCCCAGCGGGCCCCAGGTCTCCAGCCCCTGCACCCGAGTCTACACACCCGTGGCCACCTTGCCCTTCCAGATGGATTGATGGGGCAGCAGGGAGAAGGCTGTTATAAATTAAACATTGAGATACCGGCTGAGCACCAGGATCTGCCATCTACTCATTGGCTGGTTCTCTCCCAGGAGGCTGCGGGACCACAGGGTGGGGGAGAGGGCAGGGGAAGTGGCTCATTTAATTAATTTGTTCTAATTGAGATACCTTGGTAAATATCCCTTTATTGAAGGACACGATCCCATCATTTCCTGGGAATTTTCCGTCTCTATTTGTCTCCAGCCCCAGAGTATTGCAGAAATGACAAGAAAAGAAAGAGCAATCCAAAGGGCTGCCTGAACCCTAGTCATGCTTCTGACAATGACAGCCGCATCGAGGAACGGGCGGGGAGGCTCAGAGAGAGACACAGAGATCCAGGCAGAGTGGCGGTCAGAGAGACAGGGAGACACGGGCAGGGAGAGATGAGAAGACTGAAATACAGGGCAGGGGGTAGGGCAACAGGCAAAAGGGAGATCGAGCAACACTTGCGGGGTCGGGCTGTGGGCTCTGAAATGCAGAAAGATGGAGAAACTTCACGACAGGGAGACCAGAAGTGGGGACAGATGGACCACGGCTGGGCAGACAGACCTCCCTCTGCCTTTTCCTGCCGCGCCTGGTCTCCCCAGCTCCTGGGCAAAGGACCCGCTGCAGCAGGAGCAACAATCAAGCCTGATTCCTCTTTGGCCCTTGCTACCCTCCCCTTCTCTCTCCCTCCCCAATCACCCCTGCAATCATCTCCCTTGTTCAAAATGAGCCTCTGCAGCTGCAGCCCAGACAGCTGTTCCATCCTGGAGCCAGCGCCGGGGCCTGATGGCTGGGTCCTAGAGGGAGGCCCTCCTAGGTGGCAGCAGGGGAGTCGGAATAGGGGTGGAGGAAAGGGGCTCACCTGGAGCTTGAGCACCAACCCACAGCTCACCCTGGGCCCCCGTTAAAGCCTGGCTCCAGTCCCCAGCACCTCCAGGGGTCCAGACACCCCAGCCCCCTCTAGGGGGGTTTGTGCTGGTCTGGTTCATCCTGTTCACCGAATCCTGCCAACACCCAACACAAGTTCAGGTTCTGCCCTGTGTCAAGAGTCTCAGGTCTGAGAATTCTGGTCTCTTTTCCACCCCCGTCAGAGTTCTGGACTGTGATACAGCAATACGGGGATACAGAAGCAGGATTCCAGAGAGAGACAGAGAGATGGAGGCAGACAGAGAGATACGGGCCTAGAGATGGGGATGGAAGAGATATAGAGACAGAGACATCAAGAGACAGAGATGACAGAATCAGAGACTAAAGAGACACACAGAGACAAAGACAGAGACACATAGAGAGGCCTTAGAGATGGACAGAAACAGAGAAAGAGAGAAGACAGAGTATGACAAAGAGAGGCGGACAACGAGACACAGGCAGACAGAGGTAATCATCAACATCCAGCCAACAAACATTCACTGAATGTCAACCATGTGTTGTAAACACACAGTTAAGACAGAGAGAGGGAAATGCGGTTAATAAGACAAAGATACAAGAAAGAGAATGCAAAGACAGAGACTCAAAAGACAGAGTTTAAAAACAGTGAGGCATCAGGGCTCCTGAGGGGCTCAGTGGGTTAAGCGTCCGACTCTTGGTTTCAGCTCAGGTCATGATCTCATGGCTCATGAGTTCGAGCCCCACATCGGGTTCCATGCTGACAGTGTGGAGCATTCCCGGGATTCTCTCCCTCTCTCTCTGCCTCTCCCTGGCTCACTCTCTCTCCCTCTTTCTCTCTCTCTCTCAAAATAAATAAATAAACTAAAAATAAATCAAAAAAATAAAAGCGGTGAAGCATCAAGGCTGAGACGGAGAGAAACAAGACTGGGAAGCAGGCTGTCCCCATAGGTGACAGCCTTTTTGCTCCCACACACAGACAGACCCAACCCCACAGCAAACTCGCTCAAAGCGCCCGGGCCTCCCCCAGGTGGCTGCTTTCTTCCTCGCCCAGCTTTGTGGCTGCTCCCCACTGGTGCTTCACAAAGGCGTCAGCCACCCAGAGTCAGAGGGGAGAAGGATGCTGGGGGTGTGAAAGACACCACGAGGCAGAAGCCAGAGCTTCCCTGTGGAAGAGGAAGACCCGGTTCAGCCACACTCAAGTGGCCCCTGGGTCTAGACCACCCTCCCTTAGTGGCTGTCCATGGTGCTGACGGATAGCCAAAGGCTGCGCCTCAAACCATTTCTTACGTTGGCCTCAAACTTGGGATAGACTGGGTCTAGGGTGGTGGTCAGGAACACCCAATGGGCTAAGGCTGCTACCTCCTACCTCACCAGCTCCTCAGACACACCACCTGCGATCCTATCTACCCCAACACCTTCACACACCCTGCTCTCTTGGCCTCTCTCCCTCCCCCTTATCAGCTTTGTCTCTGCCCAACTCCTACTCCATCCTTCATGTCTCAGGGCAAATGTCAACTCTTCAAGGAAGCCTTCCCTGACCACCCCTTCCCAATTACATGCCTTCATGGCTCCATAAATTCTCCTTCATGACCCATAACAAACTGTGATTACACAGCCATTTGCACAAATTCACATTCACTATGTCTCCCAATGAAGATTTTTTTTTAAATTTTTGTAAGGTTTTTATTTATTTTTGAGAGACAGAGAGCTAGCGTGAGCAGGGGAGGGTCAGAGAGAGAGGGAGACACAGAATCCGAAACATGCTCCAGGCTCTGAGCTGACAGCACAGAGCCCAACGCGGGGCTCGAACCCACAAACTGTGAGATCATGACCTGAGCCAAAGTTGGGTGCTCAACCGACTGAGCCACCCAGGTGCCCCCAATGAAGCTTTAAGAAGGAAGAGACACTCTCCCTTGCTCACTGCTCTACTCCCAGCCCCCAGCACAGACTTGGCATAGAGAGGGGCTCGATGATTGCTGGTTGGAAATGACTGTGCTCTCTGGTGGCAAGACTGCCCCATATCTTTATGTGGGAAGTTGGCAAAGTGCACATTCGTTGGACATCCATCCAAACAGAGAAGGATTGAGAAACAAGGACACATGAAAAGAAGCTTTAAGAAGAAACAGATGCTTCTGATTCACTGGAAAAGACTCAGGCATCACAGAAATACTCATCCAAGTTCGGAGGTGTCATCAGGAGGAAGAAGGGATGGTGGTCTCGTGAGGGCAGAAAGAACTGAGACCATACAGGAAGTACCTACTGCCCTAAATGAGAAGATCCCAGTGATAGACAAAAGGGACAAACTGCTTGCATGGCACTTCTATTTTGTTGGTAGCAAACAATTACCAAGATGATTTCAGATAATTATGAGTGCTGGGTAGAAAATAGAACAGGTCCAAATAGCAGTGTGGGGACATTTTAGCTGGGGTGGTCAAAGGAGGTCTCTCTGAGGAGGTGACATTTGAGCTGGGACCTATGTGGTGAGAAGGAGCAGGCTAGAGGAGGTTCCCGGAGAATGGCCCAGCAAATGCAAAGTTCCAGAGGCAGGGACAGAAAGAGGGATGGAGGAGCAGCCCGAGATCTGACTCGGGAAGGTAGGGTCTTGTAATAGTAGCAATAATAATGACAATAACTAACCTCTATTAGCACCTTCCATACGTCAGGTACACTGCTGAGCACAACATGATATGGAACATTCCATCATTATCCCCATTTTGTGGATGAAGAAACCGAGGCTTAATGAGTTGGACCAAGGTAAGGGGTTTAGATTTGGTTCAAGTGAGGTGGGCAAAAGTTCAGAGGAGGCAAATTTCACACGCACAGTCTAGAAGGATTTTCTAATGATTATAGGTCTCTTAAAAAATGAAAGAGGCAACTTCATATTCCTTTTCTGCTCTAACCTCCTCCAAATCTCCCTTCCTTTGACACTCAGAATGAAGTACAGGCGCCTCAGGCCAAATCCCTTTGTGACAGGGACTCTCCTGGCCACACAGGCCACTTCCAAACTCCTCCCCACCTGGCATGTACGCCTCCAGGAGCTCTGAACTGCTTGGTCTCTCTCTGCTCACCAGGATGCCCCTCACCTCCAAGACTTTGTTCACGCTGCTCCTTCTTGTTCTGTCTTCACCTGGCCAATTCCTTCTCAACTGTAAGACTCAGTTTGACTACCACCGCCTCCAGGATAGCTCCACTGGGCACCCTGGCTGGTTTCAGTGCCCTCCTCTGCAACCCCCACGTCACTCCAGAAATATCCTTATCACCACACACACCATGTTGTGTCATAAGTACTGCTGAGGAGGCTGCAAACTGGTTGAAGCCAGAGATGTTTATTCACCTCTCCATCCCATAGTCTGGGACCCTTCCCAGCACAAAGTAGGAGCTCAATAAATGTTCCCTCACACTTTGAAGTCCACAGTTTAGGAGCAGGTAAATATGGTAGGTGGGAGTCAAATCTACACTGTGCCTACTTTTCTCCACCCCGTGGCCCCTACCCTGGTCCAGCCCCCAACATCACTCACCTGGACCAGTGCAGTGGCCTCCTCTCGGGTCTTCTGGCTCCTGCCTTCATCCTCCATAGTCTGCCCTCTTCCCAGGGGCCAGAGGGGAACTGAACACCTGAGCCAAGGCCTGTCCCTCTTCTGCTCAGAACTCCCCCTGGACCCCATTTATTGAATATCTGCTGTTGTTAGACCCTATGCAAGGCACTAGGGCTATAACAGTTAACAAAAATTAAAAATTTTTTAACGTTTATTCATTTTTGGGAGAGAGAGAGAGAGGAGGGGCAGAAAGAGAGAGGGAGACAGAATCTGAAGCAGGCTCCAGGCTCCAAACTGTCAGCACAGGAGGCGGGGCTCGAACTCACGAACCATTAGATCATGACCTGAGCCAAAATCAGACGCTGAACTGACTGAGCCACCCAGGCACCCCAACAGTTAACAAAAATTTAAAAAATTTAAATTAAAAAAAATCCCTGCCCTTGTGGACCTGACATTATGGGGGCGGGGGGAGAGTTGGACAAGATTGAAAAAGTCAACTACGCAGAGTATATTAGAAAGTATATTAGAGAAAGTTAAAAGTACAACAGGGAAGAGAAAAGCATGAGGAGTTACAAGTGAAATCTAAAATCCCTACAAGGCTCCCTGCCCTCACCACCCCATACTGCCTCCACCCCTCACCTCACCTTCCTGCCCTCACCTTCCTGCCCTCATCTCCTCTTGCTCCCCCACCCCCACCCCGCTTCACTCACTCTGCTTCAGCCACTGGTTTCCTCAGTTTCTCCAACGTTTCAGGCATATTCCCACCTCAGGGCCTTTGCACTTGCTCTTCTTTCTACTTGTAACCCTTCCTTTAGATATGAGCCCTCTCTCACTTTCTTCAGATCTTTGCTCAAATGCCACCTCCTCAGGGAGGTTACTGAATCTACAATAATCCCCTATCACACTCCACTCCCCTATGCTGCTCTATGATTCTTCATAGTACGTGTATCACCATCTACAATATAGATTTATCTATATATTGATTTATTTCTCCCTGTCCCTGCTCTAGAACGTCATTTCCCTGAGGACAAGGGTATCTGTCTGTTTTGTTCATTGTTATTTCCCAGGCACCTAGAATAGTGCCTAGCACATAATATATGCTCAGTAAGTATTTGTTAAAATAAGTGGGTGAATGAACCAATGGAGA
This sequence comes from Hyaena hyaena, assembly GCF_003009895.1. NCBI lineage: Eukaryota > Metazoa > Chordata > Mammalia > Carnivora > Hyaenidae > Hyaena > Hyaena hyaena. Next base: position 355,509 of record NW_024081017.1, read on the forward strand.
TATCCTCTAAGAATTGTTGTTACTTAGGATAAGAGGAGAGAAGGATCAGCAGACTGGGGTGCTATTTAGGGCTATTCACAAATACCTACTCTCTGTTCTGGTCACGGTGGGACCACCCTTCTCACCCTCTTTGAAGTTAAGCATGTGACTTGTGTTGACCAATGAAATGTGAGCAAAAGTAACATTCCAGAGCAGAGCTGTAAGACTTGATGGGGGTTCGCTGTGCCTTTTTCTGTTTCAATGATCATGTCACCACAGAGCCTCTGTCATCCCAGGTCCCTGAATGACTACTATGGACAAAATTCTCCAGCCAACGATGGATACATAGTGCCAGGGAGAAATGCCCCTACGCCTTATTAAACCACTGAGAACTGAGGCTGCTTGCTCCTACAGTGTAACTTGACCTCTCTTGACTGATACAGAGTATCTGGGGCCTTTTCCCCCAGGAAATTGTCAAGAAAAGACATTGATTCTTTGGTTCTTTGCAGGAAGTCCTCAAAGAGCCTTTTGTGGATAGCTGCTTAGACCCTCCCCATTCCTCCCATGAGGAAAAGGGTTGTCCCCAAACAGAATATCTCTTCTTCATCTCCCCTTCCTTTTTCCAGCCGCTAAAGAGGGGTGAGCGGATGGGCAAGGACATAACATGTAAGATGCAGGTAATTCTCTTCAGGTGCTGTAATGACAGCAGCTGCTGGCAAGGGGCTGACAGCTCTGAGTCTGGTTCTGGATTTATGACGCCCAGGTGAGAAGCCATTCCGCTGAAGGCTCCCATCCTACAGGGATGGTTTATGGCTGAGAGTTGGCCAAAGGAATACTGGTGGCAGCTTCCTCTCTGTTTCCTTCCAGAGATGGCCTGTGACAGCGCTCTTAGAATCTCTTAAGAATTCTTGAGAAGAATGCTAAGTTGCTCCTCCAGATCGAATCGGGAAGGGAAAGCCCGAGACGAGAATGGCCAGAGGGTCTGGGCTCACCCCTACCTCACCACTGAGCTCCTTTATTAAGTCAAACACCAGCATCCAATCTTCTGCCTCATGACTGGGGATTCTTGCTACCTGGGTTCCTGAACCCCTCAGATAAGCCACGTTGGGGGTCTACACTTTTCTACAACCCCTTCACATGGAGCACCTCAAATGTTCTGCTCAATCCTTAGGAGGGTGGATTTTTGATCTAGACAACTGACACATATTTATTCCGTGCCTCCTATGTGCTTGGCTACAATGGCAAACAAAGCAAGTCCTCCTTACTGAACACCTACTAGGCACCCAGATGCTTGTGTCTATATGAAGGTAGAACCCATGAATCCTAATGAACACGTGATTGCTGGTTCAGTCACTTGACAAATACTTATTGTAGGCCTACTATGCATCAGGCCTTAGAGCTCACTAATGAGCAAAATACAAAGGTTGTCTGTGGTCCTCATGGATCCTGGGGTCTAATGGGGACTCTAAAACTCTCCTTGACTAATGAGGATATTGAAGATTAGAGAGATTAAATAATTTCCCCCAAGGGCATACTGCTAGTAAAGCGCAAGGCCAGAATTCAAACCAGGTATGCTTGACTTAGAGTCCTATCACTCACTGATTATCTACTGTGTCAGCCACTGAGCTGGGGCTTTTAGGCATAAACATGCTTGACACAGAGGAGGCAATCAATAGTTTTGCTGAATAAACAAAATGGATGGAAGGATGGATATACAGAGGACAGATGAAGAGATGGCTGGATGATGGATCACGGACGGATAGAGATGAGTGGATACATGGATAGAGAGATGGATGGATGGATGGATGGATGGATGGATGGATGGATGGATGGAGAAACAGATGGAAGGATGGATGGGTGGAGAGCTACACTCTATATCTCACAACAGTTCTGTAAGGAAGGAATTATTATTCTCATTTTTATATGGGAAACCGCAGCTGTGAGTGGTGAAGTCACTGGCGCCCGGAGTCAAAGCAAGTCATTGACCAAGAAGGGTGAGAGTGGATTGCAACCTTGGTCTACCAGACTCCCAGGATGCTTTCCAGAGCATTCTCGTGTGACAGCGTCCTCCCTGGTCTTACCCCAAGTCCCGTGGCATCCAGTGGCAAGGCTTAGTTAGACTGGGGGATGGGGGGTGGATCATGGATGGAAGAAATACTAGCTTTCGGCAGGTGATTTCACGGAAGCATGGATTGTGGTCCTATGAGCTACAGATGGGCCAGAATGGAGAGCAGGTCTGTTTGGGTACACGCACACATGCGCACACACACAGTTACAGAAAACACACGGTTCACACAGGAATCCACCCACATGCATACAAGGCAGGCACACACACCATTCATACATACACACTTGCACATATATGCACACACTTCTATAGATATACACATCCACACTTACATGCACACACACATGTACATATTAGCACAGACACATGCAACATACAAAATTGCAACTCAGAGACATACTCTTCTACACTTATGTACACATTCCCCACATACCATATGCTGCACATATGACATGCACACATTTATACTAAAGACGAACATTCTCTGAGGCTGGGGGAGGGGAATCTGGCTTCTGATTTCAATGAGACACCATCTCTCTCCCCCCTCAGAAGGCAGGAGCAAGAAGCTGTCACAGACTCACGTGTACAAACCCATATGTGCACATGCAATCACGGAACACACACCGACCCACAGTCAGGGACACAGAACTGCAGATAACACACTGAGACACATCCACACCCAAACACACTCACTCAGGAACACACTCACACTCCTTCTAGGACACGCCTTCACACACAGGAAGATGCACATGGATCTTCACGCTGGCAAACCTCATAAACTCTCTCCCTCAATTCGCACACAGCGCCATCCACACACCAAAACTCATGCCTGGACAGACGCCCCAGGATATACTCGCGTAATATCCCTCGATGTGAGAGACACTCAGAAAGACACTGTTTCACACACTGGCTTCACTTCTGAAAATTTGGACTGAAAGTCCTCACCTGTGCCAAACCCAATGCCATCCCCCCCAGGGGTTGAGCAAAGCCTGGGCACAGTGATGGCACCCCCCTCCCCACTTGCCTTCAACCCCCGGGGAGCAAAGTCTTCTTTTCTTTTCAGCAAGGGGAAAGAAAGAAGTGGTGTGGTGGCCACGGAGGCTGAACAGAGGAGCTGGTGAAGTTAAGGAAACACTGAGGAGAGGGAGCTCCATGCATCCCACTTCTACCTACAGGGAGGAGTCCCGCAAACACACTGAAGACGGGAAGAGATGGGAGGGGGGCCCAAATCTGGAGGAGACTGAGGGAAGTTTGCAGGGGAGGCTGACCCCTCTCCCTGCTGCCCAGGTCACCAGGAACACCATGAGTGACCCCGAAGGAGTCCCCCTGCCACCCACCCCTCGCCCGTGGCCAGGGAAGCTGGAGGCGACAGAGGAGGAAGGATAATCCTGTGCTTCTGGGGGTCCCTGTCAGCCTTCACCCCTGCTCCCCAAGTCTGAGACCCGTCTGCCTCCCAGAGAGTGCAGTTCTGGGAATAAATATTCAGCACATGGTGAAGCAGGTAACCAGAAAGGAGATGCGGGGGCCGAAGGGAGGGGGGCGTGGGGGAGAGAAAAAGACAGAAAAAAAGAGATACAAAGTCAGAGACAGCGCAACAGAGATAGACACAGACACGGAGAGACAGAGAGAAGCAAACCAGAGGGAAAAGAATAGACAGAGAGAGACAGAGGGAAAAAGACAGAGAGGGAGACGGGACGACTCAGAGATACACAGACGGGCAGAGATCCTGAAGGTGGAGACACCCCGAGCCCCCGCGGCTCCCGCATTCGGAGGCAAGGTCCGCCCGGGACCCCCGGAATCTCCGCTCCCGCTCCCCCCCCCTCGGCCGGCCCCGGCTCAGTTCCGCAGCCCTCACCGCCTCCGCCGGGGCCGAGCGAGCCTAGTGCACTGTCGGCGCTCGGACACCGCTCGCGGATCCTGGGAAGCAGTAATAATAATGCCAAGAACGACCAGCGCGGAGACGCCCGGGGGTCCCGGGGCTCCTCCGCGTCCAGCCCCTCAGCCCCCGGGAGGGCGCCCCTCGGCCGGGCGCGCAGGGGAGCCGGGGGACGGGGGCCCCCGGGGGCTGCGGCGGCGGCGGTGCGGGCACCACGCCCCCCGGGAGCGCCCCCCGCGAGGCGGCCACTCACGATTTTCTCGGAGGCGCCCGCGCGGGACACGGTGCCGTTGAGCCCCACGAGCGAGGGCAGCGTCTGCGACATCCAGTTGGTGACCATGGCCATGGTGCTCAGCACCGCCCCGATCTTGAGCAGCGGCACCGACATCGCGCCCCCGCCTCATGCCCCGCGGCCGCCCGCCGCGCGTCCCTTCTCCGGCCCGCCGCCTGGCGCTCCGTCCCTCGCCACCCAGCCGCCCCGGGGGCGCGAGCGCGAGCCGGGGGCCGGGGCCGGGGCCGGCCGGGGGGCTCGCGGACGCGGGCTGCGGCTCCGCGCGCCTGGCGGGCTCCGCTTATAAAGCGCCGGCTCGGCCCCCCCACCCCCTCCCGCGCCTCCGCGCCGGGCACTTCCAGCCGCCGTGACGTCACGGCTCCTGCCCGGAGCCCGGCGGGGGCGGGGGGCGCCCAGACTGCGCCCCCCCCCGGGCCGTGCCGCCGCCCCGCCGGGACCGCCCCCTCCCCGCCCGCCCCGCGGCGGACAGGGCCCCCCGCGGCGGCGTTCCCCTCCGGCCCCACCCCCACCGCCGCGGCATTCCCAGCCCCGCCCCCCAGCGGGTTCCCCCCGCCCCCCCGGCGCCCCCCGGACGCACTCCCGGGCCGCCCTCCGCGCCCAGCCCCTTCCCGAGCCCTCGGCCCTCAGCCCCCAAACCCCGCGCTCGCCGCCGCGAGCCGACCCCGGAGACGGGCAGGGGGCCGGGGTCACAAGTCCCCACCCTCCGCGCAGGACGCCGACCCCAGCTCGCTGGGACCCGCGAGCGCAGGCGTCGGGGCCGTGGGGGCGAGGCCAGTGCGCGCCCGTGAACCGGGCGCCCAGGGTCTCCTCTGTCGAGGGGAAGGGGCTTCCCCAGTACCACGCTGGGGCCCCTTCGGGGCTTTCGGGACCAGGGAAGCCCGGAGTGACGGGTCCGGAGCCAGTAGGCGCGACTGCTTGGATGGAGGTGCGGCGGTGGCGGCGGGGGGCGGGGGGCGCGGTCGCCCGGCGGCGGGAGGATTCCCACCGCACCCAGGGGCGGCATCGCAGCCCGGGGCGGCTGAGACGGAGGAGCCAGCCTTGGGCACGCAAGTCCCCGGCGGGTCCCCGCTCGCAACTTGAACTTGGGTGGGGGCGGGGAACTGACACTTCGCACCTGCCTCCCAGCCCCAGGGCTCCGGGGTCCGCCCCTCTGCGGAGGGGGGTGCGGAGCCGCCCCCACCCGCCCGCGCACCAGCCGGCCGCGGGGGTGGCGAGGCGGCGGCGAGGAGCGCCCGGCGGGGTTTAATTTCCTCTGTTTTCCCTGCACTCACGCCCCCTCCCGGCGTCCCCGCGTCACCTCGCGCCGCCGCCCCGGCCGCCGCCGCCGCCGCCGTCGCCCGCAGCCCGCGGCCGCCGCCGTCTGGAGGCGGCGATGACTCAGGCCTTTCCCGGCCGTGGCCGCTCGCCGAGGGCTCGCCCAGGGAGACGCGCTGAACAAAGGGGCAGGGGTGTTGAGCTGCCCTTTTTTCTGAGCTTAACACGGGGAGGCAGGTGCTGACGCTCTGTGACCTCCAGCAAAGAGCTCTCCGCCTCAGTTTCCTCACCTGCAACCTGGGTGGTGGTGAGGACCCATGTACCTAATATGTGTAAAGGGCTAGGGTGTCCTGAGAATCAAGTGAGAGATTTATTGAACATCTACTATGTGCCAGGCACTGTGAACAAAAGATAAAAATGCCCGCCTTTGTGGAGCTGCTGAATGTTACATGGGGTGAGACAGACAAGAGATAGGAGAGGGGAAAGTAAAATAAGAAGGCTATGGGGAGGAAGGGGCATCCAGACTAAGTAGGAGAGTTAACTTTAGTCAGGAGGGTTGGGGAGTGACATTTGGGCAGAGACCTGAAGAAGGTGAGGGAGGGAGCCTTTGGGCTATCTGAGGGAAGAGGTCCGGACAAGAACAGCATGTGCAAAGGCCCTGGGGCAGGAACACAAGTATTCAAGGAACAGGCCAGTGTGGTGGGAACAGAGTGAGCTGCAGGAAAGTGGGGGTGGGAGGGGGAAGATGTGCTGGTAAAGTACTTTGCAGAGTGTCTGGGACATGGTGTTTCATAAGTAGAAGGTGCCATTGTTATTATTTGCGACTGGTGATGAGCTCTAAAAAATGAGATGTGTCCTTGCCTCCTTGTACTACAGCTTACGTTTACAAGTGCTGAACACTTTGCAAATGTGCTGGCTGAGCACCAGCTGCAGCCTCCCATGAAAAGTACGGCAACATCGCTATTTGCAGGTGAGGAAACTGGACTCAGAGAAGAGAGGGGACCAGGTGGAGGTGACCCAGCAGGGAAATGGAGGCCCAGGATTTTAACCCAGTCTGTCTGATTTCAGACTCCAAAACCACTGGGCTCCAAGGTCTCCCAGCTTAGAGGATTTGGAACCCACTGATGCTCGCTCTCTCGCCATGGGTACTGTAGGAAACTGCCCTCGCGGCTTCCTGTCAGGCTTCTCCAAGGAGTGGTCTACACTCACATCTGCATCTGCGGCCTCCACTTCCTCACTTCCAACCTCCTGAATGTTTCCAAACTCCTTTCACTGAAGGCAGCAGTGGCCTTCTGATTTGCCAGTCCCACAGCGTCACACGAGCCCTCAGTCTCACAGGTTAGTCTTCATGGATCATTCCCTCTTTCCTGAAAGTAATTTCTCTTTTGATTCCGGAGACACCTTATCATTTCCTAGTTCTGCCCCCACCTCTCTGGCTGCATCATCACTGTCTCCTTCCTTCTCCCTAAATGTCTACATTTCACAGGGTTGTCCTGAGTCTCCACTCCTCTCATTCTTTTTTTTTTTTTAGTATTTTTTATTTATTTCTAGGAGAAAGAGATACAGCGTGAGCAGGGGAGGGTCAGAGAGAGAGGGAGACACAGACTCTGAAATAGGCTCCAGGCTCTGACCTGGCAGTCAGCACAGAGCCCGACGCAGGGCTCAAACCCACGAACCGCGAGATCATGACTTAAGCGAAAGTCGGACGCTTAACCGACTAAGCCACCCAGGCGCCCCTCCACTCCTCTCATTCTTTATACTGTGCCTGGACCATCATACCCACTCGCAAAATTTTGGTTCTATCTGGCATGCCCCCACCTCAGGACCTTTGTACTTGCTGTGCACTGCTTGCTGTCTACTTTACCCAGAACATCATTACCACAGATACACATATAGCTGCCTCTTTACTTCATTTATATCTCTGCTGTATTATTCTGTAGGTCAGAGCCATGCCCTACCTTTCTCTGGAAGACTACATTCCCCGGGTTCCCTTGCACACTGGCTTCCTGTTAGGCTCATCCAATGGGAGGCACTGAAAGGGGACTGGAGGGTAGGGAGGAAGGGAGAGGCCAGGGTATTTCTCCCCACTCTTTCTGCTTGGGGTTGTGGTGTGTTCCAACAGTGGCTACACCCCCTCCATGGTCTGACTCCCACACAAAAGCCCCTCCGGCACCACAACACCCATTTATCAGGTCCGTCCAACAGCTTTGTACTGTGTTTTATTGCTGGATTTCTTGATCATCCCATCAGTTTGACTTTTCAACTCTTCCATCATACACTTAACCAATTCCCTGTATTAAATTTCCTCTTTTTGAAACACCTAGAGTAGTCTGTTTTCCTAACTGAACTCTGAGTGACACGGCCACTCTGAAAAGACCTTCCCCGGCCACCTCATTGACAATACGAGCCCACACCACTCTCTTTCCCTTACTCGGCTCTATTTTCTTGAACAACATTGATCATGATGGGACATCACTTTTATTTGTTATGATCTATCTCACCCATAAGACTTCCAACCTCACAAGGGTACCTATGTGCCTGTATTTTTCACAGTGAAACCCCAGGGCTTAGAATAGTGCTTGGCACATACTGCAGATGCTCAAAAGTTTTTTGTTGATTGACTGACTAAATGAATCCGCAGCTGAGGCTCCCAAAGGTAAATGTACAGCCCAGATCTCCAACTGGAGTTAAGACCCGTATGCCCATCAGCCTCTTGGGCATTTCCATTTGTCTTTCACAGAACTAACAGCACATGACACCCACCAGAACAAACTCAATCAGAAAGAAAGGCAGTTCTGGTGATGATGTGGAGAAATGGGAATCTATTGCTAGTGGGAACATAAAATGTTATGACCACTTTGAGAAATGACTTAGCAGTTTCTTAAACGTTAAGCAGAAGCTTAACATAAGACCCAGCAATTCTATCTGCTTAAGAGAAATAAGGGCATATGACCATGGAAAGACTTGAATGTGAATATTCACGTGAGCATTTTCCATTGTGAATGAAGCCATCCAAATCCCCATCAGCTAGCGAATGGATAAAAAAATTGTGGTACATCCATACAAGGGAATGTTATTCAGCAATAAAAAGGAACAAACTACAGATATACACTACAACATGGATGAACCTCAAAAATATTTTGCTGGGGCACCTGGGTGGCTCAGTCAGTTAAGCATCCTATCTTGATTTCAGTTCAGGTCATGATCGCACAATTGTGAGAATGAGCTCCCAGCATTGGGCGCCGTGCTGACTGTGAAGCTGCTTGACATTCTCTTTCCCTCTGCCCCTCCCATGCTCACGAATACCAGCACTCTCTCTCTCTCTCTAAAAAAAAATAAATAAATAAAAATAAAAATAAATATTGCTAGGTGAAAGAAACCAGATACAACAAGCCACATTTTGGATCATTCCATCCCTACAAACTGTCCAGAAAAGGCAAATCAACAGAGGCAGAAATTAGATTAGTGACTGTCTGGAACTGGGGGAGGGAGGGGGAGGGATGGGCTGCAAAGGGACACAAGGGGTCTTTTAGGGGGCCTGGGAATGTCCTAAAACTGGGTTGGGGTGACGTTTGCACAACTCTACACATTTACTAAAAAGTCACCGAACTGCACACTTAAACAGGTAGGCTTTACGGCATGTAAATTACACAGCAACCACACTGTAAGGGGAGGGGCAGTCCTCGATTTCCCGGCAAGCCCTCTCCCCTGAGGTGCCCTGCAATTGCACTGATGTGAGAATGAGTCCTTAAATTCTGTGCCCTAGTTTCCCTGCTTGCCTCACCCTGGTCCTGGCCCCAATATACCCACAGTTAGAAACTATTGGGGCGCCCGGGTGGCTCAGTCGGGTGATCGTCCGACTTTGGCTCAGGTCATGATCTCACAGTTTGTGGGTTCGAGCCCCACATAAAGCTCACTGCTGTCAGCGTGGAGCCAGCTTCAGATCCTCTGTCCCCCTCTCTTTCCTTGCCCCTCCCCTGCTTGCTCTCTCTCTCTCAAAAATAAACATTAAAAAAACCCAAAACTATAGACTGTGCCATTACCCTTCTTTCTCCTTCCCTGCTCCATCCAAACCAGCACCAATGACCCCTGATCTTGATACAGAAACATCTCCAGAAAGTATCCCTTCTTCTCCATCACCATTCTCGCTCTAAGCACTGTGTTGGAGAGTGCTGTAGGTTGAATATTTACATCCCTCACCCCCCTCCCCCGCGCCACATTCCTTGGTTGAAACCTGAACCCCAATGTGACGATATTTGAAGATTAGGCCTTTGGGAGCTGATCTGGGTGGAGCCCTCATGAATAGATTAGTGTCCTTATAAAAGAGACTTCAGAACTCTCTCTCTCCACCACTAAGGACATAATGAGAAGACACCAAGAAACGGTCCTTACCAGACACCAAATCTGCCAGCACTTTGATCTTGGACTTCCAGCCTCCAGAACTGTGAGCAACAAATGTCTGTGGTTTAGAAGCCACTCAGTCCATGGTATTCCATTAGAGCAACCTGAATGGACCAGGACCAGGAGCCACAGAAAGAAATGTTTTTTTCCCCTGACCTGAAAATTCTCAGGAGGGGAAAAAGCTCACAACTGTCAGAAACAGTAACAATAGTTGCTAAGGCTCGTTGAGTACTGATCATGTGCTAGGTATCATTTGCAGCAAGGTACATGTAACAACTCACTTAGCCCTCTGACTGTCCCTGAGTAGAAGTAGATACGATTATAAGATGACATAGGATTACAGTTCCCGTTTTTAAAATGAGGAAACAGAGGCACAGAGATACTAAACATTTCCCAAAGGCCCCCAGGATACTATCCAGACAATCAGGCTCCCGAGTCTACACAGTGCATCGTCACCTGGGCCTATTCACAGGGGAAAGAATAAATGCTGATCCCTACCTCACATCCTATGCAAAAATCAATTCCAAAAAAAAAAAAAAAAAAAAAAAAAAAAAAAAATCAATTCCATATAGATTGTCCATCTAAATGTGAAAGGTAAACACTAAATCTTTTAGAAGAAAATATAGAAGAGTATCGTCATTACTCTGTGGGTAGGCAAAGATTTCTAAAACAGGACACTAGCAAGCACTAACTTTAAAGGGGGGAAATATTATTTGAACTACATTAAAATTAATTTCTGGGGCACCTGGGTGGCATCCAACTCTTGATTTTGGTTTGGGTCATGTTCCCAGGGTCATGGGATTGCCCCACATTTGGCCTGCACTGAGCATGGTGCCTGCTTGGGATTCTCTTCCTCTGTCCCTCCCCAGCTCACACATGCCCTCCCTTCCTCTCTCTCTCTCTTTTTAAAATAAAATAACATTAAAAATTGAGAAAGTCCATTGATCAAAATGCCATTAAGAGAATGAAAAGACAAGCCACGGAGTAGGAGAAGATATTTGCAATCCTAATATCCAACAGAGAACTCGTCTGAATTTTTTTAAGATTTCTTTTTAATGCTTATTCATTTTTAAGAGAGAGAGAAAGAGAGACAAGAGTGTGAGTGGGGGAGGGGCAGAGAGAGAGGGAGGCACAGAATCCAAAGCAGGGTCCAGGCTCTGAGCTCTGAGCTGTCAGCCCAGAGCCCGATGTGGGGCTCAAACCCACAAACCGTGGGATCATGACCTAAGCTGAAACCAAGAGTCAGATGCTTAACTGACTGAGCCACTCAGGCACCTCATTTTTTTTTTATTTCTTTAAAAGTAATCTTTACACCCATCTGGGGCTCAAACCCACAATCCCAAGATCAAGAGTCACATGCTCTACTGACTGACCCAGCCAGGCGCCCCACTCATATCTTAATTTTAATTTATATAAGATATGGATAGATAGATCGAGACACCAATACAAAATCTGGATACACACATACACACACACACACACACACACACTCCTACAAATGAGTAAGAAAGGCAGGTAGCATAATAAAGCATTTCACAAAAGGGAGTACTGAGTGGTCAATAAGCATGTGAAAATGTATTTAACATTAATAGTCACAGGAAATGTAAATTGAATCCGAAACGTGCCACCACTACACACCACCCATCACAAAAGGAAAGACAGCACCCAGTGCTGGTGACAATGTGCAGCCGCTAGAATGTGCAGACGCTACTGGCGGAAGAGGAAATGGAAAAACTGAAGAGTCTTGGAACTCTGGAAAACCAGCAAGATCTCCTAAAGCCCAATAATTTCCTCCCCCAAGACGCAGCAATTCCACCCTCAGTGAATACAGCCGAGTCTCTGGATTTGCAGATTCCATACTGCCAAACTCACTTACTCACGACAATTTATTTGCAACCCCAAGATCGATACTCACGGGGCTTGTGTGGTCATCCGTGGACATGCAGACGGAGGCAGAAACAGAGTCCCCAATGCACGGGTTCTCAGATGAGATCCAACTTGCCCATACTCTGCCTTCTTATTTTAGCTCTTAAAAAAATGTTTATTTACTTATTTATGAGACAGAGAATGTGCACGAGCAGCAAGGGGCAGAGAGAGAGAGGGGGAGACAGAAAAGCCCAAGCAGGCTCTGCGCTGTCAGCACAGAACCCGACGCGGGGCTCGGACTCACGAACCCAGAGATCATGACCTGAGCCGAAGTCGGACGCCTAATCGGCACTGAGCCCCCCAGGCACCCCCTGTTTTAGCTGTTATGCCTGTAAACAAGCATCTTTTTCATACACTATTTAGTGCCAAGATTTTCACATTTTTGTGCTTTTTATTGGTGATTTCACTCTTTTAGGTGGTCCCCACGCACAGTACTAAGTAACGTCCAGTGTTCTAAGGGAAGCAGGCTGTGACGTGTCTTCAGAGAAAATACGTCTTGTCACTAAGCTTCATTTGGGCATGAGTTATAATGCCTTTGGCCATGAGTTTGAGGCTAATGAATCAACAATATATAAGAAATTAGGTGTTTTTAAACAGAAACATACATAAAACGAGGTGGCATGTTGTTTGCTCAATAAAAATGTGACCAGAGGCTTGCAGAAACCCCGCCCTGCGACGATTCAGTGCAGTGGATCAGAATTTGCTAATGCCCAAACAGGAAGGCGAACGAGAGCTCACCGAAGACAGAGCATCAGAATATTTACAGCAGCACTGCTCGCATCGGCCAGAAACTCCACCAGCCCAAACGCAGAAACCGCAGAACGAATATATCACGGTAGAGTCACATAGCGGAGCCACCAAGTGATGAAAACGACGGAGCCACAAAGTGATGAAAACGGGCAATGAAAACAAAACGGTAATATGTGGGCTCTTACAAACATAACGTTTGGCAAAAGAAGCCAGGCCCCCAAAATTACACATGTCAAGACGTCATTAAGTTATAAAGTCAGCCGGGGGCGCCTGGGTAGCTCAGTAGGTTAAGCCACCAACTTCGGCTCAGGTCATGATCTCAGGGTTCGTGAGTTCGAGCTCTGCGTCGGGCTCTGCACCGGCAGCGTGCAGCCTGCTTGGGATTCTCTCTCTCTCCCGCCCTCTGCCCCTCCCCCACTCGCATTCTATCTCTCTCAAAATACATTTAAAAAAATTTACTCAAACATATGAATTCAGGCATCAAGTATGAAAATATAAGTTCCAGGGGCACCCGGGTGGCTCAGTTGGTTAAGCGTCCGGCTTCGGCTCAGGTCATGATCTCACGGTTCGTGGGTTCGAGCCCCACGTCAGGCTCTGTGCTGACAGCTAGCTCAGCTTCGCATTCTTCGTCTTCCTCTCTCTCTGACCCTCCCCTGCTCACGCTGCCTCTCTCTCTCTCACAAATAAATAAAACATTTAAAAATTTAAAAAAAAAAAGAAAATATAAGTTCCATCTGTCTGATGTGCAGCAGGTAAAAATGACAGAACTCTCTGGTAGAAAAGCCAAATAACGCAAACCAAGCAAACCTAAGCGTCCTTTGCAATCAGCCACGTGGCCTCTATGGAGGCCATCCTGGCCCCCGGGGTATCTCATTCACACGTGAGAAAGGCACGAATTCCTGTCCACACAGCCTTGAGTGCCTCAGAGCACAAATGGTGTCAGTCTTCTAGCCTGTGCCTGCCTTCAGTGCTGGGTCTGGTGACACCAAGCCTGTGGAAATGCCGTTGAAACACGTCTCCCTTTTTTCTCCCCGGAAGACTCGGGGCCCCACACCCTTCCTGTCACTGCTTCCCTGCCTGGTTTCAGAACTCCAGGAGGTGGCTGAAAAGGAGACAGTTGTGTCCTTGTTAAGGACCCCAGGCCCCAGCGACGAGAGGCACACTCCCTCCATTCCCCAAATGTTGGATCCTCTAGGCCTCCGGCTGCCTCCAATTTGCCTCAGGCCTTGTCAGCTCCTGAGGTGACCCTGTCTTCAGGCCCTTACTCTCTCACTCCAGTGTCTTCCGTGTTATAGCCAGGGGCTCGGGCCCTCACACAAATCCAGCCCCGGCTCATTCATGGCTTTAAAACCTTATACTCCACCCACAGAAAAGCAAACAATCTGGTTTAAAAAATGGGCAAAGGAGGGGCCCGGGGTGGCTCAGTCGGTTGAGCAGTTGAGCATCCGACCTTGGCTCAGGTCATGATCTCACAGTTCCTGAGTTCGAGCCCTGCATCAGGCTCTCTGCTCTCAGCACAGAGCCTGCTTCAGACCCTCTGCCTCCCTCGTTCTCCGCCCCTCCCCCACCATCCCTCTCAAAAACAAATATTTTTAAAATAAAAAACGGACAAATGGAAGCTACACAAACAAAAAGAAACACATAAGAAGCCCAACATCACCAACTCTTTTAAAATATCTTTTTAATGTTTATTTTATTTTTGAGAGAGAGAGAGACAGAGCGTGAGCAGGAGAGGGACAGAGAGAGAGGAGACACAGAATCCGAAACAGGCTCCAGGCTCCGAGCTGTCAGCACAGAGCCCGACGCGGGGCTTGAACCCTCGAACCGTGAGATCATGACCTGAGCCGAAGTTGGACCATCAACCCACCGAGCCCCCCAGGCGCCGCACTGTGTCTTCACGAAATGCAAAGCAAAACCACAAAGAGAGATCACGTCACAACCCATCAGGATGGGCTGAAGTCAAAAAATTAGCAGCAACAAGGCGGTTGGCGAGGACATGGAGAAACCAGGACGCCCGGGCGCTGTCGGCGGGAATGCAAAATGGTGCAGCTGCTGCTGAAAACAGTGCGTCGGCTCCTCAAAACACTAAATGTGTTATTACCGTCAGATCCAGCAATCGCCCCTCTGGGCACACACCCGGGAGTGAGAAGTAAGGTCTCAAAGAAATACTTGCACCCCACCTTCAGAGCAGCATCCAAATGCAGTAGACCCACACGGTGGAATAGTATTCAGCCCTAAAAAAGGAGGGACCTCGGACACATGCTATTACATGGAGCGAGCGTTTTGAGGACACAATGCTAAGTGAAAGAAGCCATTCACAAAAAGACAAATATCTCACGGTTCCACTTACATGAAGCACCTAGAGTCCTCATATTCACAGAGACAGGAAGCAGAAGGGGGTTCACAGGGGCTGGGGGGCGAGGGGCATGGGGAGTTGTTTAAGACGGAGACTTTCCGTTTTGCAAGATGAAGAGTTCTGGAGACAGGTGGTGGGGACAGCTGCACAACCACATAAATGTACTTACCGCTAGAGAACCGCATGTTTGTTTTTTATTAAAAAATGTTTTTTTAACGTTTATTCATTTTTGAGAGACAGAGAGGCAGAGCATGGGCAGGGGAAGGGCAGAGAGAGAGGGAGACGCAGAATCCAAAACAGGCTCCAGGCTCTGAGCTGTCAGCACAGAGCCCGACACGGGGCTCGAACTCACAGCCCGTGAGATCGTGACCTGAGCCAAAGTCGGACGCTTAACCGACTGAGCCCCCAGGTACCCCCAGAGAACCACACATTTAAAAATGGGGAAGGGGTTGGGGCGCCTGGGTGGCTTAGTTGGTTAAGCTTCCAACTTTCGCTTAGGTCATGATCTCGCGGTTTGTGGGTTCGAGCCCCGCGTCGGGCTCTGTGCTGACTGCCAGCTCAGAGCCTGGAGCCTGTTTCAGAGTCTGTGACTCCCTCTCTCTCTGACCCTCCCCTACTCATGCTGTCTCTCTCCTAGAAATAAATAAAACATTAAAAAAAATTTTAAAAAATAAAAAAAATAAAAAAAATAAATAAAAATGGGGAAGGGGTGCCAGGGCGGCTCGGTCGGTTAGGCACCTGGCTCTTGAGTTTGGTGTGAGTCATGGTTCGTGGGTTCATGAGATTGAGGCTCACAGCAGGCTTCACTCTCTCCCTCTGTCTCTGCCCCTTCCCCACTCATGCTCTCTCTCTTTCAAAATAAATAAACTAAAAAATATACATATCTTTAAAAAGTAGCATAAAATATGAGGACTGATGGGTATGGGGGAGAGAGGAAGGGAGGCGATAGGCATGGAGGAGGGCACTTGTGGGGATGATGAGCACTGGGTGTTATACAGAAACCAACTTGACAATAAACTATTAAAAAAATCAAATAAAATAAAAAACAAAAAAAATGAAGAAAACACATAACACAAAACAACCGAAAAAAAAAACTAGCATAAAAAAATATGGCTTAGATGGCAATTTTTATGTTCTGTGTATTTTGCCACAAGTAAAAAAAAAAACTATTTAAACACACACACACACACACCCTTACTTAATCCTGAGAACGACCCCATGTGGGCTGTGTCACACCCTTCCACATGACCAATAGCTCACCTGGTGTCTCTCACATAGGAATTACTACATAAATTAGGAAGAGAAAGAATTGGGTTTATCATGTCCTCACCATGTATTTTTCTTGGGAACACCTTTTTCAGGGCCCAAAAGGTGAGGGGCTATTTGCCATTTCTTTCAATGGCTTCAACTGTCTTTGCCTCTTGGTTTCTTTCTTCTCACGCTGTGACTCCCTGTCTTCCCATCTGCAAAGCAGGGCTTAGATGCTAGCTGGCCGGGATTGCTACAACTATGAGCAAAGTATGAGTAAACAGACACTAAGAGCCTCCCAGGGCTCCCAAAACAGCACAGATAAGCTTCTGCGCACAGACTTCGTGGAGTCTGTTCTGACCCCCCTCTGTTCCTCCTGGTTTCTTGCTGGTTTGCGGCTGAGCGGTGGATGCATGAAGTTGTGAGATACCCCAGCCTTCCACTCAGCACGAAGACATACCCGTGTTTTCAGACGAGAGCTCCCGAAACGTGGGAACTCCTGTCACAACTCCCTTCTCCCCAGCACAGCTAGACTCAGCTTCGAGAAGCTGAATCTTCCACCCCACCCCTTATTAGCTCAAACCACCACCCAGACCTTGGTGTCTGGTGTGAGGCTCAAAATACAGAAGACTCCAAATGAAAGCATTCTAAATGTGCACAGGGTGCATGAATAAGCCAAATCAGCAAGTTACTCTCCCCAAGGCATGACACCGAGTGCTAGGGACACAGTCATGGCCCACACCCGATGCCAGGCTCATGAGAAATCCATCCATGTGCACATGGTCAGCCCATAGGGAAAGAGTCACTGTGTACACATACCTGCAGGCGTGATCATGGCACACATGTGTCCCTATGCCCAGCTCGGTCAATGCCAAGGGCGTGGTTCTGAAACACACACACACACACACACACACACACACACCCATGGACACTGCAGATGAACTCCTACAGGACCAGGGGCAGAGTGAGGCAAGTGAGATATGAGTCATTCAAATGCAGAGTTAGTTCCCATGTTTACTTACAATTTTGATATGTTTGTTTCACAGATTTTTTTACATTAATTTTGATTTTCTTAAAATATTATTTATCTTGGTTTCAGACTTTTTACAGGGAGCATCCCCTGCAGTTCTTTTTTTTTTTTAATTTTTAATGTTTATTTATTTTTGAGAGATAGAGTGTGAGACAGACAGGGGCAGAGAGAGAGGGAGACACAGAATCCGAAGGAGGCTCCAGGCTCTGAGATGTCAGCACAGAGCCCAGTGCGGGGCTCCTGCAGTTCTGCACCCAAGACTAGTGCCTCAGTGGCACCGACACCTCCGCTGGCCAGGGCACGGACACACACCAGGACATCTGCCTGCACACCTTCACCATGGCCACGGGGACACACATCATCTCCGCACAAACCTCGTTTTACCACTAGGTGTCACCCTAGCTCTTTCATCTTGGGCCCAGGCTTCACCACCCCACCTGGGACCGAGGAAGAAAATGTCCAATTCGCCTATTATCTGAGAGTCCTCAGGACCTCCTTTCACCGCCTTCTGCCTGGGACATCTGCACTTCTGGAAGGAGCCCAGGAGAACAGTGTGCTAACCCCAAACAGTGGTGCCCTATCATGGCGGAATTTGAGACACAGATGAAGAAGATGGGGTTTCCTGATGCCTCCGATCCAGGAGCAATGGCTGACTTGAAATGGGTACAGGATGGCCCAAGGGGACGGCTGTTCCCTCACCACCACCCCCCCTTTGGTGCAAGAGTCCCACTGTTTTGGAAAGAAAGAGACTCTGTGTGTGGGGGGGGGATCCACCCATTCATCCATTCAAGTTTTTATTTTAACAGATATTTGCTGAGCACCTCCTGTGTGCCAGGCTCTGTTGTAGGCACTGGAGATACAACAAAGTCCACAGTCCCTGATGAGCTGCCACTCTAGGGGGAGACAGACAATGAATGAAATAAACAGACTGTGGAGAGGTAGTGACAGGCTATGAAGAAAAATGACAGAGTAACAGCTCAGAGGGTGGCCATGGGGAGGTCATTTTAGATGGTTAGTCAGGGTGGGCCTCTTGGAGGAGGTGTCATTTAAACAGAAGGAGAGGAAGGGAACAGTTCCCAGGCAGAGGACATGGCAAGTGCAAAGGCCCTGAGGCCTGCAGTACAAACTAAACTACTCCCTCAACCCTCCCTTCCTATGGGGACCCCAGGGAGGAGATGACTTTAAATCCAGGTAGTGTCCAAAAATATAGCTAGATCTTAGGGAGGACTTCCCAGTAGTCAGGAAATGGGCATCTTTCCCACAGGGGAAGCTATATAGTAGTTTCCAGGGCATTCACAGGTCAGACACAGAACATCTGAACAGACCCTGGATGGATGGATGACTCCTCTGACAGGTGCCCACTCTCCTGCTCTCACGATCAAATCCAAACTCCTGTCTACAGCCCACAAGTTCCCACTTGGCCTGGCCCCTCCTGGCTCCCCTGGCCTCACCTCCCCCCCCTCCCCTCCACTCACTCCGCTCTCACTTCTCTCACACCAGCCTCCTTGCTGCCAGGATGTTCTCACATCAGGGCCTTTGCACTTGCTGTTCCCGCTGCCTCGAATGCAATTCTGGGTACTCAGCAGGCATTCTCTCTCACCTCCCTCGGGGTCACCTCGAGTACCACCTCCTTACAGACACTAGCTTGGGCCACACCTGCTAAAACTGCCACCCACACCAGCACTCTTTAATCCCCTTTATCCTTTGTATTATTCTTCACGCCACTTGCATTGTAGTACATATTCATTTCACTGTTGACACTGTGTTATATATTTATTCACTTCTTGCCTGTGTCTCCTGCCGGAAGATCGTCTCCTGGAGGACAGGGATTTGATAATTTGGTTCAGAGCTACATCCCCAGTGCTTACTCATGTCTGTCGATTGAATGAATAAATCAAGGATTTCTAGCAAGAATTCATGGAGCCCAGGGCCCATCAGGGACTGAGAAGGGGGCTATGGGAACAGATGGTGGGGGAGGCGGAGAGGGGACAGAGCATTCATTCTTCAGAGCCCTCCCTTCTCTGGGCCCCAGGCTAGGTGGGCACCTAGGCGCAGAGACCCGTTCATGATGCTGTAGTGCCCGTGGTGGCCGCCTGGAGGCACTGCAGCCCGCTGCAGGACGCCGCCAGCCGCAACTGATTACCTCAGTTTAGCTCTGCTCCACCCACCGTTTAGCCCCGCCTTCCTAACCCAATCTAGTCCCGCCCCCACCCAGCCCCTTTTAGCCCCGCCTCCAAAAATCCCTGTGTTAGTCCCGCCCCCAAGCAACTCCCTTCCCGACGTGGGGTCTGTAAACCCCCCATAGCACCTTTCACTGCACTCTCCTGGGCCACTAGCCAGTCTTGGCGACAGGTCAAGGAATCGAAAGTTCCCCAGGAGCTAGCAGGGGTGTAGGGAGGCAGGAGGACCCCGAGGTGGGGGTTCCCCGAGATCCTTCTTGGAAGCCAAGTTCACCTTCACTCCTGGTTCGTTGTTAACCAGCATTCTCTCACCCTTCGGGCTCTTCTGGTCTCTCTTTCCTTCTCTCTGGCTGACATATCAATTGAGTATCTACCGTGTGCAGACTGATGCCAGGCACTGAGCACACTTCCCTTCCCAGCCAGGATGTGGGTCCCAAGGACCCCACAACCTCTCCTAGAGGCCTGGAGATCCCATTTAGAGTCTGACCTCCATCCCTTCCAACGACCCCTGGGGTGGGTCTCAGGGTCTGATTCCTTTCTTCCTTGACCAGGAAAGAGAAGGTGCCAGCACTATTTTCCCTCTGAGCTTCTACCTCAAAAACTCTTCTAGTTTTGACCCAGCCACTGCCCCCACCCATGGAGTGGATTATTAAACAAGAAAGTAAACGTGTGGGCTCAGGACCCGTACCGCCGTGGGTCAATCCTAGCTCTGTCACTCCTCAGCTCTCTGAGCTTGACATAATAACTTCACTTTTCTATGCCTTGGTTTCCCCATCTGTAAAATGAAGGTAGCAATAACATGCACTAGTAGGTAGGTGCCAGGAGGTTGTTAAACGCCTTCGCTCATGTTGTGTGCCTGAAACAGCGCCCAGCACATAATAAACACTTAATAAATGTTAGCTGGATTATAATTATTATTTTAGATTCCCGCTTCCCTCTGAGCTCCTGCAGATCTGAGAATGTGAGGGGGCTCCCACCTCCAAGATGGAGGAGGAAAGAGATTTCCTGATAGCTGAAGAACACGGGGACCCCCTCCACATTTTGCAAGGCCCCTCAAGCCTGCCCAAGAGATGGGGGTACTGTGGAGAGGAAGGCTTGCTTCCATGAAAGCATGAATGGAGTTACAAGGCACCAGCACACACATACGCACATGCACACAGATGCATGGATGCACACATTTGCACACACAGCCCTTGCTTTTCACTCTCCTTTTAGAGTGATTTACTCAAAGGCGCAGAATAGCACAGGTCACCCCAAACTCTTGCACAGCCACACACCTGGTCACACACGTTTTGTACAACCCCCAGGCAGATGGACAGAATCAGGACACACACAGACCTTTACCCACAGCTTCAGCTGCCCAGATATGGCCAGGATTAACACAATCCTCACTCACTCTCATACCGCCAGTCACACGGACGCACAAGTCCAGGGGGCAGGCTCACAAGCTTCACACTGTCACATCAACCCTCCCGCCACAGCCTCCCACTGTCACACACAGACTCCCCCTCACGTACAAACACCCTCCTCCATCACACCCCCAACTCATGCACAGCCCAACACACAAACTCTCAGTCACACCGTGACACAGACACACACGTTTACCCAGCACTCCTCCGACACCTCACACACGTCCCCATCAGTCACTCACACGTGAGCCCCACCCCCTTCCCCACATGGGGGTGCAGGTGAGGAGTGGGCTGCAGAATTTGGGCACCTCCTGCCATAATGGGGGGCGTGAGGGGGTAGGCAACACCCCAAGGCCCCCTGAAGTTGCCCTTCCAGCCCCACTCAGCTCCAGTGAGACGGCGCGTGTGGGCTCCGGCTCAATGAGAGGTTGAGAACCCTGAAGCTGGGGTCACACTGTCCCCCAAGCCATGGCAGCTTGAGGCTGGATGTGAGGCCCCTCTTCTTTCCCCCTAAAGCCAGGGTGCACATCTAGCCCCTCCCCCGCTGCGACCCCCGCCCCTCTCAACCCCGGGGGGGGCTTATGGAACCCCAAACCGCATTTCTGTCGGGACCCGTTCAGACCCTCGTCCCTCCTGGAGCCCCTCGCGCCTGCACCTGCCCGCCAGGCCCCTACCTGTCCGGCGAGGCCTGAGCACAGCAGCAGCAGCAGCAGCGGCGGCGGGACCGTGAGCGGCCACATGACGCGCCCCCGGCCCGGCGTCCCGTCCCCCCGCCCGCCCTGGCGGCGCCTGGGCGCGGGCGAACGCCACCTTGCGCGACCCCGCCCGCCCGGCCGGGGCGACCCTCGCCGCCGCCTCCCCCGCCTCGCCGGCGGCCGGGATTCCGCCCCACCCCCGCCCCCCCTCGCGCGCTCCTAGTCTTTGTTGCGGGCTCCGCCCCCCGCCCCGCCCCCAGCTCGTCGGCGGGCGCGGACCCAGCGTGGGTCTGGGGGCGGGGAAGGGGGAGGAGCTGGCACCGGGGAGGAGAGCTGCGGACACGGCCCCGCAGTCCCCTGGGCCGGGTGGGGGAGGGCCACGGGGATGGGGGAGGGGGTTCCGTCACGTGTTTGTAAATTTCACCCTCCCGGGACGTTTCCCACGGAGAAAATAGGGGTGGGTGGGGTCAAGGGGCGGGGGCAGTGAGAGAAGGCCTGGCAACGGAGAAGAGAACGGGAGAGAAACTGAGGCAGAGCCTGTGAAAGGGAACGTGGAGGGACGGGGGTCACTGCCGGGCCAGGGGAGGTGAGACCGAGACGGAAGGCGGCGTGAGAGACAGACGCAGGGCGGGAGGCCGTTGGGCCTGGGCCGCTGGGGACCGACCGGGAGGGCCGGGCCCCCGAAGCGCGCGACCTCCCACCTCGTGCTCCAGGCCCCCCTTCCTCAAAGTCTCCCTTCCCCGCCACACCCGAGAGTCTCTCACTCCCTTCAGTGGCCCAGGACGGGAGACCGAGCCCCAGACCCCGAAAGGACCAAAATATTCACGCGCCTCCAACGAGGACATTCGCATATGAAGGGCGTCGTTGTCCAGCCTCCAGCCTTTCCCGCCTCCCCCTCGTCTCCGCGTTCATTCGCCTTCCCTCTCTTAGTCAGTGGCTTTTTTGGTGGGGGGAGCAAGCCAGTCAGGTTACGGGGAATCGGCTCTAGCACAGGGGGTGCGGAGGCCTGGCACTTCTCTGACGCTCCTGTGTGCCAGGCAGGTAACGCACCACGGATGGTTTTGTCAAAGCAAGAAGGAGGTTTGTGTCCAATGGACCGGGGTTTGAGCCTGGTTCTGCCACTTCTTGGCCACGTGACCTTCGGCAAAGAGCTTTCCTTGTCTCAGGAGACCTGTTTGCTCCTGGAACTGTGACGACACACCTGTTAGGACAGGGCACCCAGCCAGCCCTCACACCCCAAGAGCGGTACCACAGGTGGCCTGGAGTGGAGGAAACTGGCCACGGGCGTGGGACGCAGAACGGAATCTGAGCCAGGGAAGGCATCTCATCCATCCCTCTACCTCCTCTTCCCAAATGGGAGATTGTTGGGGCGCCTGGGTGGCTCAGTCGGTTGAGTGCCGGACTCTTGATTTGGGCTCAGGTCAGGATTTCACAGTTCATGAGTTCAAGCCTTGCATCTGCTGTGGTTAACAGTGGGGGTGGGAGGGGAGGCCCTGCATGTCCCCTTACGAACAATGTCCTCTGTGCTCATGTCATTGTCATGGTCAAGCATGGCCTGTGCTGTGTAGTTGACCGTTGGCCAGCATGCCCTTACGTCCATTCCCCCTCCTTCCCCGGCTCTTCTGTTTCAGGGGTGTGGCCTCTGCAAACTACATTTCCCAGGCTCCCTTGCATCTGGGCTCAGCCAGTGCGGTGGGGAGAAGCCAGAGTATTTCTCCCCCTCTCTCTCCTTTCAGTGTTTCTGGCAGTGGCTGTCTGTCTCGTCTGGGGTCTCAGCCCTCCTGGGACCTGAGTCCCCATGGTGGTGCAGCTCCCGTCGGGTGGTGGCAGGTTCTGAACTCTACTGACTACTTTGTCCCTTCAGCTACTTCAGCTCTTGGGAAGATGGGGGCTTGCTACTCACTCGAGTCAATTCTCTTCTCCCATTTACTCTTTTAAAAAAAGCTTCACTGGGGCGCCTGGGTGGCTCAGTCGATTAAGCGGCCAACTTCGGCTCAGGTCATGATCTCACGGCTCATGGGTTCGAGCCCTGCATCAGGCTCTGTGTGGACAGCTAGCTCAGAGCCTAGAGCCTGCTTCTGATTCTGCGTCTCTCTCTCTCTCTCTGACCCTCTCCTGCTCACGCTGCCTCTCTCTCCCTCTCAGAAAGAAATTTAAAAAAACATTTAAAAAAATAAAAATAAAAATAATTTAAAGCTTCACTAACCTCTCTGTGGCTAAGTCCCCGCGTGAAATTTTGCTGTTGAACCACCTGGTGTGAGCTTGGTTTTTCTGACTGGACTCTGGCCAATACATTCGATGCTGTGGTCAGAGCCACAGCTGTAGCCACTAGCAATCTGTGTCCTGATCGCCCTGTGGTCAGGGTCCTATTGAACTGGGATCTGTGCTGCCACCAGCATCCTGGTTCTACCGGGGTCAGCTTTGTGGTCAGTTCTGTGGTCTCTACCGATCGTTCCTGGTTGTGTCGTCGTCAGCGTGGTGGGCAGTTTCCGGGCTGCAATGTGCTCAGAGTCACAATCACCGTCCTGGCCATGCTGTTGTCATTGTTCTGCCCTTGCTTTGGACAGTGACCTGGCCATGCTGTGGTCAAAATTATGATCAGGTCACGCCGTGACCAGGGTCATACTCAGTGTCCTGGTTGTACCGTTGTCAGCTTCAAGGCCAGCCCCACGGTCAATGCTATGATGTGCATGGTGTGTACCTTTCTGTGTGGCCCGGGAAGTGATCAGAACTGTGGGCCGTCACTGAAGAGATACCAGCTTCTTGAGACCCCATGCAGCAAAACGGATGGCCCAGGTGGCTCAGGGTCTGGCTCTGGACAAAGTCCACTCCTCTCCACAATGTATGGAGGCAGGACAAAGGAACATTGGGTCCCTGCCAACACTCACCAGCTCACCATTGGCTTTTCCTAATTGGTGCTTGGGCAGCCATTGGCTTTACTGTCTTGCGACCCCTTTCCTGTGTCTAGCCAGAGGAAGAAACATCCAGACCTTTGTTTTCCCATACTCTGCACGGGGCCTGACACAGAGATGATCAAGAAGAATTTAATGAGTGAATGAATCTATGCCATGCAGGTCTATACATGCCTTTGCTCTTGCAGATCCCTCTATGTACTCAGAGGTCATTTGGTAACAAGTGGCTGAAAGGCAGCTAGAACTGTCTTAACAAAAAAAAAAAAAAAAAAAAAAGAATATCAGTTCACACAGCTGGAAAAAAAAATCCAGGGGTGGTTGAATCCAGGCATGGCTGGATCCAGGGGTCCTGTGGTGTCATCAGGATTCTGTCTTTCTCCATTTCTCATCTCCAAAGCTGGGTTATTTGCTGTGCATCTTTCCCTTCTTGTCAAATCCGCATAGGCAACCGAGGGTCAGTCCTGCTGGGGACCCTTGGGAGAGAGTGTAGAATCAGTTGTCTTGCTTGAGGGCAAGGGAGGTGGGTGTTCTGTTCTCCAGGTCCAGCGTGTCACTGCGTGAGGGCTGTTCCCAGGGGTGCCCACTCTTTGGCATTTCTGGCCTGGCCAGTGTGTGAACTGAGCCCTGAGGCTGGCAGAAGTGTGCATAGAAACATATCGCAGCCAAGGGGATATGGGCAAGGCACTGACATCATCTGCCTCTGTCCCACTTTTCAGATGGAGAGATCAAGGTTCAGAGAGCATAGGACACTGTGTGACAGCCACAGAGAGTACGTACAGCAGAGGTAAGACCACAATTTGGTTCACGTCTGACTCCAGACGTCAAGTTCTTTTTTTAGTATTTAAAAAAAAATTAATGTTTATTTATTTTTGAGAGAGAGAGAAAGCGCAGAGGAGGGGTAGAGAGAGAAAAAGACACAGAATCCGAAGCAGGCTCCAGGCTTCGAGCTGCCAGCACAGAGCCTGATGTAGGTCTTGAACTCATGAACCATGAGATAATGACTTGAGGCGAAGTCAGACACTTAACTAACTGAGCCCCCCAGGCGCCCCTGACATGCGGTGGTTGCAAGGGAATACCCAGGCCAGACCCTGTGGTCTTACATGGCATCAAGAAGGCCTGGCCCCACTCGGGTGAATCAAACATGCAGCTACATGGGCGTCATTCCGGTGCCCTCCAGGTCCAGGGCCCAATCCCACACCTCCGAGTGCTCACGCAGAATGGAGCACAGCCCTCCTTCTGTGTCCCAGGAGAGGCTCCTGAGGTCTCCCTCAGCCCTGGGGGTCCCGCGGACGACCTCCCTGGCTCAGTCCCTTTCTTTCGCTTTCTTGGGCATTTCTCACCCAGGAGCTGCTGCCAGCTACTCCCTCCCTTCCAGGCTCCACACAGACACACCCGCAGGCAGACTCACCCACACATGCGCACACCCACACACATGCAAACACACCCATACATTTACACACATGCACGTGCGTGCAAACACACCCACACATTTACACACATGCACACATGCGCGCAAACACACCCACACATGCACACGCACTGAACGACCTAGCTGTGGGAATAGGAATTTGTCCCCAGTTGCCCAGACTGGCGCACAGTCACCCAGGGACCCCGTATCGTGATATGCAGTCCAGGCACATCACACCCAGACAGAGCAAGTGTCACCCAGAACGAGCACACACAACCACACGCAACACAGCCAGATACACACATCCCAGGCCCAAGGGCCCACAGAAACACACACCCGCTGTCAGAGGGGGAAGAACATCGGAGGCGAACCAGCCACAATTACCCAAGAACAGGCTCTCATGAGTACACTTGCCCAACACACACGGTAGACCCCCCGACACACAAAATACACAAACCCCACAACTCAGGCACACAGCTCACGCACACAGACCCCTGGCATGGACACGCCGTTCACCCACAAATCCCTTGTTTATCACCCACAAATCCGCGGCTTGGCCACGTGAAGACAAACACCCCACAGGCCCGCAGTCCCGTGCGGAGACCCGTGAAACAGGCACACGGTTCGCACGAACCTACCTGGTGACTCACAAAACAGGTAGTTCGTACACAAGCACACATGCGCGTCAGGGGCAGACGGCTGGTGCCGGACACACCCACAGACCTACGCTGCACACCCAGTCGCACACGCAGGGGCGCAGCACAGGCACACGGTTCTCACACACACACACAGACCCACAGGGACCTACAGCGCGCACAGACGCCCTCTGACACGCAAACCCCAGGCCAGGGCAGCGTGGGAATGAGGTTGTGGGAAGGGGGAGGTGGACAGAATGACTAAGGAGGCCTCTCTAGGGGAGGAGGGGGGAGGAGGACGGGTGGGCCTGTGTCCAGCGCATGTGGTTCCCATTACCGGCCTGGGAATTGAGGGATGAGCTGGCGGGACAAGGAGACCCAGAATCGCTTCCCAGCCCTGCCAAGCCAGCAAGAAGCGAGGCCCTAATCCGAGGTTACACGCCCGGAACTTGGCTCAGAATCACAGCAGCTCCTACCAAGAAGGGTCTCTACCCCGAGCCAGGCCTGGCTGGGGCTCACTTCAACCCCTGCAACAGCCCTGGGAAGGGTTTCACAGGAGAGGGAAGTGAGGGGCTCAGAGAGGTTAAGCTTCTTGCTTGAGGTCACACAGCTAGGAAGTGGAATTCAGGTCTCTGTGCAGCCCTGGCTCCTGCCCCAAAGTAGATGCAAGACTTCTCCGCTCATCCACAAGTCGAGACAGGGCACTCGCTCTGGGCCTAGCCTGCGCTGGATTTGTGGCTATAAACCAGAAAGTCCCTGCCCTCACATAATTGAGAGCTTGGTGCATGAACAGATGGGCAGAGTTCTCTGAGCATGTTTTGGAGAGCCCTGATGTAGCCCGGGGGTAGGGTGGTTCAGAGCTAAAAGCTGAGTAAGAACTGGCAGGGCTCAGTGGGCAGAGAGGAGAGCAGATGCAAAGGCCCTGAGGCAGCAAAGCACAGGAGGTTAGCTCTCCTGGTGAGAGATGGTGACGAGTGAGGCCAGAGCTGCCAGGTAGAAAGACTTGGACTTTAACTTGAGGCCACCAGGGAGCCTTGGGAGCCTGGAAGACTGGTGAGGGGAAAGGGGTATAGTGTGGTTTGGGCAGCCAGCGTGAAGATCGTACCCAGGACAGCTGAAGAGGTACCTTCACACATAACCATAACCCAGAATTTCCACTCATGTGTATTCATACACCCCAGACACATTCATCCTTGTGCACAAAGACACATGCCAAGATGTTTGAACAGGAGCCAAATGGAAAGCACCTAAAAGTCCGTGAGCACCACACATAACGATGCTGAGGAAAGCACTTACAAAAACAGGACTAGAAAAACTGGTGTCTGCACGCAGAAGCGGCAAAAGCCTCTGGCTGAGCTCACAGAGCAAGTTGCAAAAGCATCTTCAATATTGTAGCAGTTAGAGATAGTTTAAAACCTGCCAAACTATGTGCATGGCCCATGGATACAGCCCCCTGTAGGCAGTAAACACCAGGAAATACTCTGCGGACAGAAATCCCCACACTCAAGGGAAGAGAGAAACAGGGCATCGTGTTTAATGGGGACAGAGCTTCAGTTTGGGAAAAGGACTTGGATGGAGGTGATGTTTGCACAACAGTGTGAATGTGCTTAATGCCACCAAATGAACACTTAAAAATGACTTAAAGCGGGGGGGCACCTGGGTGGCTCAGTCGGTTAAGCGTCCGACTTTGGCTCAGGTCATGATCTCACAGTTCGTGGGTTCGAGCCCCGTGTCGGGCTCTGTGCTGACAGCTAGCTCAGAGCCTGGAGCCTGTTTTAGATTCTGTGTCTCCCTCTCTGACCCTCCCCTGCTCACGCTGTCTCTCTCTCTCTTTCTCTCAGAAATAAAAACATTTAAAAATTTTTTAATGACTTAAAGGGTAAATTTTATGTGAGGTATATCTGACCACATAAAACATTTTTTTTAATTTTCCATACTCATTTACCCATAGTGGGGAAAAGAAAGGCAGATGATGGCACAAATGTATACAGCGGCATCAAATGTGTGTATGGTGTTTTGTTTTTGGGGGTGGCTGGTGGGCACGTGTTTATTATGAAATTCCTGCTCTATGTATTTTTTATAATGGCAACACTTTATAGCATTTGCCACATGGTGGACATTGCTCTAAGTGGCCTTTTTATAGGTAATTTAACCCTCACACAACCTGATGCTTAGATGCTCTCATTCACCCCACCATCACATATGTGGAGACTGTGGGTCACAGTGAAGGTCAGTGAAGGTCACACGTGCCCCATTGAAGGAGCTGACACTGGACCAGAGGGTTTGGCTCCAGGCATGACACCGCACTGCTTCCGTACACCTTCCATGTCTCCCTCATTGGCTTTGCAACACTAGAAATGTACCCAAGAAGTTGTGGTGTCTCAGACGGGTCATGGGAAGGGAGATGAGGAACTTTCTGGAGTGCTGGAAACAATCTGTATCTTCTTTAGGGCATGTAGACAGTTGTCAAAATTCATCAAACAGAACAGCTAAGATCCATGCATTTTATCATATATTGCATGCCTCTGTGCAAACAATTCTTTGAAGCCCATTATTATTATTTTTTTTACTAATCTCTACATGCAACATGGGGCTCAAACTCATGACCCCACAATCTAGAGTCACACGCTCTTCTGACTGACCCTGCCAGGCACCCCCATGCAAACACATTTTTAGAAAGAAACATACCCAATCCAGCAATTCCACTTCCGAGTATAGGTTCAAAAGAATTGAAAACAGGGTCTTGAAGAGATATTTGCAAACCCATGTTCATAATAGCAGCATTATTCACAGCAGCCAAGAGTTGGAAGTAGCTCAAGGGTCTACCAATGGATGAATGGATACACAAGATGTGGTATGTCCATTCAAAGGACTAGGATTCAGCCTTAAAAGAGAGGAAAATTCTGACATACTTTAAGTACCCTTGAGGACATTATGTTCAGTGAAATAAGCCAATTGCAAAAGAAAATACTGTATAATTCTACCTATATGAGGTCCCTAGAATAGTTGAAATCATAGACACCAAAAGTAGATGGTGGGTGCCAGGGGCTGGGAGAGGGGAATGGGAAATTGTTTCATGGGGACCGAGATACAGTTTTGCAAGATTAAAAAGTTCTAGAGATCTGTCACACAGCAATGTGAATATACTTAACAGTAATGAAGAGTACACTTAAAAATGATTAAGATGGTAAATTTTATGTTTTTTAACACAAAAGTAATGAAATAAAATAAGAAATATATCAAGGAAGGGGAAGCATGTATAGGGATGAGACCAGCTTGGAACAGACGGTAACAGCCTCTCGAGACCAATCTGGTCCTCGGTTTGCTCAGTGTCCCCTGTCTCCCTAGGATCTCCCCAGTCCCTCGAGGTACAGACCCACCCTCTCAAAAGAAAACTCTGGTGTCTGGGCTCCCTGACACAAGGGCGCACACATCCGCTCTTGTGGGGACAGGCCCTTGTGAGTCTGCATGGCACGTGCGTGTTAGTGAACCTGTACCTTGTTGTCAGTGAGAAGCCACACAGCACCCTCCCTCTCTCTGTTTGAGCCTCTGCTTCAAGGATGCCTCCTCCACACAGCCTTCCCTGACGACCATGTCTCAAAGAATACCTTTTCTTGTCCTCCTTTCTGCCTTCTTTTTCTTTTAATGTTTATTTTTGAGAGAGAGAAAGACAGAGCATGAGCAGAGGAGGGGCAGAGAGAGAGGGAGACACAGAATCCGAAGCAGGCTCCAGGCTCTGAGCTGTGAGCACAGCGCCCAATGTGGGCCTCCAATCCATGAACATGAGACCATGCCAAAGTCTGATGCTTAACCGACTGAGCCACCCGGGCAGCCCTGCCTTATTTTTCTTCATAGCACCACTTGGCATGTCACATGGGCATTGCTTACTGCCTGTTGCCCCCACTCAGTGCAAACTCTCAAGGGCAGAGACCTTTGTTATATTCCCTGCTGGACCACCAGACCCTGTAATAGTACCTGGCCCACAGCAGGTGCCTCAACGGATGGATGAATGTGCGGTGTGGGGGAGGGGATCTCGAAACGTCTATGACGCCAGTTTAGCTGGGCCTGTGCACGTAGTTCGTGCTGGTGGCATGTCTCCCTGTGTGGGCCTGTGTGTCTCTCTGCCTGCCTCGCATGCATCAGACTGCGGGATACAGCAGTTCCCCGTTCTGACAATGGGGGTCTCAGCTGTGGCTGCACATCTAAGTGTGGGTTTATGAACATGATTCTGTGTGTGTGTGTGTGTGTGTGTGTGTGTGTGTGTGTGTGTAGGGCTTTGGCTGTGTGTCCAGGCACAACTGGGTGTGTGCAACTGCTTGTGTGGCCTGCTAGGTGTGTCAGCACGTCTGGATCTAGTCAAAGGTATAGGGCTGTGTGTAACATGGGGCTGCCTCTCTGTGTCTGCCTGGGGACCTGGGGTGGGATGGTCTGATCCTGTGGGCCCTTGGTCCGTGTATGTCAGTGAGCATGAATCTCCCTACTGCTGTGTGCGTAAGTGTGAAATTCGCGACTCCACCCACCGCCTACAACCATGTACGAAGCCACAGGAGGCTCTCACACTGGCCGCCCTGCCCCACCCCCAGTTCAGAACACTTGTGCTCAGGATGCACAAGTGCTGTGATTAATTATGGCCACTGAATATGCAAATCAGCTTGGGGGCTTTCCCAGCAGCCGCCTGGGTGCCGGCGGTGACGCTGGGTAAATACGCAGAGCTGAGTGTGTGGCCCAGAATTCCCTCCTTACACCTTTGTCAATTACCTTAATTTAGCAGGGCTGAGATTCTAATTCTTTAACCAGCTTTTAGCTAATTAAAGAGTACTCATTACACTATTAATTGTTCCTGCCTTCCAAAACACCTGCACCAGGGTGGGACTGGAGTTGCAAAACCAGAGGCCGGCTGACTTGCATTCGTAAACCCTGGGCTGTGTATTAGATGCAATTTTTTAAAACAATGGGAGAAAGTGCCCCTAAAGGAGAAGATGGCTTTTTGTTTAGCAAAATCTCTAGCTCTAGACTCTGGTCAAGTTACTCTCTCTGTTCCTCAGTTCCATTAGCTAAAAAATGAAGATAATAACAGAACCTTCCTCAAAGGTTGTGATGGAAATACATAAATTCATTCAGGGAAAACGTTTGATGGGCAGTGCCTGGCATGTAGATACTCAGTGCATTTATTAACAGTATTGGTTGAGCTAATCATGGATTGTATGCGTACGAAGATGTGGTCTGTAAGAAATGATGTGAATAGTTCCTTGTAAGAAGGTGAGACTGGGAGCCCCGGTGGCTCAGTCGGTTAAGTGTCCGACTTCAGCTCAGGTCATCACCTCTTGGATCGTGAGTTCGAGCCCCATACCGGGCCCTGTGCTGGCAGCTCAGAGCCTGGAGCCTGCTTCAGATTCTGTGTTTCCCTCTCTCTCTCTGCTCCTCCCTCGCCTGTGTTCTGTCTCTCAAAAGTAAATAAACTTTAAAAATTTTTTAAAAAGAAAGTGAGATAAAAAAAGTTTTTGAGAGTGCATGATGAGAGGGGGCAGAGGGAGAGAGAGAATCTTAAGCACTCCCCATGCCCAGCATGGACTCCAACGTGGAGCTCAATCCCACGACCCTGGGATCATGACCTGAGCCAAAATCAGAAGTTGGATGCTTAAGCAATTGAGCCACCCAGGTGCCCCAGAAAGCGAGATAAATTTTATCTAAGTGTAGACAGCCTTAGAGGAAGGGAGTGAAGAGGCTAGACAAGAGGTGGCGTCAGGGAGGGAAAGACGGCAGAGGGCAACAGAATCCTGGGAAATCCAGACTGGGGGAGAACACACCACCAGTGACAAATTTACAGAGGTGGGGACTTTTAAGAACAAAGATATACCAGGGGCCCCTGGGTGGCTCAGTCCGTTGAGCGTCCGACTTCGGCTCAGGTCATGATCTCACGGTTCGTGAGTTCGAGCCCTGCGTCGGGCTCTGTGCTGACAGCTCAGAGCCTGGAGCCTGCTTCACATTCTGTGTCTCCCTCTCTCTCTGACCCTCCCCTGCTCATGCTATCTCTCTCTCTCTCTCAAAAATAAATAAAACATTTTTAAAAAAGAACAAAGATATTCCATATTAAATTCTAAGTTGTTGACTTTGCTGCAATGGGACCTCCCAGTTTGCACATTCTTACATGCTGACCTTTAGTAAAAGTTGGATTCATTTGCTGGATTAGTCAGGATAATTAATAATAGCTGCTGTAATAAGCAACCCTTAAACATCTCAAGGGCTTAAAGCAATCAAGTTATTGGTTTCATGGACATCTCCTTGTAGTATTCCTCCAAGCAGTAGCTCAGGGAAGTTGGCTCCTTTCTAGTTCCATAGGAGATACCCCCATCTCCCTGACAGATGTGACCTCCAATGTCAACATGGACTGAAAGAGCTCAGTGGATCAAGCCTGAGGTTTTATGGTTACCCGCATCCTACTGGCCAAGACCCAGGCACGTGCCTCAATCTAACTGCAAGGGAAGCTGGGAAATGTGTTCTCAATTAGGAGTTCTCAGGAAGAGGAAAACACATAGCATTGGTGTTACCATGTGCATTCTTGAGTTAAGGATGTTTGGAAGAGAAACTAAATGGGAAGGAGGCCTGGGTGTACATCTGGGTTTATATAACAGTGTGATAAAATCAGCAAAAGCAACAAATCAGGAGAAGAGGGAACCAAGGGACACATCATCTTTTCAAGAGTCTTCATTTGTCTTTGAGGGTTTCTGGGTTCTTCACTCTGCGGGGGATACTTCCCCAAATGTCACATGGCCTTTCCTCTCAGCCTTCAGGTCTCTCTGCTCAAATATTACCTCTTCAGCGAGGTCTCTCCTGACCACCTTATTTCAAGTTTACACTACCCCATCACTCTGTAACTTGTCTGATTTTCCTGAAGTCACATTATAGAGCTATACATCTGTCTATTCTATCTCCCTCAGGAGTAAGATTCCCTACATCTCTCTTCTACCCTAGCATTTGGAATGATGCATGGCCCCGAGGAAACAATCAAGAGAATAAAACAAGCAAGTAAGTAAATGAATGAATGAGTGAATGCATCAATCAACCTCTGAGCCCCAAAATTCTTCATAGAGTTACAACCCACTAATGTTTATTGAGTGCATGAGGGAATCCAGGGCAAGCATTCAGGTGGCCTTGTGGGGTCTGGTGGCAGAGATAGTGGGGTAAGCCCTGGCTTTGGGGGAGACCATTCACCCCAACTTGAAACCTATACCTACCCAGTCCCACCTGATGCAACTCAACTCACATGGGCCCTCCATCACTCCTAACTCAATTTGGCAATGTCCATCAACCAACAAATGGATAAACAAAATGTGGTATCCCAGACAGTGGAATATTATTCAGCAATAACGAGGAATGAAGTTCTGATGTGTGCTGCAGCATGAACCTTGAACCATTAGGCTAAATGAAAGCAGCCGGGACCAAAGGGCCACATATTAAACGATTCCATTTATATGAAATGTCCAGATCAGGCAAATCCATAGGGACAGAAAGATTAGTGGTTGCCTACCACTGAAAGGTTTGGGGGAAATGGAAAGTGACTGCTAATGGATACAGGATTTCTTTTGGAGGTGATGAAAGGTTCTAAAATTGATTGTGGTGATGGTGGCACAAGTCTGTGGATGTACTAAAAACCATTTAATTGCATACTTTAAATGGGTGAATTGTATGGTAAATGAATTACATCTCAATAAATCTACTTTAAAAAACCTCAGCCCAACATCTAACCCCCAATTCAAGCTACCTCAAACCCAACTCATATCTTAACTGATGCCATCTTGACTTACCAGACTGCCAATCCTCACTCCCCATTCATAGCAACCCCTACTTAGCTCTACTCAGTCCATCCTACCTCCCAAATCAACCCTAGTTCGTGTCAATTCGACCTCCAACTCCAGACCCTTATGTCAATCTAACAATTGCCCAACCTCCAATTCAGCAGATCCAATCATTAATCCACTGTGAACTCACTCAGCTCCCTCCAAACCAGCCTCCAATTTGACTCATCTTCAAGCCATTTTCAACATAACTCGACCAACCCCTACCCCCTAACATCCAACTCACCTTGAGGCTCAACCTCTACCTCAATTCTCTCTCCCCCCAACTCATTTCCTGACTTGCCACCCAGAACTTGGACTTCCAGTCATTTCATCTCAAACCCAACCCACATCCCATGTCACCTCTTGATCCATTCCCTCACCCTCAGCTCAGCCAATGACTCTAGGGCTAAATCCACCAGGGAGATCTAGCTATCCTCCCCACCCCCCACCCCCACTCTCTTTCTTAAAGTTTGATGTCTTCCTAATAGGTTCACAATTTTTTTCAGCTTTATTGATATAGGACTGACATACAACATTGTGTACGTCTAAGGCATACAACCTGCTGATGTGATACCCTTGTATACTGATTGCAATCATGGCATTAGCTAACAGCTGCATCACAACACATAGTTAACATTTCTTTTTTGTGCTGGAAACATCTTAGATCTCTCTTAGACATCCGGTGATTTTTTCACTTTTCTTCTAGGGCTCTGAAACAGACCCATCATGTCCGGTGAGTACCATTATAATTGGTTTCCCCACCTGCCCAAGCCACCTCTACCAAAAGACACAATGAAGATAGGTGGTGGCAGATATCTCAGGTGAGACAAGAGCCTGACCTTGAAGATACAGGCGGCACTAGATGAAAGACACAGGGACACAGTTCACTGGTTTATTCTCAGACTTGAGACGCCAAATATGCCCTATGGCCCTGAAGGGGTGGGGATCATGCTAGAATCTCTCTCATCATATCCCAGCCTTCCCTAAAGGAGGAAGCAGATTAAATATACAACAGAGGGGATTTTCCCTTTTACTACAGACCCAGGTATAAATAGGGCAGCACCATTAGGATCCTGATTCACCCCCACCATACCACCTGGCATGGCAAGGTGAGTTTGGGGAGATATGGGTGGGGGAGTATTCAGAGCTGGGCTGAGGCAACGGAAGGAGCACGTAGCTCAGTCCAGGGAAGCCCCTCTCTTCCCTCTGTAGCCTGACTTCAGCTCCTTCACTGTGAACCCACCTGAATATAGGAATGTGTGAAGGGGTCCCAGCCTGGGATCAGGAGACATCCAGTGCTTAACTATTGGAAAGGGTGGCACCACCGTGTGTTGGGGGCACTGACCGAGGAATGGGGAGGCAGGCGTGGGGGGCATCCATCAGCTCTGAGTTAGAAGTTCATTGCATGGGGCCTCAGGGGTGGGGAGCTGAGGGCTGGGTAGGCAGGCAGAGCCAGACTACAGTATGTCAGCCGCGGTGCAGTGAAGGGAGGCTGGACTCGGGCCGGGGGAGTGCAGTCCCCAGCCCCCTGGCATGGAGAAGGAATACTGCTTGACCATAATGAGCAGACTCTCCCCTGGCTCCACAGTCACAGGAGACGATAAATATGGTGGCTTCAAAGCCTCAGCACCAAAAGTGCCCCGTCCGGGGCTCCCTCATTGTCCCTCCCACCCCCAGACTCTCAGCTGCTAAAACAGACAGGGCCCAGTTCAAACCCAAACTTCTGGTTCGTCTGGCCGAAGTCAGTAGCTGCCACGTCCCACAGAGGCAGAAACCCCACTCGGGAAGAGCTGAACTCCAAGAGGGTCTTCGTCTGTCCCTTGCGGAGCTGACCACGGGGAGACAGAATGGTGAGTTAGCAGGACAGCAGCCAAAGCCTGTCCCCACTCTGGCCAGCCCCTGCCCCTCCCCTTACCCGGCAGCCATCATAGGGGACAGTGATGGT
Source organism: Hyaena hyaena (assembly GCF_003009895.1). NCBI lineage: Eukaryota > Metazoa > Chordata > Mammalia > Carnivora > Hyaenidae > Hyaena > Hyaena hyaena. Next base: position 391,711 of record NW_024081017.1, read on the forward strand.
GGCTGCTGCCGTCTGGTTGAAAGACACCTCCTCCCCGTTGGCCCCGAGGAAGCGGAGGGAGCGGCCGTAGTCGCCTGCAGCTTCGTCCAGCCAGGCGGCAGAGTTCTGGCATGAGTAGGTGAAGCTCTGGCGGGCGGTGGCACTCAGCAACTTCAGGAAGGTCATCTGCACCACACTCACTGGGGACCCATCAGCGTCCACGTAGGAGAACTGGGGGCGGGACAGAGCAGGAGGTAAGGGTGCTCCACTTACCCCTCCTCTTTCTGAGGAACCTACCTCCCAAGATCTCCATCCCTGGCAGACCCGCCACCTTCTCTGGGGTGGCGTCACCAGCCATCCAGCCATCCACGGTTGCCTTGTGAGCCCCTGGGCACACGCGGCTATTGAGCACTTGAAATGTGCCCAATCCGATGGAAACTTTCAACCACTTCACTTAATTGTTTAATTAAAAAAATTTTTTTTTAATTTTGTTTATTTTCAAGAGAGAGAGACAGAGTACGAGTGGGGGAGGGGCAGAGAGAGAGGGAGACACAGAATCCGAAGCAGGATCCAAGCTCCAAGCTGTCAGCACAGAGCCCGACGCGGGTCTCGAACTCACAAACTGTGAGATGATGACCTGAGCCGAAGTCGGATGTTTAACCGACTGAGCCACGCAGGCGCCCCTAAAATTTTTATTTACGTTTTTACTTTAATTCATAACTAATAATTGAGCCTCAACCCAGGTATCAGAGAACTGAAGTGTGGAACAACTTGAGTATGTGAATCTACTTTTTCAACGGCAGATTTTATGAAATCTAAGTATGGATCAAGAACCTCCAATGAAATTTAGTATCCAAGTTATGATGCGCCATAAACATAAAATATGGATCCGACTCTGCAGAACTCGTAGGGAAGAAATTTAAAATGCCTCAGTAACCTTTATATTGGTATGACATTATTTTAGATGCACTGGGTCGAATAAAATATATTATTAACATATCACGGGCCTGAGATGGCCAGCCGAGTAACAGGTCCCTTCTGGCCTCCTCATCTCTGTATGGTTTCCATGTCCCCCTACTGATGTTTTTCTGGAATCACCTCCCAGATAAAGTACTTGCAATTGAGTCTTTGTTGAAGGGTCTGTTCTGGGGGGAACCCAAACCAAGATACCTCCACATTATATTATAGCTTTGTTTCCTTGGTTACTGTCTGCCTGCTTCCTTGTTTATGCTCCTGGTAGAATATCAGCTTCATGAAGTCAAGAACTGTGTTTCTTATTTGCTGCTAATTTCCAGGGCTTAGCATGTATGTTATGTAAACAGTTCCCAAACTGAACCCCAAATCCCCCCACCCGTCACACCTGATCTTCTCATTTGCATATCTCAGAATCTCACCAGATACCAGCCCACCAACCCCCTCACCCTCCCTTCCATCTCGTCAGTGATCAGGTCCTACTGACCTCCCTCGTAGACTTTCCAAGTCATGCCCTCCTCCCCACCCCCACAGCACCAGCTCCAGCCTGCACCGCCTCTTCACTCTCTCGGGCCAACATGCCAGTCACCCGCCCCTCCCCACCTGCCCCGGAAGCATTTTTCTTTTTCTTTTTTTTTTTTCCGGAAGCATTTTTCTAACTGAGAGGTTAGATTTGGGTCCTTCCCTCATGTAAACACATTCCATGGCTCCCTGCTGCTCACAGGTCTTTCTGGGGAGGTGGGCTTAGCCCTCACCTACCTCACCTACCACATTCCCCTCCACACCTTCTAGGGCAGGGCAAGTGGCTTTTTCTTTCAATTCACCAGACTCTCTTTTAACTCTGGGCCTTTGTGCAGGCTGTTCCCTCTGCCTGGAACACTTTTCCTTGTCTTCTCTAACTTGCTAAGCCAACTCATTTTTTTAGGCCTCAGCTGATGTGACTGCTACCAGTAGGCCTCTGGGACTTCCAGCACTGCCTCTGGATTTCCACCATACCCTGTGCTTCCTCCATCACACATCTGATGCTCCCCCCACCCCCCCCAATCTGCTACCCCTACAAAGCCTGCAATCACCGTGAAGGCAGAGGTGAGTCTCTCATTCCTCTGAACCCCTCCTCCAACTCGCCACGTCCATTCCCACTCTCCCCCACCTGGGTCTCCAGCCACTCACCTTCTTCCCTCGACGGAATGTGCTGTACCAGTTTCCCGGCTTTTCCTTGGACCAGGAGGCCATTTTCACCTGGGGACGGGAGGGGGTGGTCAGCGTAGATGGCCTGGGTGCCCGCCATGTCTTCCTCTATTTACCTCCTGACATTTAAAGTCACAGACTGTATACCCCGGACCTTCGAGCTGTTATTCTCTGGCCGTGGCAGCGGGCTCGGCAGGTGCACAGACCAAGGGGCTGGGAGTCCCTCTGAGGCAGCCCTCCACCAATGACGGACAAGAATTGATGGATAAATGCTCAGCTCCCTCTCCCTCCCCCAGGTGCCCGTTCCCCACTGTCTCCCAGAAGTCCCCCAGTGGATCTGAGCCTTTAGTGCCCAATGGTGACACTTTTACCCTTATTGTCTGCCTCCCCCAGCCCCATCTCACTCCCCCCTCCTCTTCTGGTGCTCCCTGAGATCTCCTCCCAAATAAATGACTTGCCCTCAAGTCTCTGTCTCGGGGTCTGTGTCTGAGGAACCCAAATCTGGACCATTCTCCCCACACCTCTGGGCAGGAGGAAGCTGAGTTGGGGAGAGAGGCTCAGATACCAGCAACTGTTTAGAGATCAAGTCCTACCTGACTTAGGGGTCTGCGCTTGCCTATATTCCCATCCGCTGTGTGTGGGGAGGGGGGAAGTGGAGGGTTGAGTTCCCACTAAACCAGGGCCCTGACCGGTCAAAAATAATAATAAATAAGAAGGACGTCACCACGCATTTTTGCAGGCTCTGTGCTGCCTACACACTGTACCAGCGGCAGAGGCATCAGTGTGCCACCGCCCGTCGTCAGTGTTTAACAGGGTCCCTGATACGTGCGTCAGCACCTCAACCGCACAACCACGCCGAGGTCGATACTTCCCTAGGCCCCTTTTGCTGATGAGAAAAATGGAGGGGCCACTATATCTCAACCCAGGTGCTCGAGCCGGCACTGCCCACCCACCCACTGCCCTTTGCTGCTGAGGCTGGTGCGGGAGACACCAAGGCTCAGGGCTCCCTGATGGAGAACCCCAGTATTCCTGGGAGCTCAGGGGGCCTCACCTCCCAGCCCACAGCCTGGAGGGCAATGAGTCCATGGACCTGGGAGATAGCGGATCAGGAGGCAGCGCATATAGGAGGCTAAGGGCTGGGACTCTAGAGCCCGTCGGCCTGGGGCAATCCTTGGGTAACTTCTCTGTGCCTTAGTTTCCCTCTCTGGGGGATGATGGCAGAACTGGGACTCGGTGTTAACGCAGCTAAGTGCTCAGAACAGCCTGGCACACATAAAGCGCTATTTAAAGATTTGCTACTAATTGTGGTAAATCTTTCTTTACTAGATTTTCCTGGAGAAGGTGAGCTCCATAAAAGCAGAGTTTTGTTTTGTTTGATTCTCTGTTGTAGTCTCAGGCCTTCGCAGGATTTGGCATACAGCAGGTGCTCAATAAATGTTGGAAGAAGTTTGGATAAGGTCCCAGACAAAGCCTGTGTGTGTGCTAGGCAGGGAGGGGAAGCAGGGGATAGCCCTTGGTGGAGGCAGGAGGGTGGGGGGGGTGGAGATAGTTTCCGGTACCCTCTTTCTCCCTGTGGCCCCCCCCTCCCCGCCCCCCTGCTCAGTCACTCACGGGCTCAAACTTCTTGTCCGGATAGAGGCAGGTCTCTCCTCCAGCCGTGAAGTTGCAAAAAACCCTGAGCGCATCCCGAGCACAGCCCTGGTTGGGATCAATCCAGTATTCCCCTGCCGCAGAGCCAGGTGGGGTCAGTGAGTGGGTCGAGACCTACGGCTTCCTGCCCACGGGGCCCCCAGGCAGGGGCGGGACCTCACCGTCAGGCAGGTGCGGGTGGTTGCGGTGCAGCTCACTGCACACGAGGCCCGGGCGCTCAGCTGTGCCCGGAGGGCGCCGCATCTGCTCCAGTTCGAAGCTCAGCGATGTGAGCGAGGCCAGAACCTCCTCCAGGCCGCCCTCCGGGCCCTCCAGGGCCACAGAGCGCCGGCGCCGGCGCAGCCCGTGCAGCTCTGCCGAAGGACCCTGAGTGGGGGTGGGGATGGCAGAGAGGAGAGCAGAGATGAGGGAGGGAGAGGCAGGAAGAGAGACAAGCAAAGATGAGAGAGACAAGGGAGGCAGAGAGACACAGGGGTGGGGATAGATAAGAAAAGGGAGAGAGAGATACACGAAGGGACAGAGACGATAGAGAGGCAGAGACAGAGAGACCCAGAGATGGGGAAAGGCCGAAGTAATAACACCATGGAGAGACCACAAGGTGAGGTAAAGAGAGCAGAGAGAGAAACAGAGACAAAGTTGTGGAACAAGTATTTGAAATAGAGACAGAGAAAGGCCAGGAGAGACGGAAGAGATAGAGAGATAGATGATGGGGGCACAGAGTCAAGCAAGACCAGACCCAGTCAGAGCCCCGTGGGTGTCCCCCAAACCCTGCAACACAGCCCACGTCCTCCTTCAGCTTGCAAGGCACCTCCCTCCCCACCTGGATGCCCCGAACCCCTGCTGTGTCCCCCCCCCAGTCGTGGGCATTTGGGGACCCAGTGGGACATTCCATACTCCCTGGGGAACTCACCGGGGGGCCGGGGGGGCCAGGGGGGCCAGTGTCGCCACGGGGACCAAAGGATCCCTGTAGAGAGAAGTCGCTTGGGAGTGAAGTCGGTCTATGGAGACCCTTCCTGCCAACACACACACACACACACACACACGCTCACACACACACGCTCACACACTCACACAGCACTGGGGGGGGGAAATGCAATTTTTAGCACCAAGTATAAAACATTTTCTTTCCATATCTTAACGTCTCTGAAATCAAAATCTAACATCTTTAGCAAATCATAGTTTCCTTATCAGAACTGTTTTTTCATAGTCGTTTCTAAAATAATGGTGCATCTTACAATCGATGGCATCTTAGATTTGATAAAATACAATGATAGGTGTTGAATAAATAGTCGTTGAATGCATGACTAAATGAATAAATTAATGAATGCAAAGGGTGTGGGGAAGTTGAAAGGGGTGGAAGCTGCGATGTGGGGACCCAAGGGAGCAGAGTTATACTCACCGGGGACCCCTTTGAGCCCTTCTGTCCCAGAGGACCCTGTGGGGTAGAGACAGGGAGGGCTGGAGTCCCAGCCAGCCCAGCACGGTGACCCCCCCCCCCCACAAACCCCTCTTACTCACCGCCACGCCTGGGGGCCCAGGGTGGCCCAGAGAGCCAATGGGACCAGGGGGACCCTGAAGAAAGAACATCAAGGTCGTCACTGATGGGGTTCACCCCTATGATCCAGGCACATCCCCCAGACAAGCCTCCAGTCCCCTCAAAAGAACAGGCCACAGACAGCCTCCAACCTGCAAATCCCTAGATAGAGCACCACCCCCCCACGTTCCCCAGACGCAACGCCTGTCATTCTAGACCAGGCTTCCCAACCCCCCCAGTCTCCAGATAAGCCCCAATTCTGCCTCCCCACCCACCCCTTCCTCTGAACACATTCTTCCCACTTGGGGTAGAACACACACTCACGGGTTCTCCCTTGGGGCCAGGGGGGCCCTGCGCGCCTGGCAACCCCTGATCCCCTTTCTCACCAGCTTCCCCAGGGGGGCCGATGAGGCCAATTAGTCCAATGTGGCCCTGGAGGAAGAGAGGCACATATGGGAAAAGAAACATGGTGCGGGGATTGTTGGAGGATTTTTCTTCTCGAGCCTCAGGGTAATGAGTTTGGGAGCAGAGAAGACCCCAGATTCTCAGCCCTCTGGCCAGGGAGGGAGGTAAATGTGGAGGACATGGAGGTAGTTGGAGAATAACAGAAGGAGGGACCTTACCTTTTCCCCCTTGGGGCCAGCATCACCCTTCAATCCCGGAAGGCCAGAGGGTCCCTGGAAAGAGAGTGAGGCTCTGTTAGTGAGTCTCAGGCACAAAATCTCAAGGTTCATGTGGGTGTGACTGGAGGGTAATCAAGTGGGAAATTGCTCATATTTCAGAAGGGAATTCCCAGGGATGTGGTCACGGGGGTGGTCAGGAGAGAGGAGGGATGACAAGGGATAATGAAGGGTTGGCTGGACGATGCCCCCCATGAATGGTCTGCGGTCAGGATCAGCGTGGGCGGTCAGTGTTCACTATCAATACAGATGGTCAGTGTGGTTGATATAAACCACCAAGCTGGAGGGCGGGTGTGGATGATCAGTGTAGACCATCAAGATAAGTGGCCAGAATAGATGGTTAGTACAGATGTTCAGAGTGGACTGTCAGATGGATAGTCAGTGAGGGGTGGGCCCACAGCACCAGCACCCACAGTCACCAGGTGGCCACTGGATGCCCAGTGTGGTCCTCAACGCCCGGGACATCAGGGACAAAGAAGTCTCTTACCAGGGGTCCGGGAGGCCCTATCTGTCCAGGAGGTCCCAGGAGGCCTGGTTCACCCTAGGATGAAGTGGAACGTGGTGGGTGCTGTGCTCGGCCAGACCCAGTGCGGATGCCGCTGCCCCCACCAGGGTCGGCACCTCCGGTTGTGATTAGAAAGTATGAAGTGCATGCTAGGAATTTACCCAAGGGATACAGAAATGCTGAGGCATAGGAGCACATGTACCCCAATGTTCATAGCAGCACTCTCCACAATAGCTAAAACATGGAAAGAGCCTAAGTGTCCATCAATGCACGAATGGATCAAGAAGATGTGGTTTATCTATACCATGGAATACTACATGGCAATGAGAAAGAATGAAATCTGGCCATGTGTAGCAACATGGATGGACCTTGAGGGTGTTATGCTGAGCGAAATAAGTCAGGCAGAGAAGGACAAATACCATATGTTTGCACGTATAGGAGGATTAGGAGGAACTTGACGGAGGACCATGGGGGAGAAGAAGGGGGGAAATGGTGGGGGAAAGGGAGAGAGGCAAACCATGAGAGACTCTTGAATGCTGACAAAAACTGAGGACTGATGGATGTGGGGGGGAGGGGGGGAGGGGCATGGAGGAGGGCACTTTGGGGATGAGCACTGAGTGTTATGTGGAAACTAATTTGACAATAAACTATTTGTAAAAAAATAAATAAATAAATAAATAAATAAAAGTAAAAAGAAAGTATGAAGTGCAGCACACACAGAGGGTCTTGTCCCACCCCTGCCCCATCCCTGTTCCCACCCCACTCACCACAGGGCCAGGGATCCCTCGAAGACCCTCAGGCCCCACACGTCCGGGGGGCCCTCGAGCCCCCACGGGGCCTGTCATCCCGGGGGGCCCATCAGGACCTGGCTCTCCCTGAAACAGACCAGGGCAAGGGAAGAGCAGGAAGTGTCAGAGGACCGCCCTCCTGACCTCCCAGCCAAGAACCATCAGGGAGGGGGAGGGAATTGGGGCACCCGTTCTGATGGCCCATCTGTTGGCCGAGGGTCAACACGGGGACCCTCCCTGGGTGGGGGGGGGGTACTCACCTTGGCCCCTTTCTCCCCTTCTTTGCCTTCTGGACCCATACGGCCTGAAGGACCCTGAGGAGGGAAAGAGTGTGGGGGGTGCTTTGGGGGTGAGAAGGCCTGTGGAGGTGGGCGGGGGCCTGTGGGGGTCTGTGGGGACCTGTTGGGGTGCGTGGGGGAGTCAAGGCTGGAGCCAGGTCAGCCAGGAGGCGGGTCTCACTTACCCTCTTGCCAGGGGGGCCGGGGGGGCCAGGTTCCCCAGAAGCTCCAGGCGGACCCTACGGATATTGACCAGCGCCAGCATAGTGTGAGCTCACGTGGGTCGAGCATGGCTATGGGTCAGGATGCCTCCGATCTCAAGACAGCCTTCCCCAGGAATCCCCACGGCAGCAGCCACATCCCACCTCCTCCAGTAAGCTGCTCACGGTCATGGTGAAGCCCCAGGGAGGCAAAGCAGGTGCTCTTCCGAGGCCCTGGGTACCTCATCAGGCTGCTCCTCCGGCCCCCCAGTTTACCCACTCACCAGCCCCAACGCCCCTCTGCCAGCACCACACCCTCTGCTCCCCCACTCACCGGTCCCCCAATATCACCAGGGTCTCCTTTCTCTCCTGGGGAGCCATCTATACCCTGTGGGAGATGGGAGGGGTCATGGAGGTGAAGCTTGGCGAGACAGAAGGGTTATATGCTCCCCTGACCTCGCCCAAATCTGTGGAGGGAGGCGAGATGGGGACAGAATTAGGAATATATTGCAGGGGTGGGAGGCTCACACGCACCGAAACTCCAGGGTCTCCAGGGGGTCCTAGATCTCCTGGGAGCCCAGTGGGACCCTGGAAGGCAGAACGATGCATAATCACATTTCTGAATTATTGAGCGTTTATTTGACAGGTGGACTGCGCCCCGGCACAGCTTGGGCTGCTGAGGGCACACAAGTGAACAAAACACAAAATCCTCGGGGCGCCTGGGTGGCTCACTCGGTTAAGCATCTGACTTCGGCTCAGGTCATGATCTCATGGTTCATGGGTTCAAGCCCTGCGTCAGGCTCTGTGCTGACAGCCAGCTCAGAGCCTGGAGCCTGTTTCAGATTCTGTGTCTCCCTCTCTCTCTGATCCTCCCCTGCTCATGCTGTCTCTCTCAGAAATAAATAAAACGTTAAAAAAAATTAAAACAAAAAACAAAAAACCCCCACAAAATCCTTTCCCTGGTAGAGAGAACTTTCTAGAGCCTAATGCGTGTAGGCGGTGAGCTAAGAACATCACATGCATCACCTCACTTCATCCTTCAGGTGCCTCCCAGCTCAGGAATCGACAGAACCGACCCTCAGAAAAGGGGGGAGATGCAAACTGAGGTCCCACAGACTCTGGAGCTCCTCACTGCCCTCCGCCCCACCCCAAGCCCCACTGCTGTGGTGGGAGGGTCTCAACCTCCACCCTCATGCTAAATCACATATCAGCCCCAGCTCCGTTTCTAACATTTCCAGAATGGGAGCAACTTCCAGTCCACGCAGTGACACACAACCATGCATTCGTTCATTATTTCGGCCACGTTCTGGGCTCCTCGGGGAACCAGGATGTTGGAGGAGGGAAGCTAGTCCAGAAGTTGGGGAGCAGGTTCAAGTGGACCCAAGTGGCCCTCCCCAATCTTTGCCTCCTCTTCTCCCAGGACTCACCACGTTCCCTTTGGTTCCATCCTCTCCAGGGGGGCCCTTCTTGCCTGGGGGTCCAGCAGCCCCAGATGGACCTGAGTCCCCTTTTTCACCAATTTCCCCCTTGGGCCCCTTTGTAGAAATAGAGGTCAGAGGTCAGAATTGCTGGGCAAGAGTTCAGGGTCAAAGTCGAGGGTTAGCATCCCTGGAGTCAGGAATCTGGGTAGTCTGGGACTTTCCTGGGGTCAGAGTAGCCTAGACTGTCCAAGAGTCAGAGGTCAAAGGATCTAAGACTCATAGGAGTCAGGGGCAAGGTTGGCCCAGTTGCTCCGAGATCATGACCAAGTTTGCTCTAGCCCACATTCCACATTGGAGTGAATTAGAAAAGGGAAACTTCCTGCCTGGGAAGTTTGTCCCCAACTCAGGATTCATGGCTTGGATCTGAGCCCCCACCCGCTCTCTCAGCCCCACCCCCTTGTGCAGTGTGCAGCCTGAAGAACTCTAGGTAGCAGCCCTATCTGAGACCATCTAGGGCTCTGCCATCAAGATAACTGGGAACACCCACAGGTCATGGTTCAGTGGATGACTCTGGCCCGTCCAGAGGTCAAGGTGCCCCGAGATGCCCAGGGGTCAGAATTTCCCTGAGATGGGTGCAGGGGCACAAGACACAGTCACTCACAGGGATGCCTGGGGTTCCTGGGGGTCCTGGGTCTCCGGCCTCCCCTGGCTCACCCTGTAGGAGGCAAAGTTAAGGGTAGGGAGAGGTCTGACTATGAAAGACAGGAAGGAGCTCCCCAGAACAGCCACCCCCAAGCAAGACTGGCTGTGCCTCCCCGACCCTGGGCAGTCCCCTGCCCCCTTCCTCTCACCTTCTCGCCCACAGCGCCCGGCTGACCAACTCCCCCAGGCAGCCCTGGAGGGCCCTGGGGAGACAGCAAGAGACAGAAGTGGGACTGTGGGATCCCAACAGCCCCTTCTTGGGAAATGGATGCCCCCACCTCTCAGGCATCCTGCTACCTCCATAGAGTCCTCACCTCTGATCCACTGGGGCCATGGGGACCCCTAGGGCCTGGAGCTCCGTGGGGACCCTGTGAGACAGTCAGAATAGCACCCAGTGACCTCATGACCCCCCAAAGGCACCACTAACCACAAACACCATCCTTAATGCTGGTGCCCAGCATCATCTTAAAATGACAATGTGCCCTGTGATACGCCCACCCCCCCCAATCAGTCTAATGGTCACCACTGCCTGCTATCTCTTCCCCTGCCACCTTCCCAGGTTGGCCATACCATGGACCCTACATCTCCGACCTCCCCTTTCTCTCCAGGAGGGCCCGGCAGCCCCTGTGGAAAAAAGAAGCAAGATTGGAGCACAGACTGTGGGGAAAGAGGCCACGCCCCCAAACTCAGACACACACCTGCAGGCCAGGGGGGCCAATCACCCCAACGAAGCCTCTCACTCCATCATCTCCCTTCTGCCCAAAGAGGCCCGGTGGTCCCCGGCGTCCCTGGGCCCCATCTGCTCCCTGGGAGAAGGACAGAAACAGGGCACAGTGAGGGTCTGTGTTCAGGGCTGGAGACAGGCTCAGGGTCAAAGTCAGGTTAACGGTTGCAGTCAGGGTTGGGATTAAGTTTGGAAAGGGTCAGGGTTGGGCTTGGAGGTGGGGGTGCAGGCTAAGGGTCAGAGTTTGAGAATTAAGTCAAGAGTAGCATCAAAGTTTTCATATGGGCAGTGAGTGGTGAGATGGGCATTGGGTGGTGGGTTGAGGTCAAGGTCATGAGCAGTGTTCAGACGAGGCTGAGGTGAAATTTAGGGTTGGGTTTGACATTGAGACCAAGGTCAGATTCAAAGTGTGAGTTCAGGTTTGGGGTCAGCATTGGAGGGTGGGTCAAAGTTGGGCTTCAGGGTAAGACTGGGTCAAGGTGAAGATAAAGTCTGAGCTAGGATTGGGGTTCAGGTCATGAGTGGGGTTGAGACTGGAACTGTGAAGGCCTTCAGGGTTCAGGTTGAAGTTGGGATTGAGCCAGACTCTGGGATGAGTTCCTGTTGGGTGTCATCATGGAGGGTAGGTCAGGGTTGGGGTTGGGTTTGGGTCGGGGTCATGGTGGAGGACACTGCCCTTCCCATCTGGGATCCAGGGACTGGTCACAAAGCCAAGGGCGCTCACCGGGGAGCCTGGGTGTCCCGCAAGACCTCGTACCCCCGTCGGTCCAGGCGGGCCCTGGGGGAAGGAACACAGCCGCGAACACCTCAAGTTCAAGGTTGGGAGTGCACTCAAGGATGACAATCGCTGCCTCCCACTGCCCCCACCAGGAAGCCAGAGCCACTTCCCTCACAGCCCTGTCTTCCTCGCCACCAACTAGTGGGATCAGACACAGACATCGTCCAATGCTTGGCTCAGCAGGACTTTTCCCCAGAAGCCCCTCCAGGGACTGAGCTGGCTCACAGATGCTGGCACTGTGGCTGACGTCCTAGAGGGAAGCTGGGGACATGATGCCCCAGAGCCATGCAGAGTCACAGACAGAGAGATGGCCACCAAGGGAAGGGAGAGGGGAGGGTAGCCACCTCGGCACCCTTCCCATTCTTCTGGGCCCCCCCTCCTCCTTCACATCCCCCTGCCTTCCCCCAGGACCGCCTCCCTCACTGGGCCCCATACTCACCGCATCCCCTTTATCGCCTTTGCTCCCTTTGTTACCAGGGGCACCCACTTCCCCCTGCAGAGGGAAGAGGTGAAGGAGGAGAGCATAGCCTCTCCCTGCCCTGAGCCCCCCGCCCCTCCGTCTCCATGAACTCGTGTGTCCGTGAACTCACCTTGTCCCCATCCTCGCCAGAAGGCCCAACAGCTCCCGGGGGTCCAGGAAGCCCCAGGGGTCCTGGGATCCCATCTTTGCCAGTGGGGCCAGGGGCGCCACGATCGCCCTGATGGGGGAGTGGAAGAGGGGCTGTCAGGGGCCAGGGCAGAGGTGAAGGTCCTGGGATGTGGGGGTGCTGGATCCTGAGGAGGCTTGAGGATTGTAGTGGGCGGGCACTTACCGGGGACCCCTTCTCGCCTGCAGGGCCAACAGGGCCTTGGCCTCCACTCTGGCCGGGAAGCCCAATGCCTCCTGCTGGGCCCAAAGGACCCCGCTCCCCAGGGGGACCCTGAAAACCGGGGTGAGAAGGGTCAGGAAAAACAGCAAAAGTTCTCATGGATAGAGGGTTTTCAAGCTACCAGGCACTGAGGTAGGTAGTTACCTGCGTCATATCAATCTGTTCCCTTCCACACAGTGGCCAGAGGGACACCTGAGTCAGGGTACGCATGTGCCTCTGCCCACAGCTCTCCATGACTTCCACCTTACCCAGGGAATATGGGGAGTCCTCCTGGCAGCCCCCAAGGCCCTGTACGAGCTGCCTCATTACCTCGTGCCCTCTCTGCCCCCTGCTCACTCCTCCTCACTTCCTTGCAGCCACAGAGGCCTCCTCAGCATTTCCTCCAACATGCTAGCACCCCCTCCCCAACCACAGGGCCTTTGCACATGCTATTCCCTCTGCCAGGAACAAACGCTCTTCCCCTGTATATCCACATGGCTCCTCCCTCGTCTCCCTCAGGTCTCAGCTCAAATGTCACCTTCTCAGGAGGCCTTCCCTGACCAGCTCATTTTACCTGCTCTCTCCCTACTCCCCCTTCTCTGTGTTATTCATCACCAACTAGAACATAAGCTCCAGGAGAAGGGAGGCTTTTATATGCTGATGTCTGGCATGCAGGTATGTATGTGCCGGACAGATCGTCTCACTGAGATTTATAGTCTGTGGGACGGGGCTGTGTTATAGATGAGGAAACTGAGGTCACAAGGGTGACCCAGGCCTGTTTGACACACAAAATAGTGGACTGTGGACTTAACCAGGGCAATGCCCCGCTTCCCAGATGCCTCAAGGCCCCTCTACCCTGCCCCCCACCCATCAGACAGGGTTTCACTTACATTGGCTCCAACGGGGCCCAGGGGGCCTTTGTCACCCTTTAAACCAATAGGTCCCTATGGGAGGAGATCATTCAGTCAAGAGACACCCCCCCCAATGGTGTGCCCAGGTCCTGTCTTCACTCTGGGGGCTCACAGTTCCCACCTTCCTCCTGGGCATTGAGGGTGAGGGGTCTCTCTCCCTCAGGTCCCTCTGGCTGTCCTTCCTTTACTGCACCCAGGATGCTGTCACCATGTCCCTCCCCAGAGCCCCCTCTCCTTGTCTGGTTCACAGCCCAGCCAGGCACATTTAGGAGGGGTTCCAAAGGATACTCACGGGGTCCCCAGGGGCTCCTTGGGGGCCGGGGAAGCCCCTGGGTCCAGGCGGCCCTTCCTTTCCATGGGGTCCCGGCGGCCCTATGTCTCCCTGTATACAGGAGTGTAGAGGGGGAAGGTCAGGCTCCAGAGAAAGGGTGCTTTCCTCGGTCTGTGAATCGGGGCCCCTGCCCCCTGGGGCCGGCTCTGAGCCTTGGGGTGGCATGGGGCCAACCTCTGGGGCCACTCAGCCAGATCCCTTAGGAGGCAGGGTCTCACCTTGACACCCTCTCTGCCTTCCAGGCCCGGAAGGCCTTGTTCCCCAGGAGGTCCAGGGGGGCCCGGGGGGCCCCTCTCACCCAGAGGTCCTGCTTCTCCTGTCTTTCCCTGGAGAGGATGGAAGGTTCGCTTGAGTGGAGGTGGCCCAGGGCGGCGGTCTGTCTGCGATGCACCTCCCCCACCCCCGAAATATCTGCCAATTGGTGCTAAACTGGAAAGACCTGTGGGCTCCCTTCTGACCTGAGGACCCACGACACCAGCTGGTCCAGGGGGGCCCGTCTGACCTTGGAAGCCCTGGGGAGACAAGTGTAAAGGGGTGTCACATGGGAGAAAGGACCAGAGAGCCTCATGGGGTCAGGGGTCAGAAGTCAAGAGGCCACTCACGAGTTCTCCTCTCTGTCCAGGGTGCCCAGGACGCCCATCCTTCCCCTGGGGGCCCTGGGGAACAAGGTGGGAGACAGAGGAGGCAGGACTGAGGGGTCTCCCCACTCCCCGGCTCCCCTCCAGGCCGCCCCCAACCAGGGTGCACTCACTTACAGGGGGACCCTTTGGCCCGGGAAATCCAGGAGGGCCCTGCAGACCTGGGAGGCCCTGAAATGGAACCAGAAGCCATGGCCTCATCCCTTCTGCACACCGGGCACGGCACCAAACACGCTACCCAAAGTCACTCGTTCCACTGTGGTTATTCACATTTTATAGAGGGGGAAACCGAGGCCCAGAGAGGTGGAGTGACGTGCCCCTGGTCGCACAGCGGGTGAGTGGCAGAGCTAGGACCTGAACTCACAACTCCCGACTTCAGACGCTGCGTTCTTTCCACTGCGTCCTAACTACCTCCCGGGTTCGTCTCCCATCCGGAAACCCCACACTCACCTTTTCTCCAGGGATCCCCGAGGCTCCGTCCTGGCCCACGTCGCCCTGGGACAGAGTGGATGAGATTCAGGCTGCGGGACAAACTCACAGGGAGGGCTAAGGGGGGGGCTCGGGGAGCCCGGGCCTTGGGGTGGGGGTGGGGGCCTGATCGCCCACCCAGCCCATACCTTGAGGCCTGGTTGCCCGGTGGGACCCGGCTGCCCCCTGTCTCCGCGGGAGCCCTGAGCAGCAAAGAAGCAAAGATTAGAAGTGAGAGGCTGTGGGAGTCTAGAGACAAGCCCGGGTCGCCTGGGCCGCCTCCCTCGGTGACCCCTCCCTGCCCCACCAGGGACACAGAGACGACCCAGCGGCTCTGCCTGCCCGCTCACGATTCCCCCCGCCCCCCGCCTCTCCTCTCACACCCCCTCCTTCCAGCCCTGCCCCCCAGGCCCAGCAGAATGGGGGAGCGCCCCTCTTCTTACCGGTGGTCCCCGCTCTCCTTCCAGGCCCGGCTGGCCTGCCTTGCCCTGGAAAATCAAGCGGGTGAGGCGGAAGCAGGAGGCGGTTACAGCACAAACGCACGACACACACAACCAGGCTCAGACCCAGAAAGATATCTGCTGTACATTTACGCACAAGCCTTACAGCAGTGCGCACTGGTGATCTGCAGCCTCAGGCTGACACGCAGGGCTCGCCACGCAGTCTGTCCCTTGCACACGGTCTACGCAACCAAAACAGGTACGAGCGTGGATTCATCTGAGGACGTGGTTCTTATAAATGCAGCAGTGTACACAGACCGATGTGTCCATCTACACAGCTACAGTGCGCACACAGCATATGCACGCACGTGTGTGAATGCCTGTGCCCCTACACACATGTGCGGTCACACACGCACACGCAGGCTTATGTCCTCGTTTGCCACAGGCCCACGGGTTGTAACACCCAGCCACGCTCTGAGCCACATGAGAGGCACGCGGGCTGCATGAGTGCACGCAGACTCCCAGGCAGCAATGTGAGGGGGGTCACCCACCTGTGCCCTGCATCGCAGGTGGGAGTGTGCATGCCCACACGTGGTCCCAGGCTTAGCTACAGGCGCCTCCCCACCCACGCAGAGCGGCCCACCCTCCCCCCGACCCTTGGACTCACCCGTTTCCCTTTTTCTCCTAATGGTCCCAGCAGCCCGGGAAAGCCAGTAGATCCCTGAGTTGAGAGAAAAGACAGGGGTCGGGGGTTTGAGTGGGTGGTCAGCAAAGTTGACCCCTCACCCTTCAGCCACTCCATCCTTTCCAGAAGTTTCTTTGGCCCTTCCAGCCCCATCCTCCTCCAAGGCAGCCCTCCTCTTTCCCCACCTTCACCCTTGCTCACTCCATCGCAGCCACACTGGCCTCCTCAATGCTGCTCAGGCACACCATTACACTCCTGCCACAGGGCCTTTGCACTGGCTGCTTCTTTTGCCTAAAACGCTCTTCTCTCAGGTCCCTGCACAGGCAGGTATTCCTCATCATTTGGATCTCATTTACATGTCAATTCCTTAGAGAAGCCTCTGTCACCATCCTGGCCACCACATCCTCCAAATCACCCTCTATGACATTGTCCTATTTTGTTTTCACATGATATATTAAAATGACCTTGCTCACTCGCTTACCTATCCATTGTCTGTATTCTCCGCTCTGACATGGTGGTCCGATATTCTGATCTTAATTCCCTCAACCTGGTACATAGTCAGCGTTCACTCTATATTTGTTAACTAAGAGACTCCAGTCCAAGCTGTCCTGCCCGTCTGAGAGGCGTCCTCCCCCCTCCCCCCAGGGGAAGACATTAGGCTCTGTTATCCCCTCCCACTCCTCACCATGTTTTGAATCCTAGACCCACCATCAGACTAGCTGTGTGGCCCTGGACAATGGCTTACCCTCTCTGAGCATCAGTTTCCTTATCTGTAGCCTCAGGATACCAACAACACCTCCCTCTCAAGGTTTTGGTGAGGATTAAATAGGATACTGTATACAAAGCATTTTACACACTGTGTGGCACATAGTAAGTGCTTATGAAATTTCAGCTGTCATTATGCATGCTGATCATCACTGACGGCTATGCACTGAAGGTTTGTGTCCCCTCAAAATTCGTATGTTAAAGCCTTATGTTGAAGAATGGTTATTTAGAAGGGCGCCTGGGTGGCTCAGTCAGTTAAGCATCTGACTTTGGCTCAGGTTATGATCTCATGGTTCATGAGTTTGAGCCCTGCGTTGGGGTCTCCACTGACAGTGTGGAGCCTGCCTGGGATTCTCTCTCTCTCCCTCTCTGTCTCCCCCTACCCTACTTCCTCATTCTCTCTCCCTCCCTCTCTCTCAAAATAAATAAATAAACTTAAAAAAAAAAGAATAGTATTTGGAGGTGGGACCTTTGGGAGGTAAGTAGATCCTAACAGTGGAGGCTTCATGAAGGCATCAGTGTCTTTTTAAGAAAAGGATGGCACCTGGGAGGTTCAGTTGGTTGAGCATCTGACTCTTGATTTTGGCTCAGGTCACGATCCAGGGTCACGGGATCGAGCCCTGCATCAGGCTCTATGCTAAGCACGGAGCCTGCTTGGGATTCTCTCTCTCTCTCCTTCTGCGCCTCTCCCCACCTCCTCTCTTTAAAATAAATAAAATGAGGCGGGGAGGAACTTTATTGTTTTTAATGTTTTGTAATTTATTTTTGAGAGACAGAGAGAGACAGAGCACGAGTGGGGAAGGGGCAGAAAGAGAGGGAGACACAGAATCTGAAGCAGGCTCCAGGCTCTGAGCTAGCTGTCAGCACAGAGCCTGATGTGGGGCTCGAACCCATGAACTGTGAGATCATAACCCGAGCCGAAGTCGGACGCTTAACTGACTGAGCCACCCAGGCGCACCGAGGGAAGGAAAAAAAAAACCCTTTAAAAAGAAAAGGAGCCTCTCTCCCTTTCCCCAAACCATGAGAGACTCTTGAATGCTGAGAACAAACTGAGGACTCATGGGTGTGTAGGGGGGGAGAAGGGAGATGGGCATGGAGGAGGGCACTTGTGGGGATGAGCACTGGGTGTTATATGGAAACCAACTTGACAATAAACTATTTCTAAAAAATAATAATAATAATAATAAAAATAAAAAGTAAACTTCAAACCATAAAAAAAAAGGAGCCTTAGGTGTCTCTCTCTCCTTCTCTTCCTCTGTCTCTCTCTGTCCCTCCCTCCCTCCCTCCCTTCTTCCCTCTCCTTGTCTCTCTTTCTCTCCCCCTCCTCCCCCTGACACCCGCCCCCACCAGCCGTGTGAGGACACAGAGAGGAGACGGTTGTCTGCAAACCCGAGTCCTCACCAGAATCTGGCCATGCTAAAACTTTGCTCTCAGACTTCCAGCGTCCAAAACCACGAGAAATAAATCTCTGTTGCTTCAGTCACTCTGTCTAAAGGATATTTGTTATAGCAGCTAAGACCCTGCCCTGGCTAAGACACTGACCTCAACTTAACCAACAGCCTTCTTTCGTGTACGGTTTGATGCCCAAAACACACAGACTGGTCATGGCTAGGAGGCTTTGCTCTAACTCCCATGAGCTCCGGCTCCAATACGTTGAGTTCCATTCTTAGTTACGGTGCCTTGAGCTTACTCCCAAATCTGTTTATGTCAGTTGCCCTTGCTGTCGGAGTCATGCGACTTAGTGAACATTTACAATGGAGGGAATGAAGAATGGAAAAAAGGGACATCTACCAACACTAAGTCAAATGGAAAAGACTCAATACAGAGAGAAGCCACTAAAAAAAAGTCACTGTCAAATTAGGCGTGCATAAGATGACTGCCAGATGGAGATGACAAAGCTATGGTACTCTGGAAGGATTCTGCACTCGGATCTCTTCCCAAGTGTCTAAGTTTCTGCTGCGCTTTATATAAACCCACACTATAAATCATCAGTGATGTAATACGGGTGTGGTTTAGGCAGACATACATGTCTAATCAACAGCTTCATCCATCAAAACATTGGCAAAACAAATGTATACTTTATATAAGTGCATTTTAATGTGTTATAATTCCAGATATGTTAAATATATATTTTTTAAGTTTATTTATTTATTTTGAGAGAGTGTGTGAGTGCATGAGTGGGGGCGGGGCAGAGAGACAGAGGGAGAGAGGAAATCCCAAGCAGGCTCCATGCTCAGCACAGAGCCCGATGTGGGGCTCGATCTCACAAACCGTGAGGTCATGACCTGAGCCAATGTCAAAAGTCAGATGCTTTACCAGCTGAGCCATTCAGGAGGCCCTTTCTGTTTGTTTGGTCTTATTAAGTTTATTTATTTATTTTGAGAGAGTGAGAGCATGTGCATGAACATGAGTGGGGGAGGGGCAGGGAGAGGGGGAGAGAAAAGTCCGATATGTATTTTTTGTGATTCACCTCCTTACTGACTTTGAACCGACCTCAATCACGCCAAATAAGAAGGATCCTACAGTTTGCTTATCAAAATTAGCAACATTACTATGATCAAGTTGATGAGACAAATACAGTATTTGTCCATTTTGCAGCCAAGCAAGGGGGGCTCAAGAGACTTGCCCAGGGTGACTTAGCAGGTAAAGGGTGGGTATTTGAACCCAAGTCTAATGCCAAAGCTCACATCTAATGCTGGCTCTCAGTGAGCCATGGGGTGGACAGCTCACTCCCCTAGACCACAGCCTGGCCCTCCAGATGTTAATTAGTCTCTGAGTCTTGCCCTTGCCCATCTCTAACCCCCTTAGCTTCTTACCTTAGGGCCCGGACGTCCTGGGTAACCTGGGAGACCTGGAACCCCAAGCTTGCCCTGCCGAGAAATGATGGGACAAAGGTCAATGGTTGACACCTGAGGATCAGACAAGACTAGGTAGGATGGCTGGGACATGGTGACCGGGACAGCAGGGTAGAATTCAGGGAAACATGAGTTCAACTCTTGGCTCCTGCCTGCTACAGGCATGTCTTTGGGCAACTCATTCTATTCTATTCTGTTCCAAACCTCAGTTTCCTTGTCTGTAAAATGGGGGTAAAAAATGCCTGTTGCCTGTGGTGGTTATGGGCATAAAAATCAGATAATGTATGTGAATTTTTTCTAGAATGCTGCGTTAAGGAATTTGAGATGTAAGTGTGGTCGCAGTCTCCTGAGGCTGGACATGAAAGAGCCAAGGGCAGAAGGCAAAGGGCCAGGGAGCACCCTTGCTGCAAGATGGGAAGCAGTAGGGTAGACTGGAGAGGGTGACCAAGGGCCATCACCTTCTCCCCAGCTGGGCCTGGGGGCCCCTCCTTGCCAGCCAGCCCCTCCTGCCCCTTCAGCCCTTCAGGACCATCCTCTCCCCGAGGACCGGGGGGCCCGGGGGATCCCTGGAATAGAAAGGAGGTATCAGACCCTGTGTCACTCTTGCTCACGCCAGCCCCATCTTGGCCCCAGCACCCCCTCTCCCCAAGCTCCCCAGAACCACTAGATCCCCCATCTGGAAATGACCTTACCCGATCTCCTTTAAGACCCCCATCGCCCTTGAAACCCGGGAAGCCATCCTCTCCCTGGGTGAGAGAGAGTGTAGACGTCAGAGGTCAGGGTTCCAGGGAAGGGACACAACCAGAGTCCCGTTACTGGGGCTCCCCTCAACCGAGAATCCCCTCCTTTTTTACCTTCTCTCCTTTCTCCCCCTGGAGGCCACGGTTGCCAGAGGTACCCTGAAAAACAAAAACAGATCTCCAGTCCCTCACCTGCTTACGAAGGGCTTTCCAACTCAGTTCCCTGTCCCCAACCAGCCAGGACAGTCCCAAAAGGATATCGGACAGGAGTGGAAGGGGACAGCCTCAGAGGAAATGACCTTCCTCCAAAGCCTTGCTAGTGTGGTGTGCAAGAAGCTGCCTCCCCACCCCTCTTCCCACTGGCAGCCTCCCAAGGTCATCTGTGTGGGGGTGTGCAGGGAAGGCCAAATTTCCGAGTAATTGATTCCAATCTCCCTGGGACACTGTGTCCACAGTGCCTTCTGGCAGCAGAAAGAAGACGAACATTCCAGGCCCCAGTCTCATTCTAAAGGCAAAGGAATGTTCCCCATTGTGCTGGCTACAATGCCACTCTGTGCCTAGCAACAAGGCCAGTCTGTGCTTAGCTACACCAAGGCTGCTCAGTTCAAGCCCAGGTGCCCAACCCTGGGCTTGGGTTGCAATGAAAACTGCACTTGGCTACAATGTGACTGAGCTCAGAGACTGTAATGAAATTGCACTTGGATACAACATAACTGTGTTTTGACAATAGCATGCCTGTCTCCAGCCACAGAAAGACACAATGTAACTGAGCTCAGAGACTGTAATGAAATTGCACTTGGATACAACATCACTGTGTTTTGACAATAGCTTGACTGTCTCCAGCCACAGAGAAAGACAATGTTTAATGAGCTCAAAGACTACGATGAAGTTGTACTTAAATACAGTATAAGCATTTTGAGGCTAGCCTGGCTGTCTCCAGCCTTCAGGCAATTCACTTGACTGCAGTGTAACCAAGCTTGGCTATAGTGATTCTCTGACCCTGGCTACAATGAAACTACATTCATATATATATATATATATATATTTTATCTATATTTATATTATTTATATTTATTTGTATTTATATTTATATATACATAGGACTCTGGCCAACTACGGTATAACCACCTCCTTGCTTCTGATATAACTGAGCTTGCCTACAATGCAAAAATGTGTCAAGCCACCTCTTGGCTACCACCAAACTCTGTTCTTAGACCACAGGTACCATACTTGGCTACAGTGTAATTGGACTCCTACAAACACAAATTCCAATGTCCCTGCCCTCGGTCAACAGTATGGCTCTTGGCTTATCCCAGCATTTCTGTGCTTGAGGCTCATATGGCTCTGGGCTTGAGTGAACACAACTGTCTGCTTCACTGCAGAGCACTGACCTGGACTGTGCTTCGGCCTTTAATGCGCCTAGCTACTCTTAACCACAAGGTGACAACCACATTACAGTACTTCCATTTGGCTCTTCAGCTCCAGCTAACACACACCCTTCTACATATTGTCGCTCAGACTGAAACCCCACTCCCACCACATCTTTCCTGCAGATCGATACCTCTCAGCACATGTACACAAGTTTACCGTGAAGATAGTTCCCTGAAGCCAATGCCAATGAATCACCCCTACTTGTGGGCCCCAAGTATTACCTACCTTCACACCCCGAAGTCCAGGATAGCCTGGGGGTCCTGCTGACCCTGGTGGACCCTGAGACGGAGATAAGATCAGTGCCATCGTGTCTTTCCCCGCTCCATGTTCCCAGTGCCCTCACTCCCCTCCTCATGAGCCCCTGACCCCTGGCCCTGCCTACCAACCCTCATCCTCAACCCAGCCTCTCTCCAGGCCACTCACCTGGGCCCCTTTCTCTCCTGTGGGGCCCTCATGGCCTGGGTGACCCTGGGGAAAGAAGTTGTCAGAGACCTGGATGTGCCATCCAAATTCCCAAGACTCCCCCTTGTCCTTCTGCGAGTACCCCGTTCTCACCGGAGGGCCATCGGAGCCTTGAATGCCTGGGATGCCTGGGTTTCCAGGGGGCCCCTGAAAGAGGGTGAACAGTAGGAGACAGAGTATCAGTCTGGCATCCCACCAAAAACAGCCTTACTCAGACACGCAGCTACATCAAGGTCACAGAACAAGCAAATCCCACAGTCTAGGAACTCTCTCCCTAGCTCTGCCCAGACTTGCTGTGTGCCCCGGGCAAAGCCCCTTTCCCTCTCTGAGCCTCAGAAATCCTCCACCTCTGGGAGAGTGGAGACAAGGGAGGTAAAAACAGTGTGAGGAACATGTTGGGCTGTTCCCTTTCTTTAGAAGTCCTCCATCTTCATCTGAAGAGAGGTGGGCCTACGCAGGCGTGAGATGTTCTCCTATATTCTGCACATAGTCGACAGGTCCAGAGGCTGGCACCTTGGTCCAACAAAGCCAATCATTTTCTTCTGAAACTTTGAGGTAGGCGACACCTCACTTCATAGAAACTATGATCAGGTAGGTTTGGGTATAGAAACTATAAGGTCGTGCGGACCTAGGGGCTGAAATGGTGACAAATCGTGCAGAAATGGGACCGGGGGGCCTGGGGGGGCGAAGACAGACTAAGGTACGTGCAGAAGGAAGCCTGTCTGCTGAGGGAGATGGAACAGACGTGCAGAGGGTTGACACCACAGGATCCCAGTGAAAGGCCTTTCCTGGCCCTTGGGTCTTACTAATATTTTTGATGGCTGGCTTCTGTGGGTTCCCCTAAATCCTAACCATATCCCCTTATTTCTGTTTCTCCCATCAACCCTTTCTCAGCAATGATTTTTTTTTTTTTTTAAACTCTCGGCTTGTTTAAGGCTTACTGAGATTTATCATTATCTAGGGCTAATCACATGGCTCCGGTGGGAAGCTTTTCCTGCAGACAGAATTGAAGGAAGAAGACAGAAGGTGCTGGTAGGTGGGGTTCTCACTCACCTTCTCCCCAGGAATGCCAATGGGACCTTGGGGTCCTGGGATTCCCTGGGGACGTAAAAAAAGAATTGAAGGTGAAGGAAGGCATGAGAAAGGACCAATGAGCTGGGAAGCGGGAAGGCTGGGAGTAGTCTATGACCATGGCTGGCTGCTGCCCCCCGCCCCCAATTATTGAAAATGATAGTTCAAACCTGGGATCCAGGGTTTCCCTGCTGTCCTGGGGGGCCGGGTTCTCCTGGAGGACCCTAGGGGGAAAGTGGAGGTGCTGTGATGCTGGAAGCGATTGCAGTGTGGACGGGTCAGTGAGGTTGACACGGGGGTCATAGGAGTGGACAGACACATGGACGGATGGCCACGGGGTCGGAGGGCAGAACACGTACCACATTTCCTTTGGCTCCTGGAGCACCATCAATTCCAACTACACCCTGGGGGAGGAGAGGGTGTGAGACCTGGGCAGACACCACACAGGAGCCTGAGTCTGAGACACCGAGAGGCACAGGTGGGGAGATGAGCAGGCAGAGAAATCAGGTCACAGAAATGGGCATGCGGAGGAGACAGAGGTGGGAGAAGGATGAGCAGGGAGGTGGACAGACAGTGACAGTCTTACCGGGCGTCCCAGGGGACCAGGGGAGCCTCTAGGGCCGATCAGTCCTCGGGGGCCCTGCAAGGAGGTAGGGGTATGATTCCAGCGCCGCTGCTCTGAGGCCCCATGAGCCCTGACTCCCCGCCCGCCCCCCATGCCAGGCAAAGGGTCCCAAGGTCCCTGATACTCACTGGTTCCCCAGCCTGGCCAGTGGGCCCCGGAGGTCCCTCTGCTCCCTGTGGGAAAGCATTCGTCACTTGGTAAGGGGAGAGGTGTGACTCAGAAAATCACCTTCCCTCATCCGGGCAGCCTCTTCCGGGGACCCCAGAGTCAGAGCTTAAGGCAGTAACCAACAGAGCACATGTGACTCAGTTCAGATCTCTGACCCCAGGGCTGGACCTGCAGTCTGGAGTCCCACCTACTAACTCGGGTACTAGCTTCCAGCCTCAGCCTATCTTTTTGAGCCCCAGTGAGGATCCTGACCGCCCCAGCGCAGACCCTCACCTCTCATCCTGGCCCCTGAATCCTCCAGTCCTCTCTGACTCTCATTCTGGCTTTCTCGCTTCTAAACCTTTCCCTCGCTTCCAAAAACTTACCTTCTTACCATCCTCTCCTGGGGGGCCAGGTTGCCCCACATGGCCAAAGTCACCCTGGAGTTAGGAAGACGGGAGTTCAGAGTGGAGATGTGAGGGTAGTGACCAGCCTCCCAGGGAAGGAGATTAGGTACAAGGGACGAGAGTTCAGACATGGGGATGGAGGCTCTGATCTTGGCGGGGGGTTGGGGGGTAGGGAGGGCATCGCGAATATTAGGAGGCTTGACATGCAGGAGGGGCCTCACACACTCACCCTTTGGCCCTTCTCACCAGGCAGCCCTGGCAGGCCATCAAAGCCCCGATCACCCTGCACAAAGAGACACCACCTGAACCCTGAATCCTCAACCTGACAGTCCCCCCAAGCCCCAATCTTGACCGTATCACCTACCTTAGGTCCTGTGTCCCCTGGGAGGCCCCGGGCCCCATCTGCTCCAGAGCGGCCCTGCCAGGGAGGTGACAGCATCAAGACACCTATCACTATCTGCTGAGTCCCTCCCTCATGAGGAATCCTGGGGGATTCTCTGTGTACCAATTTAACTTCCCAAAGACAACCTGTCCGTTATTCCTTATCTGCAGGCCCTTTCCTCTAGTCCACATCACCAGGATCACAAAAATTAAAATCTGCAGTCTCCATTAATTGTCCAGTTCTTCATTCCCCACTGCATTTAAGCTTGTCTGGAGTTAGCTTGCTCAGCATCTCCCTCAGTTTGCCAGTCTTTTCTTTTGCACATGCTGTTCCCTCTATTGGAATGCCCTTCCTCTCCTGTTTATTTGGTTACACCTCATGACCCCAGTTCCAGCATCGTTCTGTCTAGAAAGTCCTCCTTGACTCTGTGACCTTGCCAGGTTCCTTTGTGACACACTCGGGGGGAACTGCCATTCTCTGTCCTCCGTGTCCTTATCCCACCAATGACACCGGCAGGCCCTGTGTGCATGGAGCCGAGGCCCCTGCTGGGTGTGGAGGGGTGGATGAGGGATGGCCTAAAGACTTGTGAGTTACTCACCATCTTCCCCTCCCGGCCAGGGGGCCCAAGAGGTCCCTGAAGGCCTCGGGGACCCTAGAAGAGAAAGCAGAATAAGAAGGAGAAATGACTTATTTTTTTTTTAATATTTTTTTAATTTATTTCTAGGAGAGAGAGAGACAGCGTGAGCAGGGGAGGGTCAGAGAGAGAGGGAGACACAGACTCCGAAATAGGCTCCAGGCTCTGAGCCGGCAGTCAGCACACAGTCCGACGCAGGGCTCGAACCCACAAACCGCGAGATCATGACCTAAGCGAAAGTCGGACGCTTAACCAACTAAGCCACCCAGGCGCTCCAGAAATGACTTATTTTTAATCATTCTCTAGGAAGGGCAGTAATTGCAAAGGTATCCTCAGCCCCTTTGTCATTGTCCTCAAATAGCACTTTACCCTGTGGCTCTGGGGGAAGACGCTTCCCACCCAATCCTGCTCCCCACCAATCTCACCTGTGGTCCCATTTCTCCCGTCTCTCCTTTCTGACCGGGATACCCAGGAAGACCCTTGGAGGAAAAGAGATGGGGAAGTGGAATTAGAGGGAGGCTGCCTCTCTCCACTGATGTATCCCCCTCCTCCCTACAGTCTCCTTACTCACCACAGGGCCTGGGCGCCCAGTGAGCCCCACTGGGCCAGGGGGACCTTTCATAGACAGCTGGAAAGATGGAGGGGAACAGATCCTCAGGTCTCCCACAAAACCCCAGCACCCTCCAAAAAGGCATCTTCAGGAGACAAACATCCACATGCCTCCTGACTCGCCCTCATTATCCCCCATCTCTGTCACTCCCTCAATGTCCTCCATCACCCCCGTTGGCCCCTTGATGATCGTCCACTCACCTGAGCCTGTTGCAGGACTGCCTGAGCCTGGGCTTGCTGGAAGGAGACTGGGGGTCCTTTGAGGGAGCTGCTTGCAAACTGGAACTAGAGGGCAGCTAGTCATGGCGGGAGCCCAAGGAGAGGCCCCTCCTGGGTCAGGACTACACCCCCCAAGATGCGCCACCCTATCTCCCTCTTACCGGCATCATGATCACAGTGCCTGGTAGACCCCGGATCCCATCGATGCCAGGGATTCCTGGGAGACCAGCAGGACCCTGAGAGAGGGAGAGACACAGAGGGGGATGGAGGCAGGGAGACAGACAGACAGGGATGGGAGATAGAGATGGAGGGGGGAAGGGGAGAGACAGACGGGTGGACGCAGGGAGAGCGAGAAAGAGAACAGGCAAGAGAAAGACAGGGGGAGGGAGAGAGAGTCACAAAAGGTGGCAGAAATGGAAAAAAAATAAAGGCAGAGATGGAGAGGCAGAGAAGCCAAAAGTAAAGAGATGGAGAGAGAAAGGCAAGGAAAGATAAAGACAGAGGGAGGAGAGACAGATGGAGAGACTGAGACAGGGGAGAGAGAGCGACAGAGACATAGGGAGAAAGACAGAGATGAAAAGCACTCAGGGATAGAGACAGATGGAAGGAAGCAGGGGATAGGCCCCCAGAGACAGGACATGGGCCAGAGTGAGAATTCACAGACGGAAAGAGAGATGAGCAAGTGGGGTCAATGCCAGCTTCGGCGTGAGGTCCTCAGTCTCTGCCTCCCAGACCCATGTTCAGACATACGCATTCCAAACATCAGCTCCACAACCTGAAACCTCACTCTCCCAAAAAGATACAAGCCAGAGGGAGTCTCTTACCGGTAGGCCAGGGTCTCCAGGGAATCCTGGGGGCCCAGGAGGGCCTGAGGGGCCAACCACCCCCTGTTGGAGACAGAGGAACAGAGGTTCGTGAGAAGCGCAAAGCTCAAGCCAGACCAACTTCTGACCCACCACTGACCCTGACCCCATGCAGACCTCCTTACTCATCACCGAGTCATTCCTGGCCCTTCAATACTATATTGATCCATACGACCCCCCAACTTTACATCCCCACCCCTATTTTGATTCATCCTTTGAGTCTTAAATATGCAAAAATCTTTTAATGATACGGCAATGTTACAGCTAAACCCTCCACCCCAGGGTCTCAAATATCCCAACTAGAAGAGAAAGGAAGGGGGAGAGGGGTGAAGCCATAACTCACTTGGGGTCCTGGGGCTCCTGGAGGTCCCTCAAACTTCTGTCCCTGAGGGAAAAATGAGTGTGACCCCCATTCTAGCCCAGACGTCTCCACCTCCCCCAGCCCCAGGCCCCTCACCTGTTCAATTACTGCTGGTTCTCCTTTTGCACCCTTCTCTCCAGCACCCTGGGGCAGGGGAATGGACAGAAAAGAGGTGTGAGCCCTGGCCATGGCCAAGGAGAAGAGCATGGACTTCGGAGTGTGCTGTAGGGTCCTAATCCTGGAGCTGCCTCTCACCAGTGGGGATGGGGAGTAACTCATTCAACTCCTATGGCCTCACCTGCAGAGTCAGTAGGCAGATGATAACCGTGTATGCCCGCCGGGAAGAAGAATAAATTAAAACTAAGGTTGACCCATAACAAGCACTCAGGGTACGTGGGCTATGATCACTCCCCTCCTCCCTTGTCCAGTACCAAGGCTAGAACCTGGGCCCCTTCCCTGTCTGACTATTTTCCTAAGCGATTGTATCCAATCCCTTAGCTAAAGGCAGCATCCCTCTGTTGACGGTTCCCAGGTCTTTATCTCCGGCCTACACCATGTCCCTTGAGCTCCAGAATCTTCTAAACAATCACCCACTTGGCATCTCCATTTGGATGCCAATTTAGCACATCCAAAATGAGGTCCTTGATTCTTTCCACCCGCTCTTCCTTTAGGCTTCCTCACCGTAGTTGCCACCATGTGTCTACCAAGTCATCCTTGAATCTTTCTCCAAGACCAAAATGGAGCATGGCCCAAATCGGTCCACTTTCTGTCCCCACCGTCACCACTCTGATGGAGGTCACCACGCTCTTGTTGCATAGACTAGAGGTTTCCCTGCTGCCCCTCTGGCTCCCCCTACAGTCCATATGCTGTTCAGCAGCCGGAAAGAGCTTTTAAAGCTCCAAGTCCAATCGCGCTCCATGAGCTTGACCAAAGGGCTTCTGATCAAGGGGCTTCTCATCATGCTTGGACTAAAAGCCAAACGCAGAATTCTATACATCGAGCCATCCATTCACACAGTTCCTGTCACGTTAATATAGTGATAATATTTATCAACTCCAGTGGGGGTGGGGTGGGGTGGGAAGGCATTCTAGGCAAGATTAAAAGAAGGCAAGAGAGGAAATGTGGTCTTATGTGGTTCCAGGCAGGAACCCCCTCCCCAACCCAAATTCTCAGACTCACAGAAAAAATCCGGAACTGAGTCTGTGATGGGTGTTCTGCTGCCCGGAAGACAGGCTCAATGGTAGAGCCACCTCCATCTTTGTCTTCTTCCGCTAAGTTAGTCTCCAAGGTCCTCAGTTCTGTTCCAGTGTCAGGGTCCAGGCCCCCCTGAGGACATTGGGACAGACCAAAGATTGCCCGATGTCCTCATTTTCTGCCACCACCAATTCCCAGGACTGTCCCTTCCAGCCCCATCCACTTCCCACTGACCTCTAGCATCGTGACATTGCGGCCAATGGTCACAGTAGTGGTCATGACCAAAGGCGTGGGAGTCGGAGGTAATGTTGGAGCTGGTGTCTCTGTTTGGGGGATGTCAGTGAAGGTCTGCAGCAAGGAGAGAAGTATCAGGTGTGGGGTCAGTCCAGGAAAGACAGAAAGAGGAGACAGGCTCTGGCCCCCAGCAATGCCCAGTCTGGGGAAGGAAACGAAGGAGAATCTGCCTCCCACCCAAAAAAACCATCAACGGGGTATAAGGTAGGAGACTGGTCAGTGGAGGCAAATGTGTTCTGACTGGATCAGGACAGACAGCTCCTTGTGTGGAAGAGGAGCACGGCTAGGTCAGGTCTGGGAGACCTACAAGGCAGCGTGGGGCTGGTCAGAGTCAGGGTCCAGCACTCAGAGCCAGACTCCCAGAAGCCTACCCCACATGTCTTCTCCCACGGCAGAGCTCAGTGGCCAGCCAGCCAGGCCACAATCTGAGAGGCCTGGACAGATGTCGAGGAATTTGGTCAAGGGCACAGAGAAGGTAGGAGAGGTCCAGGCCCGTCCTGAGGAAGGAGTTGGGGAGGAGCTCTTTTTCTGGGCCGGAAATGATTATTTCTCTCTCTCCACTGATATAGTGCATCAGTGAGAACAGATGTAATGTACCCAGTGACTCTGCTCCAACCAACGATGCCTACCCAGTGACCCACCAGCTAATGATCTGCCATTAATGGCCTCTAATTATTCCTACAACCAGTGACCCATTAGTGATCCTCTAATTAATGACCCCCATCAATAGCCCCTAACTAATGATCCCACTAAGGGACTTAACCAATGACTCCTCCAACTAATAACTCACACTACTAGCCTCCCAGCAATTATTCCTGTAACTAGTGATCTACCAGTGCCCCCCCCCAAATGACTACAATTAGTTACTTTCTCATCCAGTAACCTCCCCAACTGGTGACCCCAACCAGTGACCCCTCCATAACAAGTACTAGCTAGTAGACCCTCAACTAATAAGCCTCACCAGTGACCCCCAGTCAACTATTCCCCTAACCAGTGATCCTCCAACAAGAAGCAACCATGAGTGAGCCCAGTATGGCTTCCCAACCAAGGACCCCAAACAGTAATTTCACTGATCAATCAATGACCCATCAATGACTTCCCAACTAATAACCCATCAGGGACTTCCAAACCAATTATTTCATCCATGACCACCTAAAAGTCATTTCTCCAAGTGGTGACTAAAACTGGTGACCCCACTAGTACCTTCTAATCAGTGACCCCCTACTGATGACCTACCTTCCTTCCCAACTAATAATCCCCATCAATGACCCCTTACCATTAACCCTAAACCGATGATAATAACACCAACAGTGGTCTCTATCAATGACTTCCAAAAACGACCCTCACGTAGGGTCTCCCAAACATCTCCCAATCATCAACCTCAATCAATATCTCCCTATAGTGACCTCTCAACCCACAAGCTCTATCAGGAAAGCCAAATAGTGGCCCCTCATTAGACTTCTCCAGTGAATAACCCTCACCAATTACCTACACAAGTCAACCCCAAACAATGACCCTCTAACTAATGAACCCATTATTCACCCCAGCTAATGGCTGCCCTTAAACAGTAGCCTCAATCAAGAACCTCTTAATATAAGGTAATCTGGGTGTGCCCTTTTCCTCCAGCCCCTCTGCCACACAGACACAGTTATCAGTCAGCTGAGAGAAGTCAAAGGTCAGGGATTGGAGACCAAAGGCAGAGAACTTGGATGAGGTACCAGCAGTCAGTGGGAGTCAGAGACCAGAGGTCAGGCAAAGAGCAGAGGTGAATGGCTGCTGATTCCTTACCTGGTTCTCCAAGGAGCCAGGAGGTAGGCTTGGGGTGAGAGTTTCCTTGTTCTTCTTCTTCTTTCTGCCCTTCCCCTTACGACCTCGCCCTTTTTTCTTCCCTTTTCCCTTCCCCTTCCGTCGAGGGGGAGGAGTTTCTGGCTCACCCTGGGGGACCTGTGAAGAGGACAGCCATCAGCTCAAGAGCCCCTCAGTGGAGACCCCATCGCTCAGTTATCTGCGGCTATGCTGGCACATGGCTCCTTGGTCCCATGTTTTGAAGCCAGGGATCACTCAGTCCTGTGGCCTAGGGTCAGTCATACAATCTGGAGCCAAGAATCACTCAGTTATGTGACCTAGATCAAGGTCACTCATGCCTAGGATCGTTTTGAGGGCAGGAGTCACTCAGTCCCGGGTAGGGGGTCAGCATTCACTCATTCCTAAGACCAGGACGCAGGGACGACTCGGCCTGACCTGAAGACAAACCCCTCACTTACCCCTGTGGCTACGGGGTCCAGGCTGTCACAGCCAGGAAGGTACCTCTCACAGGCCTGGAAGGCAGCCTGAGGATCCGGACTTATCAGCAACTCCTGAATATCTCCCTGGGAAGAGGAGGGGGGTGGACAGGGAAAGAGAGACACAGGCTGACTCTGACACCTTACTCCAAGTACCAAGGCTTGGTATTTCTCTACCCAGGCCACCATAAGTATAAGGAGGGGGTGGCCCCTCCACAGCCCCAGCAATCCCTCTGTGCCTCAAAACTGAGAGGAGGGAGATTCTATCATGGTCACACCAAACCACAACCATAAATCATACCCGACAACACCTGTCTCACCAGAGGCACATTTATTCTTTTGCTCTCAGGCACATGATGACGCCTAATATGTGCCAGGTGCCCTTCAAGGTATTGGGGATAAGGAGGGGAACAAGGTG
This sequence comes from Hyaena hyaena, assembly GCF_003009895.1. Classification (NCBI taxonomy): domain Eukaryota; kingdom Metazoa; phylum Chordata; class Mammalia; order Carnivora; family Hyaenidae; genus Hyaena; species Hyaena hyaena. Next base: position 423,190 of record NW_024081017.1, read on the forward strand.
AATGTGGTCCCTGGTCCACTGGCGGGGACACACATCACAACCACACATAGCACTGTCACCAGTAAGAGTCACCATACCAAAAACACATCTGTCACGAGGCACACAGCACCATGCCTTGCCAGCACCCAACATCACGATCAGCACCCGCACACAGTCCCACACCATCGTAACAACCGGTACAGTCCCATGTAACCACCATATTCTACCCCGAGTCAAGTATGTGCCATCGCACATTATTGTTTAGTGGCTCCACAATCTCACGCACCACAAGATGCACGTGATGCATTCCACTCCCTCTTCCCAGCTTCCTGGTCCTGGGTTGAAGCTGGACAAAACTCCTCCCCGTCCCCTGCCTCAGTTTCCCTGACCACTGAACCCCTACCTCAAAAGTCTCCTCCCCGAGGTCCTGGGTCCCCAACACGGTGAGTCCAGCTGTGCTAATGAATCGAGGCCCCTGGCCCAATGTGGGGGGCTGAGGTTCACAGTCAGCCACCAGAGTCACCATCCTGCCATCCACACTGATTGCCACACGGTGCCACCTGCAAGGGGACAGTCTCAGTGGGGAGATGCTTCTCACCCCACTTCTCTCTGGACCCCAATCTTCCCTCTACTCACCTGCCGTCCATGAGGTTGACCTGCTGGGGGAGAGGACTGAAGGAGTCACCTAGGAGGCCCAGAGCTGGCCCTAGAGCCAGGCCCAGCTGCCGAGCGCCACTCTCATTGTAAATGGACAGAAGGACAGACTGGTTGGCTGGCTGGCCCCGCAGAGTGATCAGCACGGAAAAGTTCTCAGGAAAGTGCCCATCTGAAGGGGCAGAGGGAAAGGGGCAGCTTAGATGACCTGGCGGGGACCCATGCTCCCAGGACAATCCCCGGCCCCAACCTCTCCTGCACTGACTCACCTGGAAAAAGCTCCCACGTAGGGATGCCAAGTGTGCTGGCCTTGCCAATCCTGAATGCCCGGTCACCCTCCGGGGCCCTCTGGGGGCAGAGGCCAGGCCCCTCAGAAACCCCAGCCTGGCCCCCTCGCACGCCCAGGGCCTTCAGCACATCCACAGGGTCTGCTGTAGAGAGAAGCCGGGTCACAGGACAGTTAAAACAAATCTAGGACCCCATGTGAGTGGCTGAGGTTTGGGGGATTCGGCCCCCCATGGTGCTTGTGGGTCAGGGAGAAGGAGCAGGTCTGGGACCCGCACCCATCTCACAACCCCACAGCTGCTCCAGCCTCATCAGCCTGTTGACTCCTATTCCCCACCCCCCTTGGTTTTCGGTGAGGGAAAAAAAAAAAAAGCTGACCTACTTCTGTGATGAATCAAGGCTTCCTGGCCTGAGCCCCAGAGCCAGGCTGTCCCCTTCTCTGCTCTCCCTCACACCAACTCCCTGGGGCTGCCTCCCAGCCTGAAGCCCCCTGCCAGGGGAAACCCACTTGGAGAGGGAGGGCTCCTAGTGTGTGTTTCCCCCACCTCCTCCCTCTGACCTCCTTTGACCGCCACTTCCTCTGAATTCCTCCACTACCTCTCCTGACTTCTTCCTTCTGACCCCCTCCTTGATCACCAACACCCATGACCTCCTCTCTCTGCCTGACCTGGTCTCCGCCATCTGACCTGTGACCTCCCCATTTTGTCACCTTCTCTGACCTCCTCCTTATGACTACTTCTCTCTAATAACCTCCTGACCTCCTCCCTCTGACCCTATCCCTCTCATCTTAGCAAAGGAAGAAACTGGTCTGGCCCAACCAGACCCTAATCCAGGCCATCCTACCGGCCCCACCCGTACAGCAGGCCCGTGCTAAGTGGAACCACATGGCTTGGGCAGGGGAGGGCGGGGGCTCCCCCTGGGCCCAAAGCCCCTGCCTGCTCTCCCCTCCCCCCAGCAGACTGTCCCACTGACCCCCTGACCCAGCCTCTTGGCAGGAGCCAGATTCTGTCGAATCTGCCCATGACCTCACTCTGGGGGCGGTTCTGCTGACCTCACCATGGGGAGTCAGGGTGGGGGGCCAGACTTGGGGAAATAGGGGCTTGGATGAGGGACCCGCCATCCCAGCTCCTCCTGGGTCAGACGCTTCATTCTCCAGATTTACAGACCCCTATTCCAGCCTCAGCTCACTCTTGCCTCCAATCCCCTGTTCTTTCTCCTCTCCCCCCCCCCCCGCCCCTCTCTGTCCCACTTTCTGTGTTGGTCTTTCCAGGTCTCTCTCTGCATCCAACTCTGAATCAGTCTGTCTCTCTCACTCTCTTGCTTCCTAGCTCTTTCTGTGTGTCTCTTGGTATTTCATTGGTTCTCCTTCCTCTTTCTGTGTGTGTGTGTGTGTGTGTGTGTGTGTGTGTGTGCGCGCGCGCGCCCGCGCACGCGCATCTGTGCAGGGGGGTTTCTCTCCTCATCCCCCTCTCTCTCCATCCACACCCCCCAATTCTGCCGCTGCCACCATAAGCCCCATCTCTAATTGCCTGTTCTCTGGCTAGGCTGTCATTAAGAGGTATTTGGGTTACAGGCCCCTGGGACTAGGATCTGGGCTCCCAGGCTCTGTCAACCACAAGGGTCACTCCCCCATGGAATGATCATCCCAGCTGCCCCCTCTCCATGCTGGAGCCCAGTGGAGGGCTGAGAGTCACGACCCCGTACAGAGTGGCTCTCCCAGGCTTTCCCCTCACCCGGACCCCTGTCTCAATGCAGCTGGACGGGGGGGGGTAAGAGGAGGTCCTCTCGGCCAGCTGCTCATTCACATTTAAAAATCCTTCTTAGCACCTAACCCGAATGTCTCCTCCTTCAATCTTGCATCTCTTCTGTAGTGACCTTTCAGAAACTGACTGCCCTTTCTTTTCATGGCTGGCTTTGTGACAAGGGGACACACAAGAGGCATTGAGTCCTGCCTGCAGGGTCAGAGAGTGGGGGTCTGTCAGGGACCCAGCCTGACCTTCCCCCCACACTCTCCCCTGTGCTGGTCAGGGCCCCAGGGAGATGTAGATGGGGTCTAGGATATGAAGGGAGGCAGGCAGAGTCTAGGCTGGGACATGGTTGGGATCTCCTCGGATGTGTAGGAGAGCACAGGTGTGAGTGTGTGTGCTACTGTATACATGCATGAGATTGTGTAAGCATGTGCATGACTATCTATGGACCAGGGAGTGGCTGGGCATGTTGTCAGTGCATGCCAAGTATCTGGCCTACAATGGAGAGACGAGGTGCAGTGATTTGACGTGTGGCTGGGTGTCTCCTAGCAGTGAGCTCACAGTACTGCTGGTCACGCAGGTGACTGTGATTATAATAGGTCAGACGTGAGAGGGGAACTGTAGTTACATGGGAGAGTATGGCCAAGTCGGAGAGCGGGTGACTGGTTTTGAATGCTGACTGCGTTGCGTGGATATCAGTGGAAACATGTGCAAGAGCTGGAAAGAGTAGGCGGGTGCCCAAGGCTGTGACCCTGTGGCGGGTGGCTGCTGGGGTTGCCTGGGGCGTGGGCACCGGTGTTTCACATTCCTGCTGTCCCAGAGGGCTTATATTTTGAATGAATGCCTGAGATTGCACGACTGTGTGGATATGTCAGCATGGGAACGGGACAGAGGCCAATTTAGGATAATCCACGTGAACAGGCACCTCCCTGAACTCCAGAGAAAGTGAAGGAGTGTAGGATGGTGTGAGTGTGTGTGTGCGTGTGTGTGTGCGTGTGTGTGTGAGTGTGTGTGTTGGGGGGCTGAGCTCACCCTAGGGAGAGATTTCCAGGAGGGTCTAGCCCAGCCTCTCTCAGATCAGGGATGCCACTCGAGGGACCACGACCTTCCCAAACCCCTGGGCGCCCCCAGCCGCGAACCCTGTGGGGCGGAGCTCGGCGTCCAGCCAAAAGCGCGCAGCTGGGCGTGCGTCAGCGCTGACTCACCCGTCCGCCGGCCCCCGGGACCCTTGGGGCCCCTGAGAAATTCCTCAGGAAAAACACCCGCAGCGCGCCCAGCTGGGGGGAGCAACTTCCACTTCCGCCCCCGCCCGCGCTCCGCCCCGCCCCGCGCCCCGCCCCGCCTCGCCCCTCACCGCTGCCCTCCCGAGGCCCTGTCCATGGTGCTGATCGCGGCTCTGGGGAGCGCAGGGTGGGGGGAGGGGGAGAAGTGGGGGCAGAGGAGGTGGGCGCGCGCCAATCGGAGGCAGAGGAGGGAGGATGAGAATGGGATGAAGCCATTAGGGGAGATGCAAAGGAAACTCTGGATCCCCGGTTAGCCCCCTCCCATACTCGTCCCTACTCACCATCACCCCCAGAATCATCCACTCACGTCCAATGGGCAATTGTTTACGCCCCAGAATCACAACCGACCCTCATCGGGTCACCCCAAAGACAATCAATCACAGGCGTAATACTCACACGATTATGCTCGTAAGTCAGCCCCACCAGACACACCCACAACTCACAATCATACCCTTGGTCAGGGATGATCCATCACCCATGTTCGTCCAATAATCGTCAACTCCCACGCCCACTTTCCACACACACGATTTCACTTCAAATGGCCTCACGCACATTGCCGCACACACCACTCTACATCGCATCCATACCAACGCATCCACCAGTGAAACCCGGTCACACGTTTCCCCCCTCCCGCCTGCTGTCACACCCACAAGTCGCCCAGAGTCGGACACGCGAGCCCGAACACAATACTCTATCCCCGCGCAACGCGCACGCCGTCCCCCCGCCCCCCATTCCTGGCTCCACCCCATCTTTTGGGATCTCGTTAGGTCCTGCCCGGGGTCCTTTCCCTATCTCCTCCCTCCCGGCTCACCAGCCTGCGTCCGGAGCAGAAGCTGCAGCGAGGCCAGGAGCAGGCAGAGGCCGGCCCGCGGCTGGCTCAGGCCTCGGCGACTCCCCATCCCGGCGGGCCCCACACGCAAGGCGGGGACCGTCCGGGGCGTCTACGGGGCGCGGCGGCTCCTCGGGCTCCGTGCGCTCACTTGCCGCGGCCGGCTCCACTCGGGATCGGCAGGAGACTGCAGGAGACCCCGCCCTGGCCTCGCCCGGCGCTCCAGCGCCCGGCCGGGCGGGGCTCGCTGCAGGGAGGCGGGGGGGGGGGGTGGCTGACAGCTGGTGGGGGAGTTGGGAAAGTTTGTGCTGAGTGCTGATTGGCCGGCTAAGGCTGGAGCCCTGGGCAAGGAGCTGGGCCCTTTATGCCCCACCCCACAGTGGAAGAAAAGGGTCACTCCCACCCAGCCTTAATATTCGGGGTCTGTTTTACCCCAAACTCTTTCCTCCTAACCGTCTCCCTCAAAGGAAATCTTAGTGTCATTCAAACCTTCAGCCTCCATCCAGGCCCTGAAATTAAGGGATATAGCTTTGTACCAAATCTTTTCTGTCTCGCCCAGGCCCCCAAATGGGGTTCCAGCCTGATGCCAAATTCTGTCACTTGCTTTATCTCGGTGGCTTAGCCACACTATGAAAGGTACCAGCTTCATCCCAAGGGCTTCCCTTCAGGTGTCTAAATAGAGAATCCTCATCCCATCTCCAGCCTCACCCCAGATTACAAAATGGGGTTCCCAGCCTTACCCCAAACCCCCATTTCTCCACCCAAATTCCAGAATTGGATGTGCTGGCCTCACCCCCAAACCCTCGACACGGATTCCAAAACAGAGTTCTATATATTTCCCCCCAAACTCTTAGTCTTCAAACAAAGGGTCCCATCTCCATCTCTAGCCTTCCTGTCCCCTCTCCCAGACACGGGTCCGCAAATGGATGCCATAGCCCCAATTCCAAATCTTCACATACGCCCCAATTAAATGGGGGAGTCTGGCCCTATCTGAAAACAGAGCATGCTGCTGGGGAAGGTGGATCCCTGCCATTTCTGGGGTGAGGCAGAGCTGTCTCTCATCCTACTGGGACCCCCGCTGTGAAGCTCCCTCCCCCCAGGGGATCACAGGGAGCTGTCGGTGCAATTGAACAAGCACAGACTTGCAGGCTCTGAGGGTGCTTCTGCAGGGAGAAACCCAAGAGGCGTATCCTGGGCCCTAAACTGCCCCACCATGGGGAAGAGGGAGAAGCCGGCAGTGTCTCCCTCCCAGGCTCTGGCTTCACGGACAAAGAGTCTCTGTGTCCCTGGAGAGAAGGGGTGGGGCCCCATCTGGCCTGAGGGTGAAATGGGGGCCGTGGGGTGGGGAGAGAGGGAATCTCCCCAAGCTGCTCCTCCTCCCTCCTCAGGGACCTTGAGGCTAAGACTTCTGCTAAAAGATTCTCATAAGATCCTGCCCTGCCCTGCTGGGAAGTTCTTCCTAGTCTAACTCATTTTCGGGCCCATCTATGCTCCTTCCCTTTTTTGAAAGGACCCTTCTGGGGCCACACTCACTGTCATTTTCTCCCACTGTCTCCCTCCAATCAGAGATTCTTTGCCCAGAATAGAGACAGGAAGGGAATGCCCCTGCTAGTTCCCTCAGCCCTGAATAATTTGAAATCCTAATAAAAAGACCCTAGTTATGAGTGGAGCAGTGAAGAGAAGAAAGTTTTTTAACAGATAAAGGAGAGAGACTATCTTGAGGTTAAAGTTTTCCTCCCAGCTGCCTGTCCAGGGTCAGTTCAGAATTGGCATCATCTGGGGCCCCTTTGCCTTGCAGGGGGGGGACCATTGCAGGGTGTCCAGGAGGGTGCAGAGGAGCCAAGGATGGGTGGCAGGAGTCAGGTGCTGGCCAGCAGAGGTCACCCATCCAGGGCGGGATCAACATGGCCGACGCACCCCGGACTGTATTGATCTCAGGCTGCTCGTCGGGAATCGGCCTGGAGCTCGCGGTACAGCTGGCTCATGACCACAGGCAGCGCTACCGAGGTTAGAGGCCCAGGGTGGGGCCGGGCAGGGGAGGGGTGGGCACGACTCCCGAGGACCTTCAGCCGCCCTGGCACTATTTCCACTAGCTCATCCCTTCAGCTGTATTTGTGGGCTTGAGGAGGACCCAGGACACGTGGAGGCCCCCTTCCCACCTCTGCTCATGAATCACCCCCTCATCCAACCAGAATTCCTTGTGCAACTACTGGGTGCCAGGCACTATTCTAGGTGCTGGAAACACAGCAGTGAACAAAATAGACAAAAACCTCTGCCCTGAGTAGTGGTGTGGTGAGGGAGGAGGGGGAGGAGAGACAATAAACAGATTTTAAAGTTGTATAATAAGTCCAGCGCCAATAAATGCTGAGAAGCAAAATAAAACAAGGGTAGAGTGTGGTAGGAGGTGGAGGTTGGTGATATTTTTTAAAGGGCTGGTGGGGAGGGCTTTGCTGAGGCTCCACTTTGGCATTCCCTAGGACTTCCCCTCCCCCACCCCTCCCCTGATTACTGCTCCAAGATAAGCCTCTTAAGTGACCCTGACCTTGGGGGCTTAAAGGGGGGGGAGGGGATGGGCCCTAAATCTAGGGAGCCAGCCTCCTGCAACTCTGGAGTAAATTGCCCCAGCCTGCACACCACCCGTGGGGACCTCTGACCCAGAGCATGCTGGAGCTGAAGTGGGCACAGGGCCAGTACTTAAGAGGAGTTTGCAAGGGACAAGGGCATTGCCCCAGTTGGCAGGACTGATTCTCGCAGCCCTCTGCCCTCTGTCTTAGAGACACACGCAGCTTTGGGTGTGACAGTCGGAGTGCCAGTGTGCGAGGAAGCAATAGCACTGTGTCTCTGGATAGGCAGATGAGTGTCTAAAACCGCTGAAGGGTGTTTACTGAGTGCCTACAATGTGCCAGGTTCTGATCAAAGTGTTGCGCATCACATATATCATTTAATCCCCGCACCATGCCTCTGAGGTGGCCACTATCATTAGCTCCATCTTAGAAATGAGGAAACTGAGGCACATCCTCCCAAAGATCCCTGCCCAAGGTCAATCAGCTGGAAAGTGGCAGAGCCTGGATTTGAACCCAGGCAACCCATACACTTGTCACTGTAAGTAGATGCGTGTGCTCCCATTCATCTGCGCAACACCCGTGAATCACGCAGGCCCACAGAGAACACGAAAATGCCCACCAGGGCTGTGCATGTGTGATTGTGGGTACATGCATGATGGGTACAAACATGTATGCAGGTATTTGAGCTCAGCACGCCAACAAACCCAAGCGCAAGTCTCAGTTCTAACACTTACCAGGGGTGAGACAGACAAGGAACTTCATTTTTGCTTAGCGTCAGTGCGTTAATCTCTATGATAGGGGTAATAACTTCCCCTCCTTGTCCTGGCTACTATTGCTAAATAACAAATCATTCCAAAATTTATGGTGTAATAGAACAACTGTAATCATCTGTCTCTCCTGCTTTACAAAGGCCATAAATTTGGAAGGGCTCAGCCAGGCAGTTCTGGCTCAGGGTCAAAGGCTACAACCAAACCAGTTGGGGATAGTCACAGGCCTGGGCAGCCATGTCTGCTCCTTACAGTAATCTCAGGGCTTCTCCATGTGGTCCCTCTCTCTGGCTAGCTTGGGCTTCCTCCCAGCATGTAGCCTCAGGAGAGCTGAGCTGCTACAAGGTGGCTGAAGACTTTAAGAATGAACATTACAGCAAACAAGGCAGAAACTGCAACATCCTTTCTGGCTTAATCCCGGAAGCCATCCAATGTTACTTTCACCCTATTCTATTGACTCCCAGCTCATCTCAAGATCCAAGGAGAGGGAAATGAGATTTCATGACTTGAGGGGGAGCAGCAAAGTTCTCAAAGAGCATATGCGATGAAAGATATTGTGATCATCGGGGCGCCTGGGTGGCTTAGTCGGTTAAGCGTCCGACTTTCGCTTAGGTCATGATCTCGCAGTTCGTGGGTTCGAGCCCCGCGTCGGGCTCTGTGCTGACTGCCAGCTCAGAGCCTGGAGCCTGTTTCAGTCTGTGACTCCCTCTCTCTCTGACCCTCCCCTGCTCATGCTGTCTCTCTCTCTCTCTCTCTCAGAAATAAATAAAACATTAAAAAAAAAAAAAGATATTGTGATCATCTTTGGGAAATTAGTCAGTGGCCTAATCATACTGTTCTTGTGAGGATTGGAGGTAGGGCTTATAAGTATTTAGCACGGTGTTTGGTACATGGTAGGTATTCAGTAAGCTGAAGTATCTGAGGATGATGTAAATATGGCTATTTGCATGTACACACACACACACACACACACACACGTTGACCCTAAGTGTGTACGTATTTCTTTTCTCAAGACAATATGTTCTATATTTATTTTATTGTCTTCCTTACTGAGCTATACATTCTGTGAAGGCAGGGACTTTGCCCATCTCATTTCATGCAATAGTCTCAGCACCTAGAATAGGGCATAGTGTATACTAAGTAGATACTCAGTAAAGGATGGATGGATGAATGAATGAAAGTACATGTAAATGTACGTGCACAAATATGCGTCTGTGGTTGTGTAGTAAATGTAGGTGTGTAAACCTTGGTCTCCATTCCTCTGTGACTGTCCATGCACGATTATGGAAATATATGCAAATGAATGCAGAGGGAAAGGGAACCCAGTGCTTGCCCCAACCATGCTCTCTGTCCCCAGTGGTGGCCACCATGAGAGACCTGGGAAAGAAGGGGACACTGGAGGCAGCTGCTGGAGAGGCTCTGGGGCAGACCCTCACCGTGGCCCAGCTGGACGTATGCAGTGACGCGTCAGTGGCCCAGTGTCTCAGCTGCATCCAGGGAGGGGAAGTGGACGTGCTGGGTAAGACTGAAAACAGCCCCTGGGGGTCACTCCCCTCCCTGACCGAAGCCCAGATCCTCACGACAGTGAATCCTCTCCACTGTCTGAGCACTAGACTTCCTGCTTCACTAGCAACCTCTAGCCCTGGACAGAAGGGGTAGACAAGCTGGCTAAAAGCCCAGGGTACCAGTTTATTATGGATACAAGAATAAACTTGAGTCCTGGGTGTAGGATGGATTCTATTGAATAGAACTTCTCACATTTGGAGAAAACCATATGTAGTTGGAAAAATTACTCCGATGAGTCATTTGGGGAAGGGAGCATGTTGAAGAAGCAACACATGGTCCCTCAGAGGCTTTCTGAGGAGGGTGGGTGTGGCTGTTTTGATGCAATTTGGGGTCAGAGCTGAATTGCTCATGCATAAGGGGAGGCTGTTCCCAGTGGCCCTCCCCCCTCCTCCACCCAGGGTTCAGGGTCCCTATAAGAAATGGTAAACTATACATAAAGATCACCAAGGCTCCACATTCTTCCACTCCAGATACTCTGGCCTGGGGGCACCTGGGTGGCTCAGTTGGTTAAGTGTCCGACTTCAGCTCAGGTCATGATCTCACAGTTTGTGAGTTCGAGCCCCGCATCAGGCTCTGTGCTGACAGCTGGCTCGGAGCCTGGAGCCTGTCTTCGGATTCTGTATCTCTCTCTCTCTCTGACCCTCCCCTGCTCATGCTGTCTCTCTCTGACTCTCAAAAATAAATAAAAAACATTAAAAATTAAAAAAAAAAAAAAGATACTCTAGCCTGACCCTGAATTTGGAGCAAGGGATGGGATGATTCAGGGAGTGTCCCTAAAGGAGGGGTGCTCGAAGGGTTTGGGGGACCTCAATGTAATCTTCATCCCCACAACCTTAGTGAATAATGCTGGAGTGGGCCTGGTGGGGCCCTTGGAGGGGCTCAGCCTCGCTGCCATGCAGAACGTCTTTGATACCAACTTCTTCGGGGCTGTCCGCCTGGTCAGAGCTGTGCTTCCTGGCATGAAGAAAAGGAGAAAGGGCCACATTGTGGTGGTCAGCAGTGTCATGGGACTGCAGGGTAAGCCCTGGGGGATCCTCAGTGTCTGGGGGTCCCAGTGTCTGACCCTCCCCAGGCTGTTAGGATGGCAAATAGGTTTTAGCACCAAATGAGGCTGTATTGGGAAGGACTTTGAAGCTCCGAAGGAAAAATTTCTGGAATGGCTTATGTCTGCCATACTGCAAGAGGAGGCAGTAGTGTTACAAATACTGCCAATGGCCATCCACATCCAGCATCAACCCTCCTTCCCAACATGTACAAGTCTCTCCCATCTCCCCAAACCCAAAAGAACCATCAGAACTCCTTCTCTGTGGCTTTTTCTTGCCAAATACCTCCAGCCAAGCCCCAGTGATATCTAGCTTTGGGGCTCTGAGGTTCTGCAGAAAAAGGGAGCAGTGATTGTTCAGTGATGTCTGCTATCGGCCTACTGGGGAGGCCACGTATTTGCCATCCATGCTCCTCGGTCTTTCCTACTTGAATCCCTCTAGACTCCTTTCCTCCCCATGGAAATTCCCTGGGGTCCATCCCCCTCCTCAGAAGGCCCCTAAAGAATCCACCTTATTTGTTACCCTGCCAAGGGGAATCTGATTCTACTACTCAGCCCCATTTCTTTGGTCTCTCCTGATGTCAGGGGCTACATTCCCTCTCAATAAAAACAGATAAGAACCCCAATGGGGCGCCTGGGTGGCTCAGTCAGTTGAGCGTCCGACATCGGCTCAGGTCATGATCTCGCGGTTCGTGGGTTCGAGCTCCGCGTTGGGCTCTGTGCTGACAGCTCAGAGCCTGGAGCCTGTTTCAGATTCTGTGCCTCCTTCTCTCTCTGATCCTCCCCTGCTCATGCTGTCTCTATCTCTCTCTCTCAGAAATAAATAAAACATTAAAAAAAAAAAAAGAACCCCAACGAATAGGACTTGCCTTCAGGGACCCTGGCAATCCCATGTTCCAGTGGCGCAGAGGTTTAGGGGATGGCGGGAAGAAGGGTTATCCAGGGCTAAGGGCAGATGGAGCACAGCACACCCCAGACAACCTCATCCTGAGCCCATATGCTCCCATCACACACACACACACACACACACATACACTCATCACGCTGGCCCTCATAGCCCCTCATTCTGATCTTCAAACCCTCTTTGCTCTGTCTCCCGAAGACCCCATGTCCCTCTGGATCCACAAGCCCATCGCCCAGACCCCAAAGGGCTCAACCTCCTCCAATCCTCTCAGGTGTCGTGTTCAATGAAGTCTATGCAGCCTCCAAGTTCGCCCTGGAGGGATTCTTTGAAAGTCTGGCTGTGCAGCTGCTGCAGTTCAACATCTTGTGAGGAGGGTCTTTGGGCAGAGAAGGGGGAATGGGAGACCGCAATGGGGAAAGACGTGGGAGACGGAGGCAGCTGGGGGGGGTGGGGTGGGAAGGCAACGATGGTGGGGGAAAGTGGTGAGAAAATGGAATCGGGAATGAGGAAAATGGAGGTATGGGAAGAGAGGGAGCAGTACCAGGGGAAGGGCAGTGGAGGGGCTGGGCCACCGGAAGGATGAGGTAATGTTGAGAAATGGGGAGAGCGAGGAGAGGGACGTTAATGGGGCAGCAAGAGAGTTGGGGCACCATACCCTCTGCCCCTCCCTATGTCCCCAGCATCACCCTGGTGGAACCTGGCCCAGTGGCCACTGACTTTGAGGGGAAGCTCCTGGAGCAGGTTTCCACAGCCGAGTTCCCAGACACTGACCCTGACACCCTGCACTACTTCCGAGATTTCTACCTCCCGGCCTCCAGAGAGCTCTTTCGCTGCGTAGGGCAGAGCCCACAGGACGTGGCCCAGGTGAGTGGGGCGGGGGGGGCGGGGGAGGCAGATCCCCAAGACTTGACTCAGGTATGTGAGGGTGCCCCACCCTGGAAACCCCGCCTCTCTGAATCCAAGAGCTCAGGGCTCCACCCCATAGGTCATCGTCAAGGTCATCGGCTCATCCAGACCACCCCTGCGCAGACAAACCAACACTCGCTACACTCCGCTGGCTGCGCTCAAGGCTGTGGACCCCTCCGGGAGCCTTTACGTGCGCACCTCCCACCAACTGCTCTTCCGCTGGACACGCCTCCTCAACCTTGGCCTCCGATGCCTTGCCTGCGGCTGCCTCCGCATGCGAATATGGCCCCAGTGAGCAGAGCTTCACCCAACCCTCTCTACCCCTGCACAGCCCCTTTGGCTCAAACTTATCTCACAGGCCAGTACAGACTCTTCATTCATTCATTCAGCAAACTCTGCCTGACCTGCTCTGTGCCTGGGCATTTCTGGGACCCCAGAAATCCCTCAGTCCCCAGGCACACACACACACACACACACCCATGGTCAGGGCCGGGGCAGAAAGAGGGACCCTTGAACCCTGGGCTGAGGAACCCAGAGTAGGGAGCTGGAGCTGTGTCTGGGAAGGCAAGATAGGCTTCCTGGAAGAGGGGACATTGTTGCTGGACCTTGAAAGACGGAATAGACTCTGCCTCATTCAACCTCTGGACTTACATTATCTTGGATGTGAAAATACAAGGATGATCTAAAATCCCCTCCACATAGAACTGAGGTGACTAAGGGGTCTTCAAGACTTTTCTGGTCACACAGCCCACCAGCAAAATGTTTCATGCGCTCGCCAGTGGTACATGTATATTTTTTCATAAAATATATATGTTACCACTAGCAATCACTATATCAAAAATTTAATAAAGCTCAACTCCCTATGTCTAAATAAAAAATTTTAAAAAGCAATAAGATTCACTTCACACATTAGAACGGCTACTATAAATAAACCATGAAAACAAACAAAAACTCCAGAAAACACCAAGTGTTAGTGACAATGGAGAGAAATCGGAACTTGCGCCCTGTCGGTGAGGATGTAAAATGGTGCACTCACTATGGAAGATAGCATGATAGTTCCTCAAAAAACTGAAACAGAATTATCACATGACTCAGCAATTCCATTTCTGGGTATTTTATCCAAAAGAATTGAAAGCAGAGTCTCAAGGAGATATTTGTACACCCTCATTCATAGCAGAACGGTTCACAACAGCCAAATGTGGAAGCAACCCCATCAATGGTCCATCAGCAGAAGACTGGGTAAACACAACGAGGTACATCCATACCATGGAATATTATTCAGCCTTAAAAAGAAAGTCAATTCCAATACCTGCTACAACATGAATAAACCTTGTGAGCATTAGACTCAGTGAAATAAGCTAGACACAAAAGGACCAATATTGTAGGATTCCACTTTGCTGCGGTCCCATTCACAGAGACAGGAAGTAGATTAGATGGTGGGGGGCGCCAGGGGCTGGGGAGGCGGTGGGAAGTCAGTGCTTCGTGGGGACAGAGTCTCAATTTGCAAGATACAATGGGTTCTGGGGATGGATGGTGGGGAAGGTGGTACAACTACGAAAATGTACTTAACCCCACGGAACCGAACACTTAAAAACGGTGAAGATGGTAAATTTCATGTTGTGTATATTTTATCACAGTTAAAATTTTTATTTTTCATTATTTTTTATGTTTAGTTATTTTTTGAGAGAGAGCATGAGCGGGTGAGAGGCAGAGAAAGAGGGAGACGGAGGATCTGAAGTGAGGTCTGGGCTGAGACGGGAGAGCCCCATGTGGGGTCAAACTCACAGCCATGAGATGGTGACCTGAGCTGATGTCAGATGCTTAACTGAGTCACTCAGGTGCCCCCACAATTAAAACATTTTTAAAAGCTGGAGTCTGGGTGGCTCAGTTGGCTAAGCATCTGACTCATGATTTCAGCTCAGGTCATGATCTTGTAGTTCATGAGTTTGAGCCCCACATCAGGCTTCACGCCAACAGTGCGGCACCTGCGTGGGACTCTATCTCTCTCTCCCTCTCTCTCTGCCCCTCCCCTGCTCTCTCTGTCTCTTAAAATAAACAAATAAACCTTTAAAAAAATATTTTTAAAGCAATAATAGCTCTACTGGGGCCCACAAGAGGTATTACCAAGTTTCTTGGCCCTCATGTGGAGAATTCAGAAGCAAATGGACTCGGTGTAAATGCTGACTCTGCTTCTTGTTTACTGGGTGGCCCTGGGCAGGTGATGTGCTGGTGCCTCTTCCGGAGAGCAGAGCTATCAGTAACAGCACTGAAATGACAGGAAGAGTCCCCCGCGCTGGACTTGGACCCTTTGTGATGGTTCTCATCTGGCTACCATCTTGGAGGGCCGGACTCTGGGCAAAGGAGTTTTCATTAAAGTTTGTTCTTGCATCCTTGTTAGACAGAGGCACTCGGAAGCCAACCAGTTCATAAATGAGGGAACCAAGGTTGTCCAGAGCAGGGGGCGGGGCAGGAATCAAGCCTGGGTCCTTCCAACTCAGTCCATGCCCTCAGGGGTCTCTAGTCACCTCCTCTAGGAAAAGGGAAACTGAGTCCAGGGCCCTCCAAAGAGACTCAGTGAAATAAGCTAGACACCGTGTCAGAAATAATGGAGCTACTTACTGCTTTTTTTTGTCAAGGGGCCCTTCCTTTCCCCTCCCTGACACTGGATTTCTGAAGCATGTTGGAATACCTGCAAAAGAAAGTATGGGGGCACCTGGGTGGCTTACCTTGGGTAAGCATCAGACTCCGGCTCAGGTCATGATCTCATGGTTCATAGGTTCGAGCCCCGCGTCGGGCTCTGTGCTGACAGCTCAGAGCCTGGAGCCTGTTTCAGATTCTGTGTCTCCCTCTCTCTCTCTGACACTCCCCTGCTCACGCTGTCTCTCTCTCTCTCTCTCAGAAATAAATAAAACATTTAAAAAATTAAAAAAAAAAAAGTGGGGCACCTGGGTGGCTCAGTCGGTTAAGTGTCCGACTTTGGCCCAGGTCATGATCTCACGGTTCGTGAGTTTGAGCCCTGCGTCAGGCTTTGTGCTGACAGATAACTCAGAGCCTGGAGCCTGCTTCAGATTCTGTGTCTCCCTCTCTCTCTGACCCTCCCCTGCTCACGCTGTCTCTCTCTCTCTCTCTCTCTCTCAGAAATAAACTATTAAATTTTTTTAAATAAAAATTTAAAAACAAAGTATAAAATTAGATCACGATGCCAGTTGCATAGCCTTGTGACTTTGCCCAAACCACTGAATCTCACACTTTAAAATGGCAGAGTTCATGGTATCTGAATTCTATCTCAATTTAAAATTTAAATACATTTTTTAAAAAGAATATAAGGAGGGGCGCCTGGGTGGCTTAGTCGGTTGAGCGTCCGACTTTCGCTTAGGTCATGATCTCGCGGTTCGTGGGTTCGAGCCCCGCGTCGGGCTCTGTGCTGACTGCCAGCTCAGAGCCTGGAGCCTGTTTCAGTCTGTGACTCCCTCTCTCTCTGACCCTCCCCTGCTCACGCTGTCTCTCTCTCTCTCTCCTAGAAAAGTAAAACATTAAAAAAAAAAAAAGAATATAAGGAGCACACGTGTGTAAGAGGTCTTTGGGCTGCTTCAAGAGGTTCACCCAAGAATTCCATCAGCCAGTTTCCTCCACATCTAGTTTCTGGTTGTGTTGGATTCGGCTAATGGGAGGCATCAGCAGGAGAAGAGAGGCTGGGAGGAGAAAGGCCAGAGTATTTGTCCCCCGAGAGCTCCCTCCGTGGGGGTCACTGTGCTTACAGCATCTCTTATCTGAGGCCCCAACTCCAGTTTCTGAGAGCCACTCCCCCTTTGTGTCCCTT
This sequence comes from Hyaena hyaena, assembly GCF_003009895.1. Classification (NCBI taxonomy): domain Eukaryota; kingdom Metazoa; phylum Chordata; class Mammalia; order Carnivora; family Hyaenidae; genus Hyaena; species Hyaena hyaena. The sequence goes on from NW_024081017.1 coordinate 439,537, forward strand.
TCAGCTAAAGATGGCCATAGGGCCCCACAGAGGCCAGCAGGAAGGCACTGCGCTCCATAGAGCCACCCACCTTCTGTCTCTACTTTTGCAATCGTCCCTGTCTTCATTGATCCCCAAATTACCCGCTTTGAGTGTACTATCTCTTTCCACCCGGGACTCTGACTGACGTAACGTTATGTGTGCAAAAGAGCAGGGGAGCAAAACGCAGGCACACGAGCCCACCATCAGACTCCACCATTGGGACATTATTGATCTTTGCTGCCTGCCTTTATCCCTATAGTTTCTACTGTCATGAATTCTAGGTCCAATATTCTCTTGTTTGGGAAGAAAAAAAAAAAACCTCCCGTAAATAAATTATTTTAAAAGACAAATTTATCTTCTTGCCGACAAGGAAAAGTCATCATGGTCACCATACGTGAAGCCAAACTCAGTAGTTCTCTACAGGTGGCGCATACAGTACCCCAAACCCCCTTCTCAGCTACGGAAGTGAGCATGTGACCGCGATTCCGCTCAGCAGATGCACAGGCTTTAGATTTGAGAAACACCGCCCCCCCCCCAAAGGAAGAGGGATCGGGAACCGGAGGTGCAGGAGGGACGGGGGGAGGGGGGCGGCATTGCCAAAATCGTCATGGAAAGCCAGAGCTGCCGACTGGCTTCAGAAGGATGATTTAAGCTCCTGCCCTGCACCACCACTTTGTCCCTGTCCATCTTCCAAGGCTGGTGATTTCATTAGCCCCCAGCATCTGCTGGATAAATTCCTTTACAGCTTAAATCACCCTGAGTCAGTTTCTGTTGCATCTAAAGAAGAATCACTAGCGATCCAGATGGCAAAATAAAAGCAAAAGCAGGGGAGGGGGGAAGAGTTACTACATTTAAGCTGCAAGCTATTGCTGACCAACAGAAACAGCCCCACAAGTTGTTGAAGCGCTAACCCCTGGTTCTGGGTTTCTGCACTCACACCTGCCCCTCCGTCCTGTCTCCCCCCATCTTAGAGGCAAGTCTGTCTTGATTGCTCACGCCAAAACTCTTGGAGTCATCTCTACCTCCTCTCTCTCATACCTCACGGCTAATCAGATCTTGTCCACTTGACCTGTAAAATATCTTCAAAACCAACCATTTCGCAACACCCTCTAGGCCCCCACCCTAGTCCAGCCACCATCATTTCTCACCTGGAGTACTGCACCAGCCTCCTCCCCCCTCCCTGCTTCTGCACTCGCTCCCCCTACAATCCATTCTCCACGCAACAGCCCAGAGGATCTTTAAAAACAGCTTTTGAGTAGATAAAATGTCGGTGTTTTAAAAAATCAATATATAGGGGCGCCTGGGCGGCTCAGTCAGTTAAGTATCCGACTTTGGCTCAGGTCATGATCTCACAGTTTCTGGCTTCGAGCCCCGCATCAGGCTCGGTGCTGACTGCCAGCTCAGAGCCTGGAGCCTGTTTCAGATTCTGTGTCTCCCTCTCTCTCTGACCCTCCCCTGCTCACACTGTCTCTCTCCCTGTCTCTCAGAAATAAAAAAAATAAAAACATTAAAAAAATAAAAACCAATATATATACACATATGTATATATTTAACTTTTTTTTTAAGTAGGCTCAATGCCCAGTGTGGGGCTTGAACTTACAACCCTGCGAGTGAAAGTCACATGCTCTGCTGACTGAGCCAGCCAGGCACACCTAAAAGAATATTTTAAAAAACAATTCTGCTGGGGGCACCCACCTTAGTCAGTTGGGTGTCTAATTTTGGCGAAGGTCATGATCTCACAGCTTCTGGGCTCAAGCTCCACATCAGGCTCTCTGCTGTCAGCACAGAGTCTGCTTCAGATCCTCTGTTCCCCTCTCTCCATGCCCCTCCCCTGCTTACGTTGTCTCTCTCCCTCTCTCAAAAATAAATAAACGTTTAAAAAAACTCTCCTGCCTTCCTCTTTCCCTCAACTCCCCAATTCCTGACACCCCCCCACCTAGATAGAGTTATCTATCCAGATTTTCTTTCTTTCATTTTTAAAAAAAATTTTTAATGTTTGTTTATTTTTGAGAGAGAGACAGGGTGTGATATCCAGATTTTCTTTCTGATTATACAAGAAAAAACTGATAAGCAAACTGTGGTATATACACACAAAGGAATCTTATTCAACCTTAAAGAGGAAGGAAATTCTGGCACTTGCTACAACATGGAAGAATCTTGAAGGCATCCAACAGAGTGATATAAGCCAGACACAAAAGGGTACATACATCCAAGATCCATTTACATAAGGTACATAGAATATGCAAATTCATAGACAAAAAGTAAAACAGTGGTTAACAGAGGCTGGGGGAGGGGGAATGGGAAGTTAGTGTTTCGTGGGGACAGACTTTCAGTTTGGGAAGATGGGAAGTTCTAGAGATGGATGGGGGGATGGTGGTACAGTGATGTGAATGTGCTTGGTAGCATTCAACCCTATACTTAAAAATGGCTAAAATGGGAAGTTTTATGTTGTGCAGATTTTACCACATTAAAAAATATATATATATATATATAATGGAAAAACTGATTTTTTCACAAAAAGCAGCACACCATATACCTAAATGCAAACTTTAGTTCTTTCCTTGAATAATATGTCTTAGAAGTGTTTTCTTATCAGCCCAAGCAGACATCCTCATTCTTTTGCACAGCTACAAAATATTCCGTTGTGTAGATGGACAATAACTGATGCAACTGGTACTGATAAATCTTTGGGCTCGCTCCAATCTTCTCCTATTATATAAACGGCCGCAATGAACGACCTTGTGTGCATACATCATTTCACACACGTGCAAGTGTCCCTCTCATGGGATTACTTGGCCAAAGAAACTATGCACTTGCAATTTTTACGAACATTATCGAGTTCATCTCTATTGGGAAGGACTGGTGTCCATATGTTAACATGGTCACTTCCTCATAGCTTCACCACACTGTGCATTAGTAGTCTTCTAAATTTTGGCCAATCTAATGGGTAAAAATTAGTATCTCATATTTCTCTTATTTTAAATTGCATTTCTCTTATTGTGAGTAAGGCTGCCTTTTCATATGTCAAAGAACCTTCTGTGTTTCATTTTTCATGAATGTCCCGATCACACATTTTGCTCGGGTTTTTCTAACTTTTTTAACGTTTTTATTTTTGAGAGACAGAGTGCGAGTGGGGGAAGGGCAGAGAGAGAGGGAGACACAGAATCCAAAACAGGCTCCAGGCTCTGTGCTGACAGCTCAGAGCCTGACGCGGGGCTCGACTCACAAACTGTGAGATCGTGACCTGAGCTGAAGTCAGATTTTAACCAACTGAGCCACCCAGGTGCACGTTGCTCAAGTTTTTCTACTGGAAAACTACTGGGCTGTTTATATATGTATTTTTAAAATTTTTTAATGTTTTTTTATTTATTTCTAGGAGAGAGAGAAACAGCGTGAGCAAGGGAGGGTCAGAGAGAGAGGGAGTCACAGACCGAAACAAGCTCCAGGCTCTGAGATGGCAGTCAGCACAGAGCCCAATGCGGGGCTCGAACCCACAAACCGCAAGATCATGACCTAAGCGAAAGTCGGACGCTTAACCGACCAAGCCACCCAGGCACCCCTGTTTATATATTTTTTTGAGGTGGAGGAGAGAGAGATTCCCAGCAGGCCTTGCACTGTCAGCACAGAGTCCTATGTGGGGCTTGCACTCACGAATGGTGAGATCACAACCTGAGCTGAATCCAAGAGTCAGACGTTTAACCTACTGAGCTACCCAGGTGCCCCTGGATTATTTATATTTTTATTATTAATGCTTAGAAACTCTTTACACATTAGGGAGATTAGGAGGTCTGTAATATGAAGTGCACTTATCCCTATTTTTCAACTTTTCTGTGATGTAACGTGGCCTTATTTTTATGTCATGGAATGATTCATCCTCTTTATCACTGTCACCATTGGATTTCAGGTCGGAGTAAGAAAGGACCTATCCAGACTAATCCTGTTAAAACAGAAAGATATTGTTGCTCTTCTTTTCAAAATTCTCCAATGGTTCCTCCTCTTACTTAGATTCAAAATCCACAGCTACAAGGCCTCCTACATGTTCTGATCCTTAATAATCTCAAATTATCTCCTACTCTCTCCCTTTCACCTGCTTCCTTCTGAAGACACTGACCTCCTTACTATTTCTTAAATGCTCCATGAACATTCCTACCTCAGGACCTTTGTACATGCTGTTCCATCTGCCTAGAACGCTTTTCCCAGATAGCCACATGGCTCCCTCCTTCAGTTCATGTAGGTGCTCAGATTTCACCTTCTCAGAGAGGCCACAAGATAGTACCCTGTCGTTCTATCCCCCAAACCTGCTTTATTTGTCATCACCTGACATACATAAAAGTTATGTTTCTTGCCTGTCTCCCTCCACTTGAATGCCAGCTCCCTGGGGAGGAGATTGTCATCTGCTCGACCACATTCCCAGCCCCTACTAAAGTATGTGGAACATGATAGATACCCAAATACCTGACAAACGCAAGAATAGGTGTGTAAATTAATGCATCAAAATGAATTCGTGTCTGGGGCGCCTGGGTGGCTCGTCGGTTAAGCATCTGACTTGATTTCAGTTCAGGTCATGATCTCGCAATTCATGAGCTCCAGCCTCACATCAGGCTCTGTGCTGACAGCTCAGAGCCTGCTTGGGATCTTCTCTCTCTCTGCCCCTCCCCTACTTGCTTTCATGCTCTCTCTCTCTCAAAATAAATAAATAAACTAAAAAAAATTAAAAAACAAACAAACAAACAAAAAATGAGACTCTCTGTAGCCTAATAAGGATTTCAAGACTCTTTTCTTACGACTCCCCAAATCACCGTGTTCCCTGTACCTTCCCAGACTTTGCATAAGCTGTTCCCTCCCCTTGAAACAAAACCTTCTTCTGCCTCCCACCCCTAACCCTTCACCAGATTACTCTTACTTTCCTGAGACTTTCAGACTTTCAGGTCTCAGCCTAAATATGGCTTCCTCCAGGATGCCTTCTTTGATTCCCCAGCCTGGATGGGTTAGGTGGTTTCCCTGGGCCCTCCTCGCTGCTTATTTTGGGGGTTTTCCACTGACAGTTTTCCCTGGTCAGGCTGTCAGTGCTGTTAGGGCGCCTATCACAGCTTCCAGACCCAGTAATCAACCCCAAATGCGACTGCTGAATTCTCCACCCCCACCCCCACCCCACCCCCGCCAGCAAGCAACAAGCTTCCCCTGAAATTTTTCACTGCCAGCCAGACCTCCTTGGACCAGAGGACAGAGGCATCTGGTGCAAGTCCTTAGGGATCGGGAGGCAAGGCCAGTTCCAGAAGGCTTGGGGACCAAGAAGCCCTCGAGACCGAGAATTGGCGGAGGAGCCTAGGCTGACACAGAAAGTGGGTCCTGGCCGCTTTATCTGGACTAAGACGCTCCTGACACCTCCTACCTGAGCGAGAAACGCCACCTTTCTGAGCATCGGTTTCCTCATCTGTGAAATGGACGCGTTGCTGGCGAGAGAGCCCCTGCTAAGTGCCAGGACTTAAGTGTTTCATAAATGACAGCCGTTCATTGAAATGTTGGTATTTGTATTATTTCTTGCCTCCTGGATCCTGCCCGGCCTTTCCCGGGAAGCTCTGGGCTGGAAGCCTGGAGGAGGAGGGGGCGAAAACGGAGGCCACACTTCCCTGCAACGCCGTCCCTCCCGCCCTGGCCTCCCTGCTGCAAACCCCGGGTCCCAGGGAGGGGAAGGCGGGCGGAATCCGAGCGGCAGCGGCAGCTGCTCCGGGCGCGCGGCCAACGTCCCCTCCCTCCACCACCCGCATTCCTGCGGGAGGGGGCCGAGCGCTCCTCGGGCGGCCGGAGGCTCGCTGGCGCCCTCCCGTGGCTAACATTGGACTTGACCATTAACTGCGACCTGGGTGTAACCCACAGCCGGTCTCCAAACCAACCCTTAACGCTTCTCCGGCTCCCTCTCACACAGGTTCGCTTAACTTGCTGTGTGACCTAAGGCGAGTCACTTAACCTCCCTGTGCCCCAGTTTCCTAGCTGCACCATATCGGGCAGGACACTTCACCTTCTGGTGCCTAGATTTTTGCATCTGCAAAATGGGTCGGGGGGTCCTTAGATTGCTGAGAGGACTCAAAGGGACGGTCCAGGTGACCCGCAGCTACAGTAAATGCCCACACCCCAGGGGAAGGGGTTTCCGTCCTGTTCCCTGCTGTGTCCCCAGCGCCTACAACAAGGCTGGCCATGCAAATGGTGCTGATTTATTTTATGTATTTTATTAGGTACTGAGCAAATGCTATTCTTCATGAGATGCAAGCTCATTCACCCAGCACCCACTTTTGCCTCCATCCGTTTGTTCAACTCCTCCATCAATCCGATCATCCATCATTCACTGGATGACTAAGCGTATCACAGAAGGCCCCGCCCCACCCCCACCCCCACCCCCGCACTTATTTTCAAAGTGTTTTCCATCTTTTCTGCTGCTCACTGGTACCCAGGGCAGTGTTTCCCTTCCTGAGCCCTTCCCCCCCACCTCAGTCAAAACCGGAACTCAAGGTTGCTGCGGGCCTGAGAATGCTTCAAAAGCCTCAGATGTGCTAACCTGACAAGGATTCCCACTCTGGAGGGCACCTCGGTGACTCAGGCGGTTGAGCATCTGACTCTTGGCTTCGGCTCAGGTCATGATCTCATGGTTCGTGGGTTCGAACTCCTGCATCAGGTTCTGTGCTGGCAGTGCAGAGCCTACTTGGGGTTCTCTCTCTCTCTCTCTCTCTCTCTCTCTCCCTCTCTCTCTGCCCCTCCCCTGCTACCCTGCTTGTGCTCCCTCTCTCAAAATAAATAAATAAATAAAATAAAATAAAATAAAATAAAATAAAATAAGAGTTCCCACTCAGGAGACAGATACTGTTATGGTAACAGGGAGCCCAGACTGGACAGACAGGTGAGAGAGACTGAGAATAGCGTCCCTGTCATCCTTCACCTCTGCACAACCCCTTGCTCTGGACACCTAGGAGCCCCTGGGACAGAGAGAAGATGGGGACATGTGGTGTGGGCGCAAAGACGTGAAAGGGGAGAGCTCACGCCCAGCTGAGGGAGGGCTGAACAGAACCAGTGGAGATTCCAGAGAGCACGGAACAGCAGTGGAGTGGATACGCCAGCCCAAATGGATGCCAGTGTTCTAGAACCTTCCAAATTAGGTCTCACCTGCTTTCCTGATCCAGTCTTCATTTGATTCTGTTGATTCTTTGCTTCATAAGAGATTGTTGACCATGGACTCAAGAGTATTACCCAGAGCCTCACGGCTCACCCACCTGACCCGAAGAAAGTTGCTTACCTCCACCAGGCCTCAGCTTCCCCATCTGTACAATAGGTGGTAATTCTCACTTCAGCATAAATATGAGACCTCTGCCAGTGTACACAAAGCATGCAGAACAGCACCTGGCACACAGTAGGTGCTCAATAAATGCCAGAGGAATAAATGATTAGATTCCATGTTGCCTCCTTTGTTTCTAACACATCTGGTTTTCTAGCTCTCTGCAAAGGTAGAGTCTGGAAAGCCAGCACGGTTGAACCTAATTAACAAGAGGCTGTGAAGTTTAAGGAGGAAATGCAAGTCCTCAGTAAATGTCCACTCCACAGCGGCAGGCATTTGGGTCACTGCTGTGTCCCCAGCATGTTAAGAAGGGGCTGGGCTCATAGTAAGTACTTACCTCATCTTTGTTAGATAAGTGTATATTTATGATCATTGTTTGTGGAAGATCTGGGCTTTCCCAGGCTCTCTAAGCTGGCAGTATTGGCTTCGCTGAGAAATGAAGAACCAGACAAACTTATCTGCAGCCCCCGTCTGCTTGTCAGAGGCAGGACCACAAAGTGGCTCCAGCGTCTTTAAAGGGCATATTAAAGGGGCAGTGAAAATTATTTCGGGACAGAGAAAGCCTTCTTCCAGGAATGCCTCAAGCATGATGTGTTTGTGTCCCTGGTTCAATATGTATAATTTGCCTTCTGGAAAAAGGAGCCCAGAGAGCTTGGCATGATTTAAGAACAATGGACAATGGCCACAATTTACCAAGTGTAATTGTGCAGAAAGATCTGAAGCCCAGCGAGAGGATTTGACCTGTGCACTTTTGAGAAGGTTCCCTTATGGTGGGTCCTGGGGGCAGATGGCTAACTGCCATGGCTGCTCATGCCTGTGACCCGGGAAATGAAGATATAAAGCCTGTACAGCCCCTGTTTGAGCAGCTACCCCAGCAACTCACAATTACACAAGGGCAGAGGCAGGGACGATCTTGTTTCTTCTTGCCCTTAACAGTCAATCCTAAGCAGGCTCTGAGTCCACCCTCCCAACGCTCAAGGCCTGGGCTCCTTGCTGGTAGAGGGAAAGGCTTTAAGATAAGATCTCATGGGTCATGGAAAGGACAATCCTCCCCCCCACACACACCACTCAGGCCTCAAAGTGGGGAGCTGGAATACTTCTTTTATTTTTTTTAATGTTTATTTACTTTTGAGAGAGAGACAGAGAGCAAGCGGGGGAGGGGCAGAGAGAGAGGGAGACTCAGAATGTGAAGCAGGCTCCAGGCTCTGAGCTGTCAGCCCAGAGCCCAGCTTGGGGCTCGAACCCAAGAACCTCAAGATCATGACCTGAGCCGAAGTCAGATGCTTAACTGACTGAGCCCCCCAGGCGCCCTGGGATACATCTTGGTGCAGCTGTCCCTGCCCTCCGTGGAGCCTTGGCTGGAAAGGGAGGAGCAACCTCTTCTTCTCCCATTGGATTTACGGGGATTCCCTCCCCACGTCTGTTTAGATATTAACTCAGCCAGGCCAGGCCAAGGCAAACAGAGCAGAGGTGCGGAGGAGAAGAGGACAGGTGCCTGTGGCCTGTGGCTGCACACATCAGCCTCCCCCCACCATGGACTTCCCCTGGCCCGTGGGGTTGCTTCTGCTCCTCTTGGGGACCCCTCTTGCCCATACTGATCCACTGTGAGTGCGGGAAGCTGAGGGCACTCAGGGGCTGCCTGCATATCTGCTGTCTGCATGACTCCCTGCATGGGGCCCTGCCTCTCTGCTGCAGCTTTCCCCACGTGGGTCCCCGCCATGTCCCTGCGCGTGTCCACTGACAGGTACATCTTGGTGACCCCCCGAGTCCTGCGGGTCGGCAGCCCTGAGAACATCCATGTACAGGCTCACTCGGACTCCAGGCAGCCCCTCACCGGGACCCTCGAGGTGAACCTCACCGTATGGGACTTCCCCAAGAAGAAGACAATGGTGGCTAAGAGCCAGCTCATTCTCTCACCGGAAAACCACTTTATGAATCAGGCATCCATGATGGTAGGTGACAGGCCAGAATGGGTGGCTGCAAACGGAGGCTCTGGGTCAGAAGCAAGGATGGAGAGGGGCAGACTCTAGAGGGACTCCCCACGAGGGACACTGGGGAATCAATGCAGGGTTTAGATACACTTACTGCTCCTCTCACGTCCTGTCCAGTTAGAAATCCAAAGTCCCCAGAGTCTGGGCTCCAAGAAGGGCGGGGATTAGCTCTGATGATGTCTCTGTGGGAATTAATAAAAGGCGCCCTCTGCTGGTGGCCTGGACTGGATTGCATCCCTCTCTTGGCTGAAGTCCTTGTGCAGTAGCAACGGGACCCATTCAATTATTTCTCCAAGATCTGGCCCAGGGCTTTCCTCCCAGGGTTGGAGACCTCAGCAGAGCCTGAGGAGTGTGGGCATCTCTCCCCAGATATCCGAGAGCCTGGTATACCCCCCACAAGGAGGACAGCAGTATGTCATCATCCGGGCAAGCTGGGCACCCACCTCGGGCTCTTCGTTCATGGAGAAGATAGTGCTGGTGGCTCCCCACGCTGGCTACATCTTCATCCAGACAGACAAGACTATCTACACCCCTGAGCACTTGGGTACGGCCCCCGGGGCACTTGGCCTAGGCAGATGCTGATCCCACTCCCTGTCTTCTGAGCAATGCCTGAGGTGTTCCACCTCCAAGATCTCCCTCTATCCAAAGTCCCCTGACTGCAAACGATCCGATGACTACCTCCCTTTCCGGACTCTGTCCAACACTCAGAGTTTTCCCTCTTCTTCCAGTTCAATACCGAGTGTTTGCTGTGGACCACAAGATGGACCCTGTGACCAGGACATTCACCCTGGACATCAAGGTGGCCTCTCCTCACGGGAAGGTGGATCCCATACACTGAGGTCATGTCATGTGCTGACAGCCTGGTGAACCACCCACCCCTTCTCCCCACAGAACCCAGAGGGGATCACCGTGATCACCCAGGATCTGCTGGCCAAGGAAGGTTTCTTCGTGAGCTCTTTTAACCTCCCAGAAATTGTCAGGTGCCCTGCTCGGAGCCCTATGGACGGAGGGATGGAGGTTCTCCTTCTCAGTCTCCATCTCTCCTAACTCTCTGTGTCACAGCCTTGGGACCTGGAGCATCGAAGCCAGCTACCAAAGTGCAGCCAAGCAGAAGTTCAAGGCGGCCTTTGATGTCAGGGAGTATGGTGAGCAGGATGTGATGGGCAGGGCGAGGTGGGACATGGAGGGAATGGGAACTGGATATGGAAAGGAAGTCTCATGGTGCAGCTACTGTGCGCTAGGGCCTAACCTGGATGCTGGTGAACGGGACCATGTGTTCCGGTACTGGGGATTGCCAGTGTCACTGAGGAAAGAGTGGACAAGACGGGGGCAAGGGGAAACAGCAAAGTACTGAGGGTGTCCACTGGTTTTACTCCACCCAGTGCTCCCATCATTTGAGGTCCAGCTGATGCCAAATAAGACTTTCTTCTACCTCAACAATGAGGCTCTGGGCGTGGACATCCAGGCCCGGTGAGTCCCCGTATCCCCAACCTGGCCAGAAGACCAGGAATACCAAGAAACTGAATGGGTACAGAAGCAGGGCACTTCTGTAGCACTTAAGGATGGTATTCTTTGCTACGCATGAGATATTCTTGGACAAATACATTGTTTCATGAGGTTGTGCAGACCATGTCTTCCACTTGTAGGTAGTAGAGACCATCCCTTAGGTCTCTGGGGTTGTACGGGCCATCTTGCCCACCTAATGGAATTGCACCATGTTTCATGGATTCATACCATCTCTGAAGGTCCACGAGATTGCACAGGCACACTCGTCACCTCCCAGGGTTGTGCGAATTGGCAGTGAAACCATCTAAGTGTCCAGAGGCCACCTCTGCCCCTCCCAAAGATTTACCACCATCACTGCAGCCTTATGCGGTCATACAGGCCATCTCTGCAACTACATGAGGTTGTGTGGGTGCTTCAGGGCCAGTGGGATGACCCTCCACCCCCCAGGTACATTTTCAATAAGCCAGTGGATGGACATGCTCTGGCCATCTTCGGGGTGAAGCTGGATTCCCGCCGGGTGCCCATCCAGAGCTCCCTGCAGAGAGTGGAGGTAACTGAGTCTTGACTTCTCTCTACCAACTTAGCCCTCCATCAACTCTTCTTTATTCCCCCCCCAAAAAAAAACCATCTCCTCTTTTCTCCCCTGCCCTGAGAGCAGATCTCTGAAGGTCTGGGCCATGTCTCCCTCCAGAAGGACACACTGATGTCCACATTCCAAGGCCCAGAAGAAGACTTCATTGGGGCCTCAATCTTTGTCAACGTCACCGTGTTCTCCTCAGGTGCCACCCTCTCCCCAAGCCGCTGGCTAAGGTCAGGACACCGTTCTTACCCAGCCTGGACATTCCACCCATGTGACCATGGGCTACCTCCCAGCCTCAGTTTCCTCACCAGAGAAATGCAAAAATGCCAGAAAGGCTGGAAAAAGCTGAGACTGTGCTTTGTCTTCCCCTGTCTTCACAAAGACGGGCCTCCCATACCAGCAGCCCTGCCACTCATCCGTAGACTCACAGCCACCCTGTCTTTCCAGGGGGTGAGATGGTCCAGGCCGAGACCTCCGGGGTGAAGATCGTCCGGAGCCCGTACAACATCAAGTTCACCAGGACACCTCAGTATTTCAAGCCGGGGATGCCCTTCCACTTTAGGGTCAGAGTCTGACTTTACTCCACCCAGGGACTCAGGGCCCCCTTTCCCTAACAGACCCCTCTCATGAGACAAAAACCCACACCAGACGCACCTGCTGCCCACAATTCATGTTTGAGAACGAATCCATCATGACTAAGGCTTTCTCAAGTCTCAACTCAGGTCCCCCCAAAGCACTGTGATGTCTCCATAGTTTCCTTGTGGGGGGGGTGGTTAGTGGTCACAGTCAGCCTAGAAGGTGGTGCTCAGGGGATTATATCAAGGCTACATTTGCACAGCAAGCATGCTATTTTTACATGCATTCGTTTTGGGTGATTTTTAGACATCTGATGGACATTAGGAAAACTAAAGACATCCTTTGATGCTAATCCTACTGAAGTTTTCCCCAAACCCTACACATCTCTCCATTCCAATTCTCTCCACCTTTACCCCCCAGCACACCAACACCCAGGGCCACCATGTGTGGTTGCACACCGCAAGACTTGAGGGGGTATCATCCACAAAGACTCTAATATGAATGGTGCCTCTGGTGTTGTTCAGTGCACAACTTGTACAGTTATGCAAGGCAGTCCTGTCCAAATCAGATTCCCAGTACTCCACCTCTTGTGCCAGGCCACCCCCAGGTCTGTCCTTCATCTCACCCCAGATTCCACCTCAGGTCTTCGTCTCAAATCCTGATGGGTCCCCTGCCTCCAGCGTCCTCGTCCGATGCCAAAACCATAAAGTGTACACCTCAGCCAGTGGAGTGGCCACTTTGACCATCAACACAGATGCAGATCTGGAGCAGCTCCCTATCCTGGTACCAGCCTAGTGGAGCAGGGATAGAGGGGCTGTGTTAGCTAGAAAGGCTGGGAATTTACTTGCCCATCACATTCCCAGGTAGAAACCGATGAGCCTCTCCAGCCAGAAGAGCAGGCTTCAGCCAGGATGACGGCATGGCCTTACTTGACTCAGGATGGGTCTGGGAACTTCCTGCACATTGAGGTAAAGACGTTGGGCACAGAGGTTGGCAGCAGCATCCAACTGAGCCTTAACACAAGACATCAGAATCCTGCAACCAAGAACCAGATCACTCACTTCACCATTCTGGTGAGTGGCTTGGACTAAAACCTAGGCCAAGGAATTCCTTCCTTGGAACCTCCCTGGATAGCTGGTTTGGAGGAATTGTGAACAGTAATATGAAAGCGGGGTCCATCTGGGGTAGCCTCAGACTAAGGGGCTGAAGCAAAGGGAACGTGGGTCTCCCTTGTGAGCTGGGACATCCAGCCTCAAGAAAAGGTTGACCTTATCTTTCTCATTCCTCCCTTGTCTCCAAGGTCCTGAGTAAGGGCCAGATTGTGTATGCCAAACATCAGCAAAGAAGTCATGGCAGTGTCTACACATCAACTATTATTGATGTGACTTCAGAGATGCTGCCCTCCTTCCGCATCCTGGCCTTCTATTTGCTGCCCATGGCAAAAGGTCAGGACCCCGAACTGGTGGCTGACTCCATATGGATAGATGTGAATGACAGATGCATGGGGACGGTGAGCCAAATTCCTTGTTGTGCATCATCATCATAAAGCATAGACAGACAGGGGTGCCTGGGGGGCTCAGTTGGTTAAGCGTCCAGCTTCGACTCGGGTCATGATCTCACTACTCGTGGGTCAAGCCCCGCATCGGGCTCTGTGCTGACAGCTCAGAGCCTGGAGCCTGCTTCAGATTCTGTGTCTCCTTCTCTCTCTGTCCCTCCCTTTATCATGCTCTGTCTCTCTCTTCTTCAAAAATAAGTAAACATTGAAAATTTTAAAAAAATAATAAAACATAGAGTCTGGAGGCGGGGGAGAGGAAGATGGGATGTGCCCTTAAAAGCTCAACCTAGGGGTGCCTGGGTGGCTCAGTCGGTTGAGCGTCTGACTTCAACTCAGGTCATGATCTCACGGTTCGTGTGTTCGAGCCCCGCGTTGGGCTCTGTGCTGATAGCGAGCTCAGAGCCTGGAGCCTGCTTCAGATTCTGTGTCTCCCTCTCTCTGACCCTCCCCTGCTCACGCTGTCTCTCTCTCTCTCACCCCCCCCCCGAAATTAAAAAAAAAAAAAAAAGCTCAACCTAGGTAGAGCATGTAGCCTATGCAAGTAAATGTATGGCATTGGGATTGGCCTGGTGAAGTTCCTGATGTTCCATCAGACCCGTAAAGAGCATAAACTTCAAATTAGACTTGGGGAAGCCCCTTGGTAGCATATGGACCCCTTTTCCTGACGTCTCTCTTTTTCCTGGCTCAGTTAAAGGTTGGCTTAAAGAATGAAGGACCCTTCCAGCCTCTGGAGCCCAACAGCCAGGTGGAAGTGAAGGTGACAGGTGATGCTGAGGCCACAGTGGGACTGGTGGCTGTGGACAAAGCTGTCTATGTCTTGAACAGTAAACACAGGCTTACACAGAAGAAGGTGAGAATGTGTGGACTTTGGGCCAAGAGGTTATCTGGAGGCTCTAACTGGGACCTCAGCTTCTTCAGCTGTAAAATGGGATGCATTGATGGTTGCAAGTATTCAAAGAGCTAGTGCACAGCATAGAGATTGAAAGGTAATAAGAGCTCAATAAATGTGAGATGGTATGAGAATTATATTTGAGCCAGCAATTACAGTGTACCATTGTTCCTTCCATGAAATCCAGGTTCTTCTCTTAAACCCCAGGTCTGGGATGTGGTGGAGGAACATGACATTGGCTGTACAGCAGGCAGTGGGAAAGACAGACTTGCTGTGTTCAAAGATGCTGGATTGGACCTGAAGATAAGCACGGGGATGGACACCCTGGCAAGCTCAGGTGTGGGAAGGGAGGTCGTGGGGAAGGGGTGGGCAGTGTTGTCTAAGAACATGAGATTTGTTGTCAGACAGACTAAACTCTAGGACCCACCCACTTACCATAAACCAGTTATATTTCCTCTTGGAGGCTCAATTTCTCCATCTATAAAATGGAGATAATAATAGAAATAATTCACTATGTGTTGGTTAAGACATAAGTTTGGCCATGTGTATCAGAGATACAAACTAGCAGTAGCTTAAACAAGGTAGAAGTTCATTTCTCACTCATTAACTGTTCTGAGGTCATTCTGGGACTCAAGCTCCTTCTAGCTTGTTGCCCTGCTACATTCTAAGACGGTACCTCATTAGGACCTCATGCCCGGCATGAGTATGAAGGGACATGGGAGGGGGAGATACTTTCTCATATCTCATTTCCTGGAACTCAGTCATGTAGCCCCACCTAGTTGCAAGGGAGGCTGGGAAATGTAGTCTTCATTCTGAGTGATATGTAACAGAGGGAGGTTTAGTTGCCATAGTTGGGGGTGGGGGTGGAGAGTGACGCTAGGGGCAACTGGGAGTGTCTTTTTTCAGCTATAAATGGTGACATCAATAATAGTTTCTGTTTACTACAAGCTTGACATTGTGCTAAGTACTTTTATATGCATGATCCCATTGACAGAATTACGATCATACCATTTTACATGGCTGGAGAAATTAATGCCTGGAGAGGTTAAGTGACTTGCTGAAGATTGCACAGCTTTTAAGTGGTGAATATTGAATATGAGGAGACTATGGGATTAAGTGCAATGATGCATAGAAAGCGCTGGGCATTCAGTAAGCACTCAATAAATATAAAGGATGTCGATAATGATCTTGACAATGGCCCCCTCATTCTTCTCTCTGACTCCCAGACTGGCACTGCCCTCAGAGCCCCATTGCCAGACGCCACCGCCGCTCCCTGAAGAGGCTGGAGACCAAGAGGAATGCAGGTCAGAGCTAAAGCTGGACATGCCCCTCTTGGCTCCTTAACCTACTGTATTCAGAAAACGAAACCCATTCTAGGTACTTCAAGTAGAGAGGGAAGGATTTCATGATGGGAGTTTGGTACTTCGAAAACTATAGATGGACTATAGCAGTGGAGGTTGAAAAGCTGTTTGCTGGGACCCAACATCACCTCACCACAGTCCTTGCAATGCATGAAATCTCTGGAAAACGACTGGCAATATCTCTCGCGATGCTGGTGGGTAGATAATGAAGTAGAGAATTGTGCCCGTAACAGAAGCACACATAGACTGGCACCCACCCATCAGCTACCATTGCTGTGGGGAAAATGGTCTCCGCTCCTCCCAGCTTCCAAATCTTACACAAGAGCATCTCAGTGGCAGAATCTAATCCCATCCAGAATCCTAGCAGCAAGAGAGTCTGCAAAATATAGCTTCTAGATGTCTAGGCTCTGTGGTACAAGAGGGAACATAGGCAGGGGCGGCTGGGTGGCTCAGTCGGTTGAGTGTCCAGCTTTGGTTAAGGTCATGATCTCAGAGTTTGTGAGTTCAAGCCCCACATCAGGCTCTGTGATGACAGCTCGGAGCCTGGAGCCTGCTTCGGATTCTGTGTCTCCCTCTCTCTCTGTTCCTTCCTCCCTTGTGTGCTCTCTGTCTCTCAATAAGAAATAAACATTAAAAAAAAAAAAAGAGGGTCAATAGGCAAAAAAAGAGATGGGTGCTGAGTGTCAGTGGATAATAGCTACCAAACCTGCTATCCCCAAGGCCAAGGTGTTGACCAGAACAAGAAGTTCTGAGGCTGCAGTTCAAGGAAGATGGGAGGCAGCACTGAGTGGTGTTGGAAGCATGGAACATATGAATATTAGATTTTTCTAATGTTAATGACTTTGTGGTTCTTTTTAAAAATTTTTAATGTTTTATTTATTTTTTGAGAGAGAGAACAAACACAAGCAGGGGAGGGGCAGAAAGAGAGGGGGATAGAGGATCTGAAGTGGGTTCTGCACCGACTGGCTGACAGTAGCAAGCCAAATGTGGGGCTTGAACTCACAAATCATGAGTTCATGACCTGAGCCAAAGTCAGACGCTCAACCTACTGAGCCGCCCAGAGCCGTATCAATTTTAAAAAATACGTGATGAAAATCAGAAATGTGAATTGGTGTCTCTAATACATAAACATGGCATTACCAACCCCTGTCAAGAAGAAGGAAGAGGAGGAGGGGAGGGGGATGAAGGAGAAGAGAAACATCAGCTACAGCAACATGGATTTTAGTCCCAGCTCTGCTGCTTGGGAGCTGTGTGACCTTGCACCAGTGAATTAACCTCTCTGTTGCTTAGCTCCCTCATCAGAACCCACCACATGGGTTCAATGTGAGGCTTCAGAGGGATGATACAGGCAAAGTGCTAGAACCAGCATCTGCCAGGGCTATGGCTAAATCGAGGCCAGATGTGCATGGCATTGAGGCGGATGGGTTCCAGCTTCCTCTGGTCCCGCTCAGCCCCTCCCCTGTCCCTCTAACTCTGGCCCGCAGTGAACAAGTTCAAGACAGAGCTGGAGCAAAAGTGCTGTGAGGCGGGGCTCCGGGAGAGCCCCGTGGGGCTGGCGTGTGAGGAGAGGACCCGGCACGTCCGCCATGGGCCAGCCTGCGTTGCTGCTTTCCTGAGCTGTTGCCACCTGTCTGAGACCCTGACACGGGAGGCCCGGGAGGAGCAGCTGCTTTTGGGGACATGTGAGGAGGTCATGGCAGGAGGCAGGGGTTGGGGCTTGCTCGAGGGGCATGAAGTGGGGATGGGGTGGGCTGTGAGGGGATGGGGTGGGGGGACCCCACTGGTGGGCCATGGGACAGACATGTAGGAGAGACACTGCCCCACATCCACTCCCTGCAGCCGATGAAGACGAGGACTTTGGTGACATCTTCATGGAGGACCAGCCTGTCCGGACCTTGTTCCCTGAGAGTTGGCTCTGGAAGAAGTTTACACTGCCGAAGAGTAAATCAGGGTAGGACCGCGGCCCCCACGCCAGCATCTGGTTACTGGCCCTTCCATGCACCAATGGGAGTCAGTCATAGCCAATGTCCCCAGTGGTGACACTGAGCCCTCAGTAAAGTCCCATGACAGGCACCTCCCTGTATGACGATACAAATCCCATGGTCCCTCCCAAAAGATAACCTTCTAGTGATGATGGTCTCCAGTGGGGCAACCCACTGACCCCTGGACAGTGACCCTCCCAATGCAGAGGCTCTGCCCAGGCAGCACAAACTCACTGATGTTCACTCCCTGACCTTTGCCACTTTCAGAAGCCTCTCCTCCTACAGCACCCTTGTCACTGTGCCAGATTCCATCACCACGTGGCAGTTTGTGGCTGTCAGTCTCAAGGCCGGACAAGGTGACCCCACAAGCCCGGTGCTGAGGGGATGGGAGGACGGTGGCCCCGCTCAGCCCAGGACAGCTGGCCTCTGAGTAATGCCAACATATGCCCTTGGCTGTAGGTCTCTGCATCTCAGATCCCTTCGAGCTGACAGTTATGAAATCCTTCTTTGTGGATCTCAAGTTGCCCTCCTCCATGGTCAGGAATGAGCAGATCCAGATCCAAGCTGTGCTGTACAATTTCAGGAGCCGTCAGGTCAAGGTGAAGCCTGTGCCCTGCTCTGCCCACAAACCATCTGTCAGTGTGTTTTATAAAAGGGGTGGAGTGTGTCCATTATTCGAAGGGGCCATCAAGGTAGTGGCCCTTCTGAAAAGCTTCTGAGGTATTTTTCTCATAGAAAACACACAGTGATCCCAGCAAATGGCTGCTATCATTGCTTTTCATTTAGATGGGAGGAAATTGAGGCACAAAGAGGTTAAGGGGCTTTCCTGAGGTCACACAGTGCGTGAGTGTCAGGCAAGGGCTATGCTCTGCACCACGATGCTGTGCTGTCACCTACTCAGGATTTTCAGGGTGGGGCAGGGAGGGAACTGTGACCAGCGTCCTGGGCCTCCCCAAGCATCAGGACACCCTGACTGCCCACCTCCGCCCTAGGTCCGCGTGGAGTTCCCCTACAAGGAGGCACTGTGCAGTGCGTCAAAGCCAGAGGCCCCATCCCGCCAGGTGGTGACCGTGCCCCCCACCTCTTCCAAGACGGTGCCCTTTGTGCTTCTCCCACTTGAGACTGGCAAAGTGGACGTGGAGGTCAGGGTTGTGGGCTATGGGGTCGAGGACCACGTGAAGAGGACACTTCTGGTCAAGGTAATGGGTGCTCCCATCCCTCCTTACTGGTGCAGACAGTGGGGCTTCCCCTGGGCCCAGGCTATGATCACAGGTCAGACAGGTGGGCGCTGGACCAATAGTCAGGCCCCTCAGGGGCGCCTGGTGGTCAGTCGGTTGAGCGCCTGACTGCGGCTCAGGACATGCTCTCACAGTTTGTGAGTTCAAGCCCCGCGTCGGGCTCTGTGCTGACAGCTCAGGGCCTGGAGCTGCTTCGGATTCTGTGTCTCCCTCTCTCTCTGCCCCTCCCCCACTTGCACTCTGTCTCTCTCTCTTAAAAACAAATAAACACTAAAAATGTTATTAAAAAATAATCAGGCCTCTCAGATCGGAGTGAGGCACAAAAGGATGGATTTGAAAATTCAGTCACAGAGCCCCCACTTTGGGACTTTGTTGTCAGACTTGGGTTCAAGCTTTGTCTCTGCCGTGTGACGTTGGACAACTGACTCAACTTTTCTGAGCCTTCGTTTCCTCATTTGCAAGATGGGGATAATCATCACACACATGAAGAACCAGAGAGCTGGGAAAATTATATTTCACGTAAAAATTATTTATGTTTATATTTCACAACTGGGTGGCTCAGGTGGTTAAGCATCCGACTTCAAATCAGGTCATAATCTCATCATTCATGGGTTCAAGCCCTGTGTTGGACTCTGTGCTGACAGCTGGGAGCCAGGAGCCTGTTTCAGATTCTGTATCTCCCTCTCTCTCTCTGTCCTTCCCTGATTCCTACTCTGTCTCTCAAAAATAAATAAACTTAAAAAAAAAAAGATTAGGAACTCATTGAGCCATCAGAACAACCATATGAGGTAGGAACCTTTTATGAATGAGAAAACTCAGGCACAGAGGAGTTAGTAATTTGCCTAAAGCCACACAGCTGGGACACAGAAGGGTTGGGATTTGAACCCAGGTATTTAGGATCCAGAGTCTGTGCTCTTCATAGCTAACCAATGTCTCTTCCTACTGTCACTGTGATTGTCATTATTATTCTCGTTGCTGTTGTTTTTAACTTGCTTCATCATTGTATCTCACAGGCAGGAGGGCAGATACAGCAAATATCCCATAGCATCTTCCTGAACCCCCAAGGTTTGTGGGGGGGAGCATGGGATCCTGGGGACATGCCAGGAAGGAGGGAGGGGCTGAAATGAGGGGGTCCGGCCAGGTGGGCAGTCCAATCTCCTCCCGGCTCTGCACACCCTGACCTTCCCAGCCCCAGAATCTGCTTGTCACAAAAGGTTGTGTCTGTTCAACCCAGGTCAGACCCAGACGGAAGTGGTGCCAAGACAGGACTTTTTGAACAAGGTGCCCAATACAGAGGCAGAAGTGTTTGTCAGTGTCCAAGGTGCTTAGGACAGAGATGCCTCCTGGGGGAGAGGGTGGAGGACCATGGAGCTGGGTCCTCCCAGGCCCACCCAGACACAGGGAGAGGAGGGGCTGGGGTGCCCGTGTGGGGTCATCAGGGAGCCATGGGGGCTTAGGTCATTCCTGAGATGATTTTGTCCACC
Source organism: Hyaena hyaena (assembly GCF_003009895.1). NCBI lineage: Eukaryota > Metazoa > Chordata > Mammalia > Carnivora > Hyaenidae > Hyaena > Hyaena hyaena. Next base: position 460,044 of record NW_024081017.1, read on the forward strand.
TGATAGGGGACATCCTTGGTGAGACAATCCTGGGCACCCTGACACCTAGAGAAACACAGCGGCTGCTGAGGGTCCCGACCGGTTGCCCTGAGCAGACGCTGAGCTCCTTGGCACCTGTGATCATCCTGACCCGCTTTTTGGATGCCACTGGCCAGTGGGGCAAGGTTGGAGTGGAACTCAGGGACCAGGTGGTAAAGAACATCATCATTGGTGAGAGGGGGGTCCCTCCTGGGACCACAATGAGAGTGGGACTCTCTGGGAGGGTGGCTGGGGTGCCTCCAGGGTTGGGGGCAGTCCCCTGGGACTCTCCCAGGCAAGAACATTCACACTCTGACTCACCTCCCAGATTATATCCCAGTACCAAGTCCCTCAGGTGCCCCCCAGACAATGACCCCCTACAATACTCCTTCATCTGGACCCCTTTTCCAGGCTATAGTCTGACAATAGACACCCTGTTTACCCCAAAGCAGCAGCCTCCAGATTATACCCAGCCACTGTCTTAGGTTACATTCAATCAGCACCATGCCTTGGGTTACACCCCTAGGGAACCCCCAAGCAGAAAACTCTGGAATAATCCCAGGTGGTGGCCTTCCCGTTACACCTTCCCAGGTTATGTCCAAATGTCCCAGGTAACAATCAGTCATGCACATGCCTGTTTATGCCCAGACAGAGACCCTCAGGTTAGTTTGGGCACTGACCCCTCTTCCCAGCTACGCTCAGAAGCCACTTCTCCATCCAGGTGCTCTCAACAATTACCCTCAGGTAACACCCAGACATTGTCACCTGCAAAGATACACCCAAACCATAAGCCCCTAAGCAACCTTCAGGTAATACTCAAGTAGCAGCATTCTCAATGCACCCAAGAGATACCCCTCCAAGATTATACCCAAGAGTAGACTCCCCTAAGCCACAAAGACACAGTGACACCCCTAGTTTAGGGCCAAGAAACAGCCTCCAAGGAAAGTCCCAGGTAGTGGCCCCCAGGCTACCCCTTTCCCTGGGTTTCACCTTCCACAATCCCTCTGAGCAATTCCTAGTCAAACCTTTCCCCAGAGGCCCCCGATGGGGCGATTTCCCAGGTTCCTCCCAGGAAACACAACACACTGGCTCCCACGGTCACACCTGGGCCCTGCAGCCACCTCCTGATACACCTAGACCAGTCCCCTCATACGGTCACATCCAGATGTGATGCACCCCCAAGTCACACCCATACCTTGGCCCCCAGATTGTGTCTGATAACTGACTCCCCTTCACAGCCACACCCAAGTACCTAATCTCCCTGAAAGTCCTCCTCCACCTGTGTCTCCAGGTTACACCCGGATGCTGACCCACCGGAGTGCAGACGGCACGTACCACACCAGGAAGGGAAACCCGGGAAGCACCTGGTAAGGACGAGGACGTTGGTGTTTCCAGCACCGTCCTGAATGAAGCTCAGGAACCAGCCTGCGCCGTGATGACCCCAGGAGCACCCGTGCAGCAGGGTCTCGGGGCAGGCAGCCTTCTGGCCAGAGCTATTGCTACTTGGGTATTCCCTGAAGGTTACCTGGGAGTCGACGGTGTGGGGGTAACTCTGGGGGTGATGGTGATGGGTGTTCCTTGAAGGTTATTGTTGAGAGCACCTGATTAGACAGTCAGTGTCTGAATGTCGGAGCGAGTTTTAGTGTCCGTGCTGCAGACCTGGGGAGCAGCAAAGGAAGGCTCAGTGTGGAGCAGCGGGGTCCATTGTGCAGACCCCCCCTTAGTGTAGATGCCCCCGTCCTAGAATCCCCTTGGCCACTATCCCCAGTCATCGCCCGCCCTGTCTCCCCCACTGACAGGCTCACGAGCTATGTGTTCCGTGTCTTTGCCCTGACCTACTCGACCATGACAACCAGCATTGTGGACCTGCCCTCTCTCTGTGCCACTGCCAACTGGATCATCACCCAAAGGCAGGCGGAAGATGGGCACTTTCTGGAGAAGGGCCCCGTCATCATGGCATCAATGCAGGTGCCCACTGCCCCCCTGCCTGGGCTGCTCGAACAAAACCCAGGGCTCTGGGCACTGACAGGCAAATCTCAGGCCCCTGACCTGCTGACAGGTAAAACGAGAACAGGAAAAGGCGAGGGCCCGGCACCCAGCTTCATGTCCCTCTGCTCTGGACCACCCTGCCCTCTGTTACAATGTCAAAGAGGCTGGGCATATCCGGGACGTCATCTCTCTCACCCCCACTTGGAAAAGGCTCCGGTTCTTGGCTCTCTTCCCCCTGGGCTTGAGTCTTCTCAGCCCCCCAACCAACACACCCATCCCTACCATGTGTTCCTCCACATCAGCTTCCAGAAGTAGCTTTCAAACAGTCTGGGACATCTCTTTCCCGGTCAGACACCTTCCGTGGCTCCCAGGTGTCTGTGACAGCATCTATCTGTTATATCCCTCTCTCCTGTATCTCCTACCAAGCCTCACCCCTCACTACTCCCTGATCTCAGGTCCTCTTGTTTGTAAGGCCCTCTCTGCATGGAATCGCCACACTTCATCCCTTTTTCTTTTTCTTTTTGCCCGGCCACATTATGTTTCCTCTTTTTTTTTTAATTTTTTTAATGTTTTATTTATTTCTAGGAGAGAGAGAGAGACAGCGTGAGCAGGGGAGGGTCAGAGAGAGAGGGAGTCACAGACTGAAACAGGCTCCAGGCTCTGAGCTGGCAGTCAGCACAGAGCCCGACACGGGGCTCGAACCCACGAACCGTGAGATCATGACCTAAGCAAAAGTCGGACGCTTAACCGACTAAGCCACCCAGGCGCCCCTATGTTTCCTCTTTAGATTTAGCTCAGACCCACCTCCTCCAGGAGTCTCCCTTGAATACCAGCCCTGTCTCTGTTATTGTACCTATGACAGTAGGGATGTCATTCACTCATTCAACAGATATTTATCCAGCAACTGCTGCGTACCATGCTTTGTACTAGACAGAGGGGAGAAGTGGCAGTAAACAAGACCTTAACAGCCAGCTGGTGTGTGGGAGGAAGATGGATGTTCACCAAATAATTATAACCAGCCATTGTTTAAATCACAATTGTGCTAAGTTCCATGGGAAAGAAATACCAGGGGAACTTGCAAAAGGAAGTGACAGCAAAGCAGCAAGCTGAAGAAGGAAAAAAGTTGGTGGGAGAAGAATGGGAAAGAGGGCTCCAGGCAAAAGGAGCAGCATGTGCAAAGGCCCTGAGGCTCTGGCATGTTTGAGTAAAAGGAAGAGATGAGAGCCCAAAGTGGGGAAGGGGATCGTTTTTCCTGAGGCCTGAGAAGGAGGAGAGATGCCATGTCCTAAAATCCAAAGGGCCCTGGGGGTCTCAGGATTTGAAATAGTCTGTTCAGGATTTGCTTTCTCTGCTCTGTGAGTCCTTCCAGGGAGGTAAGCAGGTCTGGTTTATCATAGCCAGGAAATGTTTGTTGAATAAAACTCTGAGTGAATGCAGGAACTCAGCAAGGACAGATTGTGTCCCCAGAGGAAAGGGGGGAGTTAGGGAGTTGGGAGGCCTGTGTGCAAAGGAGCCAGATGCTGTACAGGAAGGTGATACAGAGAACAGATACGCAGGTTTCACAGGCTCACAGATCAGAGTTTCTTTCCACCAGCAAACTTTTATTAGACACCTGCAGTGTGCTGGGCACTGTTTTAAGCACTGAGGACCCAGGGCAAACAAAATAGACAAAAATCCCCACTCTCGTGGTATGGCCACTCCAGTGGAGGAAGGACGGGCAATAAGCATGATAGACACCTAAATGATGTGTCTTGTTAGAAGTGATATGGGGAAAGATACAGGGAAAGGGGAATCAAGGTGATGGGGGAGGATAATTTTGGAAGGCTTCGTGAAAAGATGATATTTGTACAGACCTGAGGAGGTGAGGAAGTGAGGGAGCAAGTCATGTAGACAGGGAACAGTGTTACAAGCAGAGAGAACAGCACGTGCAAGGTCCTGAGACTGAACGTGCCCAATATGTTTGAGGAATAGTGAGGAGTCCCCTGTGGCTGAACAGAGTGAGCAACAGGAGAAAAGGAGGAGGCGGAGGTGAGGGAGGGGATGGAACAGAATGTACAGGGCCTTTTGGGCTTCATGGAGGACTTGGGCTTTTCCTTCAAGTGAGATGGGAGCCATGGAAGGTTCCAAACTGAGAAGGGACACAACCTGATTCAAGCGTTCACAGGCTTCTTTGGCCACTGCAGGAAGAAGAGACTGTGGGGTGGGAATTAATTTTCTGGGACTCTTCTAAAAAGTACCACAAACTGGATGGCTCAAAACAACAGAAATGTATTTATTTTGTCACAGTTCTGAAGGCTAGAAATCCCAGATCGAGGCATTAGCAGGTCCATGCTCTTTCTGAAGGCTCTAGGGGAGAATCCTCCCTTGTCTCTTCTAGCTTGATGGCTTCTGGAAGTCCTTAGAACTCCTTGACTAGTAGCTGCAACCCTCCAAGTTCTGTCCCCATCTTCGTTTGCCCACCTTCCTTCTGTGTGTTTATATATAAGTACACTCATCACTGGATAGAGCCCACTCTAAGTAGTATGACCTCTTCTTAATTTAACTAATTACATCTGCAAAGACTCCATTTCCAAGTAAGATCATCTTCTGAGGTTCTGAGTGGACAAGAATTTTTTTCGTGGGAGGGAGGGACATTATTCAACCCGGTACAGATGCTGAAGTTAGCGCTAGCAGACTAAAGAGGAGCTTGAACCTTAAGTCAGTCATTTACCAGTAATGGGGAGACCACCTCTCTGACTGTCACTTTCCTCATCAGGAACATAGAGCTGCTGAAAGAGTGCTCAGAGATAGTGTAGAGTTTAGCACATCACCCTCCGTGGCTGTTGGCTTTGGTTAGTTATGCAGACCCCCCACACACAGATCTCAGGGTGGTTCCTCCTCTTCCTCTCTCTTCATCCTGTTTTCAGCATCCTCCAGTCCAGAGCCGAGCACCTGGGAGCTTGTCAAGGTCATGCACGAGAGGTTGGGGAAAGTCTCCCCAAGACACTGGGGGATCATGGGTAATCTTGCATCCACAGGGTGGTTACCAAGGCTCTGAAGCAGACACATCCCTCACAGCTCTTGTCCTGATTGCCCTACATGAGGGGAAGGAATTGTGCAGCCAGAAGATACAGGTAAGACCCAAAGGGGAGGTCAGGCTCTTCAGAGCCCTCTATACCCTCTGGCCGCAGGAAGTTCCCCACCCTCATATCCCTCGCAGTGCATTCCTCTCTTCTAACTCCCAGACCCCTTTCCTCCAAGCTTCCCCACTTAGTTTCCTCTCTCTGACTTTCTAGAATTTGACTGCCAGCATGGAGCGAGCCCGTAGCTTCCTGGAGAAACGCCTTCCCAAAATTCAGACAACGTTTGCCGTAGCCATAGTCTCTTATGCCCTGGCCCTCACTGAGAGCCCCCGAGCCAATGATCGACTGGACAGCTTTGCCAGCCATAGTGAGTGTGGGCCACTACTTAACCAACTGCTTGTTAACCACAGTCATGGGGGACAGGGGGTGGGGGATTGTGTGATTTGCAATCCAGCAATGTGTGATGCATCACTTAGCGTTTACTGAGCATCTATGGTGTGCCAACTCTTGAGCTCAGACGCCAAGAAACCAAGGTAAACAAGATTAATATAGTCCTTGCTCTCAAAGATCCCACCATCCCTGGGGAAAAGCAAACAGAAGCCAAACACATCAATAGAGGACTACAAATTGATACAAGTAGTGAGATGATAGCATGAAAGATGGGTGGGAGATGGTGAGAGGAGAGGGGAATGGATTGGAGAACTAGGAAGGGCTCTGTGAAAAGGGGACTCTTCAGTTGGAATAAAAGACGAGAAGGCCCGCCTGTGTGAACGGTAAGCACATTCCAAGCTAATAGAATGGCATGTGCAAATACCCTGCACTGGGGAAGTGTTTGACATGGTCAAGGTCTGCATCTCATCCGCAAGGGCCCTTATCCCATCCACTCCATTACTCGAGTCAAGAGGAATGGAGTTAGAAAAATTTGCTAGCACGGAACTGATGGAACTCGGAAGAGCTTCAATTAACCTTAATTTCCACATCTCTAAATAATTAGAGTCCCCGTCTCTTAGAGTGTTCTGAAAATACAATGTCCATATGCCCCTTCAAAGAGTTTCGCGTAAAGAAAACATTTGGGCCAGATGACACAGGAGAGGACAGGTTTAGGTAGATGGGCCCGGTTCTGGGGGACAAAGTGGCCATCCATCTCCCAGATAAAACCCACTGGCCAGTGGACCACCTGGACAAGAACTCCCTGTACACCATTGAGGCCACGGCCTATGCGTTGATGCAGAAGCTAGAGTTACGTCGCTACAAAGAGACGCACGCCATTGCCCAGTGGCTACTGGAGAAGCGGGAGCTAGGCGGAGGCTTCAAGTCCACCCAGGTGACCAGGGCCCCTGGAAAGAGGGGGTTGGGGAGGGGCGCTAGCCGAGGTGCTGACGAGGCTCGCCCCCCGGAAGGAGCTGCCCGTGGTGCTGATTTGCCACACTAACTGTTGCTCTGCGCACCATCAGTGGTGCTGATACTCAGCCCCATCCCAACACCTAGACGACTGTAGTGGCCCTTGAGGCCCTCACCCGCTTCCGTGAAGCTGTCCCTTTTGAGGATGTCCAGGATCTCCGCGTCCAGATAAGCGCCCCCAAGAGAGCCTTGAACTTGGAGTGGATCATCGATCAGAACAATGCCTACCAGCAGCGGTCGGCAAAGGTAGGGCACTGAGGAGCAGACCTGAAGTCTGCATTGGGGATGAGGCCAGCCATGTCCCTGCCAATCTCTTTCTTCAAGGTTATCTCACAATCAATGTCTATACTGTCAATGTATTGATTCACCTGTTCCACCATTTCCTGAGCACCTGTTGTGCCAGTCATTCTCCTGGGCAAGGGGGTTGCATTATGAAAGACCTGTGGCCTCTGTTCTCACGGCACTTACATTCTAGAAAGAAACTAAGACAATAAGTATATTCTAGTTTAAGCTTTCTGGACACAGGGAAAAGAAGTGGGTGTAAAGGAGAAAATACCCTGAGTGTGAGGAGGAAAGTAATCTCCATGACCTTACTCCATGGAAGAGGGGATCTTTATCTTGAATCTTTTGACCCATCTTTATTGAGCACTTACTGTATGCGAGGCTGGGAATACAGCCATGAATAAAACAGGGAAAAAAATCCCTTTCCCTGTAGAAATTTATGTTTTAATGGGTGAAACAGACAATAGAGAGATGTAAGTAAGTAGAATATGTAGTGTGTTCAATAGTGGCAAGTTCTATAGCTTAAAAATTAAGCAGAAAGGGGAGATGGGTACATCAAGGAGTTGCCATGTTATTTATTTATTTATTTATTTATTTATTTATTTATTTATTTATGAGAGAGCACGAGCAGGGGAGAGGGGAAGGGGGGGAGAGAGAGAGAAAGAATCTCAAGCATGCTCCATGCTCAGCACAGAGCCCGACACCTGGCTCTATCCCATGACCCTGGGATCTAACCTGAGCCAAAATCAAGAGTTGGACACTCAACCGACTGAGCCACCCAGGTGCCCCAAGGAGTTGCTATTTTATTTTATTTAAAAACAATTTTTTAATGTTTATTTACTCTTGAGAGAGACAGGCAGAGTGCGAACAAGAGAGGGGTAGAGAGAGAAGGAGACAGAATCCAAAGCAGGCTCCAGGCGCTGAGCTGTCAGCACAGAGCACTATGTGGGGCTCGAACTTACGTATGGTGAAATCATGACCTGAACGCAAGTTGGACGCTTAACTGACTGAGCCACCCAGGCGCCCCATCAATATTATTATTTTAATGTTTATTTATTATTGAGAGAGGGAGAGAGAGAGAGAGAGAGTATGGTCAGGGGAGGGGCAGAGAGAAAGGAGGACAGAGGCTCTGAAGTGGGCTCTGCACTGACACCAGAGAGCCCAATGCAGGGCTCGAACTCAGGAACCAAGAGATCTTGACCTGAAACAAAGTCAGATGCTTAACTGACTGAGCCACCCAGGCACCGCAAGGAGTTGCAGTTTTAGATAAGAGGGCCAGGGACATGCTCACCAAGATGGTAACATTTGAGCAAAGGCCTTAAGGAAGAAGTGAGCCTAGAGGATATCTAGACAGAGGAAACAGTGGTGCAAAGGCCCTGAGGCAGAAGTATTCCAAGAATAGCTAATGGGTTTTCAGCAGGGATGATGTGAATGAAAACGAAATCATAAAAATCTTCTCTGGTTGATGAAGGAATGTATGATGGAAACAAGAGTAGATGCAAAGATGCCAGGGAGAGAAGTCTTGTGGTGGTTCCATGCACAAGGGACTCTGGAGACACTGTGAAGTAGACAGACTGAACAGATGTACACTAGGACTCAGCCCGAGTTGGCAGTTGTAGTTGATCTGTGACAATGTGGGCACCACGAATACTCTTTCAGAAAGGAAAAGTAGGGGCGCCTGGGTGGCTCAGTCAGTTAAGCTCCAACTTCAGCTCAGGTCATGATCTCGCAGTCCATGAGTTCGAGCCCTGCATCAGGCTCTGTGCCAACAGCTCAGAGCCTGGAGACTGCTTCAGATTCTGTGTCTGCCCCTCTCTGTGACCTTCCCCCACTCCCACTCTGTCTCTCAAAAATACATGTTTAAAAAAGGAAAAGGAAAACCATCTACATGAGGACAGTTGAGCAGTGAGTCACTAGACCCCAAGCTAGGGAAGTTACAGAGGCCTCAGTGCCCATGCATGCTTTCCTCCCCAACCCCATTGCATTTGAGCCATGTTTTGATGCTTCCTCCATGTTCAAATTCTCCTCTCACTTCCTTTCAGTTCTCTGCCCAGTGGCAGTGGGAGAGGCACAATCTCGGTAAGTCTGGTGTCCCACCTTGAGATCCTTAACTGGGGCCCAGCCCCACACTCCCCTCCCCACTCCCTGCCATTGATAGAAATAGAGGCAGTCTAGACCACAAGACAAGATCAAAATTAGTAATAATTTTAACTACCATTTCGGGCACTACTATTTGCTAGGAACCAAGTTAAGGACACCCCAAAGCCTGCCCATAGAAAGCTGGTAAAAACATGGACTCCATTCAACAGTTGGTGAAGTAGAGACTCAGAAATGTCTGAATTATAAGTCAAGAGCCAGGAGAAATAGAAGCCAGAGATCTCTGGACCTGTCTGCCCCTCCCATGTGGACTTCCTGAAGGGTGCCTCTTTGCTCTCCAAAGGAAGATTCTGCCTCCAGCATGCCTTCCAATGCCTGGAGGAAAGCTCTACCCCTTACCCAACATCCAGGAGCTCCGTTATATCTTCTGGCTCCATTCCCTGTGGCCCAGCGGGCAGATCTCTTGCTCACTAAGTTGGAGGCAGCTTGCTTTCATGTTTCTGGCAACGGAGTTGCGGTTGAATCTCTGACTTCGTTGTGTGGCTTTGGGCATGTCACACTCCTCCATGAGCCTCAGTGAAATTTATTTTTTTTTATGTTTTTTTTTTTAAAATTTATTTCTAGGAGAGAGAGAGAGAGACAGCGTGAGCAGGGGAGGGTCAGAGAGAGAGGGAATCATAGACTGTGAAACAGGCTCCAGGCTCTGAGCTGGCAGTCAGCACAGAGCCCGACGCGGGGCTCGAACCCACGAACCGCGAGATCATGACCCAAGCGAAAGTCAGACGCTTAACTGACTAAGCCACCCAGGCGCCCCAAGCCTCAGTGAAATTTAAATTAAGTAAAATTAAAAAATCAGTTCCTCGGTTGCACTAGCCGCATTTCAAGTGGTCAATAACTACATGTGGCTAGTCGTTACCATACGGACAGTGCAGGTAGAGACTATTTCTGTCACGGAAGAAAGTCCTATTATACCGAGGTGGTCTAGATTCTAAAGAGTGGTCTGGTCACGCACCCAGGAATTATGGGAGGAGGGGCAGACTTTGAAGTGAATTATCCACAGGGGCAGAATCTGGGCAGGTGAGGACTGGAGTGGGGAGGAAGGGAGTGGTTGGGAAGGGTCCTTGACACCTTTCTTGCGCCGGCAGATCCTGACCGTGTACTACAGGTCCCCAGAGTCCTGGGAGGACACGTGCAACCTGTACCACCTGAATGTGACTCTCCTCAGTGCCCTGGAAGGTGAGCCTAGACCCAGGGATTCCCATTTATTGGGAAGCCCAGTAAGCACATGTATTGCCTTCTTCAATTATTCAACAAATACTTGTTGAACATTTACTATGTGCTGTGCTCTGTTTCTGGACCCTGGCAACACAGGCATGAACAAGAAAAATATCCCTTCTCCTGGAGCCCACATTCTAGTAGGTGAAGACAAACAATAATACAACAATAAATACATTATACTCCTGCTATTTATTTATAACAATCTACACTATAAAAAATAAATATATAACACACCAGAAGGTGATAGTAAGTATCATACTAAATAAAGTAGGAAAAGATGATACACACTTGGAGGAGGTCCAGGAAAAGCTCTCTGAGGAGGTGGCATTTGAACTCAGACATGAAAGAAAGGAGAGAATGAGCCATGAAGGATCTGAGGGAATAACTTCCAAGCAGGCGGAACGGCAGGTGCAAAGTTCTGGAGGCAGGAATGAGCTCACCTGGTTTGAAGAGGCCATTGTGGCCACAGAGGAGCAAAGGGTAGGGTTTTAGGGGAAAGAGTTGGAAAGATGAGGGGTCAAATGGTGCAGGGACTTGCGGGCCATAGTGAGATCTCTGGTTTTTGCTCACAGTGAAGTGGGAGCCATGGAGTGTTCTGAGAGAAGGGGTGTGAGCTAGCACAGGTTTGCACAGGCCCCCTCCGGCACAGACTGTAGAAGGCAAGGGCAGAAGCTGGGAAACCAGAGAGGAAGTGACTGCACTTGTCACTGTAGGAGATGATGGGGGCTGAACTGGGGTCGGGGTGGGCTGTGGAGATGATCAGAAATGGGATTCTAGAGTTCCTAGTCTGGGGTACCAGGAAGGAAGAGACAGGGCTCCGCCAGTGGGAGCTCATTGTGGGGATGAGAGGAATAAGCCTCACCAGCCCCAGGACTTTTAGGTACTGAAAGTAACCAAGGATTTGGTTTGGGCCACACTTTTTAATAAAAATAAAATAATAATAACAGTGGTAGTAGCAATAGTACTAGTAATAATAGTAATAGTAACTGACAGTTACAAAGAACTGATAAAGCACTGTGTTAAGAGCTTTGCTTGTATTAACTTATTAAATCCTTACAAGCCGGCTGGGCTGGGAATATTATGCTCCTCAGTTACAGTTCAGGTAACTAAAACACAGAGAGCTTAAGCAACTTGCCCAATGTCACACAGCAGAGCCAGGATTTGAACCCAGGAGGCTGTGTTTTCCAGCCCCTAAACTCCTGCCTTCTTTTTGCAGATAATAAAAAGGGGGAAGAGACCTTCCAGCTCCGGATGGAGACAAGGTCAGGGCACCAGGACCTTGGGCTGGCCAGGAGGAAGGCCTCACTTCCCAGTATCCAGACCCCTTACTGGCTCTCCCTGTGTACTGAGTGGAGAGGGAGAACCAGCCAAGCTTGCTTTTCCATGCATGCCCCTCATCCTACCTCCCATCCTGCCCTCCCCTCTTCTCCCCTCCCCTCCCCTCCCATGCCTGTCTACCACCCTGCTCCCCAATCCTGTGTGCCAACCTGCCCTGTTCTGGGAGGCTGGATTCCCCCACAGTGAGTGCTCCATGTCTCAGAGCCCAGAACTGGTTCCAAGCCTGTCGCCCTCCCCTCCCCCATCTTCTCCAGACACCCCTGCCCTCACCCCAATCCTGCTCTTTCTCTTAAGTGCCCTCACCCGGGTCTGCCCCAGGTAAAAACATGTGTTGAGCACCTACTGAATGCCAGGCTCTGTTCTAGGAACTGAGGGCACAGCTGTGAGCAAGGCAGCCCCTCTCTGCCTGATGAAGCTTGCAGTCTATTAGGGGAGACAGATGATAACCAAATAATCATCCAGAATCAATGTAGAATGACAACGGTGATTAAATGTGGCAAAGGAGAGGTCCACAGAGGCACAGGAGGGCGAATTAGGGAATCATCAGGTGCATGGGCTGGAGACGGCTTCCCAGAGGGAGGGAGGGATCAGTGGAAATCACAACAATGGAAGAAGGGTGTTTCAGGGCAGAGAGAGAGAGAGGAGTGAGGACTCCAGGCTGAGAGAACAGCATGTGCCAAGGGCCAGTGGCAGGAGAGAGAGGCTTAAGAGCAATCACATGAAGGCTGGGGTTGGAGGGGGTGAAGTGCGTGGGTGAGACAAGGCGCCTGCTAAAATTGTTAAGCAGGGAGGCAATGCGTGAGACTCCTGTTTGCTAAAGCTGTATGCTGCTGGGGGCAGAGGAGTAGTGGGGAGACCCAGGAGGAGGCTACTGACTGCACTCATTCAGACCTGAGATGATGGCAGGGGGAGCACGGGGAGAGAGGAGGAAAAGAGTGAAGAGAGACTGGAGCTGTGAAATCCCCAGGTTCCAGGGAAACCGAGAGGCCACAATGAGCATCATGGAGGTCTCCCTGCTCACCGGCTTCTACCCCAACCAGAATGACCTCAAACAGGTAATGGAGGTGCCACCTGCCCACTGCTGAGCAGAGTGGAGGTGCCCTAGCAACACCCCACACTCCCCGTGTGGGCACGGGGGTCAAGGCCCCCAGGTTAGTGCCCCATGCTCAGGAGCCGCGGCCACTTCTGATTGTCTCCCTGCATGACCTTAGGCAAGTCCTTGCCCTGATGGTGCCTCAGTTTCCCTGACACTGGCGTTGATGGCACAAGGGCTGGGAGCTCTGAGAGTTACTTCGCACTGACTAGAGCTCCTAGAGCTGGGGACCTCGGGACGGGGATGGGGTCTCTGCCAACCTGCAACCGTCACCCTCTGCGCCAGCTCACGAGCGACGTGGAGATGTACGCCTTCCAGTACGAGACCAAGACGAGCTCCAGCGACAGCACTGTCGTCCTCTACCTGGAGAAGGTGAGGAAGGCGGGGTGGCCTCCTCCAGAGGCCTGTGGGCCAGCCGGTGGGCAGAGAGCCCACGGTCAGCACCCTGGGCAGTGTTGCCAGGGGGCCATACAGTCTGAGGTCAGCTCTTCAGACCGCAGGGCCGCATTGTCAGTGGTGATGGCCAAGGCCCTGCGGTCAGTGCCCCATGGTCGGTGGCCCTGGTCAGCTCGGACAGGATTCCCTTCCCCCCAGCTCTCCCACGAGGAAAACACAGTGCTGGGCTTCCGGGTCCACAGGATGCTACAGGCGGAATTCCTGCAGGCTGCCCAGGTCACCGTATACGACTACTACGAACCTGGTAAGCCGGGATCTCCCCAGAGGAGGGAGAAGAACGGGGCCCGGAGGGAAGGACGAGGGGCGGGGCCAGGACGCGGGTTTGAGGCGTGGCGCAGAGGGGGCTGGGCATTGGGGCAGCAAGAAAGTTGCTGAAAGGGCCCGAACGGGATGCGGCGATGAGGGGCGTGGCCTTCCCGGGCGGTCAGCGCTGCGGGGAATCTGGAAGGGGATGGGACGCCGACGTGACCGGGCAGGGCCCGCAGGACGAGAAGGGAGGAGTCTTCGAGGGGGCGGGGCCTGCTGAGGGGTGACTGGGCGGGGCCGGGTGGGGAGGGGCGGGGCTGAGGGGCGGAGCCAGGCGGTGACCCGGCCCCCAGGAACGCGGGCCCAAGCCAACCCCAGCCGTCCGCGCCTCTCTCTCTCAGCCCGGAGGTGCAGCTCTTTCTACAACCTGCCCACAGAGCTCTCGTCCATGCGGAAGATCTGTCACAAAGATGTCTGCAGATGTGCGGAGGGTGAGGTCACGGGGACACCGCGGCCGCGGCTGCCAGGCTAGGGATCCAGGAGTCCCGCGTCACCTCCTGGCTGTCTCTTAGGGCTGAGTTTAGACCGAGAGACATCGTGAGATAGGAAGACAGAGAAAAGGAGCCCCAGCGACCAAGAGGATCACAGACGCTCAGGCAGAGCCAAAAAAGATGGAGCGAGACATAAAGAGACTCAGATGGGAGAGAGACCAGAAGGAGAGGGGGAGGAAGACACAGAGCACCCTACAGACCAGAATGGGGGGGGGGGGATGGAGGAAGCCCCTCCCTCGGCACAGCCAGAGCAGCTGCCCTCCTGACATTCCAGAACGGTGCCCATCTCTGAGGAAGGACGGCGCCCTACTGAGACAGGAAGAGCTCCAGACGGTAGCCTGTGAGGGAGGCGTGGACTTCGGTGAGTGTGGGAAGTGTCAGGCCCAGGAGGAGGTCCACTTGCAGGCCAGAGGCCAACAGGACACCCTCCTGCCCTTGCTTTCCCAGTGTACAAGGTCAGGCTGGAGTCCGTGCAGGCCTCCGCCTCCAATCCCTACATCTACTACCACATGAAACTCCAAGCCATCATCAAGAGTGGTACGTCCGACCGACGGGGCGGAAGAGGGAGGGTGGGCCCTGAGGGTCCCCGTGGGGGAAAGAGCCAGGCCCGTGTACACTCACGCGCCACGTTTCCTCTCCAGGTACGGACTCCGCCCTGGCCCTCACCATGAAGCAGTTCGTCTCTCATGCCACGTGCCGTGACTCCCTGGGGCTGCAAGAACAGGAGACATACCTCATCATGGGCCACACGTCGGACCTGTGGAGAGTCAGATCTCAGTACGCGGAGGGACCCCTGCTGTCCCAGGACTCAGGCGCGGGCCCCTTTCCCCACCCCGGCCCCATCCCTGGCGTCAACACCTCCTATCAGCGCCTGTCACCCAACAGCAGGAGTCTTGGGTTTCTGGGCTGCCCTGAAGGGACGTGCACGCTGTGCACTGCACAATTCCAGAGAACACCATTCACAAGGAGATACTGTAGATGTAGATACAGGTTCGGCTTTCCAATAGAGGGCCGTAAAGAATCAGAGGAAGGGGAGCCTTTTCGAATCCCCAGCCACGTGGGCTAGAGGCTGGGGGACCCAAGATGGCCTGCTGGAGTGACACTACAGCCTATGGCTCTGGGAAGCTGCCCGTCAGGACGGAGGAGCAGGACAGGGAGGGCTCCATGCCTCCAGGGCACCAGGCTCTCCTCACCCTCCTTGCTGTCTCTCACCCACAGTTACATCTATGTCCTGAGCAAGGAGACATTCCTCATGAACTGGCCGGCAGAAGGCAACGTGGGCAAGAAGGAATTTCTGGACCAGCTGGAAGGATTTTCAGAATATATGAGCACACATGGCTGTGAGTCCTGAGACTGTGAGGGGTCTGCTGCCCTCCGGTGGTTGCTTCTAAGCAGGCCCAGGCCACTGGGCTGAGCCCCTGATAAAGAGCATGGAGAATCATACCCAAACTCCACACATTTATCCCTGCTCAGTACTCATCAGAGACCCCGCACGCCCTGCCCTGAAATCGCAGGGACCTGCCTCTTCCCCCTCCTACTCCATTCCAGTTACACGGACCTCCTCTGTGTCCTTCCAACACCCGCGTCGATTCCCACCTCAGGGCCTTTGCACTCACTGTTCCCTCCACCAAGTACACCCTTCCCCCAGACATCTCCATTGATTGAATCCTTCCCTTATTGGGACTCTGCTTAAATGTCACTTCTGGGGCATCTGGGTGGCTCAGGCGGATAAGCTTCTGACTTGATTTCATCTCAGGTCATGATCTTGTGGTTCATGAGTCCCAGCCCCACACTGGGCTCCACGCTGACAGTGTGGAGCCTGCTTGGGATTCTCTCTCCCTCTTTCTCTGCCTCTTCCTGGCTCGTGCACACATGTTCTCTCTAAATAAATAAATAAACAAACAAACAAACAAACTTTTTTTAAAAGTCACTTCCTCGAAGATACTTGCTTTAATAACATATCTAAAATAGACCCCCTTCTGGCATTCTGCTTACCCTCCTTTATTGTCTCAATAACTCTTATAAATATATTGTATATAATACTTATTGGTTTGATTGTCAAATAGGCATTTCTCCTGCCCTACAACGTCAGCTCTTTAAAACCAGGGGCCATGTCTGCCTTGCTCACTGCGGCATTCTCAGTTCCTACAGCAAGGGCTGGTCCCGAGTAGGTTCTCAGGAAATGATTATTGAATGAATGCACGAGTTGATGAATGAATTTGGTGCCCAGGCTGTACATGGTCCTGACTGAAGATTTGATGGGGAGCCCCAGGCAACTGGAGAGCTAAGACAAGGGACAGGGGAAAGTGAACGAGTTTTATGGGTGTGGCCTGGGATGGGACTGGGAGACCCGCCAAGCCAAGGCAGCCACCCATGTGGCTCCAAGAGCCCCTAAGAGTGCTACAGGGACTGCAAGGTGTCCGGGATGGCTGGCCTTGAGGTGTCAGTGAGGGACTGAGCTGAGAAGGAGAAAGAGAAAGGTGGGCAGGAGGCTGCTGGACAAGCTGACTTCATAAAAGATTTCGAATACCAGGCTAAAGGGCTTGGTCATTATCAAGGGTAGTAGGGAGTCATGGAAGATGTTAGAGCAGGAAAGGAACTGACCAGCCCTGAGGTAGAAGGCCCAGCTGGTTGATGGGTGAAAACCGAGTGGATGGCAGGAAACCTGGGAAAGAGGCTGGAGCTGTGGGGCCACAGGATGGTGGCAGCTGAGTTCAAGTTCTGCCTCCACGGCTTCCTGGCTGTGTGGCCTTAGCCTGGTTATTCACCCCTCTTTGCTTTGGTTTCCTCATCTTTTTTTTTTTAACTATTTTTATTTATTTCTAGGAGAGAGAGAGAGAGACAGCGTGAGCAGGGGAGGGTCAGAGAGAGAGAGAAACAAAAACTGAAAAAGGCTCCAGGCCCTGAGCTGGCAGTCAGCACAGAGCCCGACGCGGGGCTCGAACCCACGAACCGCGAGATCATGACCCAAGCGAAAGTCGGACGCTTAACCGACTAAGCCACCCAGGCGCCCCGATCCTCCTCATCTTTTTTTTAAATGTTTATTTATTTTGAGAGACAGAGAGAGCATGCGTGCAGGGGGAGGTGCAGAGGGAAAAGGGGAGAGAGAATCCCAAGCAGGCTCCATGCTCAGCATGAGGCTCAGTCTCATGACTGAGATCATGATCTGAGCCAAAATCAAGAGTTGGACACTCAGTCGACTGAGCCACCAGGCGTCCCTGGTTTCCTCATCTTTAATTACTTCCCAGAGAGTAATTGTGAGTGTTAGTGTAAAGTAAATGTTCAATAAATGCTCAGTGGCCCTTCAGTGAGGAAGACAAGTGGCCATGGGAGAGAATGGAGTTGCTAGAATCCACAGGTCGGAGAGAAAAGCAGGTCAAGAAACTTCTTCTTTTTTTAATGTTTATTTATTTCTGAGAGAGAGAGAGAGACAGGGTGTGAGCAGGGGAGGGGCAGAGAGAGTGAGGGAGACACAGGATCTGAAGCAGGTTCCAGGCTCTGAGCTGTCGGCACAGAGCCCGACGCGGGGCTCGAACTCACGGGCCTGTGAGCTGTCAGATCATGCAGGTCAAGCAACTTCTGCTCAAAGCCCTTACAAGCTCCTACCACTCACACGCTACAGCCCTCAAGGCCCTTCATTGTGGCCCCATCACCGCCCTGACCCCATGCCCCCCCCCAACTCTCCACCTCACTCATGCCAGCCACACCGACTTCCTCCACGGTTCCCAGAAACTCCTAGCCCTTTCTTGCCTCTGGGCTTTTGCATAAGCAGTTCCTTCCTCCCAGAATACTTTTCCATGACTACTTTCTCTTCATCCTTCTAATCTCCACTCAGAGAGGCCTTCTCCAGCCACCCTGGGTAGGTGAAATTGGATCTTTATCTCTCCCCACAACCTGCTTATTTCCTTCAGAGTAGATGCTACAAGGCATAATGATATACTGGGTTCATAACTTACGACTTTGTTGTCTGTCTTCCCTCCTGGGCTGGAGGAGCAGAAAGGATGTCTGTCTTAATCACAGATAGAACTGCAGCCACTCACGCAGGGCCTGGCATAGTAGGTGCTCATTTTGCTGAATTAGTGACTCAATATATGAAAGAGTGAGAGAGAAGAAAGGGAGGAGGGAGGAAAGGGAGAGGGTGAAGGAAGGAAGAAGGAAAGAAGCCAGAAAGCGAGGAGGAAGACAGGTTCATGGCTTATTTTTGTACAGCTCACAAGCTAAGAATTATTTTTTTTTTATTTTCAAAGAGTTAAAAAAAAAAGAATCTATAATAGAGATTGTATGTGACCTGAAAAGCCTAAAATATCTATTATCTTGTCCTTTAAAAGGTACCTACCCCTGAATTAGTCCCTTAGTTTTCTATTGCTATGAAACAAATTACCCCAAAACTTAGAGGCTTAAACAATAAGTATTATCTTTCACAGTTTTGGTGGGTGGGATCCACAGGGAGCCACTGAGCTGCACGGTTTGGGCTTAAGGGTCTCTCACAAGATTACAATTAAAATGTCAGGTGGGGCTGCTGTCATCCGAAAGCTCAGCTGGGGCTGGAGGAGCCACTCCCAAGGCAGCTCCCTCCTCACACAGCTGGCAAGCTGGTGGTGGCTCTTCATGGGAGGACTCAATCCCCTGCCACGTGGACCTGTCCTTAGTGTCACTTGAGTGTCTGATATGGCAGCTGGCTTTCCCCAGAGTGAGCGATCAAAGAGAAAGAGCAAGGAGGAAGCCGCAGTGCCTGTAAAGACCCAGCCTCAGAAATTACACAGCATCATTTCCACAACATTTTGTTGGTCACATGAGCCAACACACTTCAGTGAGGACCAGGACTCCAAAGGGCATGAATGTCAGGAGGTGGGTCCCTGGAGGCTATCTTGGAAGCTACCAACCACAGACAATTAGTGACAGAGTTTGGGATCTGAGCCCAAGCAACCTGGTTCCAGAGTCTATGCACTCACCACCATGTACGGATGTCTCTCAATGACAAAGGACTGGCACATTTTTTAAACAGACTTCATTTTTTAGATAAGTTTTAAACAATTTTTTAACAATTATTTATTTTTGAGAGACAAAGAAAGACAGAGCATGAGTAGGGAAGGGTAGAGAGCGAGGGAGGCACAGAATCCAAAGCAGGCTCCAGGTTCCAAGTTGTCAGCACAGAACCTGACGCGGAGCTCAAACCCATGAACTGTGAGATCATGACCTGAGCCGAAGTCGGATGCTCAACCGACTGAGCAACCCAGGCGCCCCTACATAAGTTTTAAAGTTGCGGAACAATTGAGAAGATAGTACAGAGGGAGTTCTTATAAAACTCTGCAGTTTCCCTATTATTAACACCTTGCTTGGGGCGCCTGGGTGGCTTAGTCGGTTAAGCGTCTGACTTTCGCTTAGGTCATGATCTCGCGGTTCGTGGGTTTGAGCCCCGCGTCGGGCTCTGTGCTGACTGCCAGCTCAGAGCCTGGAGCCTGTTTCAGTCTGTGACTCCCTCTCTCTCTGACCCTCCCCTGCTCACGCTGTCTCTCTCTCTCTCTCTCCTAGAAATAAATAAAACTTTAAAATTTTTTTTAAAAAACCACCTTGCATTTCTATGATACATTTGTTATTATTAGCAAACCAAAATTGATACACTTTTGTTCCCTGAAATCCACAGTTTAGATCTCCTTGGTTATCCCCCAATGTCCTTTTCCTGTTCCAAGATCTCATCCAGGACACCACGTTACATTTACCCATCGTGTCTCCTTGGGCTCCTCTTGGGTGTGACAATATCTCAGGCTTCTTGGTTTTTGTGTCCCTAACACTTTGGAGGAACATTGGTTGGGGAGATTGCAGGATGGTCCCTTATTGGGATTTATCTGATGTTCTCTCATGATTAGACTTGTGGGGTTATAGGAGGAATATTGCAGAAGTAAAATGCCATTTTCATATCATATTAAGGGTATATAAATCAACGGGATTCATGACTATTGATGTTGACCTCGATCCACTGGCTGAAGTAGTGTCTGTCACTGTAAAGTCCTATCACGTTCCCTTTTTCTTAGCGCACTCTTTAGGAAGAAGTCTCTCTGCACAGTCCATACTATGGGGAAGTTATGCTCCCCTTCCTTGAGGGCAGAATATCTACATAAATTATTTGGAATTCTTCTGCACATGATACTAGTCTCTTCTTCCCCATGTGTTAATCTATCCAATCATTAATTGTATTAATTGGATTATAACACAATACTACTTGATTTTTTTTAATTTATTTTAAGAGAGAGAGCATGTGCAGGAAGGGAAAGAGAGAGGGAGAGTGAGAGAGAGAGAGAGAGAGAATCCCAAGCAGGCTCCATGCTGTCAGCAGAGCCCGACATGGGGCTTGATCTCACAAACTGTGGGATCATGACCTGAGCCAAAACCAAGAATCAAACGCTTAACCGGCTGAGTCACCCAAGCGCCCCCAATGCTACTTGATTCTGTTGCTCAAAGCATGTTCTCTTTTGGGCATGGGGCGCTCTTCCCATCGGCTCCTTGTAGGTAAATTTGAAATTTCACGTGTAAATTAGATCCTAATAGTGTTGACGGTTTAGATTTTCACTGCACCACAGATTGAGGTGTCTATTTTTTACTGAGTTGAAACTCGCATAACATTAAATTAGCCATTTTAAAGTGTGTAATTCAGTGGCACTTAATAGATTTACAATATTTGGCGATCACCACCTCTCGGGTTTCAAAATGTTTTTCATCACTCCAGAGAAACACTCTGTCTCCATTAAGTAATCACTCCGCGTCCCCTCTACCTCCCCTCCTCTGGTAACCACTAATGTGTTTTCTGTCCCTATGGATTTGCCTCTTCTGGGTATATCATAAAAAAGAATCAGGCAACATGCAACCTTTTATTTTTAGCTTCATTCACTTGGCATGTTTCCAAGATTCATCAAAGCTGTAGCGTGTTCTTTGTTCTTTGTTTCTTTTATGGCTGAATAATATTCCATTGTATGGATACACCACATTTCGTTTGTTCATTCATCTGTCCATGGACATTTGGGTCATTTCCACCTTTTGACTATTGTAAATAATGCTGCTGTGAACATTGCTGTGCAAATACGTGTTTGGGTCTTCTAATCCCTGAACGTATCCTGGGATAGATTCCCACTCGGCCATGGCGTACAATCTATTTAATGTGCAGTTGGATTCAGTTTGCTAGTTTTATTTATCTGTTAGCCCCTGTTCTCCTGGTTACCTACCAGCTCCTGGTTGAGAATTGCCCCAAAGGGCATTAACAGCGGTTCATGCTAAGAACCAAGAAGCGTCTGAAGGAAGAGAATAGAAAAATGCATACGCCCTCTTGAGGGAGGAATTTGTATTGCACGGACTTGTCCATAACAGGTGCCATTGAAACCCAGGTGGACCAAGGAAATGGAAAGCAGGGCACTAAAGGGTTACACATATAGGCATAACGTAGATACATGCACGTATCTACCTATGTGCACATATAAATGTAATTCCTCTCTCTGAGGCCGCATGAAGCTCCAACCCCACTTGTCTCTGCACATTTCTTTCATTCTTAAATCATGTCAGTCACATGTGAACAGTGTAGAAGATTTAAAAATTAGTAAAGGTTGTTAGCTTAATCACAGAAACCAAACAACTCCAGCTAACTTAACAGAAAAATTTATTTAAGAATACTCAGGAGCC
The DNA here is from genome assembly GCF_003009895.1 of Hyaena hyaena. Taxonomy (NCBI): domain Eukaryota; kingdom Metazoa; phylum Chordata; class Mammalia; order Carnivora; family Hyaenidae; genus Hyaena; species Hyaena hyaena. The sequence goes on from NW_024081017.1 coordinate 481,523, forward strand.
GGGCACCTGGCTGGCTCAGTAGATGGAGCAAGTAGATCTTGATCTCAGGGCTGTAAGTTCAAGCCCCAAGTTGGGTGTAGAGATTACTTTAATATATATACATATATACAATATTTTAAACAGAAGAAAAAGAATACTTAGCAACAGCGGGCAAATTAGGCAGGAGACGCAGGCAGAAGAGGGGGAAGCCTCTCCAAAAGCAAAGCCTACCTCGCGCGCCCCACCGCCCTGCAGAAAGACCGGGACAAAGACCAAGGATGTGTATCCAGAACTCTCTCGCTGCAGACCTCGCTGCCCAACCCAATCACCTACATGACGAAGGCCTTTGACTTTCTCGTGGACTGACTGGACCGTGACCTTCGTGAGTTTGCAGAGCTGCAGCTTAGAAAGTACCGGTATTGCTGCTGCACTGGGAATTCGGGGGGGGGGGGGAGAGTGCCAGCAAAAGGCCGTCTGTGTGCATGTGAAACAGAGATATGATGGAGAAGAAATGTTAAGTCGATCACGAAATTGACAACATTACCCAGGAAAGGCTGAAAGCCTGTCTGCAGAGGGAAGGCGAGAGCCACAGGCAGAATTGTCCAAGGAGATGAAGCAGTACCTCCGGACGGATGACCCAAGGTCTCCCAGGGCCGCGACCACCACCTTGGGACCCATTATTCTGCCAGGAAGCGCCTGGCAAAGCAGAAGCAGGGCATGCTGGCAAAGGGAAAAGCAGCTAATAAGGCTGCTGCCTAAGGCAGCTCCTCCAGGCCCCTCACATAACTGTTACCATCACTGAAATAAAAGGTAATAAAACCTGAAGAAAAACATAATAGTAACTCAGGAGAAATAGACAAAATACCCATACAGTGGAATACTATTCGGTGGTAAAAACCAAAACAAACAAACAAAAACACCATAGTCCTGATATAGGATACATGATTAACCTCAAAAATGTTCTGAGTGAGGGCACCTGGATGGTTCAATCAGTTAAGCATCTGACTTCAGCTCAGGTCATGATCTCAAGGTTCATGAGTTCAAGCCCCTCGGCGGGCTCTGTGCTGACAGCTCAGAGCCTGGAGCCTGCTTCCCATTCTGTGTCTCCTTCTCTCTCTCTGCACCCCCCCGCACTCATGCTCTGTCTCTGTCTCTCAAAAATGAATAAATGTTAAAAAAATTTAAAAAAGATTTATCAAACACTTTATTTTTTTATTTAAGTTTATTTATTTACTTGAGAGAGAGAGAGAGAGCACAAGCAGGGGAAGGGCAGAGAGAAGGAGAGACAGAATCCCAAGTAGGTTCTGCACCATCAGTGCAGAGCCTGATGCAGGGCTCAAACTCATGAACTGTGAGATCATGACCTGAGCCGAGATCAAGAGTCAGACGCTTAACTGACTGCAGCACACAGGCGCCCCTAGAATTATCAAACACTTTAAAGCAGATATTATAACTATGCCTGAGAAGTAAGAGCAAACACTCTTGAACTAATAGAAACAGAGAAAGCCTCGACAGTGAAATAGTTGTTCAGAAAAAGAACCCCATGGAAATTTTGAAACCAAAAAATACAATGATCAAAATTAATAATTCGCTGGATGGGCTAAGTAGCAGAAGGGAGATCGAAAAAGAAAGAGCCAACGAACTGGCGGACAGAGCAACAGGAAGTATCCAGTCTCAACAACAGAGCTGCGGGATAATATTAAAAGGTCCAAGACGTGTGTCACCAGAGTCCCAGAGAAAGAGGGGAAAGAATTGTGGCACAGAAAAAAAAATGTTTGAAGAAGTAATGGCTGAAAACTCCCCAAAGTGGCAGAAGATACAAGCCTACAGCTCATTGAGGGCAGAGATTTTTGTCTGTTTTCCTCACTCCCAGAGCAACGCCCAGCGCTCAGCACTCATTGAATAGATAAGACCCCCGTGGCATGCGGGAGCATCTCCAATAGGTTCCAGGGTGGGCACTTGGAAACTTGCCTTGGAATAAGCTGCCAGTGAGTCACTGATGCTCTGGAACTCCTAACTCAGCTCTTCCTCCTTCTCCCACCCAACGCCATGAGAAAGCTTCTTGCATCCCACATAACATCTCCTTCTGGAATATCGGCCAGATGCTTCCTCCTCCGCCAGCCTGGACGTACATATGGAGCGTTATGGCTCTTTCTTGAGGCCCTTAGGGACCCCTTGAAGGCAGAGTGGGTATCTCCAGTGTGCCTCATTCTCTCATTTAACCCTATAATAGGCATGAGTGCTATGTTCCCATTTTATGGATGAGCAAACAAAGGGCTTCAGGAAGTTCAGCTATGGGCTCAGGATCCCCTGTGAGTACGTGGCAGAGAGAGATCTCGGACGCTGGTCTGACACTGCATCTTGTAACAAGAGTCAAAAGATACACTTAACTGAGCACCTGTTACGTGCAGGCTCTGGTCTAAGCACTGCACACGCATTAACATGTTTTCTTCTCCTTAAGACTTTGAGATGAGGACTGTTTCCTTCCCGTTTTGTGAGTGAGAAGACAGAGGCACTGAAAGGGTGCGTATCTTCCTGGAGTTCCTGGTAACAAAGTTCCTCTTTCAATCCCGAACCCCCATTTGTTCAGATATCCAGACATGTTTTTTTTTAAGCTCCTGTTTTTCTTTGACTAGGGCCACCATGAAGTCCGATAGAAACATAAGTAGTCCCTTGTTTGATGAGCACCGAGTGCTGTATAGAAGTATTCAATCACTGTATTGTGAAGCTAATATGACACTGTATGTTAACTAACCGGACTTTACATTTAAAAACTTAAAAAAGAAAAAAAATAAAAACTTGAAAAAGAAAAAGAAGTAGTTCAAAGAACAAAGATCTGGAAAAAATAGACATCAGATTTAATGAGGCAAGGACAATGAGTTACTGCTCCTTCTTTAATTATCATTATTTTTTTTAATTTTTTTAAATTTATTTCTAGGGGAGAGAGAGAGACACCGTGAGCAGGGGAGGGTCAGAGAGAGAGGGAGACACAGACTCTGCAACAGGCTCCAGGCTCTGAGCTGGCAGTAAGCACAGAGCCCGACGCGGGGCTCGAACCCACAAACTGCGAGATCATGACCTAAGCGAAAGTCAGACGCTTAACCGACTAAGCCACCCAGGCGCCCCATAATTATTATTATTATTTTGAATGATACTTGAGGACATCCTAGCAAAAAGGTTCCCCCAAGAAGCAGACATACAGAAAAGAAAATGTGGGCCCCCCTCCACAGCCCCCACCCTCTTCCCCTCCCCAGGAACCAGAACTACCCAGTTTGCCTATATGTCCCGATGTCTCCTTTCCTCCATGCTTATGTATACCCCAGTGGTCACAGGCAAAACTATAATTTAAGGTTTTATTTTCCTGTGTATACAGACTTCCTCTTTCCAAATCAAACATTTCTTAATGCTTAACTTTTTTTCTTTTTTTAGAACAAGCACACTATACTTTTATAATCAGAAAAAGAAAGGGCGAAGTGCCCTGTTTTAGTGCAGAGAGCTATCCACAATTTCTGAAATTTCAAAATGTCAGCTATGAAGACATGCAGTCATGTGGGACGGCCCAGAGCTCAGGATCTGGTGTGGGCACTTGATGCGCTTTCTCAATACTTTCCCGGTTAGTTTCTGGGACATGGGCTCAATGATTAACTGTTGCATGTTTCTTCTGCCAGGAATAGAGACAGGGCCACCAGGCAGAGGACTGTCTTCCCACAGGCCACATCTCAGGAAAAACAACATAAACCAAGGTGGTATGGAAATAAAAACAGCTACATGCCCCTTGGAAGGTTCCTGTTTGCTTTGTATCCTCGAACTCAGCCCAATCCCATAACATTATAAAGCAAGCTACGTAGCAGATTTTACATTTTCTAGTCGTCCCATTAACAAGGTAAAAGGAACAGTGAAATGAATTATGATAATTTTATGTAGCCCAGTATATCTGAAACATTATCACTTCAACATGTAATAAGGTATAAAAAAAAAAAAAGCCAGGAACAACGTGGATGGTACTAGAGGGTATTAGGCTAAGCAAAATAAGTCAGTCAGAGAGAGACAGATATCATATGATTTCACTCATATGTGGAACTGGAGAAACATAACAGATGAACACAGGGGAAGGGAAGGAAAAATAAGATAAAAACAGAAAGGGAGGCAAACCATAAGAGACTCTTAAAATATAGAGAACAAACTGAGGGTTGCTGGAGGGAGGTGGGTGGGGGATGGGTTAGATGGTTAGATGGGGGATGGACATTAAGGAGGGCGATTTGGGGGATGAGCACTGGGTGTCATATGTAAGTGATGAATCACTGGGTTCTACTCCTGAAGCCAAGACGACACTGCATCTAACGTGAATTTTTTTTTAAAAAGCCAGTGATGTTTTTTACAAGAAATCATTGTGCGTTTACCACTGATAGTGCATCTGGATTAGGATCTGCCACATTGCAATGACTCAGATGCCACATGTGGCCAGTGGCAAAGATCTACATGACTTATCTATATTAACTCAGGGAAACTATACAACCCTACTCCCATTTCAGAGATGGGGAAACTGAGTCCCAGAAAGCTTAAGAGTTAGCAATTGATTCAAACCCAGAGTGGTTCCAAAGTGTACCCCCTTGACCCTTCTGAACTCCTCGTCCTCAATTCTAGCTTGAAGGAGTGCTGTCCTCACCAAGCCTGCACCCAAGTCCTAGCTATGTTGGTTAATACCTGGGTGTCCCACGTTCTTTGCTTAACCACTCTGAAACTTAGATCTTTCATCTGAAAAAGGGACAGGGACCCTGAACCAGAAGGTGGAGGGATGATTGAATGGCTAAAAGCCCTGAAGATACCCGCCCCCTCCCCCAGACCCTAGCCCCCAGTGCACCCTGGGTACACTCAGGGTATCTTAGCCACTACAATTTTTCCACTTCCTGAAGTCATTTGAGCAGAGCCCCAAGCATGTTACCCAACCTTTGCACATAAAGCATTCCTGGAAATGTGTTTAAAGCTGATTTCGCAAAACTCAAACAATAGATTTCTGTGCTGTAAAGGACATCGCATTTACTAAGGATTCCGCAAATTATGAAATCTCAAACTACTTTTCATCTTTTAAGGCATCATTGTCCAAGATGGACTTACATGTTATTTTTTGAAGTAATTGGATTTATCTTCTTGTGTATTTTTTGGTTCTGCTTACATAAGCAATGGGTGCTTATTGCAAAAAAAAAAAAAAGAATAATGCAATTGTTACAGAAATATCCAATGTGGAGGGAGGGAAGCCTGGGGGGAGATTCAGTCGGTTGAGCTTCTGACTTTGGCTCAGGTCATGATCTCACGGTTTGTGGGTCCCAGCCAAGTGTCAGGCTCTGTGCTGACAGCTCAGAGTCTGGAGCCTCCTTCGGATTCTGTGTCTCCCTCTCTCTCTGCCCCTCCCTTGCTTGCACTCTCTCTCTCTCTCTCTCTCCAAAGTAAATAAACATTAAAAAAATAATAAAATAATAATTTAAAAAACAGTGTGCATAAAAATTGGGGCACCTCAGTCTGTTAAGCGTTCAACCCTTGATTTTGGCTCAGGTCATGATCTCACGGGTTCATGAGTTTGAGCCCCATGTGAGTTCCACACTGTCAGTGTGGAGCCTGCTTGGGGTTCGCTCTCTCTCTCTCCTTCTCTCTCTTTCTCTGTCCCTCCCCCGCTCATGCTCTCTCTCTCAAACAAATAAACTGTAAAAAAGCAAAATACATAAAGCTTTAATAGGTTCTCCCAAGATGCCCTAACTAACAGTGTGGAGAATTCCTGTTCCCCCACCTCTAGGCATTGTCCAAGTTCTTCATTTGGTTAAACTGAGGAGAAATTGACTAGATTATGAAAAGCACATACATGCTCCCAACGTCGTGGGCGGGACTGGAGAGCATCATGCTTTGTGAAATAAGTCAGTCAGAGAAACACAGACATCCTGTGATTTTACTCATATGTGGAATTTAAGAAACACAACAGATGGACACAGGGGAAGAACAGGAAAGATAAGAAAAGCACACACATGCATCAGTCCTGTCCATTTTCTCCACAACTGCACTGGTCACCCTACCTACGCCTCGAAGGGTCCTGCTGAAAGTCAAGAGCTTCCCTTCCCTCCACTCGCCTCGGGCTCACTAAGCCCTTAGCCATACTGGCCTTTAGCTTCCTGTAATGGATCAAACCTCTTCCCACCTCATACGCACATGCTCCATCTCTTCAACTAGGTAACTCTTATTCACCCTTCAGAGAGACCTCAAGTTCTTGAATCTGTTTCCCCATTGGTAATAACACCACCCCCTTCATGGGGTTACTGTGAGGAGCATATGAAATACATGGTTTCAAACACTTGGTGCAGTGTTTCAAAGTGTTAGGACTTCAGCTCAAGAGGTACCTCCTCCAGAAAGCCCTCCCTGATCACTCTGCGCAGGTCAGGTTCCCATGTTGTTCCCCTTTCTCAGGGACCCTTCAATTACTATTTTTTTTTTTTGGCGTATTTCATAAATATAATAATTACTTGTGATATTAACTATTTCATGTTTCTCTTTATCATTAAGACCATAAGTTCTGGAAGGGCAGGAAGGGTGCCCAGCACCATGCCTGCCCCCATTGGAGGCACCTGATGCATGTCTGTCAAATTAATGACTGGATGGGTCAGTAAGGGCTGGGTCCTTTTTTTTATTATTATTTATTTTTGAGAGACAGGAGAGACAGAGAGAGAGGGAGACTGAGGATCCAAAGCACAGAGCCCTATGTGGGGATCAACCCCACCAACCGTGAGATCATGACCTGAGCCAAAGTTGGACACTTAACCCACTGAGCCACCCGGGTGCCCCAGTAATGGCTCAGTCTTTGACTCAATTATACCAACATGTCAGAGGCTACACTTCTTATCCCTGTTAACAGCACATGCATTTTCTCCCTTCCCACAGCTTTTTATGAAGACAAAGGATGAAATGCAGTAATGTTCCTACCACTGTACAAAAAAGCCACACTCGGCCAGGCCAAGATGGTCACAAAGCCCAGGAAGCTGTTGGTGGGTAGGCAGCGCCCCCATGTGATCGCTGGAAATGTTTGTTTTTCTGTCCATCTATAAATGCCCAAATTCTACGAATGATCTGGTTACATGGGCTGTTTGTCCTTCCGGACCAACTGCCTAATACTCTGTGTCCTGAGAGACTGACAGGGTGGCTGGCTTCCTTGTTCTCCTTGCCTTCCGGTGCAGCCAGTGAGGCGCTCCAGGGAGAGATGGAAGGGTGGGATGGGCAGAAGATAGGGTCTTGATTCCCCCTCCCTGAATATGAACTGGATCTAGTGACTCGATCGTAATACACAGAGGGTAGCAGTGGAAGCGATGCCGTGTGACTTCCAACACTAGGTCATAAAAGATACACCTGGCTTTTCTTCTCTTGTTGGATTACTTGCCCTGGGGAGGCCAGCTGCCAAGTCCGGGCATATTCAAGTGGCCCACGTAGGGAGGAATGGAGGCATCACGCCAACAAGCACCGACCAACCAGCCGTGTTGAATGAGCCATCTTGGAAGCAGACCCCCCAGCCCCAGTCAAACATTCAGGTGACTGCAGCCCCATGCTCCTACCTCAGGACCCTTGCACTGGCTGTTTATTCTGCCTACAGTTCTCTTTACCCACCTCCCTTCACCATCTCCCCTCAAATGTCACTTGCTACCCCCTTTCCTGACCCCCCCCTTTACCCATACTCTTACCCCAGTTCATTTTTCACTGTAGCACCTACTGTCTCCCGTCCTATTATATATGTCCTTTTTGTCTGTCTCCTCCACTGGAACGCCAGCTCTAAGAGTGCAGGGATCTCCTTTGTTCGATCCTCAGTGCCTGGACCAGTGCCTGGTGTAGAGTAAGAGCTCCATATCATGGCCATAAGGAGAATCTAACAGATCTTCATGTTGGAACTGGATCAGTCTCCTACCTGCTTCCTGCCTGCTTTCACCAACCCTCTCCTGCTGTGACCTCCCTCTCCACTGGGTAAGTAGTAATAATATCTGATATATAATATGTATATACTGTATATATCTATAACAAGGGAGCCCCTCCATGCCTCCCCACTTCCCTCAGGATAAAATCCCAGGTCCTCTGTGCAGCCTACAGCTGCCCCCCTCACCCTCGCCCTGCCTGAAATTCCACATTCAGTCGCAAAGAATCATGAACTGCTTATATTCACTAATAGTCTCCAGGTGGGGTGCACGGACCCACAATCAAAGCTTTGGAGTTCAAGTAGAAGACGTTAGAACACCTATACTTTTTAATCTCCATTCTTGTTTGTTTGTTTGTTTGTTAAAGAATATCTTTATATAATAGGGGCCCCTGGCTGGCTCGGTTGCTGGAGCATGAGATTCTTGATCTCAGGGTGGAGAGTCCAAGCTCCACCTTGGGTGTGAAGCCTACTTAAAAAAAAAAAAAAAAAAGTTCTGGCCAAGAGGATTCTCAACCTTCCGATTTACAATGCAGATTCCTGGGAACCCCTAAACAGTCGGCTGCTGCCGGACTGCTAAGGACCAGTAACCTGTATTTTTAAGAAGCCTCTTCCCCCATCACCCAGCTACCTGCTGCTTCTTTGGCACCGGCACATAGTAGGTGGCCCGATGACTAGTTTGCCTACCCCATGCCAGGTGCTACTAAGCGCTCTACCTGGGGTCTTCAATCCTGACAAACACATACACCCAGGATGTAGCCACGGTATCAACCCATTTTACAGAGGAGTAAACTGAGGTTCAGAAAGGGGACGTAGCCCCATTAAGAGACTCAGAGCTATTTGGGGACTCAGGTCTTAATGAGCTCCTGATTCCTGAGGGAGGAGTGGAGAGGGTGATCAAGTAGGGGAGCGCGAACTGAGGGGGGACACGGAGATCCAAGGCGGCCTTCCGATGCGGCCCCGCCCCCACGAGGACGTGAAGACGCGGACCCCGCGCAGCGTGGGGACATGTGACCGACTGCAGAGGCCGCGCCGCCTCCACCGCCCGAGGTCCGCGCGCTCCGCTGCAGGGTGCAGACCCCTGGCGCCCGCCTGGGTCTGGGGCGCAAGAGCAGAGGCGGAGCCAGGGCGGAGCCAGAGCGCCCCGTCCACCCCGACAGCCCCCGTAATCGAAAGCGAAAGAGGGGGCCGAGAAGGAAGGGCGGGGCCATCCGGAGGCCCCGCCCCCTGCCCTGCGCGGCTGCTGGACCGACGGGCGCGCCCGGGTAGGGGGCTCCGAGCGCGCAGTGCGGACCCTCGCGGGAACCTGCGCCGCCGCCACCATGTCTCAAGAAGGTGTGGAGGTAGGAGATGGCTACGGCTGGGCCGGGGGCTCGCAGGAGACTCTGGGGAGGGGCCGGGGGCGCGGAGGGGGCTTCGCAATTTCTGGGGACTCCATCCGAAGCCTGGATCTTCGCCCTGGCAGGCATTGGCTCCCCTCGGAAAGGAGAATGACCGCCACATCCCCTAGAGTGAAATGCGGCCTCCTCGAGGGAAAGCGGGGGCTGCAGGGTCAAGGGTCAGGAGCCAGAGGTTACCTGGCCGGCCTTCTCCCTTCACCTGGGACGCTCGCCCCAGTCCGCTCCCTCCCCCAAAGCCCTGTGGGGACTTTGGCTTTTTCCAGGAAATGCCGTAGAGGGATGGCGGGGAAGGGGGGATGGGGGGAGGCCAAAACGAAGGGTCAAGTTCAGGCTGGGAGAAGGATGCCTAGAGATGGGGGAGGGGCGATCGCTCCTCTCCTTACCCGATCGGAACCCCCCTGTGCCCACCCCAGCTGGAGAAAAGCGTCCGGCGCCTCCAGGAGAAGTTTCATGGGAAGGTATCCTCCAAGAAGGCGGGGACTCTGATGAGGAAATTTGGCAGCGACCACACAGGAGTGGGGCGATCCATCGTGTACGGTGAGCAGGCCGGGGTCCCGGTCCTGGTAGGGGTTGGGAGTGGGGAGCACGCAGAAGACGTGTGGTCTGTGTTAAGGGTAGGAAGAGGTGCTGAGATCATCTCCTGGGGAGGGTCTGTACTGGGGCTCTGGGGACCCTGAAACTCCCACAAGATCCTTCAAGGACGCTTCACTTACACTTACTCTCCCCACCAGGGGTAAAGCAGAGAGATGGACAGGAACTGAGTAATGACTTGGATGCCCAGGTAAACTGCTCCCCTCCCCCTCAAAGGATGGGAAAACTGGGGAGGGGGGACAGAAGGGACCTGGCCTGTCCATGATGGGCCCCTTCTGTGGACCACCAGTCCCCAACTCATGATCCACATTGACTCATTCACCTTTCAGTAATGTGTTAGGCCAGGGAGACTGCAAACTGTAGGCACTCACTACATGATGATATTAAGTAGGGGAGAGAGACATGAAACTAGGCGGTGAAATGAATCGGGATTAATGTCATTATAGAAGACCCCTGGAGATCAGGAACGGCTTCCTGGAAGAGGAAATAGAGTAAGCAAAGGAACACACATTCAGGCTAGGATAAACAGAAGATAGGGAAGGAGAGAGGGGCTGGGGACCCCATGTGATGAATGAATGAATCAATGAAAGGCTTTGAGGCACAGGTGGGACACGGTCACTTTACCCCTTAAATGACTTCGGTGGCACTGTGAATTCCACCTCCTATAGTTGCTAAGGAGTGTTAACATAGTACATATTATATCCTTTACAGTTACACATGTAAAGGGTATGTTAAAAATAATAGGAGGGGCCCCTGGGGGGGGGGGCTGGTTCAGTCACTGGAGCCCGTGACTCTTGATCTCAGGGTCATGAGTTCAAGCCCCACATTGGGTATGGAACCTACTTAAAAATTTAAAATTTAAATTTTTTAAATGAAAAAAAAATAGGAAAGAGCACTGCATAGGACTTCCACATGTGGTCTTGAATTTCATCGCTGTACTGATCCCTTGAGATGGGTCCTATTATTTATCATGTCCATTTTACAGATGAGGAAACTGAGACACAGAGCGACTAGGTCACTTGCCAGGGTCACGGATCAGGCAGGCAGCAACTGGGATTAAAACCCTGGCCACCTAGCATCAGAGCTGGGCTCCGAGATGCCCCTCACTAGGGATGGGGGGGGGCACACTCCCACAGATGGAAGTGATGGAGTCAGGGCTGGAACCTGCATCTCTCTGGATCCAGAGCCCAAGCACTCAGCCTACAGCAGCAGGGACTCAAAGAGGTGACCCATCACAGTGCCAGCAAGCGTGTGGCGTTTAGCAGCAGAAGGGAGCGCGGGGTCCAGGCTTGTTCCGCCGCCATGCTCACTCAGGGTGATCTTGGGCAAGCCCTCTCCCAGCTCGGAGCCTCAGTTTCCTCACCTGAGCAGTGAGGATAGCATGCTCCCCCTCACCCCCCCCCTCCGTCAAGGCTACTGTAAGGATAACTGAGGTCATGCGCCTGACCCTCTACAAGTGGACACTGGGTGGTCAGCACCTCCTGAGTTGACACCCTACTTGTGTGGGGCCAGGACCCTGCCTCCCGATCCAGGAGCCCTGCCCCCAACAAATAATGATAAAAAGAGGTCTGAGCTGCATCCCCAGTTTCTGCCCCTGATGTCTCCACCCAGGACCCCCCAGAAGACATGAAGCAGGACCAGGACATCCAGGTGAGTCCAGGGTATGGGACCGGGGGTGAGGGGGGGCTTACAGGGAGGAGGACATCTCTGGGGGATAGTGGGGGACATCCGTGGACAACAGGGAGAGGCGTTACAGGGGCGGGAGAGGGGACATGTTTGGAGAGGGGAGAGGGCTGACCTGTGTTTATGTTAGTGCGAGAGGCGTGACCACCCCTTGTCCCCCGACCCGCAGGCGGTGGCGACCTCCCTGCTACCACTAACACAAGCCAACCTCCGCATGTTCCAGCGGGCGCAGGAGGACCTCATTCCTGCCGTGGACCGGCAGTTTGCCTGCTCTTCCTGCGACCACGTGTGGTGGCGGCGCGTGCCCCAGCGGAAGGAGGTGAGGACCCTCTCCCCATCCTCAGACTCTGACCCTCTGACCCAAGAATATCAACCCTGGCCCGCAGTCTCGGAGCTCCGCCTCCATCCCAGACCCCACCCCCCACCCCTGAGTTGGACTTCTGAGCCCCTCCCCCACCCCAGAGCCTGTCCCGTGACGCCGCAGTTTAACACCTGCCACAGAAATCAAACCTGACCTCGAAACCACAGCCCCAAGTCTGGCTTCTGAACCCCCTGATCAGCGGTGCGCTTTATGGTAAATGCTCAGCAACCAGGTCGCGCAGGGAGGTGGAGGAGAAGCCCGCATTTGTACTCTTTTCCAATTTCCCGCTGTGGCCAGTGTCACGCCACTGGGGCTCACCTCTGACCGCAAGCCTGCCCCCCCCACTCTGCACACCCAGGTGTCGCGGTGCAGGAAATGCCGAAAGCGCTATGAACCGGTGCCATGTGACAAGATGTGGGGCGTGGCTGAGTTCCATTGCCCGAAGTGTCGGCACAACTTCCGGTGAGGGCGCTGACCCCCACCCCCTTCCAGCCTGCCCCGCCCTCCCCAGCCCTGCCCTGCCCTGCCCTGGTCCCACGCTGGCCCGGGCCTCACCTCTGGACCCTCACGGCCCTGCCCGCCCCCAGGGGCTGGGCACAGATGGGGTCCTCGTCCCCCTGCTACGGATGCGGCTTCCCTGTGTATCCAACACGGATCCTCCCTCCGCGCTGGGACCGGGATGTGGACCGCCGCAGCACCCACACCCACTCCTGCTCGGCCGCCGACTGCTACAACCGGCGAGGTGAGGGCCTGGCACGCCCGCGGGGAGCTCCCCTGGCTCTGGGCGGACTCCGTGACCTTGACTCCAGGGACATCCTCCTCCGGGGCTTTAAGTACCAAGGCGTCTGCCTGCTTCTTCCATGTGCCTCCTAAGGCCCTAGTCCCCAAAGCCACTTAGCTTATCCCATGGCCTCAGCCCCTCCTTTCACATCTTCCGCTCACATCCCCCCCCAATCAGCCTCCAACACCAGACCCCGCCCCTTCTAATATCCATCTCCCATGAGGCTCAGTGGTTTCCCTCATGGCCTCTGCCCTGGTCTCTGTGTTCTCGGCCCCTGTTCTGTCTCCTGTAGTCTCAGGTGATGCCCGGGTCCCTGGGTCTCTTGTGGCTTCAGCCCCTGCGACTTTCATCTCTGAACTTCCTGTAGCTCTGGCCCCGCAGCCGGTAGCCTCAGCCCCTCCCCTCCCGAGCCCCCATGGCTGGAGCGCCTTTGCCCCTAGAGTCTTCCATGGGCCTCCAGCTCCATAACCTCAGAGCCTCTTCCTCCCTAGAGCCCCACGTGCCTGGGACTTCCTGCGCACACCCCAAGAGCCGGAAGCAGAACCACCTACCTAAGGTCTTGCACCCCAGCAACCCCCACATCAGCAGTGGCTCCACTGTGGCCACCTGCCTGAGCCAGGGGGGCCTCCAGGAAGACCTGGACAACCTCATCCTGGAGGACCTGAAGGTGGAGGAGGAGGAGGAAGAGGAGGAGGAGGAAGAGGAGGAGGAGGGCGAGGGTGGGCACGGGGAGTGACCCCGGACAGGTGCAGATGCAAACTGGACACGGTCTGTGGATGTTTTGTGTTGTTATAAAATATGAGCTCAAACTGAGATCTAAATGCCCTTGGGGAGCCATTTGGGTCTGCGACATTGGCAGGGGGATTCCTGGGTCCCCCGGTCAGGGCCCTGGGGAGCAGATTCACAACAGGAAAGTGTGGGGGACGTGGCCCATGCTAAGTCACAAAGCAGGTGTGGCCAGGACAACTTGCGCTCCTGCTGACAAACATCCCCTGAGGCCCGGGGGACAGACGGTCACAGCCTCAGGGGCCGGATCAGCATGGCTGCCTTCTTGAGAGAGTAAGCCCCACCACGAAACTCAGCCCAGTAGACACCATCTTGGTAGCGGCTGCGGTAATGGCCACCACGGTGCCACACGCCATTGAGGTTGGAGTGGGCACAGGCATGGTACCACCAGCCTCCCCGCTGGTACAGGGCACAGTTACCTGAGGAGAGAGAAAATCCATGTTCTCTTACCAGAATAAAAGTCTCTACTAGCATCTCACTAGTGCAAGGCTTTTGCCAAGCATCCCCTGGCCCTTCCCACTCTTACTAAACACAACCCTGATCCTCTCTCCTCATTAGATTAAGAGCCCTGTCTCCTACTTTCTTTTCTAGAATAATAACTTTAATTCCTTCCCTGTCTCTCTACCAAAGTACAAGTCACACTGTTTCCACCCTTTCTGAAAACTAGAAGCTCTGCCTTTATCGGGGGGAGAAAAATCTTCCCTACTTCTTTTCTAGAATAAGACTCCTAGCTCTCCTTGCCTTTCACCAGAAGAGGGGGAAGCAACTGCCTCATCAAAGAAGGAATCTAGGCTCTCTATCCCCTCACCAGAATAAAAGTCCTCTCTTTTCTCTTGCTTACCCTGGTCCTTAGCAGAGGGAGGTCTCACTCCACTCTGCATTCTTTGCATTCCCTCCATAGGAGTACCACCTCCCCTGTCCCCCACCGCCCACCAGAATAAGAGCTCTGCTTACCAGAATAGGAGTCTCGATCCCTATCCACGGTGCTGAAAGGCTTGTCGTTGTGCCAGGAAAGAGAGTCTCCAGCATCTCCATGGTACTGGCCCAGCCGTAGGCGATAGTGGTCGCTCTCAGGCTCCAGGGAGAAGCCATCATAGTGGGCACGTGCACTACGCCCTCCCCAGTCCTCCAGGAGCACCAATAACTCGTGGTCCCCACGGCTGGTCAGCTGATGCACAGGTTCCAGGCCCAGCCAGTATTCTCCATCAGGCTGCCCGAAGCCCACCTGGCCGGACAGGAAAGTCAGGAGGTCGGAAGCAGTCCCCTCCCCAACACAGCCCCGCCCTTGCCCACCCACGCCCACCTTGTAGTGCTGCCAGGTGGTGAAGAAGTTGACGGAGCCGTCTTGCCGCCTTTGGATCACTGTCCAGCCTCCGCCCTCCAGCTGCTGCTCGCACCACGCTGATACCACATGCCGGCCCAGTCGCAGCTCATACACACCGCTCTGCCTGTGGCCTGACCGGTGGGCCTCTGCGCAATCCTGCCATGGGCCTGTGGGTACAGAGACGTGGGGAAGTCACAGCCTGGACCGACCAACCCCTTCTTGATAGACGGATCTGCATTCTCATCTCATCCCCTCACCAGAATAACAGTCCTGCCTCTCCCATTCCCTGACCCAAATAAGAGCCCCAATACCCATTTCCTTACCTGAGTTAAGACTCTGGTTCATTCTTTTCTCACTTAGCAAATGTGGTGCCTGGAGTACTGAAATCCTGGTTCTAAAACCTCACCAGACTAGAAGTCCTGAACAGGACGCTGTGAGCAAGCTTAAATTCTTACCAATAAGCAGTCCTAAGTTCCCTGCCTTCTCACCAAAAGAAAAGCCCTTCCTTTCCTATTTTCATACCATAGTAAAGATTTTGGTCTTTATCAGGAGGAGAGCCATGGCTCCTTGTTGCATCACCAGAATAAAAGCATCATTTCTTCCAGTTCCCTTACCATGAAAGAAATCAGCCATTAAAATCCTGGCTCCTATTTCCTTCTCTTCACACTGCACTGGGAATTCCCTAGCCTCTCACATCCCCAACATTCTTGCCTTCATCTTACCTGTTGGCTTGGTGGGGACAGCAGGGTGCCCTGCGGGCACGGGAGAAGCCAAGGGCCGTTGCTGTCTCAGGGTCTGGTCTCTCTGGGGCTCCGGAGCTGGGTCTAGCCTCCTGCTGGTGTCATTAATGCCACCCACCAGACTGACAGGAACCACAGGCACCAGGGGTGGGGGCAGGACCTGGGGTGACCAAGAGACTCAGATGTGATCGCACCAGCCTTCCATTGAAAAGACCCTGGGCCCCTAAATCTCCCAACACCCGGATGGGTGGATCAGGCAGGGGCATGTCCCAGCCCTAGAATGGATACTTCCCAAAGCCTAACTCTAGCTGTCAGGAGCAGCGCTGGGCTTAAATTCCTGCTCTGATGTTCACAGCTTAATTTATCTGACTCTGACTCTCCTTTTCTGTAAAGCAGCGATGATACAAGTACCTCCAACAACGAGTATTAGTTTACTGAATCCTCCCAACAGCCCTCTAAGGAATGGGTTGTAACGGAGCAGCACTCTTATTCAAAATTAGGGCCAGCCATGCTCCAGAATTAAAAATAATATAACAGAAGTTAGAACAGTAACACAAAGTCTATATTTATATCACATAACACCACCAATAACATGGGTTCTTGGCCTTTACATAATAATATGCTTGATTACAGGCACTATGAATATTTACGTTGAGTGGATAAGTAGAGATTTTAAGTAGCCACCGGTCGCATTCTGACCCAGATGAGCTGTGGAAGGAGAAACAGGAATCTGGTATTTGGAGCTTTTCGGATTTCAAAACTGCGTTTCAGAGACCATGCGTGAGGTTGCAAGAGCCCCATCTTACAGCTGATGCACACAGGAAGTGACTACGATTCCTGGCGATCTTAAAGGTTACCTGCTGCTGCCCGCCCGTGCCCCCCGGGCACAGGCGCTCCAGGCGGGCGATGAGGCCACTCTGCTGGGTGACCAGCTGTGCCAGCTCCCGGAACTTGACATCCAGCTGGTGAAAGCGGGCGGCGGCGCGCTGCGCCTCGGCTGACACGTTGAGCACGCGCTCCCCAAGCAGCGCCAGCAGGGCAGCGGGCTCCGCCCCCGGCCCCGGCCCCGCCCCCGGCCCCGCCTCGTGCTGCAGCTGCGCGCGCAACTGGCCCAGGCGCGCGCTCAGGCCGCGGCTCTCTTTGCGCAGCGCGCGCACCTCGCCCGCCACGGCGCCGTCGGCCGCCGCCAGCCGCTGAAGTTCGCGCAGCAGCTCCTCGTGGCGGCCCACGCGCATGCGCAGCGCTGCCACCTCGCTGGCGTTCACGGCCTCCGCGGCCGGGCGCGCGGCAGACGGCCCGCTCCAGCACACCGCGCCCGTGAACTTCTGCTGCGGCAGCACGAAGGTGTAGGTGCAGCGCGGGGCGCCCGCCCGCGCCCATGTCGCGCCCAGCAGGAGCAGCAGCTGCAACGTGCGCAGCTGAGGCGCCGACATGGCCGACCTGAAGGCAGAGGACGAACAGGAAGGAGGGGAGTCCCGGGAGCCTAGCCTGGGCCCCCAGCACTCGTTTGGGCCAAAGGGCGTTGCTCCAGGTTCCCCCCCCCACCCCCGCCACAGGTTCGCCTCCCCACCAGCCCCTCCCACCTACACTCCCCTCCCTCCCAGGCAGAGAAGCCCCAGTGGGATCCCACCCTCTCCACCCAGTGGCCTCTCCACTGCGTCCCAGGCGCCCTGCGGGACAGCATGTCAGGCATTCATTCATTGAGTGCTTGCTGTGCGCCAGCCTCGGCTGTAGGGACTAGGCTGTAGGGACTACGGTATGGAACAAAACACAAACTTCCTGCCCTGATGGGCAAGAAACAAAATAAAGAAGCTACAGGGATTGCTAGAGCGTACTGGCCCGTGTTAAGGTAACAGTAAACCAGCAGAGACATGTGGGGGATCTGGGCCCTGGCAATTTGAAAGGAGGGAAGACTTCCTGGAGGAGGTAAGGGAGGAAGTAATGAGGATATCTGGGGAAGAACAGCATCCCTGGCAGGGGGAACAGCAAATGCAAAAGCCCTGAGGCTAGACTGTGCCTGATGTATTAAAGGAACTTACTGGGAGGCTGGAGCAGAGGGAGGCTGGAGCGGAAGCAGAACGGTGAAAGGGGGTGAGGTGGGGTGAGAGAGAAAGTCTCACTAGCTGAGTCTAGTAGCAGACACCCCATCTCCCAAAACCCGGGAGTCCTCCCTGTCTCCTCTTCACAACAGATCCAACTTATCAGCCAGGCCTGTCAGCTCTTCTGTTTAGACCCTGAATTCCTCCGCGTTCCCCCATCCTCACCCCCCAGCTCGAGACACCATCTGGACTTCATTACAGCAGCTGCCCCCCAGGTCTCCAGCTGTCCGTCATCAGCCTCCCACAGCTGCCAAAGAATCAGGTCATGTCTCTCCTTTTCCTAGAGAACTCTTTGTGGCTCCCAGCTCAACCGGAGCAAAAGTCTAAGTCCTCCTGTGTCCCCACAAGGCCCTGCACCCTCTTCCCGTCCCCTCCCTGCCCTCCTCTCCCTCCCACTCACCCCTCACTCACTGTGTTCCAGGCACACTGGCCTCCTTGCAGCTCCTCAAACACACTGGGCACAGTCCCTGCCTCAGGGCCTTTGCACTTGCCCTTTCCTCAGTCTGGAACATTCTTCCCGGAATTTTAACATGGCTCCCTCTCTCTCCTTATTCAGGTCTTAGCTCAGATGTCCCCTCCTCAGAAGCCCTCCCTGACAACCCCCATTTAGCGCTGCTCCTCCTGGGCACTCCCCAGCACAGTCCCAGTTTGTCATTTTAGCATGTGTCACTGTCTGGAATCGCCTCGCTTGTTCGCCATTGTTTACGATCTGAATTCCTCCACCAAAGCATCAGCTCCCAGAGGCCAAGCCTGGGTTTTGTTCCGTGCCTGGTGCCCCACGCTCACATGCCCCAGCTCTGTTGTGCCCTCCCGCGTGCTCCCCGGCTCACACACGTGAGCTCCCCTGAGTATTGGAGGCCACAGACTGTGGCCACCTCCCTGACGCCCATTGCCTTCTTTCTTGGGGTTCACCCACTCGCAGCCTCTCAGGTGAGGACATAAGTGCCTCTCGCATGCACTTGCCAGTGCTCAGGACATGTCTGCCGTGTCCACGCATCACCCCCCTTCCCCCCATCCCAGGTTCCACTGTTACTGATGCCACACAGTCACGTGCCGCCAGGTCTTCACTGCCACGCATATCACCTTGTTCACACATTCAGCAAACACTCCTTTAGTGCCTGTTGTGTGCCAAGAGCTGTTCTAGGCCCCCTGGGGTGGGGGTGGGGGGGACACAGGCCATGACCAACACAGATAAAATCCCTGTCCTCAGGAAGCTGACATCCTGGCTGGGAAAACAGGTGGGAGGGTAGGTCAGAGGGTGATAAGTTTTTAGAAGAACATTCAAGTGGGGATGGAGGTAGGGGATCCTGGGATGAGAGGCCATTTTTTTTAAAGATTTTTATTTATTTTGAGAGAGAGCACATGCGCACCGGCAGGGGAGGTGCAGAGAGAGAGAGAGAGAGGATTCCAGGCAGGTCCCGCGGTGTCCGTGCAGAGCCCGACGAGGGGCTCAATCCCATGAACTGTGAGATCGTGACCTGAGCCGAAATCAAGAGGTGGAAGCTCAATTGACTAAGCCACCCAGGTGCCCAGAGGGGCCATTTTATTAATTTTTAAAAATGTTTTATTTATTTCTGAGACAGAGACAGCGTGAACAGGGGAGGGTCAGAGAGAGACACAGAATCTGAAACAGGCTCCAGGCTCTGAGCTAGCTGTCAGCACAGAGCCTGACGCGGGGCTCGAACCCACGAACCGTGAGATCATGACCTGAGCCGAAGTCGGACACTCAACCGACTGAGCCCCCCAGGCGCAGAGGGGCCATTTTAAACAGAGGGGTCAGAACTCACTAAGATGACACTTGAGCAAAAACCTGAAGGGAGGGAGAAGGGTAAGAGCATTCCAGGCACAGGGAATAGCAAGTGTAAGGGCCCTGAGCTAGAGGCTTTGATGTGCCCAAGGAGTAGCAGGGAGGCCGGGTCAGACTGGAACAGAGCAAGCGAGGGGGAGAGCAGAGGAAGTGTGCAGGGCCTCGCGGGCCTCATGACGACTTGGGCTTTCACTCTGACTGAGGTGGGAGCCCCAGGGGGTTCTGAGCTGGAGAAAAGCATATCTGCTATCATATATGCACCCCAACCCGGAGCTCTCCTTGCCCCCTCCTCGACAACACCAGGCCCCCCACGACAGGGACGGACCACACCCCTTGGAGCCGGACTATGTAACATCCACCGCCTTCCGGGGGCTCAATCTGGGGCGAGAAGGAGGCCCCAGGAAGCCCAGGTCTCCAAACAGGTAAAATCAGCCTCTACCTGCCCTCCTGCGTTCTCACCTCTCAGGACCAAGACCCCGAGTCCGGCAAGGCTGACGGCAGACACGAAGTCCCGGGAGGAGCTGAGGGTCCAAGAGGAGCCTCTGGGCGAGGAAGGGGAGAGGCCGGTGGGAGAGCAGGAGGGAGGAGGCTTGGTAACCACCCCTGTCCCCCAGAGCCTGGAACCAGAGCCGTGGTGCTGGGTCCAGGAGCTCGAACTGTAAATATTTATCATTTCTCGCATGAGAACTGAGGCAGAATTGCCAGACACCCCTGCCCAGGCCGGCAGGGCCCGATAACACAGGTCAGTGCTCCGGATGTTCCTCCCGCAGCAGAGCACAGAGCGTGGGAGGTTGCAGGCCCCAGGAAGCTGGGGGGGGGGGTCACAGACACACCCCAGAGAGAGACAGCACCAAACACCAGCACCTGCTGTGCCAGCCGGCCGTGACTCTATAAACACCACACCTTCTATCTCGTTTAGTCTTCACGACCTGAGCCGGTTTGTAGCCTTATTCTACAGCAGGGAACACTGAGGCTGAGGGAGGGTGAGTGATTTGCCTGCAGCCACACAGCCGGGGAAAGGTGGATCTCAGCCCGGGTAAGTTGGCTCCAGCGTTCACACGCATAGGCCCCGCCCCTCGCACACACTGTGTACCCACAACAGGGCAGAAATCAAGACACACAGATACCCGATGAGACATGCAGACCGCGGCACGGAGCCGCAGAGAGAAAGACAGAATCTGTGCGCGTGTCTGCGGATTTGCCCGACACACACACACACACACACACACACACACACACACACCACGACTTAAAGAAAAATACCCTGTGGGCAGAGTGGGGTCTCACACTGGCAAGCACAGAGGTGCCAACCAGGTAGGTGGTGAAACCCCGGTACCCACCCACCTGCCCCCCGCAGGGGACGTGCTCCCATTTGTCTCCCACACACACTGTCACATCCTCAGGTCAGATCACGCAGGGACAAAAACAGGAAGGAGTAACCACGCAGTCATTTCTCAGAGGTACAAAGGGACTCACATAGAGCTCCCCCACCCCGAGCCCGGTCTGGGGTCTCCCACCTGCACAAAGGCCTCACTGACCTGCAGACACACTCTCAGGGAGCAGCCTCCTTCGCCCGGTTCCTACCGTCCTGAACTCGTAACCCGAGTGGACTCCCGGGCTGGAAGAGGAAATGGTCGTCCCAGATCTGAGAGAGGCTGCCAGGCTGGGCTCCAGGCCTGGGCTGGGCCCCCCAACACTGGGCCTCTTGGCCCCCCACCCGCAGCCCCCTCCAGCTTCCTCCACTGGCAGCAGGGAAGAAACCTCATAAGTCACAGAGAGGGACTGACAGATGGGAGAGAGAGTCCAAGAGACAGAGAACGGGAGAGACATGGGAGGAGATGGACAGAGACAGGGGGAGTCTGGAAGAGGGATGAGGAGAGAGAGATGGGGGTAGAGACATAGGAGAGATGGAAACTTGAAGGCAATGAAAGAGACAATTGATGGCAGAGACAAAGTTTGGGCAGAGGGAGACAGAGATAGGAAGAAGACAGGGATGGGGAGGGGAAGACGGAGTGGGGAAGAGGGGAGAGAATTGGAAGAGACAGGAGACAGGAGGCAAATTGGAAGAGACAGGGAGGGGAGGCAGATGAGGGAGGGGAAGCAGATGGGGGAAGGAAACCTATGGGACAGGAAAAGAGACGTTGGGGGCGTCCCTTTTCCCCACCCCAAGGTTCTGGGGAAGAAGCCAGAGGCCTGAGGCCAAGACTGGGGCTTTGAGTGGAAACTGGGAGGGGGTGAGTTATTCACAAAGCGCCCGCCTTGCCCTAAGTTTCCAGAAGGTGATGTGGAGTTTCCAACTCTCTGCCGCAGACAGGGCCCCCGGGGAAGGCAGCTGGCCTTCAGGAGCTGGGGGCCCACATCCCTAACTGCTATGCTCTCTCCATTTCTCTGGTTGTTCCCTAGGTCTCTGGTGCCTTTGTGCCAAGCATTGTGCATCATCTTTCTTAATTAGTGGGTCAGAGGAGAAATGATTACCATCCCCACTTTGGGATACTTCTAGGAGCCTCGGAGTGGATAAAATGGCTCTCAAGATCGCCCAGCTGGTGTAAATGAGCCGAGGTAGGATTCGAACCCACAACTCGTGTCTCCGAAGCCCGCGCCCCTTCACTGAGACGCTAGCCCCGCCCGGTTTCCACAGAAACAAGCACCAGGTGTCTCCATAGCAATCCCTCCGTGGATTGCTCCTTGCCGCCACCTGATGCGCATGCCTGCTTGGTGACGTCACCGCGCAGTTCCGCCTCACGTGGGCGCCTCCCCGGCGCCGGAAGTGAGCGGCGCGGCGCCGGAAGCACCCGGCATAAGGGTCCTAGCGGAGGAGTCGGCGGCATGGGGCAGTCCGGGCGGGTGAGGCGCGGCGGCCTGGGGCCGCGGGCAGGGCGGGCAGGGCGGGCGGGCGGGCGGGGGGCCGGCGGGGTCCCCGCGGAGGCCGTGGCGCTGACCGCTCGCCTTTCGCCCCCCGCAGTCCAAGCACCAGAAGCGCGCGCGCGCCCAGGCGCAGCTCCGCAACCTCGAGGCCTATGCCGCGCAGCCGCACTCGTTCGTGTTCGCGCGCGGCCGCGCGGGTCGCGGCGTCCGGCAGCTCAGCCTGGACCTTCGTCGGGTCATGGAGCCCCTCACCGCCACCCGCCTGCAGGTCTGCACCTCCCACCCCGCCTCCCTCAGCCCTGGGCTCCGTCCTCGCGGCTACGGAGGGGGCTCCAAACTCAGAACCGCGCGAGCCTTCAGGCTCCCTGGCTGGGGAAAGGGACCCTTCTGGGGAGCATCGTCTCTGCCTCTTCGGATTTCGTGGGGCAGCTGCGAGGGCGCGCAGGTGCACCCGCTTTGGCCGGATGCCTAAGGCTGATGGTTAAGAAGGGCCTCGAGTCAGCAAAGCCAGGGTGGAAACTTGGGTTCTCCCAGAGGCCGAGAGGAAGGTAATTAGCTTCGCAGGGCCCGGGAAGTAAGAGACCAGTTTAAGTCTGGGTAGTTCTAGAGGTCAAGAACATTCCACTCCCTTGTTTCTTTGTGCGACAGTTTAAAATGCAAAAAAAGGGCCAAAGAGCTTTAGCTTATGGTTCTTGCTCAAGAAGGGGATATTTATGATCTTTCCATTTTGTTTCTGTAATTCCCAGATACGAAAGAAAAACACCCTGAAGGATTGTGTGGCAGTGGCTGGGCCGCTTGGGGTCACACACTTCCTGATTTTGAGTAAAACGGAGACAAACATCTACTTTGTGAGTGAACGCACGCATCCCTCCTCTTCCCCAGCCCTCCTCCTCCGCCAGCTCTCAGGATGAACCCATATGCCTCTGAGTTGCCATGATTCTGGCTTCAAAGTAAACGCTCTGAAGAGACGGGGAGAAGGTTCCCACGCCCTGCTCGCTAGCTGGATACCGTGGCTCTGACCAGTTTTGTTTTTTTTTTCCCCCCTGCAGAAGCTGATGCGCCTCCCAGGAGGCCCCACCTTGACCTTCCGGATCAATAAGGTAAGGATCGGAGGTAGGAGGGCTGTGTTGGGTAGAGGATGGATTCAGGGGTGGTGCCGACCATGTGTGGCGGCCAGGCACCCACTCCTCTCCCCCTCCCCCCCTGCAGTACACACTAGTGCGCGACGTGGTGTCCTCCTTGCGCCGACACCGCATGCACGAGCAGCAGTTTGCCCACCCGCCCCTGCTGGTGCTCAACAGCTTCGGCCCCTATGGCATGCAAGTGAAGCTCATGGCCACCATGTTCCAGAACCTGTTCCCCTCCATCAATGTGCACAAGGTGGGCTGGGCCTGATGTGGCAGGGGAGGGTGGACGGGCCACCAGTAGGTACCACACACAAGCCCTTGGGTTGTCTGCTCCGTCTTCGCCTCCCAGGGCCGAGGCCAAGCACTCCGGCTCCTCAGGTCAAATCTCGTTCAGGAGTTCGTGACTCTGGGGTAAGGGACTTCCTCATGAGCTTCCTTACTTTCTGGAAGGGAGAAAATGATCCTGATGGCCGTTTATTTCTTGGGTGGGAATTGAGTATTAGCCTGAGCAGCGTGCCAGGTAAACAGAACTCCAGTTTACAGATGGAGAGACAGACTGACAAAGGGGAAGTTGTTAGCGGGAGGTTAGACACGGGCAGGATTGGGTGTTTTGTTTTTTGTTGTTTTAATTTTTAAATGTTTGCTTGTTTTTGAGAGAGAGAAATAATGCAAGCAGGGGAGGGGCTGGGAGGGAGGGAGACCCAGAATCCGAAGCAGGCTCCAGGCTCTAAGCTGTCAGCACAGAGCCTGACGCGGGCCTTGAAATCACAGACTGGGAGATCATGACCTGAGCCGAAGTCGGACACTTAACTGACTGAGCCACCCAAGTGCCCCAGGACTGGTGTTTTTTTTTTTGTTTTGTTTTTTAAAGTTGTTTGGCCCCAGAGCCCCAGCTGCTAGTCCCCGGCACCAACAGGTCTCAACTAGGCCTGTTAGATGATCATCAGGGAGCCTGGTGTGGATGGCCTTGGAACCAGGAACTCTAGCCAGCCAGCCGCCGGTCCGTCAGCCCCCACAGTGCCGGCGGCGCCCCACACCCTGGCTGGGAGATTGCCGGAGCAGGGCTAGGGCTTGCTGTGGCTCCAGCACACGGGGACGCCTGTGGGCAGTTGACACGCCGCTGTGCCCTCACTTCTCCCTTCCAGGTGAACCTAAACACCATCAAGCGCTGCCTTCTCATCAACTACAATCCTGACTCCCAGGAGCTAGATTTCCGTCATTAGTGAGTACTCTCATGGAGGGGGTAGGGGAGAGGCACGGCTTCCGTGTGCGGCTGATGACCACGCTCCTGCTGAGGCTCTGTGATTGCTCAGTTTCAAAGTAAACGCCCTGACGCACTGCGGAAAGGCGGGGTGGGGGGGCAGAGCTGACCTGCAGTCTCAGGGTTCCTAACCCGCCTTCTCACACCCTGGCTCTTGCAGTAGCATCAAAGTCGTTCCTGTGGGCGCGAGTCGTGGAATGAAGAAGCTTCTACAGGAGAAGTTCCCCAACATGAGCCGTCTACAAGACATCAGCGAGCTGCTAGCCACGTGAGAAGGCCACTGGGTGGGGAAACCGCTGCCCCGCTGGAGCCCCTGGAGCTATCCCGGGAGCCTGGGATCCCCTGCTGACGCGTGTGTCTCTGCCCAGGGGCGCTGGGCTGTCCGAGAGTGAGGCAGAGCCCGATGGGGAGCACAACATCACCGAGCTGCCCCAGGCCGTCGCGGGCCGCGGCAACATGCGGGCCCAGCAGAGCGCTGTGCGGCTCACGGAGGTGAGGCCCGGCCCAGGGTGGGCCCGGTGGCACAAGTGAATTCCTCGGGCAGCCCCCAGCCCCGAGGAAGAACCAACCCCCCCCCCCCCCCGTGTCCCTGCAGATTGGGCCTCGGATGACGCTGCAGCTCATCAAAATCCAGGAGGGTGTTGGGGAGGGGAACGTGCTGTTCCACAGTTTCGGTGAGAATGGGGCTGGGAGCCCAGGGCCCTCAGCGGTGGGTGGCGAGGTGCACCGACACACCTGGGTCCGTGACCTGGCTCTTCCCGCTCAGTGCACAAGACCGAGGAGGAGCTACAGGCCATCCTGGCAGCCAAGGAGGAGAAGCTACAGCTCAAGGCCCAGAGGCAGGCCCAGCAGGCCCAGAATGTCCAGCGCAAGCGGGAGCAGCGGGAGGCACACAGGTGTGGCGTGGGCTGCGCGGTGAGGGGGGCTCCCGGGTGCAGGCCACTGCCCTAAATGACGTCTTCCTCCAGGAAGAAGAGCCTGGCAGGCATAAAGCGGGCACGGGCAGAGGCCAGTGGGGATAGTGATGCTGAGGACCCCGGTGCCCCCCCTGAGACGGAGGGTTCTGGCCAGCGAGAGGAAGAGGAGGATGAAGCCGAGTATTTCCGCCAGGCAGTGGGAGAGGAGCCTGATGAGGGTAGGTGACGAGGCTTTGTGCAGCTGGTCACCTTGGGCTTGTCCCTGTGGTGTGATGGCCTTAACATGGTCTCTCCCCACAGACATGTTCCCGAAGGCAGCCAAACAAAGACGGCCTGCTGGGCCCCTGGGCAAGAAGCAGCGAGGAAGGGAGCAGAGGCCAGATCGCAGTGTTGGCCAGAGGCGTCCAAAGGCCAAGGGCAGGCCCCAGCGGGGCCAGGGCCAGCTGGAACGCAGAGGAGCTGCCTGGGAGCACAGGCGAGGTCGAGCACGGCCACCTAAGAAAGCCGTCTGAGGCCAGCCTGGTGCAGTGGATGGAATGCCCCAGATTGGGGCCCAAGCGCCTTTGCCCTGGGTTTCCACCTGGACCTCCAGGTGTAGCCCTCAGTTTCCTTTCATAAAGGAGCGATTCCCCCAACCTCACTCTGGTAAATGCCTGCTTTCCTGTGAGTCTTGAGTCTGTATTTGGAGCGGGGAGAGCTGGAGTTGCGCGGCAGAAAGCCCAGAAAGGCTCCGGCCAGGAGCTTCTGGAACTGGACTGGGTTCTGCCCCAAAGCTAGGTTCTCTCCCGCATCCTGAGCAGTGGACATGCTGGGACTGTGTTACAGGTGAGGGCGATGGGCAGGTTCAGTCTGGTGCCTCGGGCTCCTGGGCCTCTCCCCTGCTTACCCCCCTCCCAGACCCCAGGTACCTGTAAGCCAGTGACTGGCTGCTCCAGAGGGCAAAGTGTGAGGAGGAAGGAAGCCGGGGGTGGAAGCTGGCTGGTGCTGGCTGTGGGCGGAGCTGCCAGCTTTGAGAGAAAGAGGGTGGAGCTGCTGGGAAGGAAGGGGCCACACGGTGCTGGTGCTGGTTCACTTGCACAGACTTGCACGGCTTGTAGCGTACTTTCAGCAGTGGACCCGGACGCAGGGCACGTGGGCCATGACTACCACCACATCAGGTGAGGGTCCTGGCCCCTGCGGCTCAGCCCGGGACTGAGGGCGGGTGTGGCTGGCTCCTAGGAGGTGGACGGGAGGGAGTTAATCACGTCTGGACAGGGACTTCCTCCCAGAGCAGAGCTGGGATGAGGAGGCAGAAGTGTGGTTGGGGAAGCAGGAGTAGGGGAGGAAGGGCCGCTTGCATCTTCCACGGAGCTAGCGGCCAGCCTGCTGGACAGCCTGGGAGCAGGCTGTTTACCCCAAAGCTGAGGCTAAGTTGGGTACAGGAGAGGGAATCCATTCCAGATCCCTGCTCTCATCTACACTGCTGTGTCCCAGGCCTTGTTCTGGGCACTGGGAAGCCAGTGGTGGGGCAGTCCCTGAGAGGTCTTTTGGTTTTTTGGGGCGTTTTCTTAGCAGTGGTCAGATGGAAGCACAGGGTTTGCAGAAATAAAGGGTATGGGGGTGCAGTCATGGTATTACAGGGTCAGAACAGACCTCTCAAAAAAAAAAAAAAGCCTCAGGGCTAGAGACCAAGAAGTGAGCGGGGGCATTGGTGACTCAGGAAAAGAGAATCCGTGCAAAGGCCCTGAGGTGGAACGTGCCCTTAAGGAACAGTCAAAAGCCAGTGTGGGAAGGAAAAAACAAAAGCCAGTGTGAGAAAGACACTAATGAGTCACAGGAAGAGATGAGAGGTTGCAGGTTGAAGGAAAGTTTGCTCCTGGGGCCCCTCCGTGGCAGAGGTGAGCATTACCTTTTCCTCCCCATGAGGAGGGAGCCTCAAAGGGCCCTGAGCCAAAGCCACCAGGCTCAGATGTCCTTGGTGCCCTCTGGAGGCCATGGGGAGAACAGGTTGGAGAAGTGACAGAGGAAAGGTAGAGGCAGCGAGGCTTGATGGATTTTGGGGGGGGGGCGTCTATAGTGGGACAAGGACTACCCTAGACTCCCCCTCCTCCACCCCGAGCTTGGTGGTTCTGGGTGGTCACTGCTGGGTTGTGGTCACGTGAAGGCGGTGACCACCCTGGCTCTGGAGGCTTCCAGACCCGGGACCCAGAACCCAGAGCCACCCTGGTAGGTATCAGCTGACCAGACTCAGCTGCTGACCTTCCTGGGCCGGATTTGCTCCACAAGAAGTTGCTGTGGCTGGCGCCCCCTCCTGGGCATGGGAAGGACCCAGAGAATGCGTGTCCCCAGAGGGCTTGTGCAGCCAGCCACGTAGCAGGAGCTCTGAAGGCGAAGGCGTCAAGAGCCACATGCGGAGGGACGGTGCTCACTTGGTGACGCCATCTGCCCACAGGTGTCACACCCTGCCCAGCCAACTTCTCAGCGGCTGCCAACCGCATCCTCAGCCGTTTCCAGGAAGACTTTCTGTGGCCCGTGCTGGCGGCTGAGTTCCTGGTGGCCACAGCCAGCAACGGCTTCGCCTTATACCGCTTTGGCACCCGGGAGCGGCGCCCGTGGCGCCCGGCCGTGGTCTTCTCGGCGCAGCTGGCCGTCAGCGACCTGCTCTACGCCCTGACGCTGCTGCCGCTGGCCGCCTACCTCTACCCGCCCAAAAACTGGCAGTACGGGGAACTCGCGTGCCGCCTGGAGCGCTTCCTCTTCACCTGCAACTTGCTGGGCAGCGTCCTCTTCATCACCTGCATCAGCCTGAACCGCTACCTGAGCGTCGTCCACCCCTTCTTCACCCGCAGCAGCCTGCATGCCTGGCACGCCTGGGCGGTCAGCGCTGCCGGCTGGGTGTTGGCCGCCCTGCTGGCCGCGCCCACGCTCAGCTTCTCCCGCCTGAAGGGGCCGCAGGAGGAAGGCAACTGCTCCGTGACCAGGCCGGAGGCCTGCACCAAGTGCCTGGGGACAACAGACCACCAGCTCGAGGCCTACAGGGTGTACAGCCTGGTGCTGGCCACCGTGGGCTGCGGCCTGCCGCTGCTGCTCGCCCTGGCGGCGTACGGCGCCCTTGGGTGGGCCGTGCTGCACAGCCACGGCACGACGGCGGCCGAGAAGCTGCGGGTGGCAGTGCTGGTGGCCAGTGGCCTGGCCCTCTACGCCGGCTCCTACGTGCCCTACTCCGTGACGCTGGTGCTCAACGTGTACGCCCGGCAGCGCTGGAGAGCCCGCTGCCCGGACTTTGCGGACTTGGCCGAGGCCAAAGCCGCGCTGGATCAGAGGACCTACGTGAGCCACCAGGTCATGCGGGGCCTCATGCCCTTGGCCATCTGCATCCACCCTCTGCTGTACATGGCGGTGGCACCCAGCCTAGACTGCCGCCTAGGTCCGGGGAGCTGCAGGGAGAGCCAACGCCCTGAGGACCCTGGGAGCTCTGGCCAAGTCCTGCCCCTCAGTGACGCAGGCACCCCCAAAACCTCAGGGCCCTAGGCCCCAGAGCTGATGACCCGGCCTATTTTGAGCCGCTGCCCCCTGCACTGGAATCCAGCAGCAGGATGGGAGGCCAAGAGCACGGAAGGCCACTGGCCCTGAACCACCAACTGGCCCTGAGCCACTGCCGCCTCCGTGCTCTACAGAAAGACCTGACTGGGGACCGGCAAGTGGCCAGGGAGGACAGGCATTTCTGCCCCGAAGCACTGGTTCTGGAGAGGGCTGGCCCCGCTAGCCGCAAAGCAGATGACTAAACAAGGTGAATAAACAAGACAGCATGTGACAACTAGAACCTTTTTATTGCCAAGAGCCCCGTGCTCTGGGAAGCTTCCTTCTGTGGGGTCCTGGGGCCAGGTGACAGTGGGCTTAGTTGGTTGACGGCCTAGAGAGAAACAGAGAGGAGAGAGATGGTGAGGACAGCCTGTGGGGGAGGGGTTCAGACCCCAAGGGGCATCCCAAGCCCCCGTGTTACAACTGGAGCCTCTGTGGCGATGGGGGGTGTGGGGGGGTGAGCAGTGGGGCCTCCTTGAGAACGGAAAGACAGTGACCCGTCCCTCAGAACAAGGTTGGTGGCTTTATGCTGGCACAGGGCCTATGGCCTGAGTGTTAGCTGTGTGTGACAAGGCGCAGGAAGCAGGGTGCGACAGGGTCTTACTTGGCCCACTCGACATTGAGAATGAGGTGGTCGTATCCAAAGCCGGACACCCCAGCGATGGCACGCGCAGCATCCTCACGGCGGTGGAAGCTGATGAAGGCAAAGCCCTGGGGGAGGGGGCAGAGTCAGGGCCACAAACCAGGACAGGCGGCCCCTTCCCCAAACCCCACGGCCACCGGCCCACCTTAGACTGGCCAGTGGTCTTGTCCTTTGCCAAGTAGATGCGAGAGATGGAGCCAAAGGGCCGGAAGAGCTCCTGCAGGTCAGTCTCACGAGTGTCCTCGGACAGGTTGGTGACACGGATAGTGGCGTTGTCGTCGGCTGGACAGGCAAGGAGAGGCGGCCGGTGAGAGAACTGCCCTCCCCAGGCCGCAGCCGAGGGACAATCCCCAGGGACCGGGAGGTTCCCGGCCGCCAGCTCACCTCTGCGGTTGGGCTGCATGGACTCCCCACGGCGGCTGGCCCCGTCCCGCAGGCTCGGGGGCACGTACTTCCCCGTCTTGCTCTGGGCGGCTTGCACGGGCTCCAGCTCTGGAGGCGGACGCAGCCGGGTCAGGCTTCACCCTGGCACAGACGAGGGGCAGGCCGCCCAGGATGCTGGCAGCTCTGGCCCCAAGCCGCGCCAGGCACCGTCTATCAAAGGGCACGTTTCTGGCCGGTCCCTCTGAGGCCCCGTGGACATAAAGGTCATGTCCAGGAAGTCAGGGCGACCTCAGCTGAGGGCTAGAGAAACGCTCAGCTTCCCAACACACGGGAACATGGCAGGGACAGCCCCCAGGTCCCACACACTCCTGGCAAGTGACAAGTGTGCTGCACACACCAAGTCACAGGTGTAGAACTGTCCAGACACGCACGCACAGGGCTATGGCCGCATATGTGACAGACAGACCCGCCACACTCGAGTCCACAACAATCACAGCTGACAAGGCTCAAGCACGTGTGGTGTAGACACACGGGCCTGGAAAGCACTGGTCTGCCGGCTCCGACCAGAGGTGGGCGCCATCGCCCGCGGTCAGAGCACCCCCCAGCCCCGCTCGCTCTCACACAAACCCGGGCCCCAGCCACAGCCTCGCGGTGCTGCTGCTGACGTGGGAGGTCAACTCACGAGGGGAGCAGCCCGTGCCCAGACAGCAGGTGAAGGCCAAGGGCCCTCCCAGAGGTGCACGCGATCCTCCCCACCCCCACCCCCAGGACCACCAAAGCACATCCCCGGGCCCGGGCACCTCCAGGCAGCTTCTCCTTCTCGCCGGTGGACAGGCCCAGCTGCTCAGCCAGCTCCTTCTGCATCGGCCCCAGAGTGTCCTTGTAGGGGCAGCGGGTAGTCCAGTGGTCACCCTTGCAGATGCGGCAGGACACGATCTTCTGGCCCTTGAGCTTGTTCATCGGGTCCTCCTCTTCCTGGCAGTTCAGATCCTGGGTGGGCAGCCAGGGGACACTCAGCGGGATTGTCACACCCCGGCCACCATCATCACGGCCACTGGCCCTGCCCTGTCGCCCCACTCACCTCTTTGCTAGTGATGAACGTCATGGACACGTCGTCACTGACTGTGGTGGTGGCCACGTTGGGCCCTGGTGGGTCAAACTCTGAGTTCCCAAACTTCTTCCAGTTCTGGGCTCAGGGCGGGATAGGGGACAGGTAAGGGCAAGGGTGACCCCTTCCGCTGGCATCCCAGACCCACAGTAGTCCCCGTCAGGGCGTCGGGGCCTTGAACCACATTCTTCACCCTCCCCCAAAGCTCCCCACTCCGGTGACAATGACAGTCCCCGTTTCCTGGTGTGCACCCCTCCTGGCGTGTGCCAGGCCTCAGCCTCATGCCGGCCCCAAGAGGAGGGAAGGACAGCTCTCCGCCCCAAGTTCCAGATGGGAGCCGAGGCCCAGAGGAGGCAGCCGCACAGCTAACCGTTCCTGGGGACCCGTGACCGTAGGCGGCCCAGCTCCCACAGGAAGTGATGCTCAGGAGTATGCGGGCGTCACCCAGAGCATAAGGGGCATTGAGCTAGTTAAACAAGCTAGGCCTCCGCCTCTTCCCCTACAAAATGGGGGCCAAAATGCTCCCCACCTCCCAGGGCTGCTGAGGGGATCAAATGGGAGAACACTTCCTGCAAAGCACTTGGCATGGGGTCTGGCGCGGGGAAGTGCACAGAAAGTTGGGCCAAATGTTACTGCTATGGCGCCGTCCCTAAGCGTGCAGCCCAGCTCATCAGGAACTGCCGTGACCACCTCAGGGGGGGGCTTGGCTCCGTTCCTCCCAGACTCTAACCCCACCCACTCGCACCCTGGATTTTCAGTGCCCCAGGAGGGTCCAAACACCTCCAGCCCTCAGCCGTGCTCCAACATCATGGGTACAAATAGTTAAACCCCGCTTTTAAAAATAAAAGCACCCCTGGGGCGCCTGGGTGGCTTAGTCGGTTAAGCGTCCGACTTTCGCTTAGGTCATGATCTCGCGGTTCGTGGGTTCGGGCCCCGCGTCAGGCTCTGTGCTGACTGCCAGCTCAGAGCATGGAGCCTGTTTCAGTCTGTGACTCCCTCTTTCTCTGACCCTCCCCTGCTCACACTGTCTCTCTCTCTCCTAGAAATAAATAAAACATTAAAAAAAATTTAAAAAATAAATAAATAAAAAAAAATAAAAATAAAAGCACCCCAAAAAAATAGGATTCCTAATTCCTCTGAGCCAGTCCTGGGGGAGCCCCCAAGACAAAAGGGTCTCACCTTCCTCCTCGCAACAGCCTTCGAGGCCTTCCGAGTCTCGATTCTGAAGGTGCGAACAATCTGCGGATGGGAGGCGAGAGGTTCGGACTTGCTGTTTCTCTGAGGCACCTGGAGCCAAACCCCAACCTACCCAACACACACCACCCGTCCCCAGCCTCACCTTGAACTTCTTGCCATCCTCATCTATCTTGTACTCCGTCACTGTCTTGATGTTTCCATTGATGACCTCCTTGGGAGGCGGCAGTGGAGCTGGGACAGAGAAGAGGTGAGGAAAGTGAGCCCGGGGGGAAAATGAGGACCAGGAGGGGATGCGCTGGGGAGAGGCAGCCGCGAATGGAGCGGAGGGCCTCACTCACCTCCCGGCACTAACTCAGGTTCTGGGCTGGTGTCGCCTGTGGCCAGAGGGATCCCTTTGAGGAGCTCGCTGGTGACACATTTGTCTGCGGAAAGGGAGTGTGGGGAGGAGGGGTGAGCTGGAGGAGCGGGAGCTCCGGAGACAGAATGCAGGGCCCTTTGGGGCGCCTGGGTAGCTCAGTTGGTTAAGCGTCCGACTTCGGCTCAGGTCATGATCTCACGGTTCGTGGGTTCCGGCCCCGCATTGGGCTCTGTGCTGACAGCTAGCTCACAGCCTGGAGCCTGTTTCAGATTCTGTGTCTCCCTCTCTCTCTGACCCTCCCCTCTCATGCTCTCTCTCTCAGAAATAAATAAAACATTAAAAAAAGGGGGGGGGCGTTTGGGGGCGGATGCCCACACCAGGGGCCCGTGAAGGCGGGACGCAGGGCTGAGGAGTGACGAAGAATTGCCCTGGGGCAGCCGGGACCGGACGCCGAGCTGGCTGGAGTAATCTCGAGCAAAGGTAAGGACGTAAGCAGGGGCGGCCCATAAAGCTCTCCCGGCGCTCGTATAAACGCGGGAGGCGGGCTGTTACAACTTCCTCCCCGGAGCAGCTACGAGGATTGGGCGGCGGCAGGGGAAGAGGGAAAAGCCACCGATCATCTGGAACTGGCGATAGGCTGGCCCGGAGAGAGGATGGCGCGGGGCAAGGCTGGCCGCGACGGGGCATACGGGATCGAACCGCGGTTTGCAAGGGGGTGGAGCAGGCGGCAGCGACGGGCCTGGGGGGCTGGCTGCGGTGGCCTGGGGCGCCCGGGCACACTCACCATCCTCGCCCTCCTCCTCCACCTGGTCGGCCCAGCTGGGCTTCGAACTGCAAGAAGTGTGCAGAGGGGAGGGCTGGGTCAGCGAGGCCAGGCCCCCGCCGCCTCGACGTACCCAGGCCCCACGATGCTCCCCAGGCCCCCCAGCCCCCCTCCCGGGGTTCGCCCCGCGCCCCTCGACTCACTCAAAATCCCCAGTCGGCATTTCACGAGCTTCTCCACGCAGCCCAATCCCGGGCTAGAGACCGGAAGCGAGGGGAGCGCGAGACTTCCTGTGCCGCCTAGAGCGGCCCGGCCGCAGCGCCCACAGCGCCCTCTGCGGACGGGGGTGGAGGTGCCGGCTGCGTGAGCTGCGGGGCCAGGGCTGAACAGAGATACGTTCCATTTACCTTTGAGCAAAGTTTTAAAAAACGTATTTATAACAATAAAGCTCGCTTGTCGAAAGCTTACTGTGTGCCAGGAACTGTGAGGAGGAAGCCATTTTCGTCCTGCAGCTGAAGAAATCGAGGCTGGTCTTCCTAAGTCTGGGAAGTTTTCCTGATTCCAATGATCAAGATGTCAAGTGGCCCCTCAGCCTCTCTCCCTCCTTTTCCACTTCATTCTCCCTCCTAACATTCTTGGCTCTTTGATATGACCTTTTCCACTTATTTGTTTATTGTCCAACGCCCTTTAGAGTATTATTCTCAGTGGGAGCCACACGACTCCCAAGGGGGCCAAAATTAATTCTTGCCCTTAGGTATTATAATGGCATGTGGTCCTCCAAAAGCAAGTCTTCTAGACAAGATCTTTACCTTTTTTTTAAGTTGACTTATTTTGAGAGAGAGTGAGCGAGAGAGCAGGGGAGGGGCAGAGAGAGAGGAGAGAGAGAATCCCAAGCAGGCTCCACGTTGTCAACCCAGAGCCCAGCTCGGGGCTCGATCCTACAACTCTGGGATCATGACCAAAATCAAGAATCGGATGGTCCACTGAGCACCGACTCACTTGACTGAGCCACCCACACACCCCTATGCAAACGTTTTGGGTGGAAATTTGACATCCACTAAAATGTGAACATATATGTATTTTGTTTTATGGTGGCATAGACATACAAAATTCTATCAGTTTTGTGTGTATAGTGTAGGGATTTGGTAATTCCATAAATCGTGCAGCATTCACCACAAGAAGTGCAGTCACTATCTGTCATCAGACCGTTTTACAATATTAATGACTGCATTCCCTATGGTTTCACCACCATGACTTGGTTGTTTGATAACTGGAAGTTTCTATCTCTTAATCCCCTTGACCTATTTCACCCATATCTATTCCTTTTGAGCAAGCAAGTCATTCAACCTGTGAGAAAAAGTTGTAAATGTATGTGAAGATGTAAAAATTAGATACATGTACAGCCTTGTTCATGATAGAAAAAACTGGAAATGCCTATCTGTCCGTTCATAGTTTAAATAGATTATAGTATATTATGCCACAATCTATGTAATGCTATGCAGTCTTTGAAGAACTGGATCTATTTGTAGTTAAGTTTAAAGTTTTTTTCAAGTAATCTCTACATCCAACACAGGACTCAAACTCATGACCCGGAGACCAAGAGCTACATGCTTTACTGACTGAGCCAGCCAAGAGCCTGCCATTTGTGGTTAAAAAAAAAATCTCACGGATGCCTGGGTGGCTCAGTCGGTTGAGCGTCTGACTTCAGCTCAGGTCATGATCTCAGAGTTAGTGAGTTCGAGCCCCACATCAGGCTCACTGCTGTCAGCACCAAGTGTCCTTTGGATCCTCTGTCCCCCTCGCTCTCTGCCCCTCCCCCGCTCAGGTGTGCTCTCTCTCAAAAATGAATAAACATTTTTTAAAAATCTCAAAGACACGAGGAGGAAGCAATATGTAAAATGGCAGATGTTATAGGGACCCATTCATATAAATATTTAATAGCACATATACGTAGACATATAGACATATGCATACTATTTTCTGAAAAGAAATATCAAACTGTCTGAAGGATGCATCATGAGGAAGGCATCAGGGGAGGAACGCTTGTTTTAGGAGTTCTCCCCATAGTTAACATTTTTTGCCATGTGTATACATTATTTTGGTTTAAATAGAGGTATGCACACAAAATTATGCACTTTAGATTTTTTTTTTTTTGTTTTCTTGAGAGCATGAGTGAGGGAGGAACAGAGAGGGAAACAGAGAATCTTAAGTAGGCTCTATGCCCAGCACAGAGCCAGACATGGGGCTCAATCCCACAACTATGAGATCGTGACCTGAGCTAAAATCAAGAATCAGATGCTCAGGGACACCTGGGGGCCTCAGTCAGTTAAGTGTCCAATTCTTGGTTTCAGCTCAGGTCATGATCTCACAGTTCATGGGTTCGAGCCCCATATCAGGTCCCACAGTGACAGCGTGGAGTCGGCTTGGAATTCTCTCTTTCTCTCTCTCTCTTTCAGCCCCTCCCCCACTCTCTCTTTCTGCCCCTCCTCCACTCTCTCTTTCTCTCAAAAATAAATAGAAACTTAAAAAAAATCAGATACTCAACCGATTGAGCCACCCAGGCACCTCCACACTTTACACATAAATCTATAGTATGTAATATATGTGAGATGTAACATGCAAATGTGTTTTAGTGTGTTCTGCATATCCACTGCCTTCCATTCCCGCTTCTAGAACTGGCCTAAGGAAATGTCCAAAATGCATTAAATTGTCTGTAAAAAGTCTCCAGCCCAGCTTGGCTTAAGGGACCGGAAAGTTAAAACAGTGCAACCATCAGGAGAAGGAATTAGCTAAATGTTGCTCCATCTATGCTAGCACCACCCCTGGAGAGAAACTACACATTTTTGGATGCATGAAGGACCATAAAGATGGATGCTTCTGGGTGTTTCCATTTGACTTCATCTTTATTTCTTTTCCAGTATTTTTTTTGTATGGTATACTTTAAAAAAGTTTTTTAATGTTTATATTTGAGAGAGAGAGAGCGCATATGCACGCGCTCAAGTGGGGGAGGGGGAGAGAGAGCGGGAGATAGAATCCAGAAGCAGGCTCCAGGCTCTGAGCTGTCAGCACAGATCCGAGCTGTCAGCACAGAGCCTGACGCAGGGCTCGAACCCACGAGCCATGAGATCATTACCTGAGCCGAAGTCGAA
Source organism: Hyaena hyaena (assembly GCF_003009895.1). Classification (NCBI taxonomy): domain Eukaryota; kingdom Metazoa; phylum Chordata; class Mammalia; order Carnivora; family Hyaenidae; genus Hyaena; species Hyaena hyaena. The sequence continues at coordinate 518,343 of NW_024081017.1, forward strand.
CGCTCAACCACCTCAACCACCCAGATGCCCCTGACATACTTTAAGTTTATTTTTCTTTATTTTGAGAGAGAAACAGAGAGGAAAGAATCAATCCCAAGCAGCCTCCGCACTGTCAGCACGGAGCCCAACACAGGGCTCGATCTCAGGAACCATGAGGTCATGACCTGAGCCAAAATCAAGAGTCAGACGCTTAACCGACGGAGCCACCCAGGCGCCCCTGAAAGTGAATTTTTAAATCGCTGGGTTTGTTGTGGATTTTGTCTGCCTGCTTTGGCCTCGAGGCAGGGAGGGGCAGTGCTGGTCTCTCCCTGCTATGTACTCAGACCCGGACCCAGACCCGGAATTGGAGTAGAGTCGGGGCTCAATCAGCGGCTGCAGGACGCTAAGTTTTCTATTCATAGTCACAGAAGATGCATGTGAATGTGGACAAGGCTGACAAGCTGATGGCAGGCTTCCTTGCGACACTGAAAAGGAAACCAGTGCTGACCACTCATTGTGGTTGCTGTGGGGTGCGTTGTACGCTTCGAGAGCTTGCCTTTCCTCTAAAACTCCAAACATGCTAGAGAGAGAAAAGCAGGCTGCAGACAGCTGTGTGCAGTAAAGTACCAAATATTTTTCTTTTACGAGACTTTGTAAAAAGTTTTATTGATTTATTTTGAGAGGGAGAGAGAGAGAGAATCCATGAGGAGAGGGGGAAGGAGAGAGGGAGAGACAGAGAAGAGAGACAGGATCCCAAGCAGGCTCCAGAGTGCCAGCTCGGAGCCTGACTCGGGGCCTGAACTACTGAACCATGAGATCATGACCTGAGCTGAAATCAAGAGTCAGCTGCTCAACCAACTGAGCCACCAAAGTGCCCCTAAACTTTTTGTTGTTGTTGTTTATTTATTTAGTTCAAACTCAAGAGAGGAAGAGAGAGCAGAGGAGAGAGAGAGAGGGAAAGAGAATCCCAAGCAGGCTCTGCAGTGTCAGTGCCGAGCCCAAGGTGGGACTCGATCTCTCAAACTGTGAGATCGTGACCTTAGCCAAGATCAAGAGGCAGACGTTTAACTGACTGAGCCACCCAGGTGCTGCTACCAAATACCAAATGTATTTTTTTAATGTTTTATTTTATTTATCTTTTTGAGAGAGAGAGAGAGAGAGCTTGAGCAGGGGAGGGTCAGAGAGAGGGAGACACAGAATCCGAAACAAGCTCCAGGCTCTGAGCTGTCAGCACAGAGCCTGACGCAGAGCTCAAACCCACAAACAATGAAATCATGACCTGAGCCCAAGTCGGCCACCCAACAGACTGAGCCACCCAGGCGCCCCAAATACCAAATATTTTTAAAGACAGAGAATCCTAGGTTTATGGAGTCACAGATGTGGGAACAGGGGAAAACCTGGACAGGAAGGAGACACATGCAGCAATGATCACATAGTGGTGATGTCTGGGGGGGGGTTGAGGGGGGGTCTGGGAGGCTCACTAGAGGGTTTTGGCTGTGCCCTGAATGTTTACTTCATTAAACAACCTGCCGTTGCGGGAAACAGTATGGCAGTTCCTAAAAAAAAAAAACTCAGCACAGAATTACTCTACGATGGAGCGATTGCACATCTTGGGGGAAGGAACTGAAAGCAGGGATATGACTGATATTTGTGCCCATGCTCGACGCGGCAGAGTTCACGTGGGCAAAAAGGTGGAAGTGGCCTCAGTGTCTTTGGACAGTTGGACGGATATACAAAATGTGGTCCATCTATACACAGAATGTGATTCAGTCTCAGAAAGGAAGGAAATTCTTGGGGTGCCTGGGGGGGCTCAGTCGGTTAAGTGTCCAACTCTTGATTTCGGCTCAGGTCATGATCTCATGGGTTGTGAGTTTGAGCCCCGCATCGGGCTCTGTGTTGTCGGTGCAGAGCCTGCCGGGGATTCTCTCTCTGGCTCTCCTCTGCCGTGTAGTCTCTCTCTCTCCCTCAAAACAAATTTAAAAAAAAGGAAAAAAAGGAAGGAAATTCTGACACTTGCTACAACATGGACGAACCTCAAGGACATGATGCTCAATGAAGGAAGCCAGTGACAAAGTTCTAACACTGCATGATTCCACTCGAGGTCCCTAGAGAAGTCAAATCCACAGAGACAGAGAGTAGATGGTGGGAGCCAGGGGCCGGAGAGGCAGTGTTTCAAGGGAACAGAAGTTCAGTCTGGGAAGATGAGAAAGTTCTAGAGATGGATGGCCAGGACGGCTGCACAACGTGAATGGGCTTAGTTGCCACGATTACAAAATGAAAAATACACGAACGTACACACACGCAATCTGAAGCAAATCAAAACCACAGCGAGAGGCCACTTCACACCCAGTAGGATGGCTATTGCTTCATAAACAAAAAGCAAGTGTGGGGCGCCTGGGTGGCTTAGTCGGTTAAGCGTCCGACTTTCGCTTAGGCCATGATCTCGCGGTTCGTGGGTTCGAGCCCCGCGTCGGGCTCTGTGCTGACTGCCAGCTCGGAGCCTGGAGCCTGTTTCAGTCTGTGACTCCCTCTCTCTCTGACCCTCCCCTGCTCATGCTGTCTCTCTCTCTCTCGTAGAAATAAATAAAACATTTAAAAAAAAAAAAAAAAGCAAGTGTCAGCAAGGATGTGGAGAAACTAGAATGTGCGGCGCGGGAGGGACTGTCACACGGCACAGCCACTGTGGAAAAGAGTTTGACGGTTTCTCAAAAAGCTAACTAGGAGCTCCCTTCCGACCCAGCACTTCCACTCTTAGGTACGTGCTCCAAGTGACAAGTGACAGAGGGAAGGGATTCAGACGCTCAAACACCAACGTTCATTCTAGCATCACTTGCAAGAGCCAGAGGTGGAAACGATCCAATCATCCAATGACAAACCGATGAACAAATTGTGGGGTGTCAGACAATGTGGTGTTCTTCAACCTAAGAACCGTGAAGCTCTTTGGGACGCCCGGGTGGCTCAGTCGGTTTAGGGTCCGACTCCGGGTCAGGTCATGATCTGGCGGTTGATGAGTTCGAGCCCCACGTCGGGTTCTATGCTGACAGCTCAGACCCTGGAGCCTGCTTCCGATTCTGTGCCTCCCTCTCTCGCTTGTGCTCTGTCTCTCTCTCAAAAACATATAAACATTAAAGAAAGTAAAATATGGGTGGTTCAGTTGGTTGGGTGTCCAACTTTAGCCTAGGTCATGATATCATTGTTCCTGAGTTTGAGCCCTATGTCGGGCTCTGTGCTGGCAGCTCAGAGCCTGGAGCCTGTTTAGGATTCTGTGTCTTCATCTTTCTCTGCTCCTCACCCACTCATGATCTCTGTCTGTCTCTCTCTCAAAAATAAATAAAACAAAAACTTTTTTAAAGTAAAAATTAAAAAATTAAAAAAAAAAAAAAAGCAAACGGGGTGCCTGGGCGGCTCAGTCGGTTAAGCGTCCGACTTCAGCTCAGGTCATGATCTCACGGTTTGTGGGTTCGAGTCCCGCGTCGGGCTCTGTGCTGACAGCTCAGAGCCTGGAGACTGTTTCAGATTCTGTGTTTCCCTCTCTCTCTGACCCTCCCCTGCTCACGCTGTCTCTCTCTCTCTCTCAGAAATAAAAACATTCATAAAAAAAATTTTTTACTAAAAAAAAAAAACAATGAAGTTCTGATACCTGCTACAACATGAATGAACATCAGAAACATAGGAAGTGAAAGAAGCCAGGTACGAAACGACAACTATCACATGATTCCACTTACCGGAAGTGTCCAGAGTAGGCAAACTCAGACGTAAAGTAGAGGCTGCCAGGGGCTGGGTGGGGAGGGAGGATGGAGTTAGTGGGATTTTCTCATTTTTAATTTTTTATTCTTGAGGTGGGGAAGGGGCAGAGAGAGAGAAAGAAAGATAGAGACCAAAAGAGAGAATCTTAAGGAGGCTCCACACTCAGCATGGCGCCCAATGCAGGGCTCCATCCCACGACCCTGGGATCATGACCTGAGGCGAAATCGAGAGTCAAGACGCTCAACCGACTGAGCCGCCCAGGTGCCCCAACGAGGAATTAAGTGTTTAATGACTGTTTGCTATAAAAATGTTCTGGAAAGTGCAGTGATCGTTGTTCAACAATGTGAACACATTCGAATGGCCCTAGATTGTAACACTTAAAATGGTTTAAATGCTTGAAGAGGACAGGGAGAAGAGGAAAATGACCCCCAAGCCCAGCCATGATTCTTGACCAAGTCAGTCAGATGAGGGCTTAACAAATGATCATCGAAATCCATTCTCTCAGGGCACCTGGGTGGCTCAGTCGGTTAAGGGTCCGACTTCAGCTCAGGTCATGATCTCACGGTTTGTGGGTTTGAGCTCCGCATCGGGCTCTGTGCTGACAGCTCAGAGCCTAGAGCCTGTTTCAGACTCTGTGTCTCCCTCTCTCTCTGACCCTCCCCGGCTCACGCTGTCTCTCTCTCGCTCCCTCTCTCAGAAATAAAAAATCATTATAAAAAAAAATAAATCCATTCTCTCACCTGCGTCTATTAGCTGCCATTCTACTGCAGACGAGAGCTTTCTCCTCATCGGCGGGCACCACCTGCTCGTTAAATACAGTTCCTGCCGGAAGGGGGGCCTGAGTTCCCCCCTGAATGATCTCGAAGTGCAGCATTGTGTTTAATAAGCCACCTCAAATGGTAACAAGGCATTGAGCCATCAGGGGACTTCATTGATCAAATGTACGTCAATCTACTACAATCACTATTCTTGTCACTTCCCCAATTCCACTAGGGTTTTCTTCCCAGGAAAAGACCAGATTGAACTCTGACGGGCGCCAGGGCGGCTGAAGCTGCTGGAAGCCATGTCCCCTCCCTCCGCCCCACACCAGCACAGCAGCGCCCCCTGGGCCCGTAGCCTGGCGCAGGCTCGTGCTCTTGGGGTGCACAGAGACAGGTGTACCTGGGCCACCCCTTGAGGGATGGCCCTGCGCCAGCTGAGACCCCATGGCTGAGCCACAGCGGAAAACAGTTTCTACCACAGGTGCTGAAGTGAATCCTCGACTTGTCCTTGGTAGCATGTTGCATGCCTGAAACAAGATTTCAACTGGAAAAGCATCACAAAAATAAGGGAATTCGGGTTGGCTAGGTTAAAAAAAAAAACACAAGAAAAACACCTAGTTCACAAAGTCAATGATCAATAAAGCCAATCTTTCTGTGGAAGCAAAGAGCCGCTGCTTAAGAAAGTAACCTCCTCCCTGCCTCCCACCAGAGAACAAAAAAGAAATCCCATTTACGTTAGGAACGAAAGGATTAAACGCCTAGGAGTCAAGAAATACACGGTACCTAGGAGCGTCTCGGCGGCTCAGTTGGTTGAGCGTCCCGACTCTTGATTTCAGCTCAGGTCATCACCTCAGGGTTGTGGGATCGAGTTCTGCACTGGGCAGCTATGCTGAGTGTGGAGCCTGCTTCAGATTCTGTGGCTCCCTCTCTCTCTGACCCTCCCCCAATTGCCCTAACATAAACATTAAAAAAATTTAAAAAAAAAACCCAAAACCATCTAGAGAAGTAGGTCAGCCACACGTTCTGAAGTAGAAACGTAAGTTAACCCCATGACCCAGGAGCCCCTCACTATTTCCCCGGAGGAGGGGACAGAAGAGCAGGTACAACGTCTTTATCACAGGAGGGAAAACTTCCAGGCGCTTCCTATGAAGTTAAGTTTAGGGCGTTAGGTTGGACCTGTGTTTAGTCCTTCAGTCTTACGACTGAGCCATCTCACAGGGAACAGTTACCGCTGAGGGGTCACCGAGCGACCATTTACACGTAGAGCTAGTAGGACAGGTGTTTACTTAACACCCTAACGCTGGTCCTCTGTGTCGTGTGTGCTGGTGACGGACACTTCTTTGTCTGCTTCTGCTTTGTGGGCATTTTACACCAGGTTTTTCCCAAAGACAAACCACAGAGAAGGTCTGATGGTTTTAGAATCCAGGAGGAGTGAATTAGGCTTAAAGGACAGAAAAAGCCAACCTAACAGACTCTTACATGAAGGGTCTGTCTGGGGTGTGGTGGGGGGGCAGGCCAGGGCTCCGAGGGACTCCTCTCCTCTTACCCCACCAGCCAGGCCATGGAGCTTCTAACCTCATGGTCCCAAGATGGCTGCTGCACCACCAGGCATCACAGTCCATCTAGAGCAAAGAAGGGCTACAATGGGGAAGGCCAGCTAAGGCTGTTCCTTTATTTCTTTTTAATTTTCTTTTTTTGATGTTTATTTATTACTGAGACAGAGAGAAACTGAGCATGAATAGTGGAGGGGCAGAGAGGGAGGGAGACACAGAATCTGAAACAGGCTCCAGGCTCTGAGCTGTCAGCACAGAGCCCAGCACAGAAGGCTGTTCCTCTAAAAGGCTTTCCTGGAAGCCACACTAAGCAAGCTGCACTTGGGCCTCATTGGCCAGAACTGAAGCAGGGTAACCCCCAGCCCCAAACACAGGCACAGCACATGCGGAAGGATCGAACTTCAGATAAATACTTCTGTGGGGTCCCCTGCAGCTCTGAGCTCATTCTCATGTGGACTCAGCTAAGCGTCAGCCAGAAGCCCCTCATAAATCACAAGCCACCAGCCGGAGTGATTTATAGGAGAGATTTATTTGAAGAAATATTACAACATATAAAAACTACATAAAGTCTTAATTCCCACTCATACAGTGGTAGATTTGATATAACGCATGATAAAAAACTTTTAAAATCCAGAATGCACACAGTACTGCACAGTTTGACCACTAAGTCATTAGTTGATAAGCAAACCTCACAGAACAGCTTCATGTCAGCCAAGGCCACAAACACCGTGTACAACACATTTGAACTGACAGATTTTGACATGTTAAAAATACAACATCAGTGCATGTTGGGGATCCCTGGTGCCAGAAAGAAGGGTGACGGGAAGGCAAAACTAGTCCTTGGTAGTTTCTTCCTCCTTGATTTTCACTGAAGAGAAATAAAAGGTAAAGTCACCACAGAGCACACATGCAGCACCGCACTAAGCAATAGGCAAGTGTCACAAACAGAACCAGGGGCCCCTGGGGGGGCTTGGTCGGTTAAGCAGCCAACTCTATTTTTTTTTTTTTATGTTTTATTTATTTCTAGGAGAGAGAGAGACAGCGTGAGGAGGGGAGGGTCAGAGAGAGAGGGAGTCACAGACTCTGAAACAGGCTCCAGGCTCCGAGCTGGCAGTCAGCACAGAGCCCGACGCGGGGCTCGAACCCATGAACCGCGAGATCATGACCTAAGCGAAAGTCGGACGCTTAACCGACTAAGCCACCCAGGCGCCCCTTAAGCAGCCAACTCTTGACTTCGGCTCAGGTCATGGTCTCACGGTTCATAGGTTCCAGCCGCGTGTCAGGATCTGTGCTGACAGCGGACTGCTTACGATGGTCTCTCACCCTCTCCCCTCTCACTGTCTCAAGATAAATACACGTAAAAAAAAAAAGAAAGATCAAGAACTAGGTGAACAGCTAGGTGTCGATCTCAATGGCCCTCAAGTAAGACCTGCAGCAGCTCTGAGCTAACAGCAGGGAGACGGCACTGCCCACAGGTGTCCCCTACGTTCCCGGCCTGCGTCAGCATCTGAGCCCGGCCGCAGGCCCGAGGAAAGGGCCCCGAGCCCCGAACGCACACCAGGGGCACCCACTGTACCTGAGGCACTCTCTCGAGCTTTGGCCAACATACAGCGCTTGATCTCCAAGCCAATGGCTTTGGCCAGAGGCGGCGGCACGGCGTTCCCCACCTGCAGGGGGGACGGAGGGCGGGGACGTGAGCCCTGCTCACGTGGGCCTCCAGAGCCGGGCCACCATGACGGCTCTGGGACCCTCCAACTGGCCACCTCGTCACCCAGAACCCTGTGTCCTGACCCACCCACAGAAAATGGACCTTTAATGGGCTTTAGAAAACCCCAGATCCAGCCCTGGGGTCACCATGCTCTGACTCCAGCTAAGAGGGGTTGTTTCCAGAGAACAGAGGGGGTATGGCTAGAGCCCCCAGCGCTGCCGCTGTGCGAGCCACAAGCAGGCGCTCTGCAGACGGAGGCGCGTTTAAGCAGACGTAACACCCAGAGTATCAGTGAGGAACTGCTGGTTCATCCCCGCCCTGGGCACATCTCGTCTGCTCCTTCGCTGAAGTTCACTGCCCTGGAACTTTCCTGCGGGCTAAACCTGCCTCAGAGCTGTGAAGGGCAACCGACGTGCTTAACCAACCACGGGCTGACCCGGGAGCACTCCGGGCCCCGGCGCTGGGGTCTGCCCCTCCTGAAGCACGGAGGCCAATGGCCAACAAATGCCGGGTGCTCCACGTCCCCTCAGAAGTGACCCTGTGAGCCCGGCTTCCCACCGGAACACCTCCGCCCTGGGCAGAGGGGCCTCTGTCCCGTCAGGGCCGCGCTGAGGAGGGGCTCCACGGCGCCTCGCGTGGGGACAGAGGAAGAGCCGGCCTCGCGCCCCTCTGCTCACCTGCCGGTGCTTGTCCAGGATGTTGCCAAACAGCCGGTAGGTGTCCGGGAAGCCCTGGGAGCGGGCGCACTCCCGCACGCTCACCACGCGGTGCTGCTCGGGGTGGAGGACGCGGCCCTGGGGGGGGGGAGGGGACATGGGAACGTCACGTCATTCAGGGCCCAGGCCCGCCTGCCTCAGGGCAGGAGGGGGGAAGCCGCATCGCGGCTGAGCCGGTCTGTCAGCAGAGGCTGGGGGGGAGGAGAGCAACCCCCCCCCCGGGCACCACCGTGGGCCGCAGACCTACCTGCTTGCCCATGGGCTCGGGGTTGGTGACGGTCGTGCTGAAGAAGCCGTCCCACTCGAGCCGTCCGTAGAGGCCGGCCCAGTGGTTGTGCCGGTTGCCGGTGTGCGGCAGGCACCAGGGGATGAGGGTGTTGAACTGCCTGGCCGCCGAGTCACAGGCTTTGCCCGCTGGAAGAGAGGGCTGCGATGAGGCTGTGGTTACAGAGCAGGAGGGACAGAGCAGCCCGCAGGCCCTGTCCCCAGACAAAGCTTTTATCGCTTAGGTGCTCTCAGCAGCGACTTCAGCAGGGACATCCGGGCGGGTCTGTGCCCTGCCCAGGGCCTCAGGGCCGCCAGCGCCCCCAGGACCCCCTCCTAGGGGGCCTCCGGCAACAGTGCTCCTTCCCAGCCCCCCTGGACCGCTGCAGGGGGTCAGAATCCGAGGAGCTGGGGGGCTGCGAGGGAAACCCCGGGAAGCGCCCCCCGCCCCCCCGCGGCACCGGCAGGGCCCACCTTCCACACAGGAGCAGACCCCGCGGAGGGCCCCGGTGCTGCTGCAGCCGTTCTTCTTGTCGTGGTACGTGTACCGCAGCTTCCTGGCCATCGTGCCGTCGGACAGCCGCACCTCGATGTTCGGCAGGTCGCGCCAGTCGGAGCCCGGGGCCAGAGGGATGTGTCGCATGCGGGCGGCCACCAGCGCGCTCATGTCCTGAAAAGGCGCAGCAGGCCCCCCGCTGTCACATCATTCAGGGAGGTCTCAGCGCCCATGGCAGGCCTGGCGCCACCATCCAGGCACTGGAATAGCGCGGTGACCAGGAACCACCAAGGAGGGGCTAGTGTCCTACGGGGGACCCCGAGAGCAGCCCCGCCTGATGACCTGTGGGCCGCACGTGCCGTGGAGATACCCGAGGAGGGACGTGGCACAGAACGGGGGGAAATGGGTGAAAAGACAGCTTGGCGCAAGCTGGGAGGGCTTCTCGGAGGAGAGACATGTGGGCTGAGCCCTGCAAGATCAGAGGAGAACCACACGGAACAGGGACAGCAGGAGACGAGGTCCGTCAGAGGGGGCGGGGGCCGGACACCTACTCCAGGAGCGGCGGACGCTCCCTGGGACCGTGCTGCCGCCACGGGGGCCCGGGCGGTGGTGGCGAGAAGAGAATCAGGAAGAGGAGGAGGCGGCGGCTTGGGCTGAGGGCCGGGAGCCGAGCAGGAGCTGGAAGGGGCCTGGGCAGAAGCTGCTCCCCGCCCCGAGCCCTGCCTGGGCTCCAACCACCCGTCCCTGCTCACGAGGCACCGGTCCGACGGCGCCGCCGCCACCTTACCTTACAGATGTGGTCCCTGAGGATGGGCTGGTACTGGGAGCCCCGGAGCTGCCTCTGGAGCCAGGACTGCGGCTCCCCGTTGTACAGGATCTCCTGCGCCGCAGCTCCGTTCCGCACCTCGGGGAGGTCGGACATCGTGTCCCGCACGGTGATGGTTCGGAACGGGCCCGAGCTCAACCTGCAACAGCACAGCACGCGGCTGATGCCTCTGGGGACCCAGGCGCTACTGTCCCTCACGTTACAGGTGCCGCGTCCTGACTAGCTCCCAAGTTAAAGGGTCATCCCAGGTTGCACGGGCGGCATGTTCTGAGAGCCGGTCTACGAGGACAGCTGCAGTGTGGGCCCTGCTCTCGGCGGCAGCCAGGCCCCGGCCTGTGTGCGGCACTCACACGGTCAGAGTGGAGCAGATGTGGTGAAGCACTCGTGTGCAGGTCAAGCACCACACGCCGTCCGCTCTGGAACGTTCTCCTCCGCTCAGGACCCTCGAGGGACCCGCTGCCGCCACGCCGCCCAGGAAACAAGCACCACGACACTGAGGGGAGAGCGGGCTCCCACCTGGTTATGTTGCTGACAAACTTCTTGTCATCCACCACGACGCTCAGCTGGCAGGCCCGGGGCGCAAACACGTGCAGTGGCTCTGGGAACAGGGGAAGCTGCTCTCCGGGGGCCGCAGCCAGGATGATGGCCCGCCTCCGCGTCTGGGCCACGCCGTACTGACCGGCCTGGGGGAAGGGCCAGGCACACACGGTCAAGTGGGCACCCCCATCCAGCCCCTTGTTAACTCTGCAGATTTACTCTTTTTAATGTTGATTTTTTGGGGGGAGGAGTAGACAGAGAGGGGAACAGGGGACCTGAACCAGGCTCCAGGCTCCAAGCTGACAGCAGAGAGCCCAACACATGGCTAGAACTCATGAACCATGAGACCATGACCTGAGCCGATGTCGGACGCTCAACTGACTGAGCCACCCAGGTGCCCTCGGCAGGATTACTCTTAACAAGTGAGAGGGACCAGATGAAACAAAAGATCCCATACGATGGTCAGTAGCCCCTGGAGAAGACGGAGTAAACGCTGCTGGCAAGTCCAGCCAGCTCTTTTCAGAACCCCACAAGGAAGCCCGTCGTCTCACCACTCGGGAGAGAAGAGCGGGCAGAGAGGCCACGGAGCCCTGCCGCCTGCCAAGCAGGAAGTGGTCACAAGAGCTGCCGACAAGATTTGGGTGGTGAGCGCAAGACCGTGGAGGCTGGGCCCGGTGCGGGCAGCCCAGCGCTCGCTCACGCAGACACGCCCTCCTGCCTTCCGGCCAGACTTCGTGTTTGAGCGTTGTTTCAGCTTTAGTTGTGCTATTAGTTACTGAACGGGTGCACAGAGTAGCTGCTTTTCAGATCAAGCCTAGTTCCGTCTGGTCACCCAGATCTCCGTCCCTGCAGACAGAGCGCCCAGCAGCTACCCGGAGCGCGGTCTTCCATCTTCTCTCGAGGTCTGTACCCGCGTACGCTCACCCAGGAGAGGCTGCTGCTACCCCGTGACGGTGTGGTCTGTGCACGCTTCTGCCATTCTCACCTCCCCCCCACCCCCCCGCCCGCCGCGGGGATCGAACCACTCCTAGAGCCTCGCAGCTGCCCGCCACGCCTCCCTCTCAAGAGGAAGGGGCTGGAAACACGTGGCCCTGCTCAGGCACAGAGGGTGGGACCCCTGGGAAGAGGCGGTGGCCTCACCGGCACACCAGCTCTGTGCTCCCCAGACCCGGATGCTGCGAGCTTCACAGCCCACCCGCCATCTCCCCTACCCGCACTGCCACCACAGGTCACTGCACTACAGGCCTGTCCCTTTCAACTCTGCCTTCAGGTAGAGACCGTCTGCCGCAGTGCAGGGACCACCGAGGCCCTCTCCTGTCCACAGCTGTCCGCCCGCCTCTGCCCCCTTCCCCAGGAGAGCCTACCTGCAACACGCCGAAGGTGCACTGATAGCCCATTCGGACAAGGCAGCGGAGAGTGAGCTTCAGGACCATGGAGCGTTTGAAGGAAACGAAATTCCGGACGTTCTCCAAAAGGAAGTAGCGGGGCCGGTAGTAGTCACAGTAGCTGTGGGAGGTGGGAGAGACTACGAGGGTCATCCGCGCGCACCAAGCAAACAGGAATAACCCCCCACCCGAGGCAATCCCCAAATCCTTGCTATTTGCTTGCTGGGAAGCTGTACTGCTGGCTCTCCAAGTGTCCCCAGCAAGAAACCAGCTACGAATTCCCTGGAGGAAAAGGCTGGGCGCCTCACCTCCCCACAAGGCCTTCGGCGGGTACACTGGCCGAACCAGCTGCTGCTTACCCCCGACACGCCCCCCCGGGCAGCCATGGGCACAGGGGCCTCTATTCATTTACCTGAGAAAGGAAACCACCAAGGAGTTCTTGAACTTGGAGTAAGTACGAGAGTTGAAGCGGTTCATGCCACTAAACCCTTGGCAAGGCGGCCCCCCGCACAGCATCTCCACGTCTCCCTTCTGAGGCAGCTTTTGGCCGCGAGAGTTGGTCATCTCCCCGGCCATGACCAGCTTCAGCAGCACGTTGCAGTCCTCCGTGAACACCGTGGAGCCGGGATTGTTCAGCCGGAACGCCTGGGCCGCAGGGTCCCACATCTCAATGGCCCACAGTGTCTCCGAGATGCCTGGCAGATACGAGGACAGATACATGCTCAGAAACCACTTGAATCACGCTCGAGGCAGAACCGGGACCGGGGCCAGAGGAGGCCTTCCAGGCAGAAGCTGCCTGATCCGGTTTTACTAGGTCTGCAGAGAAAACCCCGTGGCATTTACCTGCTTGGTGGAATCCTTCCGACAATCCCCCACAGCCAGAAAACACGTCCAGGGTCCGCAGCTTGGGCAGCTGAATCTCGGCCTCTGGTTCACTTGGTTCGCACGTCTGAGACTTTGCCCTGCCCTTCCCTGGAGGAGACACAAGTCAAGTTCGAGCCCTAACCTGCTGTCCCTAAACCCTCATTCTGAATTAACAGCAAAGGATGAGGTAATATCAGAGGCATTTTCATACCAAATGACTCATCAGTACCCTGAATTATGTAAGGCAGACTTGCAAAGAAGCCTGTGGATAAGGACTCACCTTTACCCTTTCCTTTCCCTTTATTTCCAGGGCTACGGGCATGGTTAGGAGGATCTTCAAAGCTTTTGTTCTTGGCATTATAGGCCTGAGGAGGAAGGAACCACAACAGTCTGGCAGGGAACACACTGGCCCCTAACAAACACAATTTAAGTTAATCTGATAAAGATCCACTTAATTTCGCCCTAAATTTGGCCATAAGTGACTAGCCATCAATGAAAATACTCTGATTTTATTACACTGGAAATGGAAATAAGTTCTAGAATATAAATAGTTTATGTGGCCAGCATCGGAATTCCTGCTATTCAAGGCACCTGGACTGCTCATTCTAAAAATCAGAAAAAGTGATATAGGAGGCCATCCACCGTGGCGGCGCCTGGGAAACCCAGGCACGTACCAGCTTCACTGACAGACTCCCAGATCCTTTCTCCATCACCAGGGCCACTGCCCAGGTGTACAGACCTCACCTGGCCGCAGATGCCTGGGTGAAGGGACTGGGGCAGGGCGGAGTCCGTCAAGGAAAGGGGCACCCTTCTCACACTAAACTCACACTAAAAGTATGGGTAGGGCTAGTGGAGGCCACCTAATAGTCTCCAAATAAACCGCAGACGCAGAAGGATGTGCCAGTGTTTATATTATACGTTACATAGTCTTTTTATTTTAGAGAGAGGGTGTGCACACCCACAAGCAGGGGAGAGGGGTAGAGGGAAAGCAGGCCCCATGCTCAGTGCTGAGCCCAATGCACAGCTTGATCCTGCAACCCTGGGATCATGACCTGAGCCAAAATCAAGAGTTGGACGCTCAGCTGACTGAGCCACCAAGGCGCCGTCCCTTTTTTTAAAGCCAAAAGTGTTAAGTTAGAGAACTTGAATGCCATCAATTCATACTCTGGGTGAGTCAACTCTTTCATAGGGGCTGTGGCTGTGACCTGAAGCCTCTCCCTCCAAGAAGCCCAGAGTCCCACCTCAAGGAAGTAGAAGCGGTCCGGGCCGCCCGCGGAGAAGTCCTGGAGGCCGCCCGGCAGGTCCTCCCCGTACTCCACGGTACAGCGGCCCTGCACCGCCTTGAAGTCCACCACCACCTCCTCGTCACTCCAGTACAGCAGGTTGATGTCCGCGTGGTAACTTGCAGGTGTAGACTTGTGTGTATTCTCTGGCCTGAACATTAAAACTCTTCGTTAGCGATTCTCTTTTGTTGTTAATTGACGATTAGCACCGCGTTTCTGGGGGTGCTCAGAAAACCGATGGGTAAAGCCCACAACCCCCCAGTTAAGGGGACTGGTTCCTATTCCCCTCAGGCGGCACCGCCAGCAGAGTGGGACTCCTTGCCATGAACTCAGCAAATGGCCTGCTTGTTCTTCACACCCGCGACTGCAGCCCTAACAGTCCAGCCCTGGGTCAAGAGCAGCAGCTGCCCACTGCCCGTTAAGGATCTAGAGCTTCCTCCTCTTGCCTATACCAGCCAGACTGGTTTCTTTTCTACAGGTACAAATGTTTGTTACAAAGACTTTATAAAATCTCTGATACATATTAGTTAAGAAATGAAGCAACCTTATACCCATCTCCATTAGTTTCAGGTCAGCTCCTGATCAACAGGAGTTCCTCGGGTCCCAAAAAAAAAAGAGTGAAGCCAAGACCTTAGGAAAAGTATAGACCGAGAGAAAGCCCCGGAACAGGAAGAGGTACCTGGGAAAATAGGAAGACAGTAGGGGGGAGTGGGGCATCTGGGGGGAGGGGACCGAACTGAAACGATCGTGAATAGAGCTCGAGGTTCTCTGGGGCATCTTAGGCAGAGCCCAGGACACCCCACTGCTGATTCTGTCACACTCTTGACTTATGCTTCAGGATTTCTTTGGGGGAGAGAACGCTGCAGCTTCACAACAAAGGTCCGAAGCAAGGCTATGAAATAGAACTACAATCCCCGTCAGCACCCACCCAATAATTAGAAACACTTGGAAAAACAGCTACCTCTACTGCCGTCTTAAAACACCACCATGTGTGCGGTTACAACCCCATTCCAGACTTCTAGAAGAGTCTGCTGCCGTCCTGGAAGAGCAGAGGCCTTCACTGACCTGTAGAATTTGTTGATTCGGATCTTGATGTCGGTCTCATTGGGCCTGCCGTTGCTCTTCTTGGTGCAGAAGATTTCTCTGATCCGGCCGATCCGGTACGGCTCGGGGGCGTCCAGGTTGCTGCCCTTGATGTAGTCGGAGTATTTCCGGTAGTGCTCTGGGTACAGGTCCTCGTCCACAGGCTCCTTCCGCGGGCGTTTCACGGGACTGGACAGCTTGATGCTGCAGAGAAGCCAACGTTATGCGTAACTGAACACAAAACCACAAAAAGGAATCCCCTCAGCAGGACTGGCCAGTAACAAGTACTACCTAAATTCGAACACCTCATAAACTAGTGCAGCTACGGGCCCGGAGATTCACAGAGAAAGATGAAGCCTCACCCACAGCGTAAAGCGAGCGTTCTCCATCCGTGCGCTGCCGGCCACGGTAGCACAGCCGCTGTCTGAATAGGCCCAGCCCCCAGCTCCCGGGGCAGACAGCACTTCCTGCATGTGCCTCATTCTGCCCAGCAAGTGTGAGAAGGCACGAGAAGGCACGCACAGCAGTGCTGGGCGGGAACGGTGAACCGTCCTCCAGCACGCGGCCGCCCTCCGAAGGCAATGGTTCCACCAGCTCAAGTCCCCGAGTGACCTGACAGGCCAAGTGCCCTGCTGAACCACAAGGGACACAGCCCAGGCAGGAAGGACACTTGTGCAGCTGTGGGACTGTTACCAAGGCACGGCCTATGCACTCCCGGCGGGGGTGCTGAGCTCGAGGGAAAGCTGGAAAGAGCATGGGGTGGAGGGGCGCCTGGGTGGCTTAGTCGGTTAAGTGTCTGACTTTCGCTTAGGTCATGATCTCGCAGTTCGTGGGTTCGAGCCCCGCGTCGGGCTCTGTGCTGACTGCCAGCTCAGAGCCTGGAGCCTGTTTCAGATTCTGTGTCTCCCTCTCTCTCTTACCCTCCCCTGCTCACACTGTCTCTCTCTCTCTCCTAGAAATAAATAAAAAACATTAAAAAAAAAAAAAAAGAGCATGGGGTGGAGACCTGCAGTCTGGGGGAGCTGAACCTAGCCTGACTACGGAGGTAGAGCTGGTCATCAGATTTGGCTGCAGGCTTGAAGGCTGCTGCTCAGGAAAGCAGCCGCTGTGGTTTCCCACCAGGTCCCCTCAGTCCCACGGGCCCTGAAGGTAGCTCTGCGCACCTGTGTGGACGCGTGTGCGGTGCGGGCAGCACCTGGGCAGACAGCAGACAGCATCACGGCCGTTCTCCCCTCGGCAGCAAGGACAGCGGGGGCTCAAGGGGGTATGGGCACCAGCTGCACGGGGCTGAGAGGACCCTGCCCTCCATGCTCTAATTCATAATAACTGAACGGAGGCTGGGAACTGGGACTTTAGGAACTGCAAGTCGGGAAACTGAGAAGTTTGGAAAACACTGGTTGGAATTCGACCACGTGCTAGTTCTTAGAAAGAAGAATGGATTGATGTGGAAATTCTGCACATTTCTCCCTGAAGAGCCCCAATCCGCTGATATGCAAAGAGGTCTTGCTACTTCTTGGCAAATGGGATTGCAGCTCACATCATTCAATCTTTACTTTAGGCCGGGCACTGTGCTAAAGTGCTTTCCTTTTAACTTACTCCATCCTAAGAGCCTGGCAGCTGAGATACTCCTGCCACGTGAAGACAAACCGACAAGAGATGGTCTCTGCCCGCCAGACACTAGCACTCGCTCGGCCAGCACATTCTCTGACTTCTTTCAGACTCGCTACAGTCCCTCTACCCTGCAGGGCAGGATATCGCAGGTGGCCACAGATACTAAGGAACATACCCAGGCAGCCGCCAGTCCTGGGGGTACAGGGTGGGGGAAACACCGCAAAGCCAACCCTGCACCGGCCCAGCGCTCATGGCCCTGACCTGGGGCTAAGGGGCACTCACTTGAACGTGAAGGCCTCGGGGAGGAGGTACACGCCGTCACCCACTCGATACTGGATGCCGTTCTTCGTGGCCGAGCTGTAGAGAACGCGGGTGTCCAGGTCCTCCAGCTGTTCCATGACCCTGGGAATCTCTTTTTGCCTCATTTCAGCCAGCCGGGCACAGCTTACACAGAACCTGAAGGGACGAAGGACAGAAACGAGAGGCGCTAAGCTGGGTGGTAGTGGCTGCAGCGGAGGCAAGCGCCTTGAACCAGAGGCTCTGGTGACCAGTAGAGAATGTTTGCAGACATTTAAAGAAACTGGCTTTTCTGTAGTTTATGTTCACACTCTGAAAACACTTATTTGGGACCAAAGACCAGAGATCAGACATGAGAAAATGACAAGCCAACTTCACTTGAGAATTTGATATAAAAACCCCAGGACAAACAGAATGTGGGATACGGAAAAGAACACACCACAAGCAAACGCAGAGAGTGGTTCGGGCCCAGCTCCATGGCAGAGGGGTCCTACTCTTCCCTCCAAAGTCTGAAAAGCTAGTTGGTTAAAGTCAACATTTCTGATTAATAAGTCCTTAAAGGAGAGCTAGAGATCAAGTGAAGGGGCAGCACCAGGCTGACCGGAGAAACCCCCGAGGCATGGAAGCCAGCCCTCCCAGCCTCACCCCACCGGCCGAGCTGCTGCTCTAGGGGCGCCGGTGCCACTGTGAAAGCAAGTCAGGCACAGGGTGCTGAACATCTAAAGAGAATTTAAAATACCAAGCCTCCTGGGGAACCTGGGGGGGCTTCGACTCTTTTTTTCCTCAACATTAATTTATTTTTGAGCAAGAGCGAGAGTATGAGTGGGGGAAGAGCAGAGAGAGGGAGACACAGAATCTGAAGCAGGCTCCAGGCTCTGAGCGGTCAGAACCTGATGCGGGGCTCGAATGCAAACCAAGAGATCATGACCTGAGCTGAAGTCGGATGCTTAACCAACTGAGCCACCCAGACGCCCCTGGGGGATTTGACTCTTGGTATCGGCTCAGGTCATGGTCTCCCAATTCATAGGACCGAGCCCCACGTCAGGCTCTGCGCTGACAGCATGGAACCTGTTTGGGATTCACTCTCTCGGCCTCTACCCCACTTGCTCTCTCTCCAAACAAACGTTAAAAAAAAAAAAAAAAGACAAAGACAACCAAGCCTCCCTAAAAGCAGTCACTTATCAACTAGAATGAAATGGAATCAAAGATACCACTCACAAAAGAAAACAAGAAACAGAAGGAAACACACAAGATACGTAACACAACACGGAGGCGCACACATGGACTGAAGACGGAAAGCCACACTCTGCTCCCGGACAAGAGAGCTACTCATGAAGGCAACTCCGCGCTCACACTGTCCACACACCTAACGCAACTGCAACCAGGTCAGGCTGGGCTCTGATCAGCAGGGGAAAGAAACCCCACCAGACAGAAGCACATGGAAGGCAAGAGTGAGGCAGACAAGCTCAGGGCCCTGGAGCACCACGGCGGGGGCCCCACGGAGGGGCCCGGGGCCCGGCACTCACTTGTACTTGTTGTCCTCCGTTGGCTGGGTTTTCGGAGGGGACTCGAATCTTGCGTAGTCCTGATCATACCACAGCTGGTAGAAGTAGGTCTTTCCATCGTCCTCCCCCATCAGAGCCTCAGGGTCCATGCCTCCCTTTGAGGACAAGGAGCTGGTGTCAGCCATGAGCCCACGCAGGGAGGGGACGGGCACGCCAAGGGGAGCCGGGCACTCACCTCCATGGCCCAGTTCTCTGACGGAGCTTTATAGACAACCTTCACCTTGCTGTGAATGTATGAAAGCTGCATGTCCTCACATTCGTCTACCAGGAACAGCTCCAAGGGGTCCGACGTGGCTCCAAGGACCGTGTCAGTCCCGGCGCAGAACCAGTGGGCGTGAAACATCTGCCCGTTGCTGCTGTCCTCCCACAGCGCAGTGACTCTGGAGTCAGAAGAAAGTTACTAACCTGACTGGCAAACCTGGGCCGAGTCTACTTAGGAGAACTTGTACTTGCTGTGTGTTTAGCGCAGGGCACAAGGGCGCTGCTGCTATTCACACACAGGCATCCCCTAGGGGCTCAGGAGACAGCGGGGGCTGAAGTCATGCAAAGGAAAAGGTCCGAACCTGGCTAAATACAGCGGTTTGGAGGAGTCATCTGGAATAACAGAGACACAGTCCCCCACTTCCAGCGTTTCTGAGTCGATGCAAACCTTCTTAAAGTAACTCTTCTTCCCATCAATCTGAAAATGAGAGCTTCATTAGGGTGACGATGCGTTTAAAGGTCTATGCAAGGCCTGACCCTCCGATTCCTCTTCTTTTGTATAAAAGCCTTATTCCTGACAGTTTTGTTAAGCCCTGAGCTCTACCGCCCTGACTACTACAGAAAACCTTCCTTCACTCCCTTGGCTAGAAACCTGCATCGAAGAGCACTCATATTCCCTCCTCGTCAGCTCCGCCCTTCTGCGCCAGTAGCAGGTCAGGTTCCTGCATCTGACTTTGAACAGTGTGGGTGCCAACCCCTCCCAGTGATCCTAAGGCCACATCCTGCCCCCAGCTCCGTCAGCCACAAGGACCTGCTTCTTCCACAAGGAAAGCATGTTTCCCTGAGGGCCTCTGCCCTGACTACCCCCCAGATCTCTGTGAGGCTGGTTCCTTACCAACCTTCTGGGTCTCAACTCAGATGTGCTGCCTCCTCTAAGCCTCCAAGGCCCCTACCTCCCTCCAGCCCCTCCCCTCAGTGGACACAACAGGCGCCTGCCCTCCTGTGCGAGGGGCTCAGCCACACCCAGGCAGGGCAGCCCTCACGCTACAGACCACATCTTTGGCTTCCCGACATCAAGGAAACAGCATCATGAGAGTATTCACTCTCCGGTTTGGGCAAAGGAGCCGTGCCTTAGATGGACAATCGCAGAGCGACGGGGAGGCCACATGCGAGCGCCACAGAGCACGTGCTCCCAGGCCGGGGTGGGCGGGGCAGCGATGGCTCCCTTCAGAGAACAAGCTTCGAAGGGGAGCCTGCCCAACACCTCCCTGGACGGTGTCAACTGCCCATTTTGGAAGGATAGGAAAATGAAGTCTGTGGGCACACGAGCCTCTTGCTGGCCCTGCTCTTCACGGGCAAATGAGCAGGTCTCTCCGCTCAGGGCTCAGGCTGCTTAACACCGGGCACGACTTGTTGCTCAGAGGCGCAGCAGGAGGCTAGGTCTTCTCCAGGATTACCTTGACAGCGTCCCCAACCCAAGAGATCCGATTCTTGTTCTGTTTCTTTTTCTTGCCTTGGTGCATTTTTTTGGGGGATGGCATCTCTGGAATATTGTCGTCAACTTCTTCATCATCATCGGCCTCCTTCATGGCCATGTTGGGACACCTATAGAGTCAGTGGTTATAGGCAAGTCCCCTTTGAGAAGTAAAACAGACTCGGGTCATTTTGGTCAGGTAACAGGGACAGGCTGGGTGCCCAGGCCAGACGAAGGAGTACTGCCTTCCCCACAAGTCCCAACCGTACAAAGCTCATCTTCCTCTGCTGGGGGAGCAGCGTCGGCCAAACCTACCTCCTCTCTTGGCAAGCCTGTTTGCTCCGTCCACTGCCACCAAACTTAACCATATCTTTACAGGCTTTACACTTTCCACATTCGGGCTGTTGACAAACCTGAAAAAGTATTTAAGAAGTCAAGGAAATGGCCATTAGTAACTACTGGTAGCCAGTTTTGTTTGTTTTGGGTGAATTACCATTTTAAAAAATTGTGTTTGGCCACATTAGGGAAGTAGGAAAAAGAAATTCAGAACAAGATCCCATTTGTACCCTCCAGGTTAGTGTGGGTTAAGAAGTAGGACACACAGGGGCGCCTGGGTGGCTCAGTCAGTTAAGCCTCTGACTTTGGCTCAGGTCATGATCTCATGGTTTGTGGGTTCGAGCCCCGTATCAGGCTCTGTGCTGACAGCTCAGAGCCTGGAGCCTGCTCAGGATTCTGTGTCTCCCTCTCTCTCTGCCCCTCTCCTGCTCATGCTCTGTCTCTCAAAAATAAATAAACGTTTAAAAAAAAAAAAAAGACAAGTGCGAAGAACTGAGAACTCACCATGCTCACAGGTGGCACTACCACTTTGGAAACTTTTCTAGACCAAAGTTAAGCATAAAACCCACACCTAGAAATTCTGCTTCTATGTAGTGACAGTCCCAAGAAGGGACGTCACCACAGCATTATTTAGAACAGAGGAAGAAGGTGGGATATTCACAGAATGTAATCCTGTGGAATAATCGGAAAACATCCACTAGATCTACCTGTGCCAACACGTAACAGGTGCAAGCAACAGTTGTGCACACTTAGGAGGGTCTGGACAGTGCATGCACGTGTGCTAGGTGAGAAACTAAAACCAAAGAATGGGGAGAGCATGTGAATTCCTGTTAACAAAAGGAAAAACTGAGTCCAGCCCAGTGTGAACAGGTTCTGAAGGCAGCTGCGGTATTTCTGCATTTCCATTTTTGTCCAAAGCCACTCAAATACCGTATACTTCAGGCGCAGTTCCAACAAAGCTAGTCAAATTAATTTCTCGGCTTTCCAGTACACGTAAAAGTCACATTTATACCATACTATAGTCTACTAAGTTATTAAATGTGTTATTAAATAGCATTAAGTCTTAAAAAAAGGTATATTCTTTAATTTACAAATTCTTTATTGATGGGGCGCCTGAGTAGCTTACTCAGTTAAGCATCTGCTTCTTGATATTGGCTCAGGTCTTGAGCTCAGGGTCATGAGTTCAAGCCCTGCGTGTGGAGCCTACTTAAAAAAAAAAAAAAAAAAAAAAATTCCTAAAAACATGCTAAACATCATCTGAACTTTCAGCAAGCTATAATCACTGGTCACAGATTAAGTAGGTTTGAAATACTGCAATTATTACTAAGACACAATAGAGAGTCTCAAAGTGAGCAAAAGTTGTTGGAAAAATGGCATCAATTCACTTGCCACAGGGTTGCCACAGACCTTCAGTTTGTTTAAAGAAATGAAAAACACAACAAAAAAAACACAGTATCTGTGAAGTGCAGTGAGACAAGATATGCCTGTAGTAGATGCCAAAATATCTCCTCTCAAGGTGACTGGAGAAATTAATCCCAATACTGAGTCAAGTAAATTTGAAAAACTCCACATGGAGAGAGGGCTTTTAAAAGCCCTCCAGTCCGTCTTGGACAGAGTCCCCACTGTCCTGGGAAAGTCACACCATGAGATGAGACAGGCCTGGGGGGATGTCCTCCCCCTCGGAGAGGGCAGCACCTCCGTGGGGTACTCCCTCCCCCTGCACTCACAGCAACGCCTCTACACACAGTGCCATGCAGGCAGAGCAAACGCCCCCCAGGAGGCCAGGCTTCCTAGTTAGCGCCGGTGGGTTAAGAGCACAGTGCCCAAGCACGCCTCTTCCCACAGCTGTCAGTCAATCGCGCGAGGCAGGCAACCGTCCCCCCCCCCCCCCCCCCCCCCCCCGATAACTTTCTCCCAGTGGCCATTTTAGGGTCACGTTTGAGCGGGGGGTCTCTCAGCCAGGAGAAAGGAGTTCTTCAGATGGCGTGGGGAGCCCGGCCCAGGTGCGGTTACCTCACAGACACCACACCGTCGGCGTTTGAAAGCGTTCTCCTTGTCTTCTCGGTCATCCTTTTCGATTTGCTCTGCGAAGAAAGTGTCAAAGATCTGGTAGACCAGCTTGGTAGTGGTGGCTTTAGTGGGGCCTTTGTCCTTCTCTTTGGCAGAATGCCCGATGGTCTGACGTCTTTCAGCTCGCCTGGGACAGAGGTTTCCATCGTGTTAGCGGGCTGGGGAGGAGCGCCCAGGACACTCTACCTTCTCTGGTCTCTGGTCTCCCGTTTTATGCCTGCTGCGTCCTTACCTTTTTCCCAGGGTGACCCCAGCCAACTTGATCAGGTCCCTCATGCAGGGGGTCAGAAAGATGGGCTGCTCGTCACTGTCCCCGGCCTCGTCGTAACTCTCTACTTGCTCTACCACAAACTGGGCGTGCCGGAGGAGAGAATCCTCTGTGAATCGATTCAGGTTGAGCACAGAAGGAGGAACAGTGGTCTTTAAGAAAAAGATCAGAAGTTTCTCTTAGTTAGGCTTCAGCAAAACTGTTCTAATCACACTGAAAAACAGTTTCGGATTTTAGACAGGAGTTTTCCAGCAACATCTGTGCTCCACGTAAATGGGCACGGATCCCAGGTTACGAAGACCCGGAGCCGCTCACCTCAATCTTGTTGATCAGGTCTTCATAGGTGGAGTCTGGGTTGCTCTGCAGGAACTCAACCACGATCTTGCTTATGTAGATCTTCTCCTGCATCACACTGAACAGCGGCGCGTACTCTGGGTTGGGATCCATCAGAATGTACTCGGCAAAAGCTGAAGTAAACCACAAGTTGAGAAAGTGGTCTGAATCTGATGGCAGCTATGATGGCCAGAGGGCAGGGAGGAGTCTATGAAGCCTACGAACAGGTCTGAAAGTCATTCCATCCTTCCATCCGCACAAGTCATCAAGACGCAAAGTACATTCAGAGTTAGCCCCTTCAGAAGTGGCCCAGGACCGCTAGGGAACGGGGGCGCCTGGCCAGCTCAGTCAGTGGAACATGGGACTCCTGATCTCAGGGTTTTGAGTTCGAGCCTCACACTGGGTACAAGATTACTTAAATAAAATCTTAAAGACAGCTAGAGGGATGCCTGTCTGGCTCCACGGGTGGAGGACATGACTTGTGATCTCAGAGTCAGGAGTTTCAGCCCCATGTTGCTGTGTAGAGATTAAAGAAAAAGAAAAAAAAAGGAAGAAAGGAGACAGAATGGGAGACTGGGCAAGTGGCCTTATTTCGACTCCTCTCTTGTTTTTGGAATTCGGTCTGGGTTTGAGCTGTAAGAACAGGACTTGCTCTTCTAACTGGAGGGCCAGCTGTTAACTCCTACAAAAAAGTCATCCTAATGGTTTCCTAACGGTGTCTACCATCCTAATGACACGGTGCCCACATGGTCACAAGTCAGCCACATGCTGTTCACGTGAGCCTGAACCGTCCTGCCCAGCCCAGCCCAGGGGAGGGTAGGAACAAAGGCCCCTCTCAGATCCCATCACAGTCCACAACTGGCCACACACTTACAGGTGCTGAAGCCAATGAGCGCCTTTTCACCTCCATCAAAGCCAGTGATCCACCATTCATTAATGGGGCCGAGATTCTTGCCATTGACCCCACCTAGGAAAAAGAAAGTTTCCTGAAAAGAAATGAACTAAGAGCTAGGACTCCTATCAAACCCCAGAAGGGCTAGTGGCACTCTGAGTGTCCCCTGGGTGACTTCTCTTGTCAGCCAAACCGGGGGGTCCTCAGAGCCACCAGAGCGAGTCTGCTAATACCCGTTCACAGCACAGTCTCAAGCCCTAACTTTAAGGGACAGTAGTGCCAGCTGAATAGTGCTTTGCAGGTAAGCTTTAAGATCTCTGTCCCAAACATAACCTGGAATGTTCCATTTACCTTCAAGAGACGGGTCATCGTCATATATTGGTTTTGCTGAACCGGAAAAGAAGAGCTCAACATTCTTCTCAATGAGACCAGTGTCGATCGGGCACAGGTGACCACGCTTACAGTACACGCTAGACAGGCGACAGAGAGCGGTTATTACCAGCGACCAGTGAAGGCAGGCAGGAGCACAGTCAAGTTCAGACCCAAGGTGACAGGACCACACGCCAAGTCCTAGATTCTTACCTTCCCGGCAGTCAGAACACTTGATGGGCACAGTGCCCTCACCCACTGTCTCCCCGATTCTCCCACCTACGCATCAAGAGGACCTTGATGTCTGCAGACCCAGGCGTCTACAAAGGTGACACCAAGGGCTCAGGGAGTCTTGCGGTGGGGTGACCGGAAACCTCGCAAGGGAACAACGCACTGCATCTTCCCTCAGCACACCGCTGACGGACAAACACTGGCTTCTCAGACACATGCTGCTTACAGTTGTGGCCGTCACCTTGATCTAGCTCCGAAACGGTTTTCACTGTCCCCACAGAAAACCTCCTCTCCATTAAACAGTCAGTACTTCCTAGTCCATCCCTGCCCCTGGTAATCCCCACTCTGCTTTCTCTGCATTTACTTATTCCATGTTTCATATGTGCTTAATGTTATAGGAAGTTCACCTTAATAAGAAGCGCAGGAAAACCTACTACATAACAGCATGGAAACAGGTGTAAAAATATGGCAAGGACAGACCTGTCCTGCACTCGGAGGGTTAAGTCTGGAGCTTGAGGGCACCCACAGTCCTTCCACCCGAATGTCAAACCTCAGAAGAACATGAAATCAGGGTGTGTATGTGTGTGTTGGGGGGAGGGGGACTTTCCACTTATGGAACTGCTGGTATCGGCCTCAAAGACCACCCCCCAGGCCAGAGGTGGCATCCATGGCACAAAGGCCCAGGCAGGCCACGCAGATTCTTCAGGTCTCAAGAGCACAGCCCCCCCCTCCCCCCAACTCCCACAGCCTAGGCCCTTGGAAGCCAGAAATCCTCATCCTGAAACCGTGTGGAGCTTCAGAAATGCAAACATCAACACCCTGAACTGAATCTCCTACTATGTGCCAGGCATGGTAGATAGACACGGGTCATGGCTCTGCCCTTGGGACTGGAGTCCAGTGGGAAAGATGGACACAGTCAGGGAGGGGAGGATACCGAGGACTTGCAGAAGAGGAGGATACAGTGCCCAGCCCAACAAGCCATCCGTGGGCCCGGTCAGTAGAGGGGACAAGAGGGAGAAGTTCTAAGTTCTAGGCAGAGGCAGGACCCACTAGTTCATAGAATGGACGCTGCCCAAGTCTGGTTTCCACCTGCCACTTTCAGCCCAAGTACCGGAGGTGAGCAGAGTCCCTAAATAACTCCGACAGCCCGGCTCCAATGACATCACCCCTGCGAAGTGTGTCCTTCGTGCCGCCACGCCACCCTGAGGAAGAAGTCTACAGCAGACCCGCTCTCAAGGAGGGAGTCCAGGTCCCCCCGGGCCCAGACACTGCTGACTGCAACAGCCCGGGCCCCAGCTGCTGCCCCTCTCCCGAGGACAGCTTCTCTCTCCCGAGACACACAACAGGGAGGCAACGAGGGGATGAGCACCAGCCGCAGCGACACAGCAGACTTCGCTTGTGCCACCAGGCAGAGGTCGGGCCAGGCCCCGGAGATCACTGGTAGAGGGACAGCATCCTGACACAGATCAGGATCCGGATCGTGCTCGAGAAGGGGATACAGCCAACCACCAGCCACAGGGAGTATGAAACGTGCTGCAGAAGAGACGCGCTGGGGGTCTCCTCTCAGGGCAAGAGAACCCGCAACCTGCCGTGGGGCGGGGGTGATAGGAGAGGGAGGCCCACCGAAGCCCACAACAGGTGCAGTAGGGGCGATCCACCCCCGCCATTCTCCTCGGGGAGGGGAAAAAGCACCTGCCAAAGCCGGAAAGGAACAGTGGGGCTGGTCCAGGAGCCAAGCCATGTCCCATGAAGGAATGAAGTGAAGCCTCAGAGTAACTGCAGCCCCAGCGGGGAGCAGAATGGAACAGAAGGTGCAGGACACGGACACCGCGTCCTCACAGGCTTGCTTGGGCCTTGCCAAAGGCGCAGTCCAGACACCAGGACCTTCACCCCAAAAACTCGAGGGCTGCCACCACAGCCCTCACAGCCCTGCGGGATCTAACCTCCTCCCCGCCCCTCTGCTCCCGCAACTCCAGCCACACCAGCCTCATCACCGAGTCCTCCACAGCCGACAGGAGCCCACCTCTGAGTCTGCATCTGCTGTTCCCTCCACCTGGGGTGCTCTTCCCTGCTGTTGCCTCGGCTTATGCTCTATGCCACAAAGGGTTCTGCTCAAGTCACTTCCCTTCCATTCCAAACACCCTCACTCTCCCAGCCCCTCTCTGCTCACCATGCTTTTTGCGTGTGCCACAGCTACTACCATCCAACACGCAGACCTTAGCTTCTGCCCCCAGGAAACCAGGGACCCACACTGTTCTACCCACAACACACCTAGGTCAGCACCTGGCATGTGGAGGCCCTCATCTGAATGAAGGAGCTTTAGGATGCGCATAGACTGAAGATTAGACATGTACGATTTTCACAAACCACACAGCAGAGATCTACTACACTCTACCATCTTTGGGGCTCTGACCCAGGAGGTGGAACCTCGAGAAAGGTTACAGGTCAGGTGCTAGGATATCAAGAACTTCAGGGAAGTGCTCTATTACAATGGAGCAGAAGGGGATTCCTTACCTGAAGCAGGTCAGTTTGTGTTGGGGAAGGGCTTCATAACTCTCAAAGCCAGACTCGTTGGCATCGAAGATGGAGAGTCTCTCATTTGTCAACAGCTGTGGCTCATCCACCTGAGAGACAGAGGCCGTGAGGCAGAGGCGGAGGCAGAAAAGAGGAGGCCGGAAGCAGAGCCGGAACTTACTGCGTCGGGGGGATGCTGCTCGTACTTCAGTTCGGCATCGTCCAGGTACTGTCCGCACTGAGTGCACCGCAGAGGACTGGGCTGGGGGCACGAACACAAACAGCACTGAGGGCCAGCTCTGGGCACCCCCTCTGGCGCCGCAGACCCGGCTTTATTCCCACTTGTGGGTTTACCTTGGAGGACACCATGGTTTTGGTTCGAGCCATTTTTTTCTCCGTTCTGAGAATAAAGCAAAAGATAGTTGTTGTTTTTAAACCCTATCAGAACACGTAAGAATCTACCCAAATTACACCTAATCTACTGACACAGGTGAGCACCGGCTGCTACCTTGGGGAATGAGGTGCCAGGTCCTCAGTCTCTCTACCACACAGAGGGGACCAGTCTCACGCAGAATTGGGAGTGTTTTGGTCCTGAGCTCACAGACTCCATCAGATAACAGAGCTAAGCTAAGGCTGCTCTAGCAATTCACTAAAACTCCTTTATCTTTTTCTCTAGAAAGAATCTTAATATGAATCACTTTGTACCAAGAAAAAATAAGTGCTTACGGTTCTTTGGATGTAGTTTTGCGTCTCTTCTCTTCCTACATGGAGAGAACAAAAGAAGGTGCAAAAGTATTTTACAGCTGGACAGTGCTCCAGGATTTTTTACACACCGTTATCACAAAGCCTAGTCAAAGGCAGAGAGGAAGAGAGTCAAAGGACCAGTGAGGTCTAGAGTCTTCTATTCAAAATTCTTATAACCAAAGACTTCCTTAAAAGACTCCTAATAAAGACCATTAAAAAAAAAAAAAAGCAGGGGCACCTGGGTGGCTTAGTCGGTTAAGCGTCCGACTTTCGCTTAGGTCATGATCTCGCGGTTCGTGGGTTCGAGCCCCGCGTCGGGCTCTGTGCTGACTGCCAGCTCAGAGCCTGGAGCCTGTTTCAGTCTGTGACTCCCTCTCTCTCTGACCCTCCCCTGCTCACGCTGTCTCTCTCTCTCTCTCTCCTAGAAATAAATAAAACATCAAAAAAAAAAAAAAAAAAAAAAAAAGCAGCTGAGCTTTCCTGTACCCGCAGCAGCACCTCAAGGCAAGTGAACAACTGATGAGGGGTCTATGGACTGAATTAAGTCCCTCTAAAGTTCATGTTGAAGCCCTGCGCCCGAATGCAGCTGTATATGAAGAGGAGGCTTTTAAGGAGGGGACTGAGGTTCTAAGGCTGGGCCCTAATCCAACAGGGCTGGTGTCCTCTTCAGAAGGGGGAGAGGAGGGAGCCTGGTGCCTCTCCCTCTGCACTCGCACGGGGCAGAGCCTGGGAGACGCAGCGAGAAGGCAGCCGTCGGCAAGCCAGGAAGAAAGGCCTCACCAGGAACTAACCCTGACGGCACTCTGATCTTGGACTCAGTCTCCAGAACTGTGGAAAAATAAACGTCTGTTGTTTAAACCACCCAGAGGGCGGTACTGGATTAGTCTGCGAGGGCTACCATTAAAATAAAGGGGGACACTTTTTTCTGGAGTTATTCTGGGTGAACGAAGCAGTGAGAGAACTGTGGACTATCACCACTTTGCAGCTCCCAGTGACAGATGTAAGCAATGGCTGTTAAAAACATGGGGTGAAAGGGGCGCCTGGGGGGCTCAGTCGGTTGAGCGTCCGACTTCGGCTCAGGTCATGATCTCACGGTTTGTGGGTTCGAGCCCCGCGTCGGTCTCTGTGCTGACAGCTCACTCAGAGCTTGGAGCTGTATCTCCCTCTCTCTGACCCTCCCCTGCTCACACTCTCACTCTCTCTCTTTCAGAAATAAATTTAAAAAAAAAATTTCTTTTTAATTTTTTAAAAATGAGGTGAAAAGCAGAGAGGGGCTTTATAAGGGATAAATCAATCTTAACACCATAAACAAACAACAGTGCCTCCAGTGTGACGTCACAGGAAGCACCTGTCACCCCCTCAGAGGCCACTGGAGCCACATCTGATCGAGCCCCCAGACCTAACCATCAGTCCGTAGGAGACAGGGCTGGAGAGAGAGGTTTCACTCAAGAGGGATACACACAACAGAACACCAGGACCCAGAAACTCTACGGGTAAGCCAGTTCCCTTCATAAATTCCAGGGAAGAGGAGGGAGCAAAACTCTAGAGACGACAGGACAAATACAAACCAAATTCACTGTACAGCCCTTGTTTGGGTCCAATTCAAAGAGTTCCCATTGTTTCTTTTTTCTAGGCAGGGAAATCTGAACAGATTAGACCTTGACATTGTGTTAACGATGGTCTTGTGGGGATATTTAAGAGAGTCCTTTTGCAGGAAGTTCTTCTATAAGTGTCTCAGTAATGTCACCCCTGGTGAGGGAGGCTGGGAGAACAGGGAGGGACTGACACAAACACTTGGACATAAGTGGAGAGCTGCCGCAGGCCGAGGAGAACACGAGGAGGGGTTGCGGCTCTATGCGGCCTACTTCGGGGGATGCTTGAATGTCTCCAGAATACAAAGCTTACTTTAAAAAAAAAAAAAAAAATCATTTTGGGATGTAAGAAACACAGGATTAAAAAAACAAGAGCTTACCTTTTCATCCTCATCTTTTTCTTCAGAAACTTGTGGTTTTACTCTTTCAGGTTCTTTTTCCTCAGGTCTCCGTTTGGCAGCTCTATTAGGCAAACAAACATATGCCAAATCTTTGCTCAGAATAACCCTGTTGCCAACTCACATCGAAAACAAAAACTAACGCGTCCCTACTGAAAAACAGAATATTCAGAATGTATCTGGGCAATAGATCCTTTCTTCCCATCCAATAAAGAAGGCCCCTTGTGGGGCGCCTGGGTGGCATAGTCAGTTAAGCGTCCGACTTTCGCTTAGGTCATGATCTCGCGGTTCGTGGGTTCGAGCCCCGCGTCGGGCTCTGTGCTGACTGCCAGCTCAGAGCCTGGAGCCTGTTTCAGTCTGTGACTCCCTCTCTCTCTGGCCCTCCCCTGCTCACGCTGTCTCTCCCTCTCTCTCTCTCTCTCTCTTAGAAATAAATAAAAATATAAAAAATATATATATATTAAAAAAAAAGAAGGCCCCTTGTCACGGTGGCTCTAAAAGGACCACTGATAAGTGGCTGTAACTCCAGAGGCAGACCCCCCCCCCCCGCCCCCGAGACCTGTCCGAAGTGGGCCAAGCGAGAAGTGCCGTAAGGGAAGAGACCCAAGAGATGTGCAGGGATGGGACAGGCACCCAAGTGGCAGAGGGAAAGGGGCAGGGAGGAGGCCCAGCTTAATTTCTTATCCAACACTGCCAGAACGGATCCAGTTTTCCGATCGCATCAGCACCTCCCCGTAAACCTCTACATCAGCACCGATCTCTAGAACGGTAATTTCAGTAACAAAAATTATACAAAGCACAGCACAAGCGTTTCAACCACTTACAGGTCTTTGGGTTGACTTCTGGGTCTCCTTTCATCCTGCGAGGGTGAAGCAGGGGTGGAGAAAGAAGAGGGGAAAAGTTAGTTTCTGAGAAAAGAGCAAGACCAAACTGAAAGTACCAGTCAATGATCGTAGCACTGTGAAACTGGAAAAGAGGAAAGATCCAGGCAGGTCTATGGGGCAGAGAGGAGACTTCGCGTTTTTAACTCCATTCCCTAACCCCCTATGAGCAAGAGTTGGCCAGGGCTTGGCAGATCATTTCTAGAAAGAGCCAGAAAACATTTTCAGATTTTGTAAGGCTCGTGGTCTATGTCACAAATACTCAATTCCACCAGTATAGCATAAAAGCAACCAGAGGAAATACAGAAGTGAAAAGCCATGACTCTGTTCCAAAAAAAATTATAAAAATGGGCAGAAGACCAGATTTAAGTCATCATGTGCCAACTCTGTCCCAGGAAAGTTCAGTGTAAAAGGGAATATTATACCCATGTAGTTTATGTTGACCAAAATGCCTATAGTTCCATCTGTCATCTGGTCAGAGGTGAAGATATCATACAGATAGGCATCAGGGCAGCAGGAAAAAGCAAGAACAAAACATAGCAATCTAGAATGGAAATTACGAAATAAAAATTCCCAACTCCGTCACCAACTCCTTGTTATATATAAACAATCTAGTGTCTTCTGAGCTACCTTTTTGATAAATTTATTGAGCCTACATTCATAGATGAATACGTTTGTTAGTGGGTTTATTAAAATTGGAGAGCCAACAATATTACAAAGGCTCAAATGTTTGATCCTTCCATCTCTTTCTAGCACGAGGCAAGAGCTCCCGCCGGTTTCTGTCTGCAGAGAACAGGCAGCCCGACACCATCACTCAGATCCCTCTGAGGGGCCCAGGAGGGATTTCTGTCAAGGGCCAACAGCAAGATAACCAACATCTAGCCAGAAAAGGGAAAACACTGTAAAGCGGCAGCGCATGCTGGCGGCGACACCAAAAGTGGCGCCACGGAATGAGAATGGATGTCTGCTGCCATTCGGGTTGGAAGTAAGGAAGTATGTGACCCAGCAAGTCCGTGACCTTGGGCTCCACCATCTAAATCTCAACTGACTGAGCCACCCAGGTGCCCCTGTCTGTCAAGTGTCTGACTTTGGCTCAGGCCATGATCTCACGGTTCGTGGGTTCGAGTCCTACATCGGGCTCTGTGCGGACAGCTAGCTCAGAGCCTGGAGCCCGCTTCAGATTCTGTATCTTCCTCTCTCTCTGACCCTCCCCTGCTCACACTGTCTCTCTCTCAGAAAAGAAACAGAACATTAAAAATAAATAAATAAATTTAAATCTCGACAGACAAAAAGCCAGAGACAATACTGGGATTATCCCAGTTAGGCTTCTCTTAGGCAGGGACCACACAGCTCAGAGCCGGGGAGTCCCGTGCCGCGGCCCCGTGCATGATGCCCCCTCCCGCGGAGTTCAGCAGCCGGGCCGCCCTGCGGGTGACCTTGCCCTCCTGGACTTGTACGAAGGCCCAGCCCCACTCCACATGTAAGGCTTCAGAGTTTAAATGTGTTCACTTAGCTGAGTGGGGGAGGCTGGCAGGATGGGGAGATCTAGACTCGGAACCCAGGAGGCACGCAGGGGAGCACAGCGGTGGCTGGTGCGTCCGAGGGGAGGATCAAGAGCAGCTGGACGCGCACACTTTCGTCAAGGTGCACAGAGGCCCAGTCCACCGTTAGAGAAGCAGACCGCTGAACGCTCACGGGCATGGGACAACCACCAACCCCCACGAGGGGGATTAAGGAACTTTCCCAGAGTCGCCCCATGGGTAGGGCTGGATTTGAACCCAGAGCCCTGCCCCACACCATGTGTCCTGACCAAATGAGAACAGAAGAAAAGTGGAATTTAAGAAACAAAGATTCTTAAAAAGAAATCTTAAAAAGTCTTTACCCTCTCGTCTCCTTCATCCGTTTCGGCCTGCGCTCCCGTTCTTCCTTCTCTGTCCAGCTCCTCCTTGGGCTTCGGTTTAGGTGTTCTGTCACACAAAACCGGACACATCCACCCAGGTCAGCTCAGGGAGGCTGACGCCTCTGCAAACACCCCAGTGGTGGCTTAGAGGCCCCTCCCCAGAGCCTGGATGGGGTCCCCTCCTTGGGCCCAGGGCATGGTTTGCTTTCCCCGCTGAAAGGCAGGTCTTCCCTACAGGAAGCCTGAAAGCCATTTATTACTTCAGAACTTACGATCTTCAGAATGCCATCAACACTTCATAGAAATGAAACAAATAGCTTAAATGAACAGCTGCTTAAAACAAACAAACCCCCCTGCCATACACACACAGATAGGGCTCCACCGATTTCCTGTAACCCAAAGGGGACTCTGCCCACAGCGGCAGAAAGCAAGTGTCTGGCCCAGAGGTAGATACCGTGTAGGTTCACAAGAGCTGGTCTGATATGTGACCCGCATCAGCGACCATGGATGGCTGACCACCCACACAGGATCGGCACCATGGGCCCTGCCGCTCCGTTTGGGTGCTCTGCCCACCCCTAGGCACAGGCCAGTCTCAACATTTCCTTCAGCCAACCGGGTGTCAACAGAGGCTCGCAGCACTCTCCACCTCTGCCCTCGTTCTCTGCCACTGCCACGAAACCACGCCCAGGCTGGCCACATCGTCCCCACCATCTCCACCAAGCCTGGCCAAGATCAGTGGACAGACACCAGGAGGCAGACTTGTCAGCTCAGTAAACGTGGTCTTAAGTCACTGAGCTCCAGCAGCCGTAATCACCCACCATCTTCAACGCATGGGGCACACAGCAGCTCATCCGATGCTCTTTCCCCCACCTGACACACTGCTTGCTGAAATGACCACCACTGAGGAAGGGCCTTGGGTCAAGATCAGCTGAGCTCAGCCTTCACTCCGGTGCCCTGACCTTCCCCAAGTGGAACCACGCACACACGTATAAGTTACACACACACCGAATGCTCTGCCTAACCCATTATTTTTACCAAAACACTTATTTTAGCAATTAAGTTTCACACTGGGAAGTACACAAAGGCATGTTAACTATACTTACGGTTCTTTGGTTTGACTTCTGAGTCTCTTTTCCTCCTAAGGGGGGGGGGGTAAAAAAGAAACTAGTTAATTTCCCCCCATTTAGCCCTGATCTTTCTATTGAAGTGTTCTATGGGAATAATACCTAAACGGATCCTATAGTCTAGATGGTGGGAGTAAAGACCATCTACCTTCAAGACAGCAAGGTTTTGTTTTTTGTTTTTTTGTGGGGTAAGTAAGCAGGAAGTTGCAGGATCTAACAGTTCTGGAACCTAAGTGCTCTGCCCCCAAACCCCTCGATCACCGGTCAGGAGAGAGTGTGGACAACCTCCTGGCTAGCAGAACCAGGAATCTGTAGAAGCATGAAGCAGGCTGGCCCGCTCTCAACAAGTGCTCCACCTCAAACACTTATGGCGATCATTTTGAACCGAGTTTAAAGAGCTAAACACACCTTTCTGGGAAAGGTCCCCGAGTTGAATTCAGCCTCAAACTCCACATTTTGTAAAAAGACCACAAGGGTTAGTGATGTTATGAGCAGAACAACACTGCAGACCGATCTACTGCAGGAAGAAGTGCTGGGAGTGTGACCACAGGCAAGGAATTTCAACCCTGCCCTACGCGCCTTTGGAGGGTTCACGGTGAGCAAGCCCACGAGAGCTGCCTGTTCCCAAAGGAGCTGAACTATAACTGCTGCCTAACTAGCATCAGGGTAGGAGAGGTGATCATGAAAGGCTAGCTCTAAATACCAAATGGTTCAGGAATGGTCATATGCTTAGTTGATCCCCAACTAGAGCAATAACAGACATCCATCCTTTATACTCTGTTCAAAGTTTGTAAAAAACCTCTAGATATTCTGAGAAAGAGAGAGAGGGGAGGGGGGCAGGTGCATGCATGCAGGGGAGGGGCAGAGGGAGAGGGAGAGAATCTTAAACAGACTCCATGATCTCCACAGAGCCCAATTCGGGGCTCAGTCTCATGAACCACGAGATCATGACCTGAGCCGAAATCAAGAGTTGGACACTCAACCGACTGAGCCACCCAGGTGTCCCAGTGAGAAACTTCTAACTGATGCCTTAACAGGACACAAAACAGGGCCCAGTAAGGTTCCATCACCTGTTGCTGCCCAATGTTAGCCCTTTGTCACACAGGAAAATACTGTCTAATGGTGAAGCTTCCAGTATCCAACCCCATTCCCTCTATCCTCTCCTTGAGGGGGTTCAGGTGGCACATTTGTCTTTCACAGAACCTTGAATTCAGATTTTACAGAGATGCTGGAGGTTTGGGGAAGACCTGGGGAGATATGGTCTGATTGCAGTGAAGAATACAACTTTAGGGGCACCTGGGTGACTTAGTCGGTTGAGCAGCTGATTCTTGATTTCAGCTCAGGTCAGGATCTCACAGATGCGGAGGATCAAGCCCCACATCAGGCTCTGGCTGTCAGCATGGAACGTACTTAGGATTCTCTCTCTGCCCCTCCCCTGATCATATGCTTGCTCACTCTCAAAATAAACTTAAAAAAATTTTTTTAAAAAAGCACTTTCTATCTGGATGATGCTATAGAATTTCAGCACCACATGTGTCTGAAAATCAGATTCCCACAAAGACTTGGTAAGCGAGGGAGGCAGATGCGCAGGGGCACAGACGGAAGTTCTGTCACTGATGAAACAGCAAAAGGTCCGGCTGCCCCCATGGCTAATGCCAGTGACCTTATCACCACAGCCACACAACCCCCCTTCCGGGTAGAGAACCACAGAAAAAGGAGTCTGGAAAGCATTCTGGCTAAAGTCAAGGTCATTTTGATCATGAAAGTCCTTTAGTTCCTACACGTGCCCCCCTCCCGGTGACCCCCTTCCTGAAACCAAACAGGGACTCCGAGTAAAGTACAATGGACAAACTTGGATGTGACCAGGCTTTACTTTTTCATCTTTTTCCTCCTCTTCTTCCATGTGTGCTCCAGGTCCTACTCTCTCCGGTTCTTCTGCAGGGAGCGGTCTAGCAACTCTGTCAAGCAAAGTAACACACACCCCACGGGTGACTTTCCCCGACCCCTCCCCTGCCAGCAGTTCTCATAAGGTCCTCCTCTTCCTACCCCAAAGAGCAATCTTCATCTCAGATGCCCTGAAAGACACGGGCTACTTTAATATTTAACCGGACCTTTAAATCTGGTTCTGACAACGGCCGGTTGCCCCCAATTCATTCTTTGCAACGAGAATTCTACATGAATTAAAGGCTAATAATCTGACCCCATATTCAGCATTCTTAAGCCATCTATGGTCGCCATGGCAACTCACAATAAAGCTCTTTACAACTTTTCAGAAAAGTTGTTTTGGTAATGAAGATTGCACATTGTACAGAACAGGCATATTAATCGTTCTTACTGTTCTCTGGATGTAACTCTCCGCCTTTTTTCCTCCTGCGTGGAGAGAAGGGAGGAAGACAAGAATATTCATTTCAAAGAAGATCAACATGATAAGCATGGGTGACAGTATTAAATACATTTGGCACAGTTAAAAATGGGGGAGGGGTGCTGGGTTTGGGGGAAAAGGTCTAGGCAAGCATCGGTCTGGTAGTGATGTCCCACCACCCGCAAACGAAGGAGAGGCCCGGGGGTTGGCCCGGCACACGTCCGTGTACCAGAGCTTTTCAGTGACGCTCTGTAAAAGAATCAGAGATCCTCCACCTCCTGACAGGAATGCTTTAGTATTAGAAAAAAACCAAAACAGACATTTGGGATTCCCATCAGGAAGCGAGGATGACAGTCAAGCTGGACACTAGCTCCTCCCGGATGAGTGCCCCAGTGTACCATTTCACACCATGTGCGGTCTCCAGGGTATCTACGTGTACTTAAGAGGGATAAATATATTGCCGTGATGAAAGAGGTCTGTATCCTGTTTGAGGTGAGGTTACAAGAATCCATATGCACGAGTACATACACAGACACGTGAAACCTGGTAAAATCTGAATAAAGTCGGGATTGTACAGCGATTGCCACTCTCCTGGTTTTGCTGTTGTGTTACAGTTCTAGATGTTCCCACTGGAGAAATCTGGGGGAGTTACACAGAACCCAGTTGTATTCTATTATAGGCAACACATACACGAAACTGTAGCACATGTAGGTGTATAGGTGGAAAATGCTGCCTCCAGGTGACCTTCAGACTGGAGCTACGTCAGCTCTTCCCTGAGTCTCCAGCCTACTGGCGTGTCCTGCATGCTTCAGCCTTTCCGGCTTTACCACAGGACCCAGTTACTTAAAATTAATCTTCTACAGATAGACCTCTCGTTTCTCTAGAGAACTCTAATGGTAGATTTTACGCTCAGTCTCTTTCTCGCTCTCTTTCAAACAATAGAGAGGAAACTGAGGAGTCCTTGCCTCTTCCCCGCTATGGAAGCTCAGGAGAAAGGGAGATCTGGGCACCAAACATCCTTTTGTACTATTTAGAAGTTTTACTAAATGCACGTAATACCCATCTTTAAAACATAGTAAATTCTCGAAACTTTCAATTGGCTAAAAAGGATGGTCTCTGTATGAGGACTTATGTGACCAACACCACGTGACACTGCTGGCTGAATATACGAAGTCTTACTCTAGCATATCGGAACAGTGTTTTTACAAGCCTCCACGAACAAAGCCACCCAGGCCTCACACACGCTGCCAGTGTAATGGTAGGTTTCTTGAAAAAGCCAGATGAGGCGGCTACACAAGCCTCTAAAAGGTTAGGGTGCAGGAAACCACTCAACAATAGGTGCACGGGGAGGAGAGCTACCGATGTTACAAGAGCCAGCCTCGAGAGCTACCGATGTTACAAGAGCCAGCCTCCTTTTGTCCGTAATGCTTTTTCCTAAGAGACAAGAGACTTGGCCACTGATCTGAACAAGTGGGTCCCTCTGTGCCTCAGTTTCCCACTTAAAACCAGGTAATCTAAACTTAACTACAGATATCTGAATAAAGGTCATGGATGGTAACAACTAATTTCTAAAACCAGACTGTGTGGGTCTTACACAGGTTGTCAGGCCTGCCTCAAGGACAGTAGTAGCCCAGTGACCCCTGAGACCGCTTAGTCCAGTGCTGCTTAGCCCGAGTAATTCTACCCCTCCTCCCAACCCGGAAGTGTCTGATGAGGATTTTGGTGGTGACACCTGAGAGGGGAGACGGGGATTACTACTGGTATGTAGTGAGTAGAGGTCAGGACGCTGCTACATTCTATAAGCCACAGGACCGCCTGCCCCCTCCACAGCCAAGCATTATCTGGCTCCAGAAGTCAATAGTACTGTGGTTGAGAACCCAGTATTAAAGAAGAGCATCTGCAGTTTGCTCTATCAGTAGCAGGACAGCATTTACTACCCACACGTAAACCTACAGACTTCCCTTCAACTTCCATAGCTAATCCTGCAGCAAAATCAAAAAGAAAATTGATGTGTGACATCTGGTATTATCTAGGTTTGGCTTCAAGTCACAAGGAAAAGTACCATCACAGATTCACATTTTCTGGATCAAAGATCTCAGTAAGCCCGGTTTTCTAACCTACAAGGTCTAAGTAGCATTATTACACTACATATAGCAACTGTAATGCTCTGCTGTTAGACAAGTTAGAAGTCAGCTAAGGACAGCAGAAACAAATGCTTTCAACATGTCACAACTGGAAGCACCCAGGCGGCTCAGTCGGTTAAGCGTCCAACTCTGGAATTTGACTCAGGTCATAATCTCACAGTTTGTCAGATCAAGTTCCACACTGGGCTCTGCGCTGATAGCACCTCCCTGCTCTCAGTCTCTCTAAAAAAGCAAGCAAGCAATAAATAAAAAAATAATAAATAAATAAACAAAGCTTTGGGGGCACCTGGATGACGCAGTCAGTCAAGCATCCGACTCTTCAGCTTGGCTCCAGGTCATGATCTCATCATTTGTGAGTTCAAATCTGTATCTGGCTCTATGCTGAAGGTGCAGAGCCTGCTCGGGATTCTCTCTACCCTCCCCCTCCCCCTCCCTCTCAAAAATGAACATTAGGGGCACCTGAGTGGCTCAACTGGTTAAGCATCTGGCTCTTGGTTTCAGCTTAGGTCATGATCTCACAGTTCATGAGTTCAAGCCCTGTGTCAGGCTCCACAGCTGGCAGCAAGATCCTGCTTAGGTTTCTCTTTCTCTCTGCCCCTACCCCACTCACACTTTCTGTCTCTCTCAAAAATAAATAAACTAAAATAAGTAGCACCTAGGGGCGCCTGGGTGGCTTAGTCGGTTAAGCGTCCGACTTTCGCTTAGGTCATGATCTCGCGGTTCGTGGGTTCGAGCCCCGCGTCGGGCTCTGTGCTGACTACCAGCTCAGAGCCTGGAGCCTATTTCAGAGTCTGTTCTGTGTCTCCCTCTCTCTCTGACCCTCCCCTGCTCATGCTGTCTCTCTCTCTCCTAGAAATAAATAAAAATATTAAAAAATAAATAAATAAAATAAAATAAAATAAAATAAGTAGCACCTAGGTGGCTCAGTGGGTTGGGTGTCCGACTCTTGATTTCGGCTGGGGTCATGGTCTTGTGGTTTGTGAGACTGGGCCCCAGGTCAGGCTCTGTGCTGGCAGTGCAGAGACTGCTTGGGATTCTCTCTCTATACCCCAGCCCTGCTCTTTCTCTCTCTCTCAAAACAAACTTTAAAAAAAAATAAACATTTTTTAAAAAGCTTTAAAAAAAATAAACAGAGGCGCCTGGGTTGCTCAGTCGGTTGAGCATCTGACTCTTGGTTTCAGCTCAGGTCATGATCTCACAGTTCCTGGGTTTGTCCTCTGCGTGGAGAGCATGGAACCTGATGGGGATTCTCTTTCTCCTCTCCGTCTCTCTCAAAATAAATGAACTCTAAAAATAAATATTAAAAGAATAAAATGTCGCAGTTGATGGCCAATCTTATCAGCCAGAGAAGGAGGAAGGTAGACCGAGGAAGTAACAGACTCTAAAGTTACGGGGCTGCCTCGCAAGCAGCAGGGGCCTGTGGAGGCCTCGGGCCAAACTGTGACATACTTCATACTGCCCAGGTCCAGGGACAGGTCCTAACACCTCCTCAGTCACTTCAAGTCCATTTAGATAGGTCAAGTGTAAAGTCAGGACTATCAGCAAAATACCAGAAGAAGGCAGAGTGAAGAAACTTGAAAATGTCATTCCTACCTGGTCTTTTTCTTCCTCAACATGATCATCCGATTTCGCTTTTTCACGCTCTTCCTCGGGTTTCCGTTTGGAAGGCCTGACACAAACAGGAAAGCCAACTGTTAGCTTGGCCAGACCCTAGACCTCCAAGAGGCATGAGAAGAGCTGTGTTCCTCCCTACCAAAGGTGGCCTCTTTAAGAGAGACTCAGGGCATGGGTGCCTTCTTCCCTCCAAGGAAATGCTCTCACTGCCAGGATACTGAAAGAGGCTTTAACACTTGAGTGACGGGTTGGAAGAGCACCACTTTGCAAACCTAAGAGATCATGGAGCTAGACACTGATCAACAGCTGCAGGCGTCACAGAAGAGACATCACATGCCTCTGAAGGAAAGACGGCACCATCTCTGAAGAAGCCTCAAAAATGACAGAGCTGGAACTGGATCAAACTTTTATTTATTTATTTATTTTTAAATATTTTTATTTATTTCTAGGAGAGAGAGAGAGACAGCGTGAACAGGGGAGGGTCAGAGAGAGAGGGAGACACAGACTGTGAAACAGGCTCCAGGCTCCGAGCTGACAGTCAGCACAGAGCCCGACGCGGGGCTCGAACCCACAAACCGCGAGATCATGACCCAAGCAAAAGCCGGACGCTCAACCGACTAAGCCACCCAGGCGCCCCAGGATCAAACTTTTAAACCTACCTACCAGCTTACAAGAAACAAGACATGGAACACATCAACCACCACTAGGATGCAGTCAGCGAGACCTAGAAACTCCATTGGACAAACGAACTAATTTCTTCAAATAAATGGCAAGAAAAAAGGAAAAAAAGGGAAGGAATCTATAATCTGAAGGACTTAAAAACAAATCAACACAATTTGCCACACGTGGAAAAAATACCAACTCTGGTTACACACTTGATACTGAGGAATTACTATGCTTTATAAAGTATGAAAATATTAAGAGTTATGTTTCATCTTTTTAAAAAGACTATTTCCTAAACGTTAGTAACTCTAGCAAAATACAAACAAAAGGTTAAAAAAGATTTTACCATCTAGAGATCTACATTTCTGAGATGGGTTTCAAATGACATATCTGAGGGGGTGCCTGGGGGGCTCAGTCACTTAAGCATCCGACTTCAGCACAGGTCATGATCTCACCATTCGTGAGTTCAAGCCCTGGCATCGGGCTCTGTGCTGACAGCTCAGGGCCTGGAGCCTGCTTCACATTCTGTGTCTCCCTTTCTCCCTGCTCCTCCCCGACTCACACTCAGTCTCTCTCAAAAATAAATAAACATTAAAAAAAAGAAAAAATTCAAGGGACAGATCTGAGATGGGTTCCAAAGCAATCCAGTTGGGGGAGAGTTTACAGGGGTACAGATGAAAAGATGGCCAGCCGGTAACTATGGACACTGGGGACAGGTACTTGGGGTTCATTTTATGGTCCTGGCTAGTTTTGTGTGTCTTCGAAGGCTCCTATAGGAGTAAGAATACAGGAGGTCTTGAGAAATGCTCTTTGTGAATATTTAATGAGAAAAACTGCAGGATGAAAACCTGTGCAGTGTGGAGGTCAGAACGGCTAAGGGAGGGCCGCCTGGGTGGCTCAGTCAGCTAAGTGTACAACTCTTGACTTTGGCGCAGGTCATGATCTCATCAAGCCTCACGTCAGGCTCTGCGCTGACAGCAAGGAACCTGCTTGGGACTCTCTCCCCCCTTCTCTCACTCTGCCCCTCTCCCACTCTCCCTAAATAAAGAAACTTTAAAAAAAATTGCTAAATTATACCCTAATTCCATTCCTGTTTTACCACAAACAGCTGGCCCCAAGAAAAGGTGGCGGTCGATTCATTATATACTGACCCCCTTGAGAAATGAGACAGGATGGTGGTCTGCCTGGTAGTTTGCCTTGTAATCCTGGGGCTAGATGAAACTTCAGCTGTTTAAAGAAAAAAAAGAAACAAAAAAAAGCCACTATGAATAAAAAGGTTCACAGAATAGGTGCAGTTCTTTGGCATTACCAAGATAGCACAGAGAATCAGGTTCTGAAGATTAAGTGCCCTTCTCTTGTTCTAACCAGGAACAGTCTCGGTAAAAGGTAGCAATTAGCACCTGCCAGTCTGCTGAGCCATGTTACTGGAGCTCTTATTGGAGGGACCAAACCCTGAACCAGACAAGGAAACAACCTCTCAGATCATCAAAAGATAAAGCGGCCAAGAACCCAACCTGCACTCAAGTCCCACGCTCTTTGAGTTTTAAAAATTCCAGAAGAGTTACTTTGACTGCAAATTGGGAAGGAGTCTATACATTTAGTTTCAAGAGGCATAGAACTTGGAAATAATAAGTAGTAATACCTTATATACATCAAAAATTTAGCTACGCTTCGGGATCTAATGCTCTATACTTGGTTAAAGAAAAACACTCTGAAGGAGTACAGCGTATACATCTAAGCTGGTGAGAAGTATAGACAAGGAACAAACCAGGAAGTACCGCCCCGGGGGGCCTACGGCTCCAACTGGTACCATGTAAGGGGACAGCCAGTCTCCACCAAGATGAAAGGGCTCAAGTGGTCTTACACTTTGTCTCTCCGTCGGATTTGCTTCTTCTGGGCGTGTAAAGTTTGGAAACGGGTTTGGGGGATTTGTTTTCCTCTGCCATTCCCACTCTGCGGTCCTCACCACTTGTCTGGCTCCCGTTTTCTAGACATCCATTCACTTCCCGACCGAGAGCATGAGCTCCGTTCTCCAAGGATAAATCTTTATTTAAAAGGGATTTGACTTTAGCCAGGTAGCCCTCCTACAGCAGGAAAGGATAATTTAAGTAGCAGTGAATGCAAACATGTGGCAATAAGAGAATAAGGAAACACGCATTTCCTTTATAACTACCGGGTAACATGGAGGC
The DNA here is from genome assembly GCF_003009895.1 of Hyaena hyaena. Lineage (NCBI taxonomy): Eukaryota > Metazoa > Chordata > Mammalia > Carnivora > Hyaenidae > Hyaena > Hyaena hyaena. The sequence goes on from NW_024081017.1 coordinate 561,317, forward strand.
TGGGGAGGGTTCTGCCTCCCTGGTCACACGGGAGTTAACACCAGAGGGGACGTTTTCTAGAAGCCAGGATGCCGAGATCGGACTTACCTCTGATAATTCTTCTTTATGCAATTTGGTTTCCAAGTCACATAACTGATTCTTTATTTCTGTCTGCAGAAATTCATGCAAGAGATTCAATTTCTCCTTCACACATTCCTAAGGGAAGGATATAGGTTTAGAGGTCCTCAAACTCCCAAGTTATTAACTAACAGCCTAACACACAGATGACTAAGCCGCCTAGTCACAAAATAACCGAATGGCAGGCAAGGCCTATTCAGCCTAAAAAACCTGAATATTCACGAGACGTGTTTGTGATGGTACGTGATCTTAGCATATGGGACGAAAGGTTAGAGGTGGGACACAGACCTAGAACAGTGTTTTAGGAAAAAGTGCACTTTTGACAAGCAGGACCAGGACAAGTTACAATTCGGAATTGATGGTGCGGAACCTAAACCGAGAAGCTTGTCAACGAATTACCAAAAGTCAACCAAATTAGCAGCACATTAACACAGCACATTAAGAAGAATATCTAGCTTATCCTCGAAACTGTAAGTTGAAAGCCAACTTCACCTTAAGCATTTTATGAGCCACAGGGGCACCTGGGTAGTAAAGTCAGGTGAGAGTCCAACTTTGGCTCAGGTCGTGATCTCCTGGTTCAGGAGTTCAAGCCCCGCATCAGGCTCTGCACTGACCACTCAGAGCCTAGCGCTCACTTTAGATTCTCTGTCTCTGTCTCTCTGTCCCTCCCCCATTTGCATTCTTTTGCGCAAGCACACTCTCTCGCTCTCACTCTCAAAAACAAACATTAAAAAAAATCCTTACAAGCCACAAAGTATCTGTCAAATAATCACATTTGGTAATAAAATTTATGGGGGGATTACCTTTTCCGTGAGGCTATCTCTTTCCAAATCTTTGAGCCTGCGGGAAGAAAACGGGAGAAAGAAAGGCTGTTAAGCAACTTTGTTCACTTTGAGATTTAATACCATAGTTTTAAAGAACTTTGGAAATAACCTGGACACGATGAGTGTTAGGGGAAAAAAATATATAGTGGTTTCCTCCTACCCTCGAGGTCCGGAAGTCCTGTCAGAATGCCTACAAAGTCATCAAGACATCTACAACCTGAAGGAGGTCCCCCTCTGTAGGGTACAGTTAGTTTCTCTGATGGTGAGAGGCTAGAGGAGCTCGAGAACAGAACGGTGCTATTTCCAAAGGAGCTGGGAGAGCGCAGGAGCTGGGGGGAAGGCAGCATTCTTTTTTTTTTTTTTTTTTTTTTCTAGGAGAGAGAGAGACAGCATGAGCAGGGGAGGGTCAGAGAGAGAGGGAGTCACAGACTGAAACAGGCTCCAGGCTCTGAGCTGGCAGTCAGCACAGAGCCCGACGCGGGGCACGAACCCACGAACCGCGAGATCATGACCTAAGCGAAAGTCGGACGCTTAACCGACTAAGCCACCCAGGCGCCCCAAGGGAAGGCAGCATTCTAATGAGGAAAGGGAGCAACGGGGAAGTAAAGGCATCTGGGGCAGCAGGGGTGCCTACACTCAGGGGCAACAGATGGAGTGAGAAGACGTGGCTGGCACCTCACTAAACATCTCCTCCTCTGGAGTGTCTGTACCTAATCCCTCAGGAGTGCACAATGGTCAGGAGTTTGGCTGGAAAAGCACAGCCTGATTTGATTATTGAAGATTAGCGTCTTGCCTTTTTTTGAGGGGTGGGGCGGGGGGCCAGGAGGAAAGGAACAAGAGCGGAAGACGCCGAGGAAAGGGAGAGGGGTAGACAAGCTGTGGTTCCCAGCCCGGGTGCCACGTGTAGTCAGTGGGAGGAGGACAGGCCCAACCAGATAGTTGGCATCTATCACTGGAGAGGAAGTGCCCTGTGTAGGGACCGGGCCTTCATCTCTGAACCCTCCCCCCCGCGCCCATACAGACGGCGTACCCTGTTATGGATCGCCAGCTGAAAGGGCAAGAAGAAGGCTCTCCCAGGCTGGTTTTTCCAAAGGGCAAGTGTGAGCAGCAAAAGCAGGAATGCAAGCAACAGGCTCTGCTGGACTAAGGCCACACAGTGGCTGCTCCAAATGCATGTGGACCCTGCCTCTAGCTTTGATCCCCAACACATCTGTGGGTCCCTATTGCATGTCACGGCCTGTTCCAGGCAACAAGTTGGGTAAATGGACACAGGGACTGCTGGGCAGGGACCTCCTGAGCTGGGTGGGTCAGGATAGGTCTTTCTATAGACAAAACCAGCTGCAGACACGGTGATAGTATACACTACATATTACACACACACACACACACACACACACACACACACACACACACTCCTTATATGTAACCCCTTCCAGGCCAAGTCATTCTACCTTCAAAGTAACTCAGGTCCTGGGAGAGCCAGATAACAAAACTACACAGCTCTGTATGCACAGCCAGAGGTACACATCCCATGGCAGGAATGGGACATCAGACTTGCCAGTCACCCTACTCACAAATCTAGGGCAACACATAGCCCCTTGATCCTGAAGTCACCTCAGGCGTTAAGGGCAATGCTCAGCTGCCTTTCCAGCAATACTGACAACTCCTACCTCTGGGCACGAGACAGACCTATGGGTCTAAATTCTGTTGGCCCCTCCTATGAACGGAGATTGTTTAGCTTGGCAGAGAGAAACCAAAAAATCTTCAGAATACCTAAAACATCATGCCCTGTGAAGCCTGGGTTTAACCTGCCTGGCCCCAGAGAGGAAGGTCAGCGCTCAGGGCAGGTACTGAGGAGCCAGAAGTGGGGCAGGGAGGAGGCTGGTCGCTGCACCTCTCCTGACACCCAGACTGTCACCAGAGTCCATCCCTTCCCTGGTAAAACCAATGACCCCACCTTACATCTGCTTTACATTCAGGACCAGACAGAATACTCAGAACAGCAGATAAAACTTTAGGTCCCTTCCAGCCCAAGATCCCATGATTCATTTCTAGTTGCCTCCCTCACACAGCAGTCCTAGGAGGGAAATAAAAACATATCTGGGTCCCTGGGTGGCTCAGTCAGTTAAGCATCTGGCTACTGATTTCAGCTCAGGTTATGATCTTACAGTTCAGGAGATCAAGCCCCACGTCGGGCTCCGCACTGACAGCGTGGAACCTGCTTGAGATTCTCTCTCTCCCTCTTTCCCTGTCCCTCCCGTCTGCATGAGCACGCTCATAAATTAATTAACTAATTAAATTTAACAACGTGTATCAACAGCCGAAGGAATAAAGCAAATACAGTTCTGAGGACTTCTGAAGAGCAAGGGCATAAAAACGGCATCAGGACTGGCCCAGGGGAGTGGCAAGAGCTCAGGGGGAAACAGGGCAGGGAGAGCTGCCCAAATAGGGAGCTGGCTCAGGGTACACCCAAGAAACCCACACAAGTCAGGCTAGGTGCCAGTCTGAGAGAGGTCAGCAACACCAGGCTAAAAAAATTGATTTTGTTCCACAGTCACACCACGGAAGGAACCGTGGGGGGAGGAGGAAGCCAAGACATCAGAGCCATGTTTCAGGAAAATTAATCTGGCAAAAACGCATAATGTAGATCAGACGAAGAGATTATAAGACGTGAAATCGCTCTCTAAGACCCTAAAACTAGAAATGCTGGTCTGAAACCGGATTTAGCAGCAGGAATAGAGACCACGGCAGAGAAGTCGCAAGAGGCAGAATTAATGAAGTTTTGTTAAGTGTCTGTGTGGCAGGCGGGGTAGGACCATCTGAGCCGGTATCTGTGGTAGGCAGGACAGTGGGCCCCTCCCAAAAGAGATGTCCACGCCTTCATCCCCCAGAACCTGTTAGTATGTTGCCTTACCTGGCAAAAGGGACTCTGCGGATGTGATTAAGCTTAGAGCCTTTGAGATAGGCAGATTATCCTGGATTAGCCCGGTGGGCCTAAACTAATCACTTAAATCCTTAAAAGCAGAAAAACTTCCCAGCTATATTTCGAGAGATGTGCCTACAGAAGGGTCAGAGAGAGATGTGACAGAAGAACTGGCTTTAAGTATGGGAAGTGGGCCACGAGCCAAAGGATACATCACCTCCAGAAGCTGGGCATGGTTAGAGCCGGACCTCAGTCCGAGAAGGACCTCAGTCTTATAACCCCAAGGAACTGAATCCTGCCAACTCAAAGAGGAGGCAACAGACTGTCCCCTAGAGCCTGCAAGAAAGGAATGCAGCCTGCGGACACTTTTGCACCCAGGGAGACCCAAACCAGATTCCAGACCTAGAGAACTGTTAACACAAATTTATGTTATTTAAGCCACTAAGATAACTGGTTATGGCTGCAACTGAAAACGAATACGTGATCAGAAATTCAGGACATTTGGGGAGGGAAAAAGTAAAAAGGCCAGGAGTTTGAGGAGTGATGGTGCAGTGAACAGTAGCTCTCTAGATGGCTAGGCAGCAGCTAGGAAGTAAAAGTGGCTCTCCTGAGAGGAATCTAAACTAGAGGCGGTCCCGTCCAGCTGACAGGCCCAACTGCTACAAGCAGAACTCCTAGAAGAGATAAGGTCCAGGAATGAAGGAAAGAAAACAAAAACAAAACCAAAAAAAACGATTAAGGGGACTGGGGGAGAAATCAGGGAAGAGCTGAGAGCACCCCTGGTAGTAAACAGCATCACAAAAGCCAAGGATAGAAGGATTAAGAAGCAAGGTACCGAGATGAAAGAGGATAGACCACCACCTCAATCCTTAAGAGAAGAATGCCTCGGGGCGCCTGGGTGCCTCAGTCGGCTTAGTCATGACCTCAGTCTGGGCTCAAGCTCAGAGCCCGGAGCCTGCTTCAGATTCTATGTCTCCCTCTCTCTGCTCCTCCCCCATTCATGCTCTGTCTCTCAAAAATAAATAAGAGTTAAAAAAAATTTTTTTTAATTAAAAAAATTATAAAAATAAACCAAAAGAGAAGAATGTCTGATCAAGGGTAGGACTGGGGTGCCTGGGTGACTCAATGGGTTAAGCGTCCGAGTCTTAATTTCAGCTCAGGTCATGATCTAATAGTTCAGGAGATCAAACCCTGCATCAGGCTCCGTGCTACTGGCATGGAGCCTCCTTGGGATTCTCTCTCTCCCCCTCTTTCTCTGTCTGTCCTCCCTCTCTCCAAATAAATAAACTAAAAAAAAGAAAACAGAATAGGACTGGATCCCTGGCACAAAAGCTAAGATGGCAGCAGCAACAAGTCCAGACCACCAAACCATTCTATAAGCAGCCAAGCAGAGGTGAAGGTTGGAATGATTAGCAGGAATTTACATCATCTCCGGACACCACACCCTGCTACGCTAGCAGCTGCCTCAGTATCAGATCTGCATGTTGCGTCGCTAAATTATGCTCCCGACAGAAATGAAATATACAGCTGACCTTGTGATAAGCAGCACAGGTCTTCTTACAGGTGTTACTCCTCCGCATTTACACCCATTAGCCAGGTGAGTGTGCAGAACGCCCCAGGGGAGCATGCGGCGCAACAGCATGTCACAGCTCAAGCCCCAGGAGGTTAAACAACTTAGTCCTACAGCTGTGGTAGGAAGGAATTTGAACCCCAGTAGCCTGCACCTCTAAGACTCCTGCAGAGAGCTGGAAAAGGTTAAGTCCAGGGGTGCCTGGGTGGCTCGGTCAGTTGAGTATCCGACTTTGGCTGCTCTCTTGGTTTCGGGAGTTTGAGCCTCACATCAGGCTTGCTGCTGTCACTGCAGAGCCCACTTCGGATCCTTCTGTCTCCCCCTCTCTGTCTCTCCTCTGCTCATGCTCTCAAAAATAAACAATTAAAATTTTGAAAAAAAAACTTGAAAACCAGGTTCATCTAATCACAGAATAGCTAGCAGTTTAATAAGCTGCCACAATTACGAAACCTAATCAGAGTTGTGCAAAGGAGGTTGCGACAATCCACGTGTAAATCCAGGCTTCATAAAAGGGGAAAGTCTGGCATGCATGCCTTTTAGAGTCTAGGCCACGGCACAGATACAACGAATAAGGCGAACAAATCACCATCAGCTCCAGGTCTGGAAAGGCAGCATGTGGGGCACACAGACAGAATTCAATGCCCTTCCTATCACGGGGAAAAGGGATGGGCTTTCTGAGGACGGTGTTAAGGATGACTAGACAGCAGCGGCTTCAGGAAGGGGAGCTAGAGCTCAGCCTCACCCTGGCTGCACTGCATGGTCTCAGGCTCTGAGAACCTAGAAGGTCCACATGGTTTATGAGAAGAGCACAGATGAGTAACGCAAGTGACCAGGGATTCTGAACTTCAGGACCAGTGCCACCGGGCAGTGGGCGGGGGGAGGAAACCATCAGATCCAACTTTCTTAAGAGGATCACAGTTTCCACTTATAGAAAAGCCCTGAGTGGCAACAGGAAGACCAGTGAAAGACTTCTCGCTTTTTCTGTACAAATGGTGGCTTCGACAGAGAAGAAAAATAAGCAGAAGAATGTGGCTTGTCCTGAGAGGCAAAATTTTTAGATTTGGGGCATATGATACTTCAAAAAGAAGTTAAAGACTTAAAAACCCATACATAGAAAGTTCCGATATTGGGGCGCCTGGGTGACTCAGTTGGTTGAGCATCTGACTTTGGCTCGGGTCATGATCTCACGGTTCGTGGGTTCGAGCCCCGCGTCGGGCTCTGTGCTGACAGCTAGCTCAGAGCCTGAAGTCTGTTTCAGATTCTGTGTCTCCCTCTCTCTCAGAAATAAATAAAAACATTAAAAAAGATTTTTTTTAAAGTTCTGATACTACTATATAATTACTAATGGTATTATATATACTATATAATTACTATATAGTTACTAATGGACTGCGTGTTTAAAAAAAAAAAAAGCTGAGGGGCACCTGGGTGGCTCAGTCAGTTGAGCATCCGATTTGGGTTCAGGTCATGATCTCGCGTTCATGAGTTTGAGCCCCACATCAGGCTCTGTGCTGTCAGTGCAGAGCCTACTTTGGATCTTCTGTCCCTCACTCTCTGCCCCTACCCTGCATGCACCCACCAAAATAAATAAATATTTAAAAGAAGAAGAAGAAGAAAAAGAAGTAGTAGTAGTAGTAGTAGTAGTAGTAGTAACTGACATGGGGCACCTGGGTGGTTCAATCAGTTAAGCGTCAGGCTCTTGATTTCACCTCAGTTCATGATCTCAGTGTTGTGAGATCAAGCCCTGCGTTGGACTCCGTGCTGAGCGAGGAGCCTGCTTAAAATTCTTTCTGCCCTTTCCATGCTCACCCTCTAAAAAAAGAAGCTGATACATAAACACAAGTTAGCAGAAGTGACAGAAATGCATGAGGACCAGGCCTAACTTTGTTCCTATAGTATTCTACTGTACTTAAAGACCTCCTGTGTTATAAAGTATACTTCTAATTTTCATAAAGAAGTTGTACCTCTGTTTACAAATCTTTTAAGGGAGTGTTGAACGCCATGTTTACATGTGGATTTTATACACTGAAATTCAATTCTAGTTCAAAGTAATATAGAGCCTAGGGTGAATGGTGGATTGTAAAACTCACATGACAGCATTCGAATTCAGCCAAATACTTGCACTGGCCCAAGAAAACCCCTAAGCCAGTGGCCTGTTAAAAAACCCTTGTTGAGGGGCACCTGGGTGGCTCTGTGGGTTAATAAGCCTCCAACTTTGACTCAGGTCATGATTTCGCAGTTCATGGGTTCAAGCCCCACATCAGGCTCTGTGCTGACAGCTCAGAGTCTGGAGCCTACTTCAGATTCTATGTCTTCCTCTCTCTCTGCCCCTCACGCACTCACGCTCTGTCTCTCAAAACTGAACAAACATTAAAGAAAAGAAAAGAAGAGAAAAGAAAAGAATACCCTAGTTGAAAGGAAAGCAGACATCACCAGGAATCCTTGCTTCCTCTTGATGAACTCCTGCAGCACCCACTCTTAAGTACTCTTGAAGATTAAATGAGAAAATGTGAAGTTTCTTATACAATTAGTGACTGGCAGAACTGGGAAAAGAGCTAGCGTAGCCAAAAACAATGCGAACACGTGGGCCTTCATGTCTAGGCAGAGGGGACATTTCATCCACTATCCATTCTCATTTCATCCACTATCTGTTTCGAGCCCGTGTTCATCTAGTCCACAGCTAGAGCTTGCTCATGACACTTGCCCCGGGTCAAAGAAGTTAGTGAAGATGGGAGTTCTCACCATAAGAGTAAAGATTGGGCCCAAATGCCTCTGGGTTGGGTCTAACATCTTGAAGCCAGGGGCTTCCACAATCCTATTTCCGTTCTAAGTCCTATGTCTGCAGAAAACAGGTAAGGATTCTTTAGCAAGACACACCCCCTCTGTGATCAGGGAGTGGTAAACACACACCTCCGACTCCAGAAGCGCCCATCAGACTGGCCCGGTGCAGCCATAGGATACAGGCACAGGGAAAACGGGAAATGGCCAAACGAGGCTCACAAACTCGGCTGAAGCGCTCGGGCTTGGTCAAGGTTTCTGGGACTCGTGTTCCAAGGAGGGCAAGTTTTCAGGAGTGAAACTGGAGCCCTTCATAAAGGGAGGGGGGGAAGGGCGCCCAGTACACTTGCCCCCCCTCCCCCCATACACAGAACTGCTCCAGCCAGTCCCAACAGGAACTGCTGTGGGACACACGCACACACGCCACTGCAGCCCAGATGTGTGACACACACATGCACACCCGAAACTGCGGCCGGTTGTGCCCAGAGAGGCTTCCTTGACGCCCACGGCTCACAGGCACAGATTTACTGGGCAAGGGCTAGCGCAGCCTTCGCGCCGCCAGAGCCCCGCTTCTGCGCTGCGCGGCGGGAGTTCCTTCCAGAATGCGACTTCCCTGGCGGTGCGAGACGGAGGAAGCCCCCCAAGGAAGACGGGGCTCGCAAACCTGAGCCGGCCGCGCCCGGGCCCCGAGCGGCGACGTCGGTCTCTGGAGGCCGCCATCGGGATGCGCTGCGCGGGGTGCCAAGGGGGGGGGCCTGAAACGCCCCCCCCCCCGGGGACCGGACCAGCTCGACCCCCCAAGCGGGCCGGGCACCGGAAGTGGAGGCCGAAGTGCCCGGGCCGAGGGGTGTCCTGAAGCCGCGGGCTGCCCACTTCCTGCGCGACCAGGCTGGCGGCAGGGGCCAGGCCCGTGGCTCCTCTGAGCAAGCGATCCCCGAGGAGAACCCAAAGCTCGCTCTACTTTGAAATCAGAAGGGACCCCAAGTTTCTAGTCACCAGGGAACTGTGAAGGGCCCATTTTGGCGCCAAACGGCCAGGGGTGCGCGCGACCGGAAGTGCCACCCTGCCCGCGCCAACCGCCGCCGAGCCGTCCCGCGCATGCGCGCCCGTCTGTCAGCGGCGGCCAAGGGCTACCTAGAGGGGAAGCAACCCCCCCCACCCCCAACGCCGTGCCACTTCCCCCCCACCCCCCATCCAAGTTCGGGGACCCCCGCCACAACACCTACCGCCTACGGACATCATCGGGCAGTGAGATGGCCCGGGAAGCCAGCGTGGGCACCCGGGCCGGGGCGGTGCGGGCAGGCATCTTGGAAACTGCAGCAGAGACCAAGGCGGCAGAGGCAGCCCTGGCTTTTCGCGCGGAAACCAACGGGGAGGGGCGGCGAGCAGAGGCGGCGCGTACCATCTCGGCCCGGGCGTGGGGGAAGGCGGGACGTACCATAGGGATAGAGGCCGTACCATGTGCCGGCAGACGGAGTGGAGCCGGTGGTGCAGAGGGGCCGCGCATGCGCGAGACCGGCGCGCACCCCCATGTGGAGCAGTGGGCTCGTCCAAGCTCCGCTGTTTGCTGGGAGCCTTGCTTGAGAGGTTCATTCATTCATCCTTCCTAGCATGCTGGGGATAAAACAGGGAGCATCCCCACAGGGTTTCAACATGTGCGCTCTTGGGATTGTAACTGAGGACTTGAACTCAACTCCATCTATGTGCTCACTATAACGACCTTAGACAGGTCATTTGAACCAAGTCTCCCATTTCCTCATTTTCAAGAAGGTGCTAATCGCAGAAAATCTGGAGGATGCACAAAGTAAACAGGATCTCCCAGTGTGGGGAGGCCCAGGCCACTTTCACAGCCTGTGTGTTTAAAAAAGCACCAGAAGTTTGGGATAGTCTCTTCAACGAATGGTTTTGGGAAAATTGGATGTCAATATGCAAACAAGTTGGATCTTTACCTTACACCATGTAAAAATTAACTCAAAACGGATTAAAGATCTAAATGTAGACTTGAAACCACAAAACTCTTAGAAGCAAAGGGCGAGGGACAAAAAGGTAAGGGGACAGCTTCACAACACTGGATTTAGCAAGGATTTATTAGGTAGGCCATCAAAGCACAGGCAACAAAAGCTGAAATAGAAGAGACTGCATCAGATTTCATTTATGCACAATAAGGGAGTCAAAGTGAAAAGGCAACCTACAGAATAGCAAAACATTTGCAGACCATGTATCTGCTAAGGTGTTAATATCCAGAACAAAGAGCTCTACAACTCAACAAGAAAGATAAACTGATTTTCAAAATGGCAGAAGAGGGGCACTTTGGGTGGCTCAGTTGGTTGAGCGTCCAACTCTGGATTTCAGCTCAGGTCATTATCTTAGGGTCGTGTGGAGCCTGCCTAAAGATCCTCTCTCTCTGTCTCTGTCTCTCTGTCTCTCTCTCTGTCTCTCTCTCTCTGTCTCTAATAAAAAAACGTTAGGCATCCGACTTCAGCTCAGGTCATGATCTCAGTCTACGGGTTAGAGCCCAGCACTGCACTCTGCGCTGACAGCTGGGAGCCTGCTTCAGATCTTCTGTCTCCCTCTCTCTCTGCCCCTCCTCCATGCTCTCTCTCAAAAATTAAAAAAAACAAAAACATTAAAATTTTCAAAAAGTTTAATGTGCAAGGGGAGGGACACCTGGGAAGCTTAGTCCGTTAAGCATCAACTTCAGCTCAGGTCATGATCCCACTGTCTGTGAGTTCAAGCCCTGCTTGAGGCTGTAAGCCAACAGCTCAGAGCCTGGAACCTGCTTGGGATTCTGTTTTTCCCTCCCACTGTCTGTCTGTCTGTCTCTCTCTCTCCCTCTCTCTGCCCCTTCCCTGCTCATGCTCTCTCTCTCAAAAATAAAATAAAAACATTTTTAAAAATTTAACAAATGGGCAAAGGCTGCCTAGATGGCTCAGTTTGTTGAGTATCCAGCTCTTGAATTTAGTTTTGGTCATGATCTCAGGGTTCACAGGATGGAGCCCCACATCGGGCTCTGTACCCACAGCATGGAGCCTGCTTGGGATTCTCTCTCTGCCTCGCTCTCAAACATTTTTTTTTAATGGGCAAAAGATGTAAATAAACCATTCCCTAAAAATACAAGTGGCCAACAGGCATGTGAAAAGACACCCAACTTCACTGATCAGGGAAATGCAAATCAAAACCACAGTGATATGTCACTTCATTCCCATCAGAATGACCACTATAAAAAATGTTATATATATACACATATAAACAAAAACAAGTGTGGCAGGAATGTAGAAATTAGGACCCATGTGCACTATTGGTGGGGACGTAAAATAGTGCAGCCACCATGGAAAAGAATGGAGGTTCCACAAAAGATTAAAAATAGAATTATGAGGAAGCGGTGCCTGGGTGGTTCAATCAGTTAAGTGTCCAATTCTTGATTTCGACTCAGGTCATGATCTCCGGGTTCAGGAGTTTGAGCCCTACATTGGGCTCTGCACTGACAGTGCTCTCTATCTCTCTCTCTCTCTGCTCCTTCCCTGCTTGTGCTCGCTCTCTCAAAATAAACATTTAAAAATATAGAATTACCATATGACCCAGCAGTCCCACTTCTGAGTATATATTCAAAGGACTTGAAAGCATTATCTTGAAGAGATATTTGCACACCCATCTTCGTTGCATAATTATTCATAGTAGCCAAGGGGTAAAAGTAACCAAATACCCTTAGAAAGATGTATGGATGAAGAAAGTTTGGTATGTACATAGTATGGATTATTCAGCCTCAAAAAGGAAATCCTGGGTCCCTGGGTGGCTCAGTCGGTTAAGCGTCCGACTTCAGATCAGGTCATGATCTCACCCCTTGTGGGTTCAAGCCCCAGTTTGGGTTCTGTGCTGACAGCTCAGAGCCCGGAGCCTGCTTCAGATTCTGTGTCTCCCTCTCTCTGCCCCTTCCCCACTCGCTCTCTCTCTCAAAAGTAAACATTAATAATAAAAAAAGGACAATATTATTAAAAAAAAGATGGTAAATGCTATCTGTTTTTTTTTACCACAATAAAAATAAGCCGTTAATAATATAGGGCCGGGTTCAAGAAATAAAAATGTATCTTCCACAGCAAGGAAAAAGCACCAGAACAAAATTACAAACTATGGTACAAATAATGGTACATTTTTACATTTTTGTGTTAGAGAATTTGCAAGTGAATTTATTTGCAAACACACACATAAACTAGGTTTACTAGTTACCCGTAAACTAGATTCTCCCAATAGCTGGTGGGGAGAGGTCGGCCTGGCCAGACGTGGACCTCAGACTCTCCGGTTGCTATGGGTGACTCACGCATGGCAGGTTCCAGGAGGACTGAAATATTAATAAGACTAAAACTAATAGCTATTAATTTAATATTTATTTTTTTCTTTTTTTTTTAAATGTTTTATTTATTTCTAGGAGAGAGAGAGAGAGAGAGAGAGAGANGAATACAAAAAAAAGCTTAATGAGTTTCTTATAGGGGGTAATGCAAATTGTGAAATTAGATTATGGTGATGATTGCACAATCCTAAGAATATACCAACTCATTAGACTGAAGAATTTAAATAGGTGAATCTTAAGGTATATTAATTATATCTTTTTTTTTTTTAATTTTTTAATGTTTTATTTCTAGGAGAGAGAGAGAGAGACAGCATGAGCAGGGGAGGGTCAGAGAGAGAGGGAGTCACAGACTGAAACAGGCTCCAGACTCCGAGCTGGCAGTCAACACAGAGCCCGATGCGGGGCTCGAACCCACGAACCGCGAGATCATGACCTAAGCGAAAGTCGGACGCTTAACCGACTAAGCCACCCAGGCGCCCCTATTAATGTAATATTTAATCAGCACTTATACAGTATACTATGGCCTTTAGAGGAATTATTTTCTTTTTCTTTTAAAGTTTATTTATCATTATTTTGAGAGAGAGAGAGAGAGAGAGAGAATGATTGGGGGAGGGGCGGGGGGGGTGAGTGAGACAGAGGATCCCAAGCAGACTCTCTGCTCTCAGCACACAGAGAGAGCCCGATGTGGGGCTCAAACTCCTGAACTGGAAGTTCATGACCTGAGCCAAATTCGGACGCTCAACTGACTGAGCCACCCAGGTACCCCAGGACCACATTTCCCATGGCCTGGGATACTGGTCACAAAGGAGTCTGGCTCAGAGGCTGCTTATCCAAGATCACAGGCTCCGTAAGCAGCAGGACCAAAAAGTCTTTAGTTCCAGAACCTGGATGCAAACAACTGACCCCCAGCAGTGCCAGGCCCCCCCCCCCCCAGGAGGCCCGGGACAACACTGGGGGGAAATAAATTAAGGAGGAAGAGCAGAAAGGTGTGGTAGTTAGAAGATCATCTCACCAAAAGGTGAATCAGGCCATGTAATCCGGCCGGAAGCCAGCCCCTGGGCCCCTAACACACCCCAGGAAACGGGGTGCTCACAGGACAGGGGAGAGAGGAAAGATAGGCTACGAGTCTTTCTCAGAGACTTCAGTTCACAGGAGAACAGCTGCATTTAATGAAGGCCCCCTCTCAGATGATGCTCTTCATAATCCCTCTGCCAAGAGATGATTCAACTGGTCTCACAGACCCGGTACGGCCTCAGGGACATCAGGATTTGCCCAAGCCTCACTTAGGGCTCTGAGCACCTCCAGCGTGACCTGTTAGACCCCCGGAGACCCCTCCCCCACCTAAAAGTGGGCTCATTCCTTGAGAGAAGCAAATGGAACTTCCAGAAGGAGCGAGGTTCAGCTCTCGCTGGCGTTCACTCCACCTCTGCCTCTCAACCTCCAGAGGAGCATTTATAAACACCTCAAGAGAAAGACTTAACAGGCCTGAGCTCCCCGCCTTCGAGCCACATTCCAGCCTTCAGCTGGAGGGCCACACTCCAGAAGCCACAAGACGCTAGGTGTCGGCCCAACCAAGGTCAGGGCAACCCAAAGCGCCCGGGCTGCTGGAGGGACCGCCACATGCCTTGAGCCACATGCCTCTCCTGAGCCAGAAGGCCAGAGCTGAGTCACCCCACACGCTGGGGAATCCGTCACGGCTGCTGAGCTCTCGCTTGTGGCAGCAAGAGCTTCAGGCGGTGCCACCATCGCTCCAGGTTTCAAAAGGAACACTCTGCCACTCACCCCAGACCGGGGCCAGGCAGGAAGACACCCACAGGGTAGGGCTCTCGAACACTCTCTCTGGGCTCAAGCGGCCAGGAATCCAATCTGGGGAAACCAATTCGGGAGTGTGCGGGGCAGACCCACTTGCTCCTTGCGGGGCCCTTGAACAGGCAGACAGCTTTCTTTTCTTTTCTTTTTTTAATTTTTCTTTTTAACCTTTTATTTATTTCTGAGAGAGAGACAGAGACAGAGAGCAGAGGAGAGTCAGAGAGAGAGGGAGACACAGAATCTGAAACAGCCTCCAGGCTCTGAGCTGTCAGCACAGAACCTGATGTGGAGCTCAAACCCACGAACCGTGAGATCATGACCTGAGCTGAAGTCGGACGCTTAACCAACTGAGCCACCCAAGCACCCCCAGGCAGACAGCTTTCTGTTTGGGATCACTAGAGGCCTCCCACCAAGCCCAGCAGGTCTGTCTTTCCAACAGCCCTTGAGTCTGTGTGCCCATCTGCCCCTCTGAGGCCACCACCCCCAACCTAGGTCATCCTCACCACTCTGCTCTCCTGGATGCCTGCCCAGCTTCCTTCCCAGGCTGCCACTGAGCCTTCCACCACACATTCAGCTCTCGCATCCCATGGCAATGGGAGAACTCTTCTCAGAATCTGTCTGATCAGGTCACCTCCTCCCTACCCCATTGAATGGACCTGAATGGCCATCTCTGTGCTCTTAGGGTCAACCTAGCCCCCAGGCACTTAGCCCCACCCACATCAGCGTTGCTATACTAGCTCCTTGGCTCACCCCAGCTGAGCCACATCTTGTCACTCCCAGCCCTTTCCCACCTAAGGCCATTGGTAGCCAGCCTCCAAGAGGGTCCCCAACATCCTTTGCCTTTTCCGTATTCATCCCCTTGTGGGGGTCCTCACCCACTTGAAGCCAGGGCCAAAGGAATATAGAACTGAAAGTGCAGGATCTCGGAGGCTAGGTCATAAAAGGCATTGCAGCACCACCTTGCTCTTGTGGGGGAAGCCAATAACCCTGAGGAGGGAGACAGGGCAAGAGGAACCAGTCTGCCAGCCATGTGAGTGCGCCATTTTGGAAGCGGCTCTTCCAGCCCCAGCCAATACCTGACTATAACACAAGAGAGACCTCAAGCTGCAATGACTCACTTTGCCGCTCAGTTCCCAACTCACAGTTGGGTTGGGAGGGATAATACATGCATGTTGTTCTAAGCCACTAGACTGTGAGGCTTTTGTTATACAACCAGAGGTCATTGTTGCAAGGTTTCTGCATTTGTTGTTCTCTTAGCCTGGAAAACCCTGCCACTCCACACACCCACTTCTCCTGCTTGGAAAATCCTTAATCCATTGTTTCTACTCTGGCTCAGCCATCACCTCCTTCAAGGGGCCTTTCCTGATCTCCCCCAGCCCAACAGATATCTGGTAGGCTCTTAGAACCATGGCTCTTTTAGAGCCCTTACCTCATCTGGTGATCACATATTTTGGGGGTGATGGTTTAGGTCAGTCATACCCCTCTATGCCTAACACCTAGCAAAGTGCCCAGGATATAGTTGGCACACAATAGAAACTCATGGAGGGGCACCTGGCTGGCTCAGCCAGTAGAGAATGCTACTCAATCTCAGGGTGAGTTCAAGCCCCACATTGGGCATAAAGATTACTTTAAAAAGGGGTGGTGGGGTATACCTGGGTGAATTAGTTAGTTAAGCATCTAACTTCAGCTCAGATCATGATCTCACAGCTCAGAAGTTCAAGCCCCAAGTCAGGCTCCCTGCTGTTCACGTAGAGCCTGCTCTGGATCCTCCATCCCCCTCTCTGCTCCTCTCCCACTACTGTGTGCATGCTCGCTCTTGCTCTCTCTAAAATTAATAAATATTTTTAAGAAAGGGAGCACTGGGGTGGCTCAGTCAGTTGAATGTCCAACTGTTGATTTTGTCTCAGGTCATGATCTCACGGTCTGGAGATCAAGCCCCATGTCAGGCTCAGCACAGAGCCTGCCTGGAATTCTCTCTTTCCTTCTCTCTCTCTCTGCCCCTCCCCTGCTTGTGCTCGCTCTCAAAATAAATAAACTTTAAAAAAAAATGGGGGGCTCATAGAACCCTGCAAAGGTGAGGGTGTGATGCCTCTCCCCCCTCCCTCCCTCCCCCAAGCATTAAATGTTTAGTCTGCAAACATTCCGCAAAATGATAAATGTATACACCCTTTTATTCAGCTATTCTAATTCCAGGAATTTCTCTCACAAGATTCACTCACGTGTTCAAAATGAGAAGTGAACACAGCTATTCATTAAGCTTTGTCTGTAGCAGAAGACTGGAAAAAACCTAGTTCTCCATCAGTGAAATTGAGCTAAAGACATTGTATTCCATTCACACAGTGACAGATCTCACAGTAACAAAAAACAAAAGGTTAGTTTCCCATTCAATACTGGAGAGTTTTCTGTTTAATTGCTACTAGGAAACAAAAAAATATGTAGAACAGAATGCATGGTGTGATATGGCTTATGTGAAAAAGGGGGGGGAGAATTTGGTGTACTTCCTTGTTTATACATTAAACCTCAGGGAAGAAACAAGAAATGGTTAACTTCCTGGGGATAAGGAATGTTAACTAGCAGGGTAGGAGCTTTGGGCAGGAAAAGGAGTTTTTCTGAAGTTTTGTGGTTTTGGGTTTTTTTCTTTTTTGGTGTTTTTATTGTTGTTGTTGTTGTTGTTTCTTGCTGTTTTTTGGTTTTCTGGAATGCTGGAGCATGTGGTTATTTATGTCAAATTAAAACAACTGTCAAAGCAAGCAGGAAAGGCTCATCTTTTCAGTAAACGATGCAGGGTCCATTGGATGGTTAAATGAAAGAGGGTAAAGCTTGATCCCTACCTCACACCACATACACAGCTCAATTCCAGAGGACTTCCAGGTCTAAATAGGAAAGCAACGTCAAGAAAGTTTTTAAACTAAAACATACAACATCTTTGGGACTTGAGGATAGGCAATTGTTTACCAGGATATAAAGTACACTAATCACCAAAGAAAATTTTAGGGTGGATTAAGATGATTTTTTGTTGTTGTTGTTCATCAAAAGATCTCACTAGAAGACAAGCCATGGATCTCTGTTCACCGACTAAGGACTCCTATCTACAATACACACAGAATGCCTTCAAATTAATAAAAAAAAAGAATGGTCTGGAGCTTTAAGTGGACGAGAGCTGAATAGGCACTTCACAAAAGAGGATATCCAAATGGCCAAGACTCCCATGAAAAGTTGCTCAACATTAGTCATCAAGGAAATGCAGAATGAAACCTCAATGCAATATCAGCTTACACATACCAGGATGACTAAATTAAAAAAAAAAAAAAAAGTTGCAAGTGTTAGCAAGACCAGAACTCTCTACTGGAGAAGTCGAAAATGGTATGGCTACTTTTGAAAACGATTTTGCAGTGTCTTGTAAAGCTAAATGTACTCCTGCCCTGTGACCCAGTAACTCCACTCCTGAAAGGAATCCCTCTATCCCCCAAATGACATGTACAAACATATCCATAGCAGCTTTATTCACATTAGCCAAAACCTGAAGACTGCATCAACATCTGACAAAAATAAAACAGTTACGTATTATACGATGGAACACTAAACCTAGGGGTCACAAGTTTTTTCTGAGAAGGGTCAGATAGTAAATATTTTAGGACAGGTGGGTCATTCTCTGTCCCAACACCTCAATTCTTCCATTGCAGAGTGAGAACAGCCATAGGCAATTATGTAACTGGGTGGGCACCGCTATGTTCCAATAAAACTTTATTTATGGACACTTTGAAATTGGAATAATCTCCTACTATTTTCACATGTCCCAAAATATTGTTCTTTTTCTACTCAACAATCAAAAATTGTAAGAACCATTCTTAGCTTATATAGTTCCTATGAAAACAGACTGGGGGGAGGTAGATTTGGCCTGTGAACTATAGTTTATAGAACCCTGCTATTCAGTATTGAGAATAAGTACTCTATAACTCCATGAAAAAACACAGACAAGTTTCAAAAACATGTGAGAGAAACCAGGCATAGTGGGGGAGGTAACGCATGATTCTATTTATGTAAATCACTAGAGTACTTCTCCCCACTTCTCTAACCCACTTCAAGCTCAGGCCTCCTTCCTTCCTTCCTTCCTTCCTTCTAAAACACTTAAATCCTGCCTTGCCTCCTTCAGCCCACTGCAGCCTTCTCTGGCCTGCCTGAGTCCGATGGCTACCACCCATTATAGTCACCGGACCCTAAAGAAAAACACTGGACAGACCCTGGGGAATGACCCACCTCCTGGCGCACAAAGTGAAAGCACACAGTGTCCGCTCTAGAACTGCAAAGAAAATCTTCCTCACCACACTGAGCAGGGATGAGAACTGGGCCTGCCCTGGCCATTAAATCAGAGGGACGTCACGTGAAACACCTCCTTCCCGGAAATAACCACTAATTAACCACAACTGCCTTTCCAAAGGCAATCACTAAGCTATTGAAACCATCTGACAAAGAGACGTGATCAGACGGTCTCCAATTAGGGCACTGGGGATGCCTCTAGAAGCTTCCTCACACTGGGGCGCCAGGATGGCTCAGTTGGTTAAGCGTCCAACTTCGGCTCAGGTCCTTGATCTCACAGTTCATGAGTTCGAGCCCCGCGTGGGGCTCTGTGCGGACAGCTCAGGGCCTGGAGCCTGCTTCTGATTCTGTGTGTGTCTCTGCCTCAAAAATAAATAAAAGATTAAAAAGAAAAGTTTCCTCACATTCCTAGCTCTCGCCTAGGAGTCTTGAACCAGCTCATCAAGTGGAAGGAGCCAGGGAAGGCACTTGCCGTGCCTCAATTTGCAGCCGAATGATCCTTCGTTATGGGAGACTGTGCTGCCCATTGCGGGATGATTAGCAACATCCCTGACCTCTACCCACTGGACGCCAGTAGTGTCTCCACCATCAAGTGAGGGGTAACCAAAAATGTCTCCAGACTTTGTCATACATCCCCTGAGGGTGTGGAATCGCCCCTACATGAGAACGGTTTCCACGTGGAAATGACAAAGCAGTGGCCTTGCCTCAGCCATATTTCCTCCGGGAGATATCTTCCAGCCTCAAAACAAGCATTTTGAAAATTGTAAGTCATGGATGGGTCATATCAGGAGCAGCACAGAGTAAAAATGCAGAGTCCTGGGCACTGGCATCAGATTCTTCCAGCCCAATTGAGCCACCCAGGCACCCCAGGATTCCCTTCCTTATGGCTGAATAATATTCCATTGTGATTATGTATGTGTGAATGTATTTCTCAAATTCTATATTAGATATGTAATTTATATTATAAGTATATATAATACATATTTAATACACACACAAACATATGTATATATCTCACATTTTCTTTGTTCATTCATCCTTTGACAAACACTTAGGTTGTTTCCATATCTTGGCTACTGTAAATTATGCTACAATAAACATGGGCGTGCAGATATCTCTTCAAAATAATGATTTCAGTTCACTGGATATCTACCCAGAACTGGGATTGTTAGATCACATGGTCATTCTGTTTTTAATCTTATAAGGAACCTGCATATTCTTTTCCATAACGGAAACTTTCTAACATTGTATTATATATTTACTTTTACAGCCTGTCTCCCCTACTAGAATGTAAGCTTTCTGAAGGTAGGAATAAAAAAGAACGCTCAATTTTTATTTTGTGAAGTTGGGTTTCTTTCTTTTTTTTTAAATGCTTATTTTATTTTTGAGAGAGAGACAGAGACAAAGAGACAGAACGCGAGTGAGGGAGGGGCAACGAGAGAGGGAGACACAGAATCCAGGCTCCAAGCTTTGAGCCTGACTCGTGGCTCCAACTCACAAACTGTGAGATCATGGCCTGAGCTGAAGCCAGAGACTTAACCAACTGAGGCACCCAGGCACCCCCAAACTGTTTTCTAAAGTGGCAGTACCATTTTACATTTGCAGTTGGAAGTATGAACATATCCATTTTTACAAATGAAGAAACCAGCGGAGGCTTGTCAGGTGATTGGTCCAAAGTCTACTTGGATTGGAGCGCCTGCATAGCTCAGTCGGTTGGGTGTTCGACTTCGGCTCAGGTCATGATCTCACAGTTCGTGGGTTCGAGCCCCTCATCGGGCTCTGTGCTGACAGCTAGCTCAGAGCTTGGAGCCTGCTTCCGATTCTGTGTCTCCTTCTCTCTCTGAGCCTCCCCTACTCACGCTGTCTCTCTCAGAAATAAATAAAACATTAAGAAAAAAATTTCAAAGTCCACTTGGATCGTCTATTGTTGCATTTAAACCTCAAATCTGGTGTTTCTGATTTTATAGTTTGCACCCTTAATACCTATGCCACAATTACCACTAAAAGTGAAACACATCCACCCACTTTCATTTCCCCTTTTTTGGTAGATTTTACTATTCCAGACAAGATGTTCAGGGAAAGGTGGTGACGTCAGATGTTTGAATTTGGGGAAAGTGCATTGCTTTGTAGACAAATGAAGAAAAGAGCCAGAATGTGGGGATTAG
Source organism: Hyaena hyaena (assembly GCF_003009895.1). Classification (NCBI taxonomy): domain Eukaryota; kingdom Metazoa; phylum Chordata; class Mammalia; order Carnivora; family Hyaenidae; genus Hyaena; species Hyaena hyaena. Next base: position 582,165 of record NW_024081017.1, read on the forward strand.
AGATCCTTCAGAAACAACAGATCCAGGCAATAGTTGTCCATGGGTGACCAAATAACTAGGAATAGCTGGATGGGGAATTTATTTTTTTTAAGTTTTTATGTATTTATTTTGAGAGAGGGAGAACATTTCAAGCAGGCTCCACACTCAGTGCAGAGCCGGATGCAGGACTTGATCTCAGGGCCACAAGACCATGACGACCTGAGGGACATCAAGAGTGGGAACTCGGGCGCCTGGGTGACTCAGTCAGTTGCGCATCCGACTTTGGCTCAGGTCACGATCTCACGGTCTCTGAGTTTGAGCCCCGCGTCGGGCTCTGTGCTGACAGCTCAGAGCCTGGAGCATGCTTCAGATTCTATCTCTGTCTCTCTCTGCCCCTCCCCACTCATGCTCGCTCTTTCTGTCTCTCAAAAAAAAAAAAAAAGTTAAAAAAAAAAAAAAGAGTGGGAACTCAACCAACTGAGCCACCCAGGTGCCCCTGGATGGGGAAATTTATAAAGGTGGGATCAGGCTGATGGCATCTGAACGCCCTGGTCAGCCTTAGTTACCAGCAAAAGAGACACACAGCTAGACATCATGTCCTTCTGATGGAAGTTTCCAGCTACCTATCAGAATGGAAGCCAACATACCAATCTTGAATCTGACAAGGAAACATAATAAATGACATAAGGGGCTGTCATTAACCCATAGCAAACTACGGGAAACTCTCCAGGGGTCCAGGACCAACAATCTGGCTTCTTCAACAAATGAGTTGAAGAAGGGAGGGGGGAGAAGAGAAAGAAAGATGGAAAGATGGAAGGAGGGATAGAGGAAAGAAGGAAGGAAGGAAGTAGGGAAAAAAGGAAATTTTGTTAAACCTGGTTAAACAAGGTTAAATCAGTTTCACAAAGGAAGCTTGTTAACAGTATTTAGGAGATTCATTACCTAAATGCCATGAGAGGACCTTGTATGGATTCTGATTCAAACAAGTAAAATGTTTAAAAAGAAAGCTGGGGGCGCCTGGGTGGCTCAGTCGGTTAAACATCCGGCTTCAGCTCAGGTCATGATCGCATGGTTCGAGGGCTCGAGTCCCGCATCGGGCTTTGTGCTGACAGCTCAGAGCCTGGAGCCTGTTTCAGATTCTGTATCTCCCTCTCTCTCTGACCCTCCCCTGCTCATGCTGCCTCTCTCACTCTCTCTCTCAGAAATGAATAAAACATTTTTTAAAATTTTTAAAAAAAGGAAAAAAAAAGAAAGCTGAGGGGTACCTGGGTGGCTCAGTCGGTTAAGCGGCCAACTTCGGCTCAGGTCATGATCTTGTGGTTCGTGGGTTCAAGCCCCACGACGGGCTGGGCGCTGACAGCCAGCTCAGAGCCTGGAGCCTGTTTCACATTCTGTGTCTCCCTCTCTCTCTGACCCTCCTCTGTTCATGCTGTCTCTCTCTCTCTCAGAAGTAAACAAATTAAAAGAAGAAAGAAAAGGAAAGCTGTGACAGACGAGGAAATTTTAGCGCTGATTGATAGTTTTGATAAGCACAACCATGGTATTGCGGTTAAGTTTAAAAAAAATAAGTGTTGCTTTCTTCTAAGATGAAAAGTGGCGTATATACAAAGAAAATGATGCGATGTCCTCTGATATTCTTAAAAATGTTCAGTGATGGTGCACCTGGGTGGCTCAGTCAGTTAAGCATCCAACTTCGGCTCATGAGATAATCGACCTATATTTTTCAAAAATGTCAAGGTCACAAAAGACAAAGAGAGGTTCAGAAATGGTTCCATTTAAAGGAAACTGAAAGGACAACTGAATGCAACAGTGATCTGGGATTTTCTTCTGCTTTAAAGGTCAGTAATAGGACAACTGGTGAAATCTGATCAACGTTTATAGGTTCCTGGTTTTGATCACTTTACTAAGGTTATATAAGAGAATCCTTTGTTCATAGGAAACACAGTGAGGTATTTAGGTAGGTTCATGGCTGCATGGATGGATGAAGAGAGAGAGGGAGGGAGGGTGATAGGAGGAGACTGAACTCCTGATAAGTGGGCATCTGTCCTTATCCAGGACCAATTTCCAAATCCTTTTATATGAGAGAAATCAATTTCTTTCTCTCAATTTAAGTTACTAACATTCTCTGTTTTCCGTCATTTGCAGCTGAGCCTATAATCTTTAATTTTTTTTTAATGTTTTATTTTTGAGAAAGAGGAAGACAGAGCATTAGCGGGGGAGGGGCAGAAAGAGAGAGGGAGACACAGGATCCGAAGCAGGCTCCAAACTCCAAGCCGTCAGCACAGAGCCCGACGCAGGGCTTGAACCCACGAACTGTGAGATCATGACCTGAGCCAAAGTTGGATGCTTAACCAACTGAGCCACCCAGGTGCCCCTGAGCCTAATAATCTTAGTATCATAATTAAAAGAAATATTCCAGGGGCGCCTGGGTGGCTCAGTCAGCTAAGCATCCAGTGCCCCATTCCCGAGTTCTGCTCACGTCATGATCTCATGATTCATGGGATCGAGCCCCATGTTGCACTCCACACTGAGCATGAAGCCTGCTGAAGATTCTCTCTCACTTTCCCTCGCTCGTGTGAGCACATACATGCTCTCTCTCTAAAATAAAAAAATTAAAAATTAAAAAATTTTAAAGTTAAAATTCAGCTCCTGCACCACACTAACCAAGTTACATGTGCTAGAAGTTAAATTAAGGACCTGCATTTTACCAGGTTATTCCAGGTCATTCTGATACTCTATAACATCCAACAGCCTCTGTAAGGAGAAAGGAGGCGAAAGTCATCTTGCAACCCTGTGAGTTAGTCTGTTCTGTTCTAGCCTCCAAGATTTGAGAGATATCAGCAAATTAGAACTTCAGATCAAGAGGATGAGATGTGACTACATTTTTCAATCAAGGACTTCGTGGGTTCAAATCCCTGCCCCTCTACTCACATGCCAAGTGACCCTGGTCAGATTACTTGACCTCTATGGTGCCTTAGGCTTTTTCACTTGTCAGGGCGCCAATACTAGTTTGCTCTACAGGGTTACCTGAAACCGTTGCTTCCCATATTTTATTTTCTTCACAGAAAATAAACTTCGCGCTCACTGAAATGGCCAGCATTTGCTTTGGCTTTAATGCATTTGACAAACATTTCTTTTTTTAAAAATATTTTTAATAAATTTTTTAATGTTTTATTTATTTTTGAGAGAGAGATAGAGACAGCATGACTAGGGGCAGGTCAGAGAGAGAGGGAGACACAGAATCCAAAGACAGACTCCAGGCTCTGAGCTAGCTGTCAGCACAGAGCCCGACACAGGGCTCGAACCCATGAACCGTGAGATCATGACCTGAGCTGAAGTCGGGCGCTCAACTGACTGAGCCACCCAGTCGCCCCTTAATATTTATTTTTGAGAGAGAGACAGAGACAAAGACAGAGCACAAACGGGGGAGGAGCAGAGAGAGAGGAGGAGACACAGAATCCGAAACAGGCTCCAGGCTCTGAGCTGTCAGCACAGAGCTGGACGCGGGGCTCGAACCCACAAACCGTGAGATCATGACCTGAGCCGAAGTTGGACGCCCAACCGACTGAGCCGCCCAGGCCCCCAACGAACATTTCTTGAGCACCTGCTGTGTCCTCACCACTGTTCTGAGCACTGGGGCCAAGCAGTGAACAAGACAGATAGAAGCCCCTGCTGTCACAAACTGGCATCCTAAAGAGGAGGGAGAAAATTAACAGGACAAAAAAGCAAAATGTGTCGTATGTTAGAGTAGCAAGGGAAGTAGGTAGGACAAGAAACGTACGCGCGGTCAGAGGCCTCACCCAGGGTGCTGTTTTACGATAGACCAGAAGGAGCAGGGAGGAGTCACGGGCATATGTGGGGGAAGATCATTCTAGCCCGAGGGAACAGCAGATGCAAAGGCCCGGCAGTGGGAACGTGCCAAGAACTGCTTAAGATGTGAGAGACACGGGGGCGCCTGGGTGGCTCAGTCCATTAACCTTCTGACTTCGGCTCGGGTCCTGATCTCCCAGCTTGTGCGTTTTGAGTCCTGCATCAGATCCTCTGTCCCTCTCTCTGTCCCTCCTCTGCTCATTCTCTCTCAAAAATAGATAAACTTAAAAAAAAAAAAAAAAGGTTCCAGAGACACAGTAATAAGACAGATGCAGTCTTATCTTCAAAGGCTCACACTTTACTGGGGAGACAGATAAACTGATCTATTTCATCCTCCCAGGACATAAGCAGGAGGACTCAACAGAGGAGATGATGGCCAGGACAGGCCTGAGGACGTGGTGTTTGGGCAGAGGCCAGGAGAGGGTAGAGAAAGCACGTATATATCGGGGGGTGGGGTGGGGGGGGGAATCTATGGACTCTGGCCTGGCCTGTGCCTCTTTCTCCTCTCAGTTTCAGCTGGGGCTCGGGTTTCCAAACAGAGATTGTCTCTGAATTGCTAGAGGAAGGGAATCCTGAGAGGGAGTGCAGACTCAGCCTCCGGCTCCTGGGTGCCCCCGTGTTTGCGCTGGCGCTGGTGCGCGCTAGGTGGGGCCATAGCTTAGGGACTGGGTTCCCCCATCGAAGTTCCAAACCTATCTTCAAAGGGGCCCTGGGCCCTGGGCCTCTGGGCAGAGGGGAGCCTCACCCTGGAGCTGAGCTAGGAAGAGAGCTAGGAAGCCACCTCCCAGCTGTGTCCCATCTGGGTTTCTCTCGGTTCTGGGTACGGCTGGCAACCTACACTCCCCACTCCCTCGGTGGCCAAGAGGGGGTTGAGGATACTCTCTGGGGCCCAGGGTGGAGCTGGCAGGATCGTATCCAGATGGGCACTGCCCTGACTAGCTGTGTGACCCTGAGCAGCTCACTTACCTTCTCTGAGCCCACATCTCCACGATAGTTCCTAGTAACTCCCACCTCCTGAGGATTCACGTCTTGGAAAGTGCCTGATGAAAGTTACCCATTCCTTTGGGGAACAGTGAGCCCGGGAAGGTTATCTGGGCCCGTGCCCCCAAGACCATCTCTCAGGGAGGAACGTGTACTTGCGATGAAGTAGGGGGAACCTCCCCATACCCCCCCAGGCTACCTTTGAAGGGAAGCAAAGAGGCCTGAAATCTAATCAATCACTGGGAGGGACCAGACAGATGCCCTAGGCAAAGGTCAATATTTACCCCTTTCTTCTCCTCCTCCTCCGAAACCAGCTGTGATGCTGGCTTGGGTGGGGTTCAGGGTTGGGGCACAGAATAGGAAAGCCATGGTAGCAGCCACCCTCCCCGTCCCATCCCCCCTCCAGTCACGGGGTGCTAGCAGGGTGCCGCCTTAACCCTAAAAAGACAACCACCACCAGAATGAGAGATTGAACCGTTTATTGGCCTGGGCCTGGGTCTCGGGCATGGGGGGCATTTGGGGAGCTGTACGAAGGGAGACAAGCCCCCAACTGGCTCCTTGCCCCCCAAGACCCCCTCCCCCAGCCTTTGCATTCACGAGAAATCCCTTTGAGGCATGAGGTTTCCTTCCCCAAGGAGAGCTGTACCCCAGCTCTCAAGCGGGGAGGCGAGCCAGCAATTACAAAGGGGTCTGTGCGGGGGGCCAGACCCCTCTTTGGCAGCTTCAATACAGACAGGAGACGCCAAGAGCATCCACTCAGGGGGAACACGGTGGGGAGAGTGGGTCACAGATACCACACACGCGCGCACACAAACACACATAAATATACATTTGTACCGCAATGTCCCTTCCATCTATCCATGGAATTTAGGAAAGTCCTTCTGGGGCAGGTGAAGGGACAGCACCCCGCAAATGTCCTTGGCATGCCTACCCCCATGCCCCTCCATACAATACAACTTGAAAGGAGGTACGTTGGCTCAAGGCTGCCCTGCCCCGGGGAGATCTGGTACCTCCCCTGGGCCGTAGGTGGGAGTAGCTCTGGGGTGGTTGTTTCTATGGGGGGGGGAGGTGTCCTGTGCAAACAGCTGCCCTTGAACCTTCTCAAGTTCCACCCTCTCTCACCAGGAGGCCCAGAGCCCTCCTCAGCTCCCCCAGACCAGTTTTTCCAGCCCTTGGTGTTCCTCTGTGCCCCAAAAGGTGCAATTGGCCGATGAGGTCTGAGAACGGCATCCAGCCCCCCTCTCCACCCCATGGCTTCCCAGCATCTCATGGAGAGAGAGAGGAAAGGGAAGAGGCCGAAGTGGCAGCTGGTGAAATTTGGGGAAGCTGTGGATTTGGGCTTTGCAACCGTCAGCCAGGGCCGCCGAGGACAGTCAGGGAGGAAGCCTCCGGCCCCTTGGGGCAGTAGTGCTGGCGAAAGTGGCCTAAGGTTGCCAGAGGGGACAAGGGGCTAGATTCAGAGAGGGGAGCCCTGTACAGGGCAGAGTGTCAGTCGTGAAACGGTGAAATCCCTTGTAAGGGGTTGTAAGTTGTTCCTGCCCTGAGCTCCCGAGTGCTTGCCTATTGTCGCCAGGCCCTTTCCAGGTCCCCCAGGCCTCCCCATGATCCAGTTCTGAAGGGCTCGCACCAGTTACTGCACTAGCCTCTGACCCTTCAGCTCTGCCGTCCGACTGGCCACCGTCTCAGCCGGCCACCCCTGGCGTGAAGTATTTTCAATATCACCCAGGTCTGCGGCGTAGGGGCGTCCTGCTTGGCAGCCCCACATCTCTGTCCAAGGTCACCCGGTGTGTCTCCACGGAGCCCTCTGTCATGGCCTGGTGGCCCACTCAGACCATCGTGTTGCCCTCCAGGAACGTGGGCGACGTGGGCATGTGTGTGCCCCTCTCTAGAGAGCTGGAGCTGCGGAGGGGCAGGAGGCGATGCCCCGGGGTCCCGCCCCGCCGCCCTTGAACCCCCGTCGCCCGCCGGCAGCACTGCAGCGGCCTCAGTACCTCCCGCCGTAGGTCCCGGCTGCGCCACGTGTAGATGACGGGGTTGAGCAGTGAGTTCAAGGTGGCGAAGGCAAAGAAGTAGTGGGCTTTGTAGAGGATTGGGCAGGACCGGATGGGACAGGCATAGTCCAGGAGCAGGATGCTGAAGGCAGGCAGCCAGCACACGATGAAGACACCCAGCACGATGGTGACCGTCTTGAGCAGGGCCAGCGTCTGTGGGCCGGCCACGTCGGCGTGGCTGGAGCGGACCACGCAGTAGATGCGGATGTACAGAGCGACGATGGCCAGCAAGATGACAGAGAAGATGGTCACCACGCAGAGCACATAGCGCTTAGTGTAAAGCGGCAGCACGGTGGAACAGGCCTCGAGGTGGCCCAGGCAGTTCCAGCCGAGGATGGGCAGGCCTCCGAGAGCGAGGGAGATGAGCCATGAGGCCACGATAAGCAGCAGCATGCGGCAGCTCTTGTCGCTGCCGTAGAGCTTGACCTTGGCGATGGCCACGTGCCGCTCAATGGCAATGGCCAGGAGGCTGAAGACAGAGGCGGAGAGCGTGATGAAGGCGGAGCCCTCCCGGGCAAACCACTCCAGAGGGGTCAGCCCCAGCGTGACAGGGCCCGAGAGCAAGGTGTTGGCTACGAAGGCCACACCTGCCAGCAGGTCTGAGGCGGCGAGGTTGCCCAGGAACAAGTACATGGCGGAGTGGAACTTGCTGTTGCGAGCGACGGCGATGAGCACCAGCAGGTTCTCCACCACGATGGCAAAGCAGAGGATGATGATGAAGGCCGACGCCACCTGGCGGGAGGTCGTCTCCTGAGTGTCCAACGTCTCCTTGGTGTAATTATAGTGTTCCAGGACCTTGCTGGGGCTTAGGTACTCTGAGTACAGGCTGCCCATGGTGGGGCTCAGTGGCCGGCCAGGGCCATGGGGCTGTCAGAGCTGCAGAGGGAAAAGACCAACAGACAGGTCAGTTCATGGCTGCTGCCTGGGCTCTGACTTCGGCTGGCTGTGGTGTGAGCCCCAGCTTCCTCACTTCTCACTGAGAGGCCGTATGAAGTCAGAACTGCCAGCGCCCTCCATTTACCAATGGGAAACCCAGAGAGGCCAATTCACTTCCTGTAAGTCTCAAAGCCAGTAAGTCTCAACGTGGCAGAGACTTGCTCTAAAGCCTCCATAGCCTCTAGGCTACGCTGTCTTCCAAAAAAGAACAGAAACTCCCCCAAATACAAGTGGACTTCCAGAACTCTACTCACCTACACAGAGACTGAGCCTTGGGCAGGGCCGGGAGGGCCTGTCTCCTTGTATTCCAGAATACACGAGAGCCTGGGGCTTCATGCTGCCTGCCAACCTGGGTCAGCAAGATGCTCGCTGCTGATAGCACCATCCCCTGCTCATTACCACCCACTGCCCTCGGCTTCAGGCTGGGTCTGAGCCTTGAGGCCATGGGTGCTCCCCATGGGTGCTTGGGGAGACACCAGGGCGGCCCTGAGGTTTACGCATCTCAGAGGTCATGGCAAATCCAGGGTTGAACCCCACTCCACCCGACATGCTGTGGGACCTTGGGCAAGTCACTGAATGTCTGGCCTCTCAACGTCCTCATCTGTGCAATGGGGAGAAGAAAGCCCAGTTCCTAGGGGTTATGGGAAAATCCTGTTGAATGCTACATGAAGCACCCTTGGCACAGAGCAAGCACTCAGTAAATATTAGCCGATATATTAGCTCCCTTAGGTGCCCTCCATCCAGTCTTATAGGAGGAGATGTAGACTGAGCTAGCCAGGCTCGACTCCCCACATCCTGTTCTCATCGGCACCATCTAGCACTGCCCTGGGACGCAGGGTCCCAGCGGGGTGGGCAAGGCACTGGCACCCCCCCACCCCCCCAGCCAGGATGAAATCCAGATGTGAGGCCCTGGAACAAACAGGGTGGAGTCCTCACCCCTCAGTCACATCCGGTGTGGGAAAGGCTGCGAGGAGGGGGTGATGGGATGGGGGAGCCACAGGAGACCAGTCTGGGAGGTCCTGGCTGGGAGGACCAGGCAGCTGCTGCAGCCTCAAGTCATGTGAGCCGAGGAGGGGGCGTGCAGCCCTGCGGGGAGGGGGCTGAGGGGAGGAGGGGGGACCAGCATTTGTTTCCATCAAAGCCTGAGTCACCCCCTTCTCAGGGAAAACTGAGCCGTGGGGGGAGGGGGCGGGAAGAAGCGTGGGCAGAGAGGACAAGAAGCCAACATCATGGCCTCCTCCCAGCTTGCTGGTTGGGCGGCGGGGGTGGGGGTGGGGGTGGGGGGGGTCGCAGAGGAGCTGGTGCTGAGTGTGTCTTTCACGAGGGGGGCCAGGAGGAAGCTCCAGCCTTCAGCTGGTGGGGGAGGGCGCGGCAAGAGCCCTCCTGAGGTCCCTGGAAGCATGCCGCGCAAGGACCACGTGCGCTCCAGGGGTACCGTTCCAGAAAAAGGCTGGTTAGGCCGGTTCCTAGTGAGCCTGGGAACTATGGGGGGCTTCCGGGGTCACCCGGCCACCTCAGGCCCCGGACGCCCCCTCAAAGGGGCATCCTGGCCCCGGGCCTGACAGAGGCAGCTGCTCCCCCTGGGTGAAGGGGCATCCGTCCTAGTTTGGGAACAGAGAAGGGCTTGTGCGCATCCCCGGAGACTGTCGCCCCGCCCAGATCGCCACACAGAGGCCCCTTGTTCCCCTGCCGGACCGGGCGCCCCGATGCCCTCTGCCCGATGTAGGCTGAAGCCGGCCGGGAGCGAGCTTGGCCCTGGCCTTACCGGACCGACCTTCGGGGGCAGAAACAGCCCGCGCCCTGATTGGCTTATTTTCAATCCCAGGGCGTTGAGCGATTCGCCAATTGGCCAGAGCCTCCCGTCCTCGGCATTTGATTGGCCCGGTTGGGGGCGCTCTAAGGGAAGCGCGAGGGAGCCGTCCCTCGCTGGTCAACTGCTCCTTTCAGAAGGCGGTCAAAGCTGCGGAGATGTCTCTGGGGAGAGTGTGAACCGCGCGGCCTGACCGCCGGGTCACGACAACCAGACGCCCCCAGGCTGCCCTGGCCCCCTGGGCCTTTTCTGAGGTTCATGACTGAGAATCATGGGCCCCTGCAGGCCTGGGAAACACCCTTGCGGGTGGGCGAGAAGCCCAGGGTGTGTCCCATGGCCACCCCCTTCACCCCTCCCTCACATGGGGCCACCAACCCTCTGGTCTGGCAGCCAAGAGGAAGATTTATGGATGCTTCCTGGAGAAATAAGAACTGGGTTCACTCCTCACATCCCGGAGACTGACCAAAAAGTCAGTCTTCTTCCCTGGGGGTGGGGCTCGGGGAGGGGGATACTAGCAGCCTGCACCCTCACTTTCCGCAGCCCCAGGAGGCTCTCAGGGGGTCCTCAGAAGGAGGGGTAGCTCCTCTAGTCAGAGAAGGGGAAACTGAGGTTCACACCGCCTCCCTCTTCTCTTCCCCACTCCTCCCCCACTTTGCTGAAGACAGAGCTTTAAGGCAGGTCCATGCTTTCCAGAAAGAGGAAGCAAGGCCTGGAGGTTGGGACTGACAGGAGAGCTGGCCCCAGGCAGACGCAGGCCTTGGCTGTTCCCCTCCCTGTCTGGCGCCCAGACCTGGCTAAATACAGGCCCTGTCTCCTGCTTGGCTCCTCCGTAGCAGCCCTAACTTCCTCCCCGAGGCTCGTAGGGGATCACTGGGCTCAGAACTGGGAATGGCCAGGCCTGAAATGGAATGAGAGGGACAAGCCACAGGGTTTGGAGATAGACCCAGACTGTTCAGGGGAGATTAGAAGAGAGGAAAGACAGCGGCTTCCAAGAGCCCCTCCTCCAAGTTCCACTGAGGCAGTTTACAGTTCAACTGTCACTTACAGATCCCATGCCACTTGCCCTAGGCCAGTGCCCCCACCTTTCTTTTGGTTTCCCTTCTGCAGGCAGGCCCACCCCACACTGTCATTCTCCACGCCGCAGCCAGGGGGAGCCATCTAATCTACAACTCCAGTACAGCCCGGCACTCCAACTTCCATATTCTTCCATGGCTCCCCATTGCCCAAAATGGCCTGGCCCCTGCCCATCCAGCCACCTCCCACTGTCCCGCAGGGCCACGCAACTCCAACCACAGCGGCCTCCTGGGTGCCATCCCCGTCCCTACGTCAGAGACTTTGCTCGTCTTCCACCCGGCATGCCCTCCCTGCAAATCCTTGAATGACTGTCTCCTCGTCTTTCAGGTTTCAGTTTCAAGGTCACTGGATGGGGTGGGGGCGGGGGGGGGGTCTCCTCTGACTGTCAGTCTACCACAGCCACTTTCCCCAGGGCCTTTCCATTGCAGTATCTTGCTTTATCTTCACACAACTTGCCATTTTCAGAGATTATTATTGTATGTCCTGTTCTCTGTCTGCTTTGCATGTTAGGAGTGTTGGAGGCCGGCCCCTGTGGCAGGATGCCTGGCCTACAGAAGGTGCTCAGGAAACGTGTGGATGGATGGATGGATGGATGGACCGACGGATGAACGAACAAATGAACGAAGCCCCCTGGGCCCCCGAGGGTAGAGGCACCTAAACTCTGCTTAGTCCCAAACAACAGCAAAGGTTGGAGACGCCTCTGGTCGCTGGCAGCCCCCGGACTAGGCGAAGCCCAGCGCGTCTCCGCGGAGACAGCGACAGGACCCGCCCCCGCCCTCGGGCTGCAGTCTGGCCTCCTTATCTGGCGGTGGAATGCGCGGTATCTACGCTCGCTCCCGCCGGGGCCGCGCCTCCTCTCTCGCGACAGCCACACGCGAGGAATCCCTACATCTCGCGTGGAGGTGGGGAACGCCTCTCTTCATACCCTCCCCAAGGGGCTTCGTCTCAGTATTGCCGGAGGACTTAGGGGCGGGGAGGGGGGGGTGATCCCAGCTGCGGCCACACGGCCAATACAGAGCCGCCGTCGCGCCACGCGGGGGGACCGTGGGCTCAGCGCGTGGCGCCTGGAGCCTCTGACTAGGACAGAGTCGGGGGAGGGTGTGGAAATCCCCGGGTGAGTCAACTGGTGCCGGAGGAGGGGGCGAGGTTCCGACAATCTGCTGGGCCGGGGACCACGCGGTGTTCGCACCGCCGCCCCATCCCTGGGCCCCAGGAGAAAGATGAGGCGCCGGAGCCACGCAGTCACGTTCCCATTCTTTCCAGAACAAAGCCACGCCTCCCGCGGGGGTGACTGGAGAAGACGAACTACCCGGGGAAACTGAGGCACGGGGGCCCACCTGCAGGCGGTGGGGCAGACTGTCCCCGGGGGAACCCCGCCCCTCGGCTTGCAGGCTCCCCGGCGCACGGCACCTTTCGCTCTCGCCCAGCCCGAGTCGGCCAGGCGGAGGGCCCTCCCCCCATCCACACTCCCCAAACCCCCTCGGATCTGCCTCCCAGTCTCCGGCCGAAAGCGCTCCTATTCCGCCTTGCGTTCGGCGCCAACTTCCTGTCCCTGAGGAAGGCGGGGAGCTCAGTCTGGGGGTTCGCGGCCGAGGCTGCACGGGCCGCCCGGAGTCGTGGAGAAGGTTCCCAGTGACCACTCCCTCCGTGCAGCAGGAGCACGGGCGGCGCGTGCGCGCCCGGGAGCGCCCCAACCCCTGGCCTGGCCCCCCGGCTCCGATCCTGCGACTTCGGGGACCCGGGCCCGTCTTTTCTGCCTTCCCCTCGCCCCGCACACTCACCTGGCTGGGCAGGCCCGGGTCCCTGCTCTGGCCGGAGGGGCTTTGGCGTCAGCGTCCCCGGGACGGCCTCGGCAGGGGCTGGGGCTGCCCGCCGGGCTGGGGCTGCGTCCCGGGGCTGGGGACCTGGGACGGAGGGGGGCGGGAGAGACACCGCCTCGGCCCCCCCCACTCGCCCCGCCCTCCTCTCCTCCCCTTTCCGGCGCGGCAGCAATGAATTCCAGATGTGGCCGGTCGGCCGGGGCGCGCGCTGGGGACGGCGGGGGAGGCGCGCGGGGTCCCTTTGTCCGCCCCCCCACCTCTCGCCCTGCCCCTCCCAGCCCCCACTCGTGAGAACTTGCCGGCGTATGACGTCACACGACTCCGTGATGTCACGTCTCTCCTGGCCAGGTGGCTTCAACCTGAAACAACTGTCTTTGATTGCAAATATAGTCTTGGGCCCTTCAATGGGACCTCGGAATTGGAGGAGACCATGAGATCCCCTTTATCTACTCACCAAGGAGCCACTGAAGCACCTTTGTGTCTTTGGAACTCTGGCTTCCAACAACAAATAATCGAGTTCCTACTATGTGCCACGCCCTGCCCCAAAGACAGGGTTCGTTTTTGCTCTGGGTACGACCCCTGGAAAACTCCGGAGTACCCCACAGCCTAACCTGCCTCTGCTCTTGCTGTGGTCAACCAGACAGGCAGGCGCAGTTTCATCCTGCCTTCCGAATTGGGGCCCCGTCTTCCATCCAGTTCTTTGGTTTCCCTTTCTTTTCTTTATTCAGCTTTTCCTGGGCACCTCTGTGTGCCTGACTGCCGAGGTGAAGGGCACCTTCATTTACTGATGCGCAGACACGTGTGTGAGAGAAATCAGCACTAGACAACATGATAGGAGAGCCCCGCATTGCTTCACCAGATATTTTTGGGGCACCTGCTGGGCACAGCAGCGAACAAAAACAGGAGGGAAAAAAAAAAAGTCCTCGCCTTCAGGGAACTTATGTTCAGGTGTGACAGACAGCCTTTGAGGAGGGTCCTATTTGTGAAAATGTATATATAACCTTCTGTGTTTATTTGCCAGATAACATTAAGCATTTGCTATGTGCCAGCCCTTATTCTAAAAGGCTGGAGATGTATCAGGAACAAACCAGACAAAACTCCCTGGAGCTGACGTTCTATGAACCATGCTCAGAATATCCAGAATATTGCAGGCAGAAGAAACTGGTGAATTTCCTGGGAGAGGAAGTGAAAAATAAGGACAGGGCACAGGGAGGGAGGCTGCTTTCACTCTATGAACCCTCTCATGCCTTTTGATGTTTTTTTTAACATGCACATGTGTCCAGTGCCAATAATAATTGACTGCTCCAGGGGCCCAGCTCTTGATTTTGGCTCAGATCATGATCTCAGTGTTGGTGACGTCAAGTCCCACCTCCAGCAGCGCACTGACAATGCTGAGCCTACTCAGGATGTCTCCCTCTCTCTCTGCTCTTCCTCTGCTTGCACACAGGCTCTCTCTCTCTCAAAATAAATAACTAAATTAAAAAAAATGACTGCTGGATTCATAGTGTAATTAAAGGAGAGAGAGGGGGCCGCCTGGGTGGCTCAGCTGGTCAAGTGTCTGACTTCAGCTCAGGTCATGATCTCGCTGTTTGTGAGTTCAAGCCCCGTGTCAGGCTCTGTGCTCACAGCTCAGAGCTTGGAGCCTGCTTTGGATTCTGTCTCTCATCTCTCTCTCTCTGCCCCTCCCCTACTCACACTCTGTCTCTCTCTCTCCCTCAAAATAAATAAACATTAAAAAAAAAAAGGAGAGAGAGGTTCAGTGCACTTTATGTACATCATACCTCCATAAGGAATGTTGAAATGCAAAATGACAAAAAAGGATATCTGCACTCCCGTGTTCATTGCAGCATTATTTACAATAGCCAAGATGTGTAAGCAACCTAAGTGTTCATCAGTGGAGGAATACATAAAGAAAATGTGGTATGAGGATTCCTGGGTGGCTCAGTCAGTTAAGTGACAGAATTTTTTTCTAATTAAAAAAAATTTAATGGGACTCCTGAGTGGCTCAGTCGGTTAAGTGTCTGACTTCAGCTCAGGTCATGATCTCATGGTTCGTGGGTTCGAGCCCCACGTCGGGCTCTGTGCTGACAGCTAGCTCAGAGCCTGGAGCCTGCTTTGGATTCTGTCTCTCCCTCTCTCTCTGACCCTCCCCTGCTCACGCTGTCTCTCTCTCTCTCTCAGAAATAAACAAAACATTTTTTAAAAATTTAATGTTTATTTCTGAGAGAGAGAGAGAGAGTGAGAGAATGATCAGGGGAGGGGCAGAGAGTGAGGAAGACACAGAATCTGAAGCAGGCTCCAGGCTCTGAGCCATCAGCACAGAGCCCAAAGAGGGACTCCAGCCCACGAGCTGTGAGATCATGGCCTGAGCTAAAGTCAGACACAACTGACTGAGCCATCCTGGCGCCCCAAGTGACAGACTCTCGATTTTGGCTCAGGTCATGATCTCATAGTTTATGAGTTTGAGCCCTGTAGTCAGGCTCTGTGCTGACAATGCAGAGCCTGCTTGGGATTCCCCCTCTCTCTCAAAATGAAAAAGTAAACTTAAAGAAAAGCAAATGTGATATGCATCTATATGTATATGGGAATTTTATTCAGCCATGAGAAAAAAGAAACTCCTGCCATTTTTTTTCCTTTTTTTTTAAATATATTTTTATTTATTTCTAGGAGAGAGAGAGAGACAGTGTGAGCAGGGGAGGGTCAGAGAGAGAGGGAGACACAGACTCTGAAACAGGCTCCAGGCTCTGAGCTGGCTGTCAGCACAGAGCCCGACGCAGGGCTCGAACCCAGGAACCGTGAGATCATGACCTGAGCGAAAGTTGGATGCTTAACCGACTAAGCCACCCAGGCACCCCAAAACTCCTGCCATTTTTGACGGCATGGATGAACCTGGAGAAATTACACAAAGTGAAATAAGCCAAGGCGAGGAAGATAAAAACTGCTGGGTATCACTTATATATGGAATCTAAACAAAACCAAGGAAGGTCGAGCTCTGAGAAACAGAAAGTAGGAAGGTGGTGGTTGCCAGGGGCTGGGGTGAGGGGGTAAAAGGGAGAGGCTGGAAAAAGAGTGCAAAAACTTGGAGGATCTAATGTAAACCGTGAGCACTCTACCTGCTAACACTGTAATGTGCAATTGAAATTTGCTAAGAGAGTAGAACTTCAATGTTCTCGCGCACACACAGAATAAATATGTGAGATGATCAAGGTGTTATTTAACTAGCTGTGAATCCTTTTTAAAAAAATTTTTTTTTAAATTTTAAGGTTTATTTATTTTTGAGAGAGAGACCTGCGCGCTAGAGGGGGAGGGGCAGAGAGAGAGAGTGAGACACAGAATCTGAAGCAGGCTCCAGGCCCTGAGCTGCCATCAGAGAGCCCGACGCAGGACTCGAACTGACTAATTATAAGATCCCCCCACTAGCTGTGAATGAACCCTTTGGCAAGGTATACATGTAACAAATCAACATAATGTACACTTTAAATATGTCACAGTTGGGGCGCCTGGGTGGCTCAGTCGGTTAAGCGTCCAACTTTGGCTCAGGTCATGATCTCACGGTTCGTGGGTTCAAGCCCTTCATCGGGATCTGTGCTGACAGCTCAGAGCCTGGAGCCTGTTTCAGATTCTGTGTCTCTTCTCTCTGCCCCTCCCTCCCCCCCCCACAAAGAGAATAAGCATTAAAAAGATTTTAAATATCTCACAGTTTTATATGTCAATGATAACTCAAGGAATCTGAAATTAAAATTAAAGCGGGGGGGGCAGGCGCCTAGGTGGCTCAGTCAGTTAAGCGTCTGACTCTTGATTTCTGCTCAGGTCATGATTCACAGTCGTAACATGGAGCCCCATGCTTGGGATTCTCTCTTTCCCTCTATCTCTGCCCCTCCCCCACTTCAAAACAAACAAACATGAAAAAAAATAATTAAGGCTGCTTGATACCCAGAAAATGCAACCAGTAGAAGGAAGAGATTTGGTACCCTGTTCCGTATGTATATTATACTTCATAAAAGGTGTTGAAAAGCAAAGCAATAAAAAAGGAAATTAAAATTGATCCATTTCTGCCTATTAAGAAGTAAAAATGGGGGAGTCTCTATGTGAAACTGTCTTCAACGGGTTAACTTGAAAAAAAGCACAATGTAAATCAGTTTGCATTGTATGCCTGCCTGTCCAGGTGTATTCATACGGGCTGTATAAATACACACACATTTGCCTGTGGGCCCACCAGCCACCTCCCGGAGAAGGCACAAGACGTTGGTCACAGCGGTTACCCTCAGGGAAGGGAACTGGGGGCAGGGGAACAGATGGGGGGAGCAGATTTTTATGGTGTACCCTGGAGGCCTGTTTGAAATTTTTAGATCTTAGTACCAATTTAAAAGACCGAGGGGCACCTGGGTGGCTCAGTCAGTTGAGCGTCCCCCTCTTGATTTCCGCTCAGGTCATTATCTCACGTTTTGTGGGATTGAGCCCCAAGTTGAGTTCCATGCTGACAACGTGGAGCCTGCTTGGGATTTTCTCTCTCTCTCTCTCTCTCTCTCTCTCTCCTTCTTTCTGCCTCTTCCCTGCCTGTGCCCCCCCCTCTCAAAATGAATAAACAAACATAAAAAAATTGGGAGGGACACGAAAAAATCAAATAGGTAACAAGTCACCAGACTTCTAGTTATAAAATTGTTCTTGTAATAAAATAATAATAGGGGCGCCTGGGTGGCTCAGTCAGTTAAGCGTCCGACTTCGGCTCAGGTCATGATCTCACAGTATGTGGATTCGAGCCCCGCGACGGGCTCTGTGCTGACAGCTAGCTCAGAGCCTGGAGCCTGCTTCAGATTCTGTATCTCCCTCTCTCTGTGACCCTCCCCTGCTCATGCTGTCTCTCTCTATCTCTCTCAGAAATAAATTTTAAAAAACATTAAAAAAATAAATAAATAAAATAATGATAAATATTACCAATAATGTAAGCAATAACATGACTGATAAACATATCGGTGTTATTATTCAACATCTTGCTATTACATAAATTTATATTAATAATAAACACATTTTTAAAAAGAGCAAACATATTTAACTTATTAATAAAGAAATGAACATTAAGAGGCAATACATTGGGGCACCTGGCTGGCTCAGGTGGTAGAGCATGAGGCTCTTGATCTCAGGGTCCTGAGTTCAAGCCCACACTGGGCATGCAGCTTGCTTAAAAGAAGAAAAAAAGAAGGGGCGCCTGGGTGGCTCAGTCGGTTAAGTGTCCAACTTCGGCTCAGGTCATGATCTCACGGTCTGTGGATTCGAGCCCCGCGCCGGGCTCTGTGCTGACAGCTCAGAGCCAGGAGCCGAGCCTGCTTCAGATTCTGTGTCTCCCTCTCTCTCTGCCCCTCCCCTGCTTGCTGTCTGTCTCTTTCTCAAGAATAAATAAACATTTAATAAAAGCTTAAAGAAAACAGAATTGGTGTATTCATGCTCCATACGTGTACGCAGCATGTATATTCGTAGAGTGCTCAGTGCTAGCTCTGGCTATACCTCATTGCTGGTTTCTAAAACTGACAGGAGGAGACAAAGAAACCAGACGGTTCTAACACAGGTGGCAGGGCTTCGATGGGGAGATAAGATAAGTCAGAGGATGACTGTGCTCCTTTTACTGAGCTCAAGTTCAGCATCCAGTCACTGCCAGGCCAGACCTTCGGGTCCAATCGGACCTCAGCAAAGCCTCACTAAAATCTCTACGGAGTGATGTGTGTTGTGTGTTGTTTAGACAACCTCTAGAATCCAGGTGTTCAACCCACGGGGCACAAAGCGCAAAGAAAACTAGGTCCTCTTCTCACCAGGGCGCTATCGGAGCGGAAATCTCAGCCCTCTGTGGGGACCTGAAGGCTGGGGAGGAAGTGCCCCCCCCACGCACTTGCCGTGGCTGGCTCAGCAGTTTGGCACCCCCCCTCCCCCAGGGACCTGGGGTGGGCGGGAATATCAAGGCCACAGACATATCCGGCTGTCTGTAGGGGGATCGAGGCTCCTAGACAAAGGTGATGTCCCCAGGGACAGCGCGGATACACCAGCAGACAACTTCCTCCTCCCCCTCGCCTCCCCCCACCTCCCACTTCTGGGTCAACTCAAGGTCTTGGCGGTCAGCTGAAGGAATGGGCTCGAAAAAGAACTGGGAAATACTGCAGGCCTAGACTTCCTGATGGTCCGAGAGGTCAAGGGGAAAGCTGAGCCCTGCCTAGGGGGCCCCTGAATGAGAGAACAGTGGAAGAGGAATGAAATGAGGGCCCCTTTTGTTTGGGGGGCTCCCAGACAGGGGGAAGGAGGAGGAGGAGGCTTGGATCAGCCTCCAGGATGGTGGCTGGCGCTCCCCGAAACACAGACAGACAGTGCTGGGCGCGGTTCTTCGAATCCTCACGACTCCAGCAAGGTGGTGTTATTGTAAATATCACCCGGCTGTTTATAATAGACCTTGTTTTTTAGAATAGTTTGAAGTTCAGAGCAAAACCGAGGGGAAAGTACAGAGACTTCCCATCTATCTTCTGCCCCCACACACGTACAGCCTTCCCACTTGCCAATTCCCACCAGGGCGGCCCATTTATTACATGGGATGGACCTCTCGTCATCCAGAGTCCATGGTTTACATCGGGGTGCGCTCTTGGGTCCAGAATGTAGCCACCATTACGGCATCGCACAGGGTAGTTTCGCTGCCCTAAAAATCCTCTGTGCTCTGCCTATTCCTCCCTCCCTCCCTCCCCGTGGACTCCTGGCAAGCTCATCTATTTACTGCCTTCATAGTTTGGACTTTTCCTCATCACCTCATTTTAAAGGAAACCAAAGCACGCAGCAGCGGTGGGATTTGAACTAGAACTCCTCACCCTCTTTCTCATCCTGTGCCCCCGCCCTAGCCCCGAGCCAGTGACCCCCGTCCCGGAGCCGGTGGGTGGAAATAGAAGGTCAGTGCTTACCACTTGCTTACCACTCTGGACCACATCCCATCGCTGGTGAGATGTGGAACATTCTTCTCCTTAATCCCCAGCCTCCCTGGGCCTCCACCGTCCTCCCTAACCCCCAGCTCTTGGCTTTTGGCAGGAGGAATTGCATGAAGAGAAGTGTCTGAGACAGGTCCAAAGTTTCTCATCGTCACCACAGCGCTGGGGGAAGGGGCCCCGACTGCAGAGAAGCCTTCCAGATGCTGATCTTGGCAGGCGGTGGAGCTCCAGCCGTCTCGCGCACCCATAGGCTCACGGCCCACTCTCAGCTTCGGGGATGGGTGGGAGAGTCTTAGTCCTTCCAACCTAGGAAGGGTGGGCCCTCTCTTTGGAGGGGGGAGGCAGGCAGTTAGGGGAGAGGGGAGCGTCAGAGGCCAGCTTCTCAGCAGGCCCACCCCCAGAATAGTAATAAGAACTGAGTCATATATAACATGCCGGTTACTGTCCTAAGTGCATTGTGAATATCAGCTCATCCAAATCTCACAGCTGCTCCCTCAACCAGAGAACGGATAGACATAGAGCAGCACTTACACGAGAGACCACGCAAGGATATAATCTTTGTCGGGGCCCCTGGGGGGGCTCAGTCGGTTGGACGTCCGACCTCGGCTCAGGTCATGATTTCATGGTTCATGGGTTCGAGCCCCGCATCGGGCTCTGTGCTGACAGCCAGTTCAGAGACTGCAGCCTATTTCAGATTCTGTGTCTCCCTCTCTCTCTGACCCTCCCCTGCTCTCTCTCTCTCTCTCTCTCAGAAATAAATAAAACATTAAAAAAAAAAAGGATATAATCTTTGTCACCACTGGCTCCCAAGGTGAGGAATTAGTGACATATAACAACACAGATGAATCTCCAGTGTGTTATCTGGAGGGAAGAGTAGCCAGACCCAAAAGGCCACGTACTGTATGATTCCATTTCTTTCTTTCTTTTTTTTTTTTTTAAATATTTTTAATTATTTCTGAGAGAGAGAGAGACAGTGTGAACAGGGGAGGATCAGAGAGAGAGGGAGACACAGAATCTGAAACAGGCTCCAGGCTCTGAGCTAGCTGACAGCAGAGAGCCCGACGTGGGGCTCGAACCCACAAACTGTGAGGTCATGACCTGAGCCAAAGTCAGAGGCTTAACCGACTGAGCCACCCAGGTGCCCCTGTATGATTCCATTTCTATGACATTCTAGAAAAGGCCAAACTATACGAGTGGTGAACAGACCCGTGGCTGGCAGGAGCTGGGGATGGCACAAAAGGGCACAGTGGAGGGGTCCCTGGGTGGCTCAGTCAGTTAAGCGTCCGACTCTTGGTTTCTGCTCAGGTCATGATCTCACAGTTCATGAGATCGAGCCCCTCGTTGGGCTCTGCACTAGATGTGAAGCCAGCTTGGGATTCTCCCTCTCCCTCTCTCTTTCTGCCCCTGGCCTGCTCTCTTTCTCGAAATAAATAAATAAACATTAAAAAAAGGGGGGGCCACCTGAGTGGTTCAGTTCGTTAAGTGCCCGACTCTTGGTTTCGGCTCAGGTCATGATCTCACGATTGGTGAGTTCAAGCCCCACATCGGGCTCTGTGCTGTCAGCACTGAGCCTGCTTGGGATTCTCTCTCTCCCTCTCCCTCTCTGCCTCTCCCCTGCTTGCTCTTTCTGTCTCTCAAAATAAATTAATAAAGTTCAAAAAAAAAAGAGGGGACACAGTGGAAACAATTCTGTATGTTGATTGTGATGGTGGTTACATGACTATGTATGTTTGTGGGAGCTTGAAGAACTGTACACATAAATTGAATCTTAAAACAAACAAACAAAACACAAATGCCTCATGGCTGCTTTACATCAGTCGGGGTCTACACAGGAAACTAGAAATATCTCAGACAGAGGGGATTTAGCACAGGGCTTGGTTATATAGATGAAACACCAAAGTTGGGGAAAGGGTTAGACTATTTAGAAATTCACAGAGAGGG
The DNA here is from genome assembly GCF_003009895.1 of Hyaena hyaena. NCBI lineage: Eukaryota > Metazoa > Chordata > Mammalia > Carnivora > Hyaenidae > Hyaena > Hyaena hyaena. The sequence continues at coordinate 603,580 of NW_024081017.1, forward strand.
AGGCCATATCCAGTGGGAGATGCTGCCAGAAGCCGATGGGGAGAACTACCCTGCCCCCCAATCCTGGCCCTCTCCGACCTGCCCTCAGTGCCTGCCATTGGGCTAAATCTGAGCAGAAGCCAGTGGACTAGGGCATGACTATGTAAGGGGCAGCCCCGAGCCGTGGGGCGCAGCAAAGCAGGGAACGGATGATCTGACAGCACACAGGCCACGGCTCCCACAAACCATGTGAAGAAAAGTAATTATAGTCCCATTTCACAGAGGAGGAAACTGAGGCCTGGAGAGCCCAGGTGCCCTGCCCAGGGGTTCAAGCCCTTTTTTTTCTGCTCCACTTCTCCACTCCCCATCTGGGCTGGACAGAAGGGAACTGAAGGTAATGGAAATGTCTATATGCAAATCCGTCCTGTCCCCAGGGGCTGGCGGGCGTGCTGCTGCCTGGGGAGACTCACCTCCTCCTCATGCTTGGTGATTACCCACAAACTGAGCTGCACACAAACACGCAACAGATGTTTTGGCAGTGATGAGGGAGCAACTCTCCCCAGGAGGCCAGGCCCCCTCATCAAGCCTGTATCCATGCCCTGCGTCTCCTCTCTGACCGTGGCCCCCAAAATTCCATCCTTGACCTCTCTCTGGCCTTTGTGAAATGCTCTGCACAGTCCCAGGGGACCAGGAAAGGCCAGAGGTTGCCTGGGGTCCTCCAGCCTCCCGTGTATGCTCCCTAAGTTGCTATCATGCCTGTGGCCAGGCCGGCAGACATCCGCTTGGGGCTGCAAGGCTGACATTTGCCACAGGCCACCGGGGACAGAGGTCACCTGCAATTGAGCTTTTGACCCACAGGGGTGGGCTAGAAACATCAACCTTTGACCTCCACCCAGGCTTGGGCCAAAATGGTCAAACTTTGAGCCTTGCCATACGCGGGTCTCAAGGTCATTGCCTCTCTTTCATTAAGGCTCACAGTCAATATGCGGGTGGAGGGTTCCTGTGCGAACTTCTTTCTCTACATCACATTGGTTCCCTTACCACATACCGGGAACATAAGGGTGCCTGCCACGCTTCTTAGCAATGAGGCCCAGCCGTGAAAGAAAGAAAGGCCTGGTCCTCCAGGAGCCAATGTCCTAGCGGGGTGGGGGTGGGGGGAGGCAGGCAAGAATCAAGACAAAGAAGAACATGATAAAGACCATGATATCACCTGTTAGAATGTGGTAGACTTACTGGAAACCGTGATAGTGGGAAGGCACGTGAGGAATGTGGGGTAGGAAGGGAACAGTGACTTTAGACCCAGTGTCACCTGGGAAGTGACATTTGAGTAAAGATGCAAAGGAGGTGAGGGAGTCAGGCAGATATTTAAGGAAGAGAGGTCCAGGGAGAGGGAAGCACCAGTGCAAAGGACCTGAGGCTGGCACCAGGCTGACAGGTTCTGGTGAGAAGACCAGTGTGGCCTGAACTGCAGAGTGATAAAGGGCGAAGGTTGAAGGAAGGGAGAGCACATCCTGCAAGGTGCCGCCCACGGGACTTGGGCTTTTGCTTATAGCAAAATGAGAGGCATGGAGAGAGGGTTCTGAGCAAAGAGGGGACGTGATCTGATTCAGGTGTCTGTGTGGAGGGAGAAAGACTGTAGGGGAGCGGGGACGGAAGGAAAGAGAACTCTGTTCACACGGCTCCGTAGAGAAGGGTTTGTGTATGCCCCCGCTTATAACGATGAGGAGACCAAACTCTTGCAAGAGCTAACTGGTTGCCCAGGGATACCTGGCCAATTAGTGACACCCCCTAGGTTTGAATTTGTGTCTATGTGACTACAGTGTCATTGGGTAAATATATGTGTGTGTGTGTGCGTGTGTGTGAGCGCGCACCTTATGTGCCTGCAGCATCCGGGGGAATGGAGATCTTGAAACCCAGGAGACAAAGGGAGGGCTTTCTCTGTTTCCAGTAAGACCCCTGCAACAGTTTGAGGAGCAAAGGAATTCACTCAAGAAACATGTATTGAGCCTCCGCTGCGTTACAGGCACTATCTCGGGTGTTGGGGCTACAGCAGGGAAGGAGACAGAGCAAAATTTCTGTCCTAGGGGTTTATATTCTAATCCGGGAGACAGGCAAAAAGCATAAAAACCCAGGAAATTACAGAGGATGTTAGAAGATAAATACTGGTGGAAAAAAACTAAGACAGGATAAGGGCCGGGAGTGGGGGTTGCAGTTTTGAATAAGGTGGTCAGGATAGGCTTCATGGAGGAGGTAACATGTGAGCAAAGAATTGAAGGAAGTGAGAGACAGAGCCATGCGAAGACCTAGGAAAAGTAGGTTCCGGGCTGAAGGAACAATAGTGCAAAGGCCCTGCGGTGGGTTCAACTCGAATGAGTTGCCATCAGGAAGGTCCAGACGGCTACCTCGAAGCCACTCTCTCCCCACTTCCGGCCTCTGCAATCCTGTTTCTTCAGTCTGGAACACCTTTTCTCCTCTGGACAAACTCCTGATGGACCCTCAAACCTTAACCCTCAGGTTACAGCTTTAGGGAAGTCACCTCTTCACCCCTGGCCCCCGGGGTGAAGAGTTCTTCCCCTGGGTTTCCACAGACCCTGTAGACCTCTCTTCCTCTATTCTGATTCCTCAGTCTTCTGTACTGCACTGTATCTTAATGTCTGCTGGATTTACCCACGCAGTACACAGTAAGTGGCTAATAAATCATTAAGCAACTAAGTACTGTTCCATCATTTGTTACATGAAACCCAAACTTCCTGGCGCAGGACAGACTTGTAAATCTGCCTGTGAAATCATAAACTGGTTCTGGCAGGAGACACACGGTTGTAGTAGCGGCTTTTGGGAGAGGAACCGGGAGGGGCAGAAGTCAGAGAATGGAGGAGACATTTCATTCTAGTTATACTTTTGTTGTAATTGTTCACATTTTCTTTACCCGGTGTGTGAATTACCTATGCAAACATAAAATGAATGAATAGAATTCTACAACATAAAGGATTTAAGGACCTTTTTAAATTAGAAAGTAGGTGAGGTGTTTGGTTTTTTTTTTTAATGTTTTATTTATTTCTGAGAGAGAGACAGCGTGAGCAGGGGAGGGTCAGAGAGAGAGGGAGACACAGAATCTGAAACAGGCTCCAGGCTCTGAGCTAGCTGTCAGCACAGAGCCCAACGCGGGGCTCGAACCCACAAACCTCAAGATCATAACCTGAGCCAAAGTCCGACGCTTAACCCACTGAGCCACCCAGGTGCCACAGTTGTGAAGTTTTAAATTCACACCCACAATTATTCCAGCAGGAATAGAGTAAACAGTGAAATACAAAGTAAGTTTTTATTAATATCACACAAAAATATCTGATACAGATAAGATAAAAAAAAAAGCACCCACATCTTTAGCATAGCATTCAAGTCCTCCGGGTTCCACCTCACTCCTGCTTTGGCTCTTGCCTTGTTTTAATGATAAAACTTACCTTCAATAACAACAACAACAATAATAATATCATCATTAAGTGTTCACTTTGTGCAAGGCATGGCGGGCTTGACCTTCAACATTTCATTGAAGTCTCACGACCTCTCCATTTTCCAGATGAGGCAACTGAGGTTGGCTCCCAGACCACGTTCTAGGCCACTGAGATCCTAATCCAGGCCACCCTGGCAACCCGGAGTTTCAGACTTGGCGGGGCAGCGAAGTGAGGGGTTCGTGACGCCCTCTGGAGGTCGCGCGGAGAAAGCGGTCAAGAACCTAAAAATGAACATTTGAATTTCCGTAAGGATGAGCAATGAGGGAGGCGATCCAGGATCTGCGGACTCCCCACTTCGCTCTGTTTTCGGAGAGCGGTCTGACAGCGGACAGCACCCTGGCCTAGGAGGTGGAGAAGACAGACCTAACCTTTGGTTTGAGGGGGAACGTACCCCTGGTTTGGGGCATCTGAGAGAAGAGGCACGGTCCCCCAGGCTCAGTCCTAAGTGCTTTCCGTGAGAGATAAGGTCCTGCACTTCAACACACAAAAGCTCGTTATAGGAAACCGCAAAACCTCAGAGATTATAGGAAGCTACGCGGGACGCGGAGGAGCATGGAAGGCATGCCCGACATCAAAAACGTAACAGTTATTGGTCGTGTTCTCTTAGAGCCCGCCCCAGAACCGCCCAGACATAGGCGGGCCACTTTTCCAGGCTTAACGCTTATTGGCTGAACGAAGAGGGTACCTTCCAGCACGGAGGTCTCATTGGCTGAATTCCTGCTCTTAGGGGGCGGGACCCCGAAAAAGGGCTGGGCGTGTGCAGGAGGCGCGGCTGCTTGCTGTAAGTCGCATTTTCAGGTGTCGCACAGGGTCCTTTAGGCCAGGCGTGAAAATCGGGGCCTGGGGGTTCGTCTTGGGGCGGAGGTGGAGGCCCACGCTGGGCCAGGCCCCGCCGTCTTCGCTCTGGCGCACTCAGCTTTCCAGCGCCGAGCCGAGCGGGGTGGGCGGTGTCGCCGGCGTGACGTCATCTCCAAGCGTCCGGCACACCCAGAAGGAGCCGCGACCTCTCCGCGTGGGGAGCTGCGGGACAATGCTGCAGCTAGTACGGGCCGGGGCGCGGGCCTGGCTTCGGCCCACCGGCTGCCGGGTGAGGCCGGGTACTGGGGGCGGGGTGGGAGGACAAAGGTTGGCGCTTCCGGGCGCCGTCGCTCACGCTCGCCCACCGTTCACAGGGCCTGAACGCGCTGGCGGAAGAGGCGGTGCAGCCGGCGACGAAGCCAGAGGCAGTAGTTAGCGCGGGTGAGGTTGCCAGGGTCGCCCTAGGAGGGGCGGCGACCGGGAGCCCCGACGCTCGGCCTTGACCCTTGACCTCCCAATGGCTTCAGGTCCCCAGGCGCCCGTGCTGCGCAGGTGCGAGCTCCCGGTCCCCGCGTCCCGGCGTCCGGTGCAGGCCTGGGTGGAGTCCCTGCGAGACTACCAGCAGGAGCGTGTGGGTCTGGCCGAACTGCACCCCGAAGTTTTCTCCACGGCGCCCAGGTGAGTGGGAGTGAAACGGTGGACTGAGTGCCAGAGGGATGCGACGCGGGGCTTTGGGAATCAGGATGATCTGGGCTCGAGGCTCTGTTTCTCCCGCCTGCCAAAAGGGGATGATGATTTTCCCCGCTACAGAGTTGTGTGAGGTTGAGATCTGAGAGGTAACATCCCGGAGGGGTTAAGACGCGTGAGTGACTGGGTTCAGGTTCCTGCCTTCCTCTCTTGTGTTTCCGTGTCCCCATTCTGTCAAACCTCAAGAGTTTGCTGTGATGACGAGGTGGGTTAATTCTGGCGCATAAAAAGTTCTATAGGTATAGATTATCGTTGCTGTTAATTGAGTTTTGTAAAAATGAGCACCGACGACGGTTAAGCCCTTACTGTGTGCCTGGCGTAGCCTGTTTGCAGTTTGGTTAAGTAGACCCTCCTAGCAACCCTAGGGTCAGTTATTCTTGCTTTGTAGATAAGAAAGCTGAGGGCACAGACAGGTTAAGAAATTTGCTCAGTGTCACATAGCTTGTAAGATTTAGAGCCAGGAGGGGCACCTGGGTGGCTCAGTCGGTTGAGCATCCGACTTTGGCTCAGGTCATGATCTTGCAGTACGTGACTTCGAGCCCCATGTTCGACTCTGTGCTGACAGCTCAGACCCTGGAGCTTGGTTCGGATTCTGTCTCCCTCTCTCTCTTCCCTTCCCTTCCCCTGCTCCTCTCTGTCTTTCTGTCAAAAATAAACAAACATTTAAAAACTTAAAAAAAAAAAAAAAAAGATTTAGAGCCAGGATCTCAACCTTACGTGGACCAGCTTCTTGGGCTGGGTTCTGGCTGGCCAAAGTTTATGATGCTTCTGAAGTGCATCATATCTGCCCCATAAGTGCTGTTAATTTGTTACTATTACTGATATTGGTATGGTTTGCCCCCCTGCTTTTCCAGAGTCCCAATCTAGTAGAGGGTGACAAGAGAAATTAAAACAACATATACAGAGGGGCACCTGGGTGGCTTAGTCGTTGAAGCGTCCGACTTGGGCCCAGGTCATGATCTCACAGCTCGTGAGTTTGAGCCCCGCGTCGGGCTCCGTGCTGACCGGCTCAGAGCCTGGAGCCTGCTTCAGATTGTGTGTCTTCCTCTCTCTCTGCCCCTCCCCCACTCGTGCTCTGTCTCTCCTTCACAATAAATAAACATTTTTTAAAAATGTAAAAAAAAAACCAAAACCATATACAGAGTCCCAATCTAGTTGAGGGCGACAAAATTAAATTTAAAACAACGTGGGGCGCTTGGGTGGCTCAGTGGGTTAAGCATCTGACTCTTGATCTCTGCTCAGGTCAAGATCCCACAGTCAGGGGCGCCTGGGTGGCTCAGTTGGTTAAGCGTCCGACTTCAGCTCAGGTCAGATCTCATGGTTCATGGGTTCGAGCCCTGCATCAGGCTCTGTGCTGACAGCTCAGAGCCTGGAGCCTGTTTCAGATTCTGTGTCTTCCTCTCTCTCTGCCCCTCCCCCACTCATGCTGTCTCTCTCTGTCTCAAAAAATAAACTATAAAAAAAATTAAAAAAAAAAAAAGATCCCACGGTCAGTGAGTTGAGCCCCGCGTTGGGCTCTGCACTAACAGGGCAGAGCCTGCTTGGGATTCTCTCTCTCTGTCTCTCCCCACTCCTCGGCGCACGCATGCGCTGTCTCTCTCTCTCTCTCAAAGAAATAAACTTAAAAGAAATTAAAAACAACATATTTTGTTTATTCTATAAATACTTAGGCAGCATCTGCTACGTGCCAGATCCCATGCTAGCTGTTGGGAATACAGCCGGGAATGGGCATTGAGGTTGCCAGTGTTGCTTACAGTCTAGAGCAGGGTCAGCAGACTTCTCCTGTGAAGGGCCAGCCAGTAAATATTTTGAGCTTTGCCGGCTATAACGTCGCCATGGCAACCACTCATCTCTGATGTAGCGCAAGAGCAGCCAGGACAGTTTGTAAGCAAAAGCGGAGTCGTGTTCCAGTAAAACATATTGACAGGAACGGGCAGCGGGCCAGATGTGGCCGCCTAGCCTCGGTTTGCCAATCCCAGCAGTCACGTCCGATGTAGCCACGTAATGTGAGTCACACGTAGAATTTACATTTTGCTAGCAGACGCATTAGGGGAAAAAAATAGGAAGAAACAATCATTTATTGTATTTAACCTGCTGTATCTAAGACGTTGTCATTTCAACATGTGGCACTGGCCACGGTTCGGGCATTCGGTAGCCACACCCGTGGCCAGTGTCTGCTGAATGGAATCTCAGGACTAGAGAGTAAGGTACTGTGAGAAGCAGGAAGAGGTAGCTTTCTTCCTAGCACGGAGGCTTCTCTCAGAGATGCTGTTTGGGCTGAGGAAGGGACCAGCCAGGGGAAGAGCGTTTCCGGCGGAGGGAACAGTGAGCACGAAGGCACGGAGGCTGGACCCCATCTCACAGAATGGAGATGGCACGGGCCCGGAGGTGGCCAGAGGGGGGCGGGGGCGGATGGCACAGGGCCCTGGAACCGGAAGGGAGGAGCTCCTGTTTGCATCTGGTGAGGTGGGGAGGACTTCAGTGGGAGGTGGACCTTTCACGTCCTCTTCATTCTCCGTAGGATGGATATCTTGCATCAGGTTGCCATCTGGCAAAAGAACTTCAAGAGAATTGTGAGTGCCCGGCGGGGGGGGGGACGGGCGGGGGGAGGGCGGGGAGAGAGGCAGAGGGAAGTTCCTGGACTGCTAGACCCAGGCCTTCTCCCTTCTCTTCTGAACCATTCACCGATGGGCTACTTGCCAGGTGTTTTCTGAACACCCACAGTGCGTTAGGCACCGTGCTCGGGAACAAGATAGGCAAGATCTCTATCCTCACGAAGCTCGTAGTCTAGTCGGGAGAGGTGAACTCGAATCGACTAGTAAATACGTAATTAGTGAAGTTGGCCCAGAGAAAGGGACGTTGAACCTCAGGTGTGTAGTAGGTGCTAACTAGGTAAAGGGGGGCAGTGGCCCTAGGGTAGAGGTAGTGGGAACAGCAGATGCAAAGGTCCTGCGGCAGGAGCAAAAGGGAGGCGAGTGCAGTCACAGAGGCCGGCAGAGCAATGGGGAGGAGTTTGGAGATTTTGTCAAGTGCATTGAAGAAGCCGCTATCAATCAGGGTCTCTCTGTTTCCCGTCCACTTACCTCCGAGACCTAGTGAGTCCTCCTCCCTGGTCCACCCTGGTCCTAGAAATGAAGTCTTCAGCCTGGCGTTGGAAGTCCCTCATCGTCTCCCCACCCCCTACCTCTCCCTGATTTCCTCTAGCCTCGGCACACACCTTCCCCCGCGCCACACCTTCCTTTCAGTTGCCACCACATTAAAATCATTCAGAAAATACTGAGCACCTGCTGTGTGCCAGGCAGCAGAGAGGCTCACGTTCTGGAGTGGACGAGGGAACTCTTGATTTCCTTGCCCTTCCTTCCCTCCCACAGTGCTGTGTGCTTGTCCCGGCGGGCCCCTAATCTCTGTGTCCCTGCCGGGCTCCCCAGTGCCAAGGCCAGTCTGCCCAGCTCGCTGCTGTCTTCCCGGGCCTGCTGTCTTTAAGCCGTGACGACGTCTGCCTCGGGAGCCTGACCCTCTCCTCCCTTTGTGCCCGTAGAGCTACGCCAAGACCAAGACCAGGGCCGAGGTGAAGGGTGGGGGCCGGAAGCCCTGGCCACAGAAGGGCACTGGGCGTTCTAGGCACGGCAGCATCCGCTCCCCGATCTGGCGAGGAGGTGAGCGAGGCGGGGTAGGGGGGGTCCTTGTGTTTCTGCACACACATCTGGGGTGACACCTTGTCAGTCCCGTCCCTTCTCCCTGGGCAGGGCAGCAGGACTCAGGCCCACGGACCTCACTGCCCGTGTGCGGGTCAGAGACCTGAGAGTCCACTTCCCAGCCCCCGCCCGCTGCGGCCTCAGCCTCTCTCGTCAGACTGTGGCCACAGCCCCTTTTGGGCCTGACTCCCGTTTCACTTCTCGTGGCCTGTACCGCACACGACACCCGGGGCGCTCTCTTTCTAAACCTCCCAGTTCCTGCAGCCTTTTGGGGAAGTCTGAGCTCCCTACCTTGGCATTCCAGGCACGGGTGCCCGCAGGCCCCCTCCCCTCCCCCCTGCCTTGTCCCTCCACATCCTCTCCCACCTCCCATGGCCATCTCTTCTCCTCATGATGTGTTTGGGCTGTTCCTCCCCCAGAAAGTCCTCCCTGACTTCCTTTGGGCCTCCCATCCCCAAAAACTCCTTTCTTGCCCCAGAAAGACAGCCCTGATTCCCTCTGCCGATGCACCCGTGTCTGAATAGGAATGACAGGAGGCCAGGGATCCTGTCCATCTTGTTCCCTGCTGCGCTCCCAGGGCCCAGCAGAGGACCCTCACTCAGGGTTTGACAGTCGAGGAAATCAAGGCCCAGTGAGGGAAAGTCACCTGTCCCGGGTGATGCTCAGTACAGCATCCCGTCTCCATCTCTACCCGAGGCCCCGTCCTCTTTGTCGGTTCTGTTTGCCTGCTGGCAGCCTCCCTACGCCAGCCACTGTGACAGATTTCTGGCCCCAAGCCCAGCGGGGGCCCTGACCTGTCCGCGCCCCGCTGTCTCTGCAGGAGGCATTGCCCACGGCCCCCGGGGCCCCACAAGCTACTACTACATGCTGCCCATGAAAGTGCGGGTGCAGGGCCTCAAGGTGGCACTGACCGTCAAGCTGGCCCAGGTACAGGGGCCGCGGGGGTCCTAGGGTGTGGGCCGTGGGGCCTGAGCCGTGGTGGGGCTCCGACCATCCTTTCTTCCTAATAGGATGACCTGCACATTGTAGACTCCCTGGAGCTGCCGACCTCGGACCCCCAGTACCTGACGGAGCTGGCCCGCTACCGCCACTGGGGGGACTCTGTGCTCCTTGTGGACGTGTGAGGGTGCGGGGCAGAGCAGGGGTGGGGGTGGGGGTGCCGTCCTCTGCAGTGCTCACCTCCTGGCCTCCGTTTCAGAGCACACGAGGACATGCCTCAAAACGCTGTGGCGGCCGCTTCCGGGCTCAAGACCTTCAACCTGATCCCGGCCGTCGGTGAGCCGAGGGCCCTGGTTCTCCCCCTGGGGCCCCAAGAGTCCATGGGCGAGTTCAAGTTCTATACCTGCCACTCACTCAGTAGCTGGGCGGCCTTGGGCAGTGGCCACCCTCCCCCAGCATCGGGAAAATGCGATCCTTACAGAAAGGCTCTGAGGTTGTGTCAGTCCCAGCTCAGGCCTCGGTGCCGGGCACGGAGGGGCTCCTTACTCAGAGAGGCTGAGAGGTGGGATCCATCCGGCCTGGGCGTGTCCCACCCGGCACCACAGTGACTCAGCCCCCAGAGGGCTCTCTCTGTGTCCTGATTGCGCATCATCTGGCTACATTCTGACAGGTGCTGGGGGGGTGGGGGTTCCTCACAGGCACCCTGGCACACGAGGCTCAGGCCCCAGAGCATGCCGTCACCCTCAGCTCCAGTCTGTTGCCTCCCCCTGTCGGCTCACAAATCCAGAATTCAACCACTCCTTCCCACCCAGCACCGCCATCTCCCTCCTGGCCCTGCGGGGTCATGTCTTCCCTGGTTCGTTCTACACTCTGTTCTCCCCTGCGGCCACCAGAGGGCGCCCGCCTCTGCCCACAGCCCTCGGGGTCCGCCTCCCTCCCGGTCAAAGCCCAAGTTCTTCCCATCCTCCTGCATGACTTGACCCATCCCCTCCCTGAGCTCGCCTCCACCCCTTTCCCTCCCCACTTGCAGGCGGCCAGGCCTCCCGCAGTGCGTTGTTTATTCATCTGCTCTGCCTAATGTCAGGGTCAGTGCCCCGGTCATGGTAGGTGCCTCCCTGCGTGAGGTGAGCAGCACAGCCCAAGCGCAGGGCGGAGCCAGGCACGCAGGAGGCTCTTGATCAGAAGTTGAGCCGGGGACACCCCCTTGCCTGGGGTCTTGCCAGCAGTAAGCCGCTAGACTGCAAGAGTCATGACCCCACACCAGACGCTGGTGCCCCCATAGTAGGGAACACAGGGAGGAAAAGGGGCCCCGGGTGCGGTAGGCCAGCCCAGCCTCGACCACCCCTCTCCCCTCACCCCTAGGCCTGAACGTGCACAGCATGCTCAAACACCAGACCCTGGTCCTGACCCTGCGGACGGTCGCCTTCCTGGAGGAGAAGCTGCTCTGGCATGACTCGCGCTACACGCCCCTCTACCCCTTCCGCCTGCCCTACCGAGACTTCCCCTGAGCCACAGCCCTGTGCCCCTCGAGGGCGGGGCCGCCCCCCTCCTGGACAGCTCGGCGCCCAGCGGCTGCTCTGAGTCGGCCAAGCCGCCGGCGGGCATGTGGCGAGCGGCCGTCACTACCAGGAAGAGGTGACTTGGCAGAGAGCCCGACTGAACTCTGGCCCCCAATTTTCTCCTTCATTTTTAAGGTAAATTTTATTTTTTAATCCGAGAAGAGAAACGGATTATTTTGTAAATAATTCCACCTGGTAAATCAGGCTCTTTCCTGAGTGCAACGGCCGGGCTGCTGGGTACCTCTCCTCCGGGGCAGCCTCGGGGCTGTTGACGGCAGTGACCTTCAATCAGCTTCCCAAGGACGACTCAGACGCGAGGAGCCAACAGCACTGCTGTCCCCCATTCCCGAGCACTGTCACCACGAATTCACGTCCCTGATGGGCTCTGTGGTGCCCTTGGTCATGGTCCTTCATGCCAAGCCTTGGGTTTGAGTCTAAAAATGGGAAGTGCAAACCTGAGCTGTCGTCACGATTTCCCCTAAGCAGAGTCTGAATCCATGTGGTTAATAAATGAGCAAATAAACACGTTTTTTAGAAAACACCAAACTTGTATCCAAATTCTTTTTCTTTTTTATATTAAAATTTTTTTTTTTATTTTATTTATTTTGAGAGAGAGAGAACATGAGCAGGGGAGGGGCAGAGAGAGAGAATCTGAAGCAGGCTCCACACTGTCTGTAGAGCCCAGTGTGGGGCTCGAACCCACAAACCATGAGATCATGACCTGAGCCGAAACCAAGAGTCAGACACTTAACTGACTGAGTCACCCAGGCACCACCCCCCTACACCTTTTCTTGAATGTTTACTTACTTTTGAGAGAGACAGCGCAAGTGGGCAAGGGACAGAGACAGAGGGAGACACCGAAGCAGGCTTCAGGCTCCGAGCCTGATGTGGGGCTCGAACCCATGCACCGTGAGATCATGACCTGAGTTGGACAGTTAACCGACTGAGCCACCCAGGCGCCCCCCAAACTGATATCCTAATTCTTGAGTCTGCTGATGTTTGCTCCCCCTGTTCATCTTTTTCTAACAGTCCTAACGCAGACTGCAATGCGGGCAATCCCAAAGTCAGGCAGAACTGCCACCTGCGGGCGCAGGCCCTGCCTGGCTGCAGTGACCACCCATGGGCTGGGCTGCCCCTGGCCAAAAACATCTCTGGAATGCCTCTCTGGGGAGTGCCTTCAGAGCTCATAACGCAGTCTTTGAAAATCCTCTGTGGATACAAACTTTGATCCATTAAAGCACCAGATTTGACTAAGTAAAAAAGCCATTTGGAGCCAGTAGTAAGAAGGGGTGCAGAGGGCGGGTGGGAAAACATTGCTCGGGCCAAAGCCAAACTGTTCACCTCCCTCTCCCTGCGTCTCTGGCCGGCCATGCAGACCCTCGAGGCTTAGAACGAGACCCAGCTCTTTACCGGCACCCAGACTATTCTAGATGGTTGAGGCTAGAAGTAAGGCTGCGGAGTTGTCTTCCTCACGGCAGTCAGGCAACGGCAAGGCCAACCTCTGCCCACGCAGACCGTGAAGAGAAGGGTCAGAAACTGTGCGGCACGCTGGATGGCAGCAGGCAGACCAAGGGTGAAAAAGGGCATGAGAAACACGACCTGACACATGATCTCGCAGTTTGTGGGTTTGAGCCCTGCGTCGGGCTCTGTGCTGACTGCCAGCTCAGAGCCTGAAGCCTGTTTCGGTCTGTGACTCCCTCTCTCTCTGACCCTCCCCTGCTCCCACTGTCTCTCTCTCTCTCCTAGAAATAAATAAAAATATAAAAAAAAGAACTTTAAAAAAAAAAAAAGAAACACGACCTAACAGGAGCGCTGTCAGCTCTGCGCTGACCACTCGGAGCCTGGAGCCTGCTTCGGTTGTGTCTCCCTCTCTCGGTCTCTTCCCTGTTTGTGCTCTGTCTCTGTCTTTGTCTCTGTCTCTCTCTCAAAAAAAAAAAAAAAAAAAAAATTAAAAAAATTTTTTTTAATTAGAGAGAGAGAGATGGGGGCGCCTGGGTGGCTCACTTGGTGAAGCATCCAACTTCAGCTCAGGTCATGATCCACGTGTTTGTGAGTTCAAGCCCTGCTCGGGCTCTCTGCTATCAGCGTAGAGCCCGTTTTCCTCTCTCTCTGCCTCTCCCCCACTCTTGTACATTCGTGAGTGCTCTCTCTCAAAAATAAACACACACACACACACACACACACGAAAGAAAGTGAAGGGGTGCCTGGGTAGCTCAGTGGGTTGAGCGTCTGACCGGCTCAGGCCATGATCTCACAGTTTGTGGGTTCGAGCCCCGCGTCAGGCTCTGTGCTGACCACTAGCTCAGAGCCTGGAGCCTGTTTCAGATTCTGTATCTCCCTCTCTCTCTGACCCTCCCCTGCTCACGCTGTCTCTCTCTCTCTCTCAGAAGTAAATAAAACATTTAAAAAAATTTTTTTAAAAAGAAAGAAAGTGAAAGCAAAATCGAGCCAATGGGGCTGGGATCGGACTCCTAGGAAACTTAGAGGTGAACGGCAGGCAGCTTGGATGGTGGATTCAGGGTGTCTGCTTATTGGGGGTCAGGATGGAGGCCCAATGGGGGGGGTTGGGGGAAGAGCTACAACCAGACCCAAGGTGTCCCCACTCACACGAAGGGGTGTCTAGGAAAGAAAGCCTCAGAGCACCCCCTCCCCCAAACACATACCCACCAAATCCACCAGGAGTGGATTCAAGTTAACGCACCACTGGGTCACCCAAAGAGGCCAAAGCCGCCAGCCGCCCCGTCCCGTTCCCTTCTTCCCACACCTGGGCAGGAGGGACCCAAAGGCTCGTGAGAAGGGCCGAGGCAGACAGAAGAGTCAACAGCAGACACACCAGACCCTGTTTCTCCACTGAGGCCTCCAGCCTGGCGAGGCCTGGCCCGGGGCTCCAATCGAACATCAAGTCAAGTTCAGAGATCTGAATATGCCACGGATCCGGGCCGGAGTCCTGGGCAGAACTCTCGGCCAGGGGGTGGGTTCCCTTATTAAAGATTCCACCACCGCAGAACAAAGGGGTGAAAGAGGAAGCGAAGTTGTGTTCTGACTGAGATGTAAACAACACGCATTTCTGCTTCATGCACCAGGGCTGCGAGGAGGACGCAATGCGGTGTCAGGATCAGCCCGATCTGTGGGAACGCAGAGGAAGCGTGTGTTTCTGCCTGGGAAGTTGGAGGGGAGATTCTCAGAGCTGAGTCCTAATGAAACAGACATAGCGGCTGCTACTACCCGTTCTTGCTCAGTGCTGCTCGCCGGACGCTGCACACATGCTATTATTGGGGTCCCACGCCCACCTTTTGAGGTAGGGGCTACCATCCCATCCTACAGCTGAGGCTGTCGACGTGCAACCGGGGGAAGGGGTTTGCTCAAGGTCACAGCTTATGACACGGGCTCTCAGCAACCTGACCACAACCCTTAACACCTGCTGTCCCGTGATTGCACCCCCGCCTCCTTTCCCCCCGCCCCCGCTGCCAGTGCTGGGCTTGTCTGCTGGGCTGATCAGAAGGACTGGGGACCCACAATGACATATCACTTCCCCCTACCCCATTAGGATGGTAATAATAACAGTAATCATAAAACAGGAAATTGGTATTGATGAGGATGTGTAGAAAGTAGAACTCATAAAATTTTTTTTTTTTTTCGGGGCGCCTGGGTGGCTCAATCGGTTGAACATCCCACTTCGGCTCCGGTCATGATCTCACGGTCCGTGGGTTCGAGCCCCGCATGGGGCTCTGTGCTGACAGCTCAGAGCCTGGAGCCTGTTTCGGATTCTGTGTCTCCTTCTCTCTCTCTGCCCCTCCCTGGCTCATGCTCTGTCTCTCTCTGTCTCAAAAATAAATAAATGTTAAAAAAATTTTTTTAAATTTTTTTTCATGGTTAGTTTTGAGAGAGAGAGAGAGAGAGAGAGAGAGAAACAGAGCATAAGAGGGGAGGGGCAGAGAGAGAGGGAGACACAGAATCTGAAGGCTCCAAGTTCCAAGCTGTCAGCACAGAGCCTGACATGGGGCTTTAAACTCACAAACCTGGAGATCACGACCTAAGCTGAAGTTAGATGCTTATCTGACTGAGCCCCCCAGGCGCTCCCCCACCCGCAGTTGCACATCTAAGTATATTCCCCAAAGGACTGAAAAAATCTTCACACCAACACTTGTACATGAACGTGCACAGCAGTATGATTCACCATAGCCAAAAGGGAAAAACAACCCAAATGTCCATCAGCTGATGAATGGATAAACAAAATGTCGTATCTCCATACAATGCAATATTAGCCAGCTCTAAAAAGAAATTTAGTACAGAGGCGCCTGGGAGTCTCAGTTGGTTAAGAGTTTGGGGCGCCTGGGTGGTCCAGTCGGTAAAGCGTCCAACTTCGGCTCAGGTCATGATCTCACAGTCTGTGGGTTCGAGACCTACCTTGGGCTCTGTGCTCACAGCTCAGAGCCTGGAGCCTGCTTCAGATTCTATGTCTCCTCTCTCTCTCCCCTGCTCACTCTCTGTCTCTCTCTCAAAATAAAATAAAGACATTAAAAAAAAAAAAAAGAGTTTGACTCTAGATTTCAGCTCAGGTTATGATCTCAGTTTGTGAGTTCCAGCCCTGAGTCGGGCTCTGCACTGACAGTGCAAAGCCTGCTTGGGATTCTTTCTCTCCCTCGCTTTCTTCCCCTCCCCCACTCACGCTCGCTGTCTCTCTGGGTCTTAGAATAAATAAATAAACATTAAAAAAAGAGAGAGAGATGAAGTCAACCCAAAATAATTGAAAACAGGGACTGTAACGGACACTTGTATGCCAATGTTCAGGGTGGCATTATTCACAATAGCCAAGAAGTGGAAACAACCCAAGTGGCCCTCAACAGATGAAGGAACAAACTAAATGTGACATATCATTATAGTAGAATATTATTCACCCATAAAAAGGAAGAAGTACAGGGGCGCCTGGATGGCTCAGTGGGTCAGGTGTCCGACCTCTGATCTCAGCTCAGATCTTGATCTCACGGTCATGAGTTTGAGCCCCGCATTGGGCTCCATCTTAATAAAAAATTTTTAATTTAAATTTTAAAAAAAGGAAAATATATTGATACATGCTATAACACGGATGAAACCTTATGCTAAACATCACGAACATTAGGCGAAGGGAAAGCCTCCAGACACAAAAGGCCATTTAGCATGCGATTCCATTTATAGGAAATGTCCAGAATGTGCAAGCCCATAGAGACAATAGATTAGTGGTTGCCGGGGGGCACCTGGGTGGCTCAGTCGGTAAAGTGTCCGACTTCTGCTCGGGTCATGATCTTGCGGTCTGTGGGTTCGAGCCTCGGGTCGGGTTCTGTGCTGGCAGCTCAGAGACTGGAGCCTCCTTCCGACTCTGTGTCTCCCTCTCTCTCTGCCCCTCGCCTACTCAGGCTCTGTCTCAAAAATAAATAAGCCAAGAAAAAAAGATCCGTGATTGCTGGGGACTGAGAGGAGAGGGGATTGGGAGGTACCAGGTTTTTGGGGGACAGTGATGGAAATATTCCAGAATCAAAGAGTGGTGATGATTGTACAAGATTGTAAATACACAGGAAAATTTTTAAAAGGCAAAAAGTAAGTTTTGTATTGTGAAACTCTCAAATTTATATATATAGTATATATTTATACAGCATATGTATATACGCATACATGTATATGTACGTATGTGTATGTATATATACACACACACACAGCATATGAATGTGAACTGGCACAGCCACTTTGAAAACTAGTATTGTGGGTTCTCCCCAAAATTAAAAATAGCACTACCATATGATCCAGCAATTTTACTTCTGGATATTTATCTGAAGGAAACAAAATCAGTATCTTGAAAAGATAGCTACACCTCCACGTTACCGCAGCATTATTTACAATGCCCAAGACACAGAAACAACCTAAGTGTCCATCAATGTATGAACGGATACACACACACACACACACACACACACACACACACACACACGAATACTATTCGTCCATAAAAAAGGAAATCTTGGGGCGCCCGGGTGGCTTAGTCGGTTAAGCGTCCGACTTTCGCTTGGGTCATGATCTCGCGGTTCGTGGGTTCGAGCCCCGCGTCGGGCTCTGTGCTGACTGCCAGCTCAGAGCCTGGAGCCTATTTCAGAGTCTGTGTCTCCCTCTCTCTCTGGCCCTTCCCTGCTCACACTGTCTCTCTCTCTCTCTCTCTCCTAGAAATAAATAAAAATATAAAAAAAAATAAAAATAAAAATAAAAAAAAATTTAAAAAAAAAGAAGGAAATCTTGCCATTTGCTACAGCACAGATGGACCTTGAGGTCATTACGCTAAGTGAGATCAATCAGAAAATGACAAATACTGCATGGTGTCACATATGTGGAATCTTAAATAACAACAACAACAACAAACACTTGAGGAGGCCTCAGTTGAGTTAAACATCCCATTTCCTCTCTGGTCAGGATCTCATGGTTTGTGTGATCAGGCGCCTGGCTCTGTTCTCAGTGTGAAGAATTCTGCCTGGAATTCTCTTTCTCCCTGTCTCTGCCTCCCTCCTGCTGGTGAGCTCTCTCTCTCCCTTTCTCTGTCTCTCAAAATAAATAAACTTTAAAGGAAAACAAAAGAAACACTTGAATTTATATAGAGAACAGATCGGTGGTTGCCAGAGGCAGGGGTGGGGAACTGGGAGAAGGGTGTTGAAGGACACAAACTTCCAGTTATAAGGTAAATAGGTCCTGGGGCGGAGATGGACAGCGCGGTGACTAAAAACTGTTTCAATAGGGGCGCCTGGGTGGCTCGGTCTTAAGCGTCCGACTTCGGCTCAGGTCATGATCTCACGGCTCGGGTCATGATCTCACAGTTCGTGGGTTCAAGCCCCGCGTCGGGCTCTGTGCTGACAGCTCAGAGCCTGGAGCCTGCTTCAGATTCTGTGTCTCCCTCTCTCTCCGACCCTCCCCTGCTCACGCTGTCTCTCTCTCTCTCTCTCAGAAATAAATAAAACATTTTTTAAAAATTAAAAAAAAAAACCTGTTTAAATAAATAAACAAATATATACATGAAGTAACGAAGTACTGGGGAGCTGACATCCCAGGCGCAGCCTCCACCCTGCGAGGCAAGGGACTGGCACAAAAAGTCGGCCCGCCTCCAAGGGGCTCCTGGGTGCGACTGAACCACAGCGCCCCCCAGAGGGGAACCCCGCACGAACACACCGCTTTTCTGGCTGCCTTCCCCGACTCCCCCCAGACTCCCCCTCCCGGGTATAAACCACCTGAACACCAAGTCTGGTTCCCGGGGCTGCTTTTGGGGAGAGCGTCCAGTAGAGCAGCTGCTGAGCTATCAGGGCCTGGATTCAAATCCCAATCTGTCCTGGTCTTATCACAACCTTGTGGATGAAATGCTCTGAGAACCTTCTGTAAAAATGGTGGGAAGGGAATTCTGGCCTTAGAGGAACAGCACGCCCAGAATGCTCAGGGACAGAGGCTCACCGAGGCTGCCGGGAGGGGCGGGGTGGCCATGCGAGAACTGCGAGCCAAGGGAGAGCAGGCGCGGGGCACAAAGTGGGGCACGAATCCGCCGCCTCTAGTCTGTCGTGGCTCCATTCTGCCCAAGACTGCCTGGCACCCGGGAGGAAGCCTTGCCCTTCCTGGCAGCTTTGGGGAAGGGCTGAGAGCCTCTGCTCTCCTTTCCTGGCGGAAACACAGAGGGAACGCAAGACAGGAGGTGGACGCTCCTCTGGCCAACCTGGCCCCCATTACCGCCCCATCCTCATCTCAGGAAACGGCTCTCCATCCTCCCAGCGGATCAGGCCTGAACCAAGGAGTCGTCCTTGACTCGGCTCTGTCCTCACGTCCGTCCCAGCAAGCGCAGTTGACCTTGCCACCAAAACAGACGTCAAACCACTTCTCCGATGCCCCTGCCCAGAGCAGCCCCCATCCTTGCTCACCTTGACTAGAGTAGTTGCTTCCTCTCTGGCCTCCTGGCTTCCATCCTGTCCTCCCTGGCCCGGGAATAGAGCTCCAGGGGTCTCAGGAGGTGCCTGTGAACACCTGCGCAGGGGCCGTCCCTCCTCTGCTCAGAACCCCCATGGCTCCTACCTCACTGGGAAGAAAAGCCAAGTCCTCTGCAGACTGACAAGCACGCACCTTCTCCTCCCTGCCCTCCTTTCCTCCTCCCTGCCTTACTGCACTCGGGCCACCCCGGCCTCCTGGCTGTCCCTACCCCAGGGCCTTTGCACATTCAGTACTCACTGATGCATTCCCTCCTGGTCACAGGAGCCTCCTCACTTCCCAGTGTCTTTGCTCAAATGTCACCTTCTCGGTCTTCCCCAGAGCACTCTAAGTTCATCAGCCCTCACATTTCCTATCCCTTCCTGTTTTACTTTCCCTCGGCACTAATCACGAACTAACACCCCATACATCTTTTGTTTCTTATCTGTCCCCTGCCACTGAATCCATCTCTGCACAATGGCGAAATGTTTGTCTTTTCTTATCACTGCTGTGTCGCCAGCCACCGGGAAGGATTCCTAGCACAGCAGGCACTCACTAGGCACCGCGGGGCCTGTCGGGAGAGATCCGAAAAGAACAGCGCTTTTATGGCTGCGAGGAAGCCTTGGGCCGCGCGGGGGAGCTCGTCGCCCGCGCACTGCGGACGGAGGTCTAGGGGCCCAGAGCAGAGAGCCCGAGAAAAATCCGCCGGAAAAGAACCCCCCCCTCCCTCCCGCACAGGATTTTCCCAGTCCCTTCGAGGCGTGGCGCGTCCCCCTCCCACCCTGCAGCGTTGCGCAGGCATTTCGGGGAGGGGTTTCAGCACCCACCACACCCGCCACAAAGATCCCCGTGGAAATTCCTTAGGAATGATCGGGGCAGGAGGAGCGATGCATTTCTAGCTGACGAGTGGCTCGAAGCCCCATCCTCCGAAGGAAGGACTCGAACGTCCCCCGGGCCCCCTCCCTTCCTCTTCTGCTGCGCGACCTCCCTGGCCCTTCCGAGGTCTCCATGGCGACGCGGCGCGCGTCCCACAACAGAAAGTCTTAGGCGGCGCGGGTAGGCACTGCAGGCGCACCCAGGGTCCCCAGCCTCGACGTGGCAGATAGATGCCAAGTCTTGGGGTCACACGCGTAGGCCGTGGCCTTGGCGGGGGGGCGTGGCGGCGGTCTGTAGACGCGACGCCTCGCCCCGTGCCCCGCCCGAATGGAATTAGCCCCAGCAAATATCCGCACAAATTGACCGCTCGTGCCGAGCTCAAGTTTCAAGAACCAGGTGTAGCGCTTGGAGTTTGATCTCCTCCTCCCCCCGCCCTACTTCGGGGCGTAGGAGCTGTTTCCTTGCGGAAGGCAAGGGTCCGAGCGCCCTCTCTCCATTCAAGATGTGCTGCCTCAGTTTCCCCGAGGAGCCTGGGGACGGCAGCGGGGGCCTCCGCGCGTCAGGACCACGAGGCTTCCTTCCTTTTTCTGGAAGCTGTAAAGACGCCCCCGCGACGGAGGCCGAAAGGGGAAGCGAGGCCGTGGGGGTGGCAGCGGCGTCGGAGGGGGGGGATGCAGGGCCCCCGGTCGTGATGACGCCTCGAGCCCTCACCCCCAGCTTTCGCGGACCCTCGCATGTGCCCAGGCTTGCTCCTGCCGCTTCTTGGGAAATGTGTCAGCTGGGCGGGGACTTGCCCCTTGCGGGAATGGCACCCTTGACGGAGAATGCCTCGAAGCGATTCCTGGGTCCTCACCCTAAAGACGGAGCGGCCACTAGGTTAAAGAGGCCTGCCTGCGCTGGGGAGTCAGGAGGGTTCGAATCCCCTCGCAGCTCGGGGGCTTGGTTTACCCCTCTGTGGAATGGACACAATAACAGTCCCTACCGTCCAGGGTAGTTGGCGGAACTCAGTAGAGCGCTGCGAGCAGCGCAACCGCAGAACCGCGGTGAGCCCGGCCCCGGGTCGGGACCTCTAGCACCACGAGCAGCCCCCTCCCCACACACACCCCCCCCTCCCCGAGCCCGCCCGGCCGCTGCGCCCCTCATTGCCTCAGTTCGGAAATTCCAGCGCTCGGGCGGCCGACGAGGGGGGACAACGCGACTAAGGCTCGGCACTTTTTCAATCCGGAAATGCCGGAGCCCTCGTTCCGGAGGGGAAGGCGTAAGATTTCCGGGAAAGTAGCACCGCCCCTCTGCCCCCCGGACCCGGCCAATATAAAAGGCCCGCCAGCCGGGGCCATGCGCCAGTCTGTGCCGCCGCAGGTCTTTGTCCGCCCGGCATCGGCGCGCTATGGCTCTCGCCGCCGTCCGTCCCGCGCTGCCAGCGCTCCTGGCCCTCATCGGAGCTCTGCTCCCAGGTGAGTCGGGGGGGAGCGGGGGCTGCCGTCGGGCCCACTCCCGGGATCCCGGCTGCGCCCTGGACGCACTGGGAGGACCGGCTGGGGACAAGCCCCAGTCGTCCTTAGGTAGCTGTTTATGGGAAGTTTGGGGCTAGAGCCACGGGTTGAAAGTCAGCAGCCGTGGGTTCGAATCCAGACCCTGTATCACTTCCATGCGATGCCTCAAGTTATAGGTGGAGGCTCCCAGGCCTCAGTTTCTCAGCTGTACAGTGGAGAACGTAATAGCGGCCCCCTCGAAATGGTTGTGTCCTGGCCGAATGCCACGCCTGGCTCCAGGACTCGGTCAGATTGTGTGGCGACGAGTCCCGTGCCAAGCTGAGTAGGCTGGGGACCCCCCCCTCCCAACACACTACATTATGTTCCTCATCCCTCCTGCATATCTCCCCCACCCCCCGACCCAACCCCCCCCCCCCGCCCCTCACCCTGGGGAAGTCCAGGACTGCCTCTGCTCAGGGGAATTCCAGGGCTGACTTGCCCTGAGACCAGAGGCGCGCCCCAGCACCCCTCCACCAACCCCAGTCTGCAGGGAGGGGAGATTGGGGGGGAGCAAATGGCAGTCAGCGTTGGGAAGCGGAGAGTGGGAAAGGGACATCTGTGGTTGCCATCTCTGCAAAGGGTTCCGGTCCAGATGCCAGTATGAATTCTACTGCTTTTCAGCTGAGTAACTTCACGTCTCCCAGCCTCACCATTTCACTCTGTGAAGTGGGAACTATCCCCGAATCACTCTCGGAGAATTCACGGAGCTGCTGCTTTCCCACACCTCCACCCCCAGACAGAGGAGACCCAAAGCTGGGGACAGGAATCTTTGGAAGAGGCATAGCCGGGGGGAGGGCAGAAAGATGTGTTTTCTTCCAGCTTTGGAGGCACCAGGAAGTCTGAGGGAGCTAATCACCACAACCCCCTTTCTTCCTTGCAGCCAGGCACTGCCTGCCTTGTGCTTGGAGCCCGCTGCATTAAGCAGGGGCTGGGATGACTATATTTACCCGCCTTACAGAAGGGGAAATTGAGGCCTTGGGAGGGGAGACCACTTATTGGAGGGAATAACTGGAACCTTTCCATTCCCGGAGGGCTAGCCTCCTCTACCTCACATCTTGGGTCAGATCAGCACACTGACTTTATGTCCCTCCTCTGCTAAAGCCCTCCGTGGTTCCCCATTGCCCTCAGAATGAAGAACTTGTCCTTGGCACCGCCTGCACTGCCCACATGATCGATCTTCCTGACCTCATTTCTCCCAGCTCTTCCCCCTCACTCACTCTCTCCGGCCACACTGCCTCAGGACCTTTGCACTTGTGCCTTTTGCCTAGGATTAATTTCTCTCTTCTCTGAATGGCCAGTCCCTTCTCATCATTCAAATCTCTCCTCATGCATTACCCTGTCACCAAGTCACTGTCTGTTCTTTCACTCTGTTTTGCTTTTGCCGAAGCTCTTATTAACATCAGTTCCTAATTATCTTGTTTGCCTGCGAATTTTTTCTGTCTCCCACACTGAAGGCAGAGTTTTGCCTCGCGCAGGCTATGTGCCCAGCACTCAGCCCAGGCCGGATACGCGGTAGTTGCTGCTGAGCTCAATTTGTCCTGTCCCCCATCTTTTGTTCTAGGACTCGGAGGTGCCCAAACCTCAGTGCACCCCCCCAACGCCATCATACCCCGAGGAGGCACTGTGCGGGTGAACTGTAGCAGTTCTTGTGACCATCCCTCTTTCTTGGGCCTGGAAACTCAGCTGACTAAGACGGAAGTGGCTCATGGGGACAACTGGAAGACCTTTGAACTGAGCGATGTGCAAGAAGATAGCTCTCCAATATGCTTCTCACAATGTCAAACACAGACGATGGATCAGATGCACCTCACCGTGTACTGTGAGTGGCTGGGCCCAGGGGCTGGATGAGGCAGGCTGGGGGTGGGGCAGAAGTGGACGCGTGGGGGTCCCCTCAGGCTGGGGCAGCCTTTGTTGCTTAGCGGTGGGGACAGAACTGGCTCGCCAAAGGACCGGTGGGCACATCTTCAGAAATCGGACGCTTAACTAACTGAGCCACCCAGGCGCCTCTAGATACGACTTTTTTTTTTTTTTTTTTTAAATGTTTTATTTATTTCTGGGAGAGAGAGAGAGACAGCGTGAGCAGGGGAGGGTCAGAGAGAGAGGGAGTCACAGACTGAAACAGGCTCCAGGCTCTGAGCTGGCAGTCAGCACAGAGCCCGACGCGGGGCTCGAACCCACGAACCGCGAGATCATGACCCGAGCGAAAGTCAGACGCTTAACCAACTACGCCACCCGGGCGCCCCTAGATACGACTTTTTAAAAGAAGATGCAGTTTAGGGGCACCTGCTGGCTTGGTCGGTTGAATGTCCAACCCCTGATTTTGGGTCAGGTCAGGATCTCACAGTTCATGGGTTCAAGCCCTGCTTTGGGCCCTGCGCTGACAGGGCGGAGCCTGCTTGGGCCTCTCTCCCTCTTTCTCTGCCTCTCCCCTGCTTGCATGCACGCTCTCTCTCTCTCAAAATAAATCAGCATTAACAAAACAGAAAATGCAATTTAGGGGTGCCTGGGTGATTCAGTCAGTTAATCGCGTCTGACTTCGGCTCGGCATGATCTCTCAGTTCATGGGTTCAAGCCCCACGTCGGGCTAGGTCCTCGTAGCTCAGAGCCTGGAGCCTGCCTCGGATTCTGTGTTTCCCTCTCTCTCTGCCCCTCCCCTGCTCGTGCTCTGTCTCTCTCTCACTCAAAAATAAATAAACACTAAATAATTTTTTTTTAAAGAAGATACCATTTAAAAGTAGCTGGGACATGGCATTTTTCACATAGTGGCAGCAGTCCGAAGAGTGGCTAACAACCATGCTGGCCGGACGGTGGGGAAGGAAGCAGTCCTGGGCCAGTGCTGAGAACGTGGGAACATAGAGAAGCAGAACCCTGAGCGGGGAAGTGGGTGTCAGTTCTCTAAATGGCCCACACATTTGTTTTGGCAAAGAAATCCCATTCCTCACACTTGGGCTTACATGTGTCCCCGCCCCCGAGGGAGCGGAGC
Source organism: Hyaena hyaena (assembly GCF_003009895.1). Lineage (NCBI taxonomy): Eukaryota > Metazoa > Chordata > Mammalia > Carnivora > Hyaenidae > Hyaena > Hyaena hyaena. The sequence goes on from NW_024081017.1 coordinate 628,156, forward strand.
GGCTGCCAGATGGGGTCATTCACTGCGGCTTTATCTGCAAGGGCAAAAGCATCCAAGCCACTCGGGCATAGGGCGCTGGGGGTATAAACTGTAGTCTGATCACTGGAAGGAGTAGTATGCAACCGCACAAAGAGAAGGAGGAAGCTCCCGTGTCCCGAAAGAGGAATGAGCTCCCAGGTGTCCCGTCAAGTTCAAGAGAAGGAAGGCGTGCCCAGAACGAGTGGCATGCCATCCTTGGTGTTGAGGAGCAGCAGGGTGGGGTGAAGGACGCCCTTGTTGATGCATAAAGGAGCCGTGAGAGGAAATCCAAGAAATGAGAGAGAGAGGCGCTGGGGGAGGGGTGCTCCAGGAAAGGGCACTGGCCGGTTTTTTCCATGTGCCTTCTTTTTTTTTTTTTTAATGTTTACTTATTTTTGAGAGACAGAGCGTGAGCAGGGGAGGGGCAGAAAGAGGAAACGCAGAATCCGAAGGAGGCTCCAGGCTCTGAGCTGTCAGCACGGAGCCTGACACGGCGCTCGAACTCATGAACCGCGAGATCGTGACCTGAGTCGAAGTTGGCCGCTTAACCGACTGAGCCCCGCAGGCGCCCCATCCATGTGCCTTCTTTTCCTCTGGGCACTCGGAACCACGAGAACTACGATTACTGTAGGCAATGAATAAATAGAATTCAGATGAAAACAAAACGGAACAAACAAACAAGAAACGACAGAAAGGGAGCCAGCCGACCAGTCTCGGGGTTAGACAGCTTTGGGTTCCAGCCCCAGCAGGGCCCTTGAGGACTGGGTGACCACGAGGGACACGGCTTGTTGACCGACTTTGCCGCGAGAGCTCCTCATGTGGATGCAATGATGCACTGAGGCATGAAGGACATGCCACCATCATGGCGCCTGGGCAGGGCCTTTGGGAAAAATGGCAGCTTTGCTTCTGATCTGGAGCATGTCTGCGCAGATCCTGGCTCCCAAGGAGAGCCCCCAAATGTTCCCAGAGGCCTGTAAAACCCCGGCAAACGTCCCTGGGGGACTTCTGCATCTGGGGATGATAGTGGAAAGCCCAGTGCTCTGACTTTGAGTACCAGGCTTTGCCTTAATTTCCAGCTCTCTGAAAGGGAGCTGACGTCCCGCACCCAGGCAGGGGGTCACCTAGGAGGGACTCTATCTAGCTTGGTCCTGTCCCAGCCCTGGTGTAAAGATGAGGGAAGATCCCGGGGTGGCTGAACTTTCTCTAGAAAGGAGAAAAGTATTACCTCCTGTAGTGACCCCTAATTGGGCCTTGAAGGGTGAGTAGGAGTTTGCTTAGACGGGCATTCAGGGCAGAGGACACAGCCTAGGTTTGAGTGGGAGAACAGGCTGAATGGAGGGGGTGGGTGTTAGGAGGGGCTGAATACCAACAGATTGGTGGGGACCTTCTCAGGGTGGTAGGGAGCCATGGAGGGTGTGAGAGCAAACCAGGGATCTAGAGAGCAGGAGGCTGGGGCGCCTGGGTGGCTCAGCCCATTAAGTATCCAACTCTTGGTTTCGGCTCAGGTCATGATCTCCCGGTTCGCGGGTCCGAGCCCCGAATCGGGCTCTGCGCTGACGGTTCGGAGCCTGCTTGGGATTCTCTCTCTCTCTGCCCCTCCCACGTGTCTCTCTCTCTCTCAAAATAAACTTAAAAAAATCATTAGCAGAAGGCTGGCCTTTTGGGAAGCCAGCGAGCAAGTGGCCGTGGACCTTGTCCAGGCCACATGTGTGGGCAGTGGCTGGGTGGAGGCAGGGGGGGTACTTAGAAGAGTAAACTAACCAGTACTGAAGGCTGGGGCTCAGGGAGAGGTGGGGGCAAGAGCTCCTCCCCCAGTCTGGGCTTCAGGGCAAGGAGTTGTGCTCAGAGGGACGAGCTCCATTCGGGGGCTGAGGTTTGAGGCTTGCACTAGCTCTGCACACTGGTGTTTGCAGCAGGTGCTTAGGGGTAAGCAGTGGACAGGGGTTTTCTTGCCCTTCTATCTTTTTAAAAGCTTTAGTGAGATATCATTTCCATACATAAGTCACCCCCTTCAAGTGTACAATTCAACAAGTTTGAAGGTATTTATAGAGTAGTAGCACCGCCGCCTAATTTTAGAACATTTCCATCACACCTCAAAGGAAACCTCACGTCCACTTATAGTCATTCTTTCTACCTCTTAAATGCATTAATGAAAGTCTTACCTCCAATAGCCCATTTTGTAGCTCGGGACACTGAGGCTCGATTTCTCCAACCGTGAGAGCTGGAGCTGTTTCCGGGGCCAAGTCGCCCCCCGCTACAGCCCGTGTCACAGAAGCCCCAAAGCTAGGAATCAAACCCGGCGGTCTCAGTGCTAAGTCACAGCTCACTGGGACACGGCTGTCAATTCTCACTTTCAGTCCTGGCTTGAAACTGTCACCTTATGTGGGACGGGGACCCTGGCCTGCAAACCCCAAGCCCACATGTGTTTTCAGGGGGGTACTCAGGAGTTTCGTTTTGAGTGGCTGTGGGCGGTTCTTGCATTTTTAACATTTCAGGGGACCACACAGCACCTTTGGGAACTTCTTTCCCTTAAAAGGGGGCTCCTGAAAGGCCTTAAGTCAGCGCGGGTGACTCAACTGTAGTGTTTCTATCAATACAGAGAGCCTACTGTGTGCCAGCAACAGATCAGGGAACAGAGCTGAAGTTACGTGGCGTGGCGGGGAAATAGAGGCGAAACAAGTTAACTGACTAGATGTGTGGCATCCTTGGGTGTCAGAGAAAAATAAGGCCAAGAAGAAGAAGAGAAGGGGGAGCATGGGGTCTTTTCAAAACCATCTCTACTGGACTGGGCAGTTCAAATTCACGCCGGGGACTCCAGATGATAGAGCATGAGGGTTTTTTCCACTTTGCACTCTTAGACGCTGCAGTGAATAAAGACTGGGGTTTTTTGCCCCCTTCCCAACCACCTGGGGACTTCCCACCGGTTTATCCTGAAGCTCTTAACATTCCTGTCGTGCTTAGGTGGTTTGGGGTGTGTTGTGTGAAGGGCAGGAGAGGGGGAGTCTCCTGGGCCCGGTGTGGCCGGCGCCCCAGCGCCCCCTGCCGGCGGGCAGCGTCTCTGGCTCACACGACACCTCCCCCCGCCCCCCCCCCAGGGTTGCCGGAGCGCGTGGAGCTGGCACCCCTACCCACCTGGCAGCCCGTGGGCGAACACCTCACCCTGCGCTGCCTGGTGGCTGGCGGGGCGCCTCGGGCCAACCTCACGGTGGTGCTGCTCCGCGGGGAGGAGGAGCTGAGCCGGCAGCCGGCCGTCGGGGAGCCCGCGGAGGCCACGGTCACGGTGCTGGCGGGCAGAGACGACCACCTCGCCAGTTTCTCGTGCCGCACGGAACTGGACCTGCGGTCCCGAGGGCTGGAACTGTTCCAGAACAGCTCGGCCCCTCAGCAGCTGCGAACCTTTGGTGAGGCACTGGGGAGCCTCCAGAGAGGATGGGCTGGGGGGAGGGGTGTTCCTGTTTGGGGTGTGGGGAAGAGGGCCCTCTGGCCGTGGGGGTGCTGAGGTGGTCACCTAGATTACAAAGGCTTCTGGAAAGAGCATGTTCTTGGCTACCAGGGTGGGGTGCACTGGGGTGGGGTGCCCCAGCTGCAGGATCTGAGAAGGTGGTAACCCTGTATGTGTGCCGGGCAGGGGTGACCCCAGGCCACAGAGGCTCCTGGGAAGAGGATGTTCCAGATGGGGGGATGAAAATGCCCCCAGGAAAGGGCTTCAGGTGACCCGTCCCCTCTGTGTTCACACTCACCCTCTCTCGCCAGTCCTGCCAGCGAAGCACCCAAACCTTGCCACCCCCAGGGTTGTGGAAGTGGGGGCAGAGTGGCCTGTCGACTGCACCATGGACGGGCTGTTCCCAGCTTCAGAGGCCCAAGTCCGCCTGGAGCTGGCGGGCCGGAATCTGCACCTCAAAGTCACGCACGACAAGGACTCCCTGTTGGCCACGACCAATGACAAGGCAAACATGGAAGAGGAGGGCACCCAGCACGTGTCATGCGTGGTGACGCTGGGGAACCAGAGCCGGTCCTGGCGGGAGGATGTGACCTTCTACAGTAAGTAGAGAAGGGGGCGGGGCTCCCAAGGGGTGGGGCCAACGCTGGGGGGTTGTGCTCACCCTGTGCCCCGCCCCCAGGCTTCCCGGCTCCCAACCTCACCCTGAGTGAGCCAGAGGTCTCCGAAGGGACCATGGTGACCGTGGAGTGTGAAGCCCATCCCGGGGTCACGGTGATGCTGAGTGGGGCTCCAGCACCGTCTCCGGGACCCAGGGCCCAACTCCAATTAAACGCCAGTGCCGAGGACAACGGGCGCCTCTTCTCCTGCGCTGCCACCCTGGAGGTAGACAGACAGGTGGTGTACAAGAACCGGACCCGGAAGCTCAGTGTCCTGTGTGAGTGGAGCTGCCAGACAGTGACTCCTAATCCCCAAGACCCCAGGAGCTCCTGCCCTCTGAGGGTCCCCCCCCGGCCCTCTCCCCAGATCCTGGATCCTGGAGTCCTCCTGTCCCGGGCGGTGAGGGGTGTCCCGGTCCCTGACCTCAGCCTTCATCTTGCTCTGTTTCTCCAGATGGCCCCCGACTAGACAAGAGGGATTGTCTGGGAAACTGGACGTGGCAGGAAGGATCCCAGCAGACCCTGAAGTGCCAGCCTTGGGGCAATCCAGTTCCTGAGCTGAAATGTCACCGGAAGGGGGATGGTGCTCCGCTGCCCACTGGGGACCTGAGGCCTGTCAAGCGGGAGGTTTCGGGCACTTACGTGTGTGAGGCCAGGAGCCCCCGCGGTGAGGTCATCCGTGAAGTGGTCGTGAACGTGATCTGTGAGTGTGCCGCTGTTTAGGGCTGGGCAGGGCGGAGTCAGTGAGCCTGGCCGAACCCTCATCACCCACTGTGTCCTCCCCACAGACCACCGGAATCACATCCTCACCACCATTCTGGTGACCATTGCTTTCACCGTAGGAATCACGAGCCTAGCCGCTTACCTCTATAACCGTCAGCGAAAGATCCAGAAATACAAGTTACAGAAGGCCCAGGAGGCAGCTGCCATGAAGCTGAACACACCGGCCACGCCCCCCTGAACCTGTCCGGGAAGGGGGCTCCTCCTCGGCCCTCCCCCCACGATGATGCCACATTGAACAGTGGCAGTCACAAGCCATTCAGCTCCACCCACCTTCCCAGGACTCCCGGGGACAGAACCGAGGCCTCAGGATAGAGACAGCATTTGGGATCGAGGCACATGCACACTTTGGATCCCCAAGCCTCACACCTGACCTGTCGCCACAGGACTGAGCCACGAGGAGGGGACGAGATTTTGGGTCGTGACTGTGAAGGGTGCGGAAGCCTGTCCTGGCCAGAGGGTGTGTGGTGGGACACTTAACACGGGGCACCCAGCTGGGAAACAGGGAAACCCACCCCCCAGTCCTAGAGAGAAGTGGCCTGCACAAACACCCACAGCATGGAGACACATGTCCCCGTCCTTCCTCTGACAGATACCAGCCCCAACGCTGCTGTCCATGGACTGTCCCCAACTTTGGATGATGATGTATTTATTAATTTGTTCTCCTGCAGGCTATTTATTGAGTGCCTTTTATGTGGGCTAAAATGGTAAAGAAAAGGAACGTAGGTTCCTGTCCTCAGGGAGCCCTCAGTCTAATCTCATTCAGGGCCGCCAGGTACAGTTGTACTGGCTGCGCACTGCAACGGAGTGTGTGGCAAAAAGATCAGCTGGGGCTGGAATTTCCTACTCCATTGTCTAAGCTGCTTTCCCCCAGAAGGGGACTGGCAGCAGTGATAAGGTTTCATTGGTAACCTGCCCAGGGATAACCCACTGAGCCCTTACCGCACCCCCCCATCTCTGACACTGACCTGTTAACCACCCCTCTGCCCATGAGCGTGTCCGCGAGTGCTCACAGTGGCACGTGGCACGCCCACTCACTGGCAGCTAAACCATGGAGTCCCATGAAACTGCCCAACCCCTGTGTGTCCCTGCTTTGTCTACCTGGTTCCATCCCAGTGGGACCATGCAAGAACAGAGCACTCCGCAACTCCAAATTCCTGTGGGGACGAGGACCCTGCTGGCAGTCGGGTGGAGAGGCCTGGGAGGATCCCCTCCCAGTTCCGGAAGCCTCTTTTTTGTGCTAATAAAGCTTTTTCTCGTGCGCCTGCCTGGTGTGAGTTAAGGGAAGAGGTCACGTCCAGCTGGAGCCTTTTCTAGTCTGGTCCTCCCACTTCCTCCCCCCAGAAAAGGCTGCCGGTTCAAGTCCCACCCCTGAGGCTCTAATCCAAATCTGGGGCTCTTGAGAACCTCTTAAAATGCTAGCGAAAATTAAAGATTCTTCTTCAGAAACTCTTGGCCCTTGGTTTCCAGTGGTTTGGAATCCCATCCTTGAGCCCGGGGAGGGGCTGAGGGTCTTTACGCAGGCTCCAGGGCCCTCTAGGGGCCCCTGACTCTCCGGGTGGGGTTGAGGAGGCGGGGCTGCAGGCCTCCTTATCTCCACGGCCAGCCTAGGCTCCCTGGCGTGGGCCCCTTCAGTCTGGGTCCTTTCCTATGGGGTCTCTGCTCCCCGTCTCGCTGCTGGCTTTGCTGGCGGCGACCTACGGGGGAGGCGGGAGCGCGCGTTGGCGCCGGGCTGCGCGGACTCAAGGCCCCGGAGGCAGCTCCCCGACGCCCTCGGAGACCTCCGTGCCTTTCTGGGTGCGCGTAAGCCCGGAGTTCAAGGCCGTGCCGCCGGGGAGTTCCGTGTGGCTTAACTGCAGCAGTAGCTGCCCCCTGCCGGAGAATTCCAGCCTCAGCACCCGGCTGCGGCGGGGCCGAACGCTTAGTGGGCCCGGCTGGGTATCGTACGAGCTGGTGGATGTGAGGGCCTGGAGCTCCGAGGTGCGCTGCTTCGTCACCTGCGCAGGAGAAACGCGGGGGGCCACGGCCAAGATCACCGCCTACAGTGAGGGACTGGGGCTCAGGCTCTCCTGGGGTGAGGGGAGGGGGACGGGGGGTGGGTATTTGACAGTCGCGTTAGGGGGCGCACGCGCACCTTGCTCAGCGGCCCCCTCTTGCTTTAGAACAGCCGCAAAGCGTGATCCTGGATCCTCCAGTCTTAGTGGGCAGTGAGTACACTCTGCGCTGCCACGTGACACACGTATTCCCCGTGGGCTTCCTGGTGGTGACTCTGAGGCGCGGCGGCCGGATCATCTACTCTGAGAACCTGGAGCGTTTCACCGGCCTGGATCTGGCCAATGTGACGCTGACTTACACGTTACCCGCTAGGCCCCGCGACTTCTTCCAGCCCGTGACCTGCCACGCACGCCTCAGTCTTGATGGCTTGGTGGTCCGTAGCAGCTCGGCACCCATGACGCTCACAGTCCTCGGTGAGGCCCCTCGGTAATCCTGGAGACTTGAGGAGGGGTGGGGGAGGGTGACGATCCCAGCAGGGTGAGAGAGCCAAGCGGGAGCTCCGGACGGGTCGTCGTATCTTCATGTTCCTAATTCTCACCTACCTCCTGTCCCCAGCTTGGAGCCCCGCGCCCAAGGTCTTGGCCTCCACCTCCATCGCAGCCGTTGTGGGGATCCTTCTCGTCGTGGGGGCCGCCTGCTTGCGGAAATGGCTATTGATGCAGTCCCGGGCCGTAGAGGGGGGGGGTCCATGACGGCTGAGCCAGAGGAAGAAGGAATCAGAAGTAATTTGGGGGACCCTGACTGGCTCAATAAAGCCTTCCTCAGTCAGCCTCTGTCCCAGCCCTCATTCTCAACCACCTGGGGACCTGGGCGCCCCAGTCCCTCTGCATCCCCGGCCAAGTGTGGTAAAATACCTCTTCTGCAGGCATTATCAGAGGGGTGCAGATAGGCACAGTTTGAGCACTGGAGGGCTTTGGGCTGTGGGTGGGGGTGGCTCACAGTATGGTTTTTCCTGATTGGCTCCGCTGCTGCCACGCTGCAGCTCTGATTGGATGTTAAGTTTCCTTTCCTATTCCTCCCCCCCCCCCCCCAACTAGCACTTTCCTGAACAGGGGTGGAGAGAGAACTGGCCCCCACAGTTCACCATTAGTGCCCGGGGCGGGGGGGGGGCGAGCACAAATAAGAGGGGCACATGACACACTGAGGGACAGAGATACGAAGAAAAAGTACCCATGTGGTGACTGCGGGGAAAGAGCAATCAGATGGCCCACGTGGGGTGTCATAGACTCGCGTCCTGGCAACGTCTTGATAAGTCACCAGGCCTGGTGGGCACATGCGGGGGTGTCAAAGCTTGGGGCCCAGATGAGGGGTCGCAGTGTTATAGCTGGTCTCTTGGTCTCGCGTGGACAGAATCCGAGCCCGCACTGGGTATCTGGCAGGGCTCCTGCGGCCCAGGGCCCCGCCCACCGCGCAGAAAGCGGATTCAGGGGCGCTCTTGCGAGGCTTGAGCTCATACACGCCGCGTAGACACGTGCCCGCTGCACGCCGGGTAAATACAGACCCAGAGCAGAGCCGACCCTAATTTAGACGCCCGCGAACGCTGCGCGCATGCACACGTGTTCCCGACTCGCTGCCACTTTCGTCCCCACCCCCTCTGTCGCGTGCGGAGGCGGAGCCGGAGGGAGACTAGGGGCGTGGCTGTAATCCACAGCTCTCCGGGTCAAAAGGAGGATTCTTGAGGGAGGCCTCCCCACACCCTTCCACCCTTCCCTAGAACTGTGCCTTCCCCGCATCCTGCTCTTCCCAGATATCTCCTAGCCCTCAAACCCTCAAGCCCCTGCCCAAGGGGCGCGGGGGTGGGGGGGCGGACCATGGGGGCGGAGCTCTGAGTCCAGCTCATTATCCCGGCATCCCAGCTGGGGGGGGGGGGGTTGAGAAGGGCAACCCAGCATCCCCCGACCTCCGCTTCGCCACGGAGGATGACGCGGGAGCGCACGGCCGCCCCCAGAAGGCTCCGGGCGATGGGGCGGGCTTCCACGTAGACCCCGGGGGTCGCTTGCTCCTGCCAGCACGCCTTCGCCAAGGCCGGGAGCACGCTCGCCCTCCCGCCCCCCAGCCGCCTCTGCCGCCGCCCCCTCCTTGGAAACCAAGTTACCAACGTTAAACCAATCCCCGAACGCAACTCTGCCTCCTCCACAACCCACCCGCCGCGCCGTCCTCTCGCCCAGCTCAGCGCTCGCGCTCTCCTCACCTCCTGCGCTTCCCCCCGCGGCGGCGATGCCAGGGCCCTCGCCAGGGCTGTGCCGGCCGTTGCTCGGCCTCTGGGCTGCCCTGGGCCTCGGGTTCCTCGGCCTCTCAGGTAAGAGCCGGGTCCTGGCTCAGGGTGGACAGGGTGGGGGCGGAGTTCCCGGGCCAGATAAGCGGCCACCAAGCCCTTCCTGGCTCCGCCCTCCTCTCGCCCCACTCCCACGCTTCTGCCCCACCTCGAGCCCTGGCCTTTCCCCCCTCTATCCCTCTTGCCACCGACATACACTGGAGACCCAGCTTCCAGACTCCTCGCTCGCCCTGATCTCTACCCTACCCTCTTCTTCGAGATCCTGGGTGCTCTCCCGAATCCAACCTCATGCCCTGGCTACCCCGTGTCTCCCTTGTCCCCTTCCGGGGTACCTCCCCACGCTCTGTTATGCACCCTGGCCCACGGGCTGACATCTTCCTCACTCGTGGTCCGGAAAAGACCCGATCTCTCCAACTGCCGTGACTCAGAGGAGCTATTCCCGCTCCATCCGGAGCCCTGGCAACCGAGTCCCTCAGCTGTTACCGCGGTTCCTTCCCAGACGCCAGCCTTCTGTGTTCTTCTCCCGGGTTTGGGGTCCTCACTTATGCTTGACTCAGTCTCACCTCTCCTTTGCCCTCGCCTCAACCTGTCTCCCCCCTCTCCGGCAAGAATCCTGAGAACCAGTTCGTTTTCCTTCCTCCCTCCCCACGAGGCCCCCTCCTCCCACCGTTGCTGTGTGCGTCAAAGATCCCATCTTTCATCCCCTCCCCCCTCCCCCCATGCTTTCCCATCACTCCATGGGCACCTTGGAGACGGGGGTGTCTCCGCTGCCATGTCCCAGAGATGCCCTCGAGGTTTGAACCCTGGGAGCGCGCCTCCAAACCTGAGGCCGGGACAGGATGCAGGACTCCTGAGTTCTTTCTCGCCCCCTGCTAATTCCCTGAGGATCCCTAATTCAAACAGGGGCACTAAGATCCCAGGAAAGTGGCTCCCCAGGCTGAGCCCACGTTTCCCTGGGCAGCGCTCGCGCAGGAGCCCTTTTGGGCGGACCTGCAGCCCCGCGTGGCGCTCGTGGAGCGCGGGGGATCTTTGTGGCTGAATTGCAGCACTAACTGCCCACGACCTGAGCGCGGTGGCCTGGAGACCTCGCTGCGCCGGAATGGGACCCAGAGGGGCTTGCGTTGGCTGGCGCGGCAGCTGGTGGACATCCGTGAGCCGGAGACCCAGCCTGTCTGCTTCTTCCGCTGCGCGCGGCGCACACTGCAGGCGCGTGGGCTCATTCGCACTTTCCGTGAGTTCTCAGCGGCCACGCTTACTCTTACTACTCTCCCTCCCTTCCAAGCCCCGCCCCCTGGGTCACAGAGTCCTCCCTTTCGGGCTCCACCCTTCGGATCCCCACGCGCTCCCTCTCTCTGGGCCCCTGGGTTCCACGCCACGTCCCTCTAAGCCCCCGCGTTTCCAAAAGCTGTGGTTACCCCTTGCAGAGCGGCCGGATCGTGTAGAGCTGGGGCCACTGCCTGCCTGGCAGCCCGTGGGCGAGAACTTTACCCTGAGCTGTAGGGTCCCGGGCGCTGGGCCTCGTGGGAGCCTCACATTGACCCTGTTGCGGGGAGCCCAGGAGCTCATCCGGCGCAGCTTCGCTGGGGAGCCACCCCGAGCGCGCGGCGCTGTTCTTATCGCTACCGTGCTGGCGCGAAGGGAGGACCACGGGGCCAATTACTCTTGCCGCGCGGAGCTGGACCTGCGGCCGCACGGCCTGGGGCTCTTTGAAAACAGCTCCGCCCCCAGACAGCTCCGAACCTTCGGTGAGTGAGTGGAGTGAGTGTCGCGAGAAGGGGACGAAAAGGGGTCGGGCGAATGTTAAGTTTGGAGGCAGGGAAATCTGAATTCTAATCCTTATTCCAACATGCACCAGCTGTACGTTGTTTTCCTCTATGTGCCTTGAGGATAATACGATTAAGATGGTGCGGGGGCTCCTGGGTGGCTCAGTTGGTTGAGCGCCGGACTTCAGCTCAGGTCATGATCTGATGGTTCGTGGGTTCAAACCCCGCGTCGGGCTCTGTGCTGACTAGCTCAGAGCCTGGAGCCTGCTTCCAATTCTGTGTGTCCAGCTGTCTCTGCCCCGCCCCTCCCCTGCTCACAGTGTCTGTGTGTGTGTGTGTGTGTCGCTCTCAAAAATAAACAAACATTAAAAAAAGTTTAATCTGTTAAAAAAAAAAAAGATGGTGCATGCAACGCGCTTAGTACATACTGAGTGTTGGCTACATAAATTCAAACTGTTCTTTGACTCCCAGCCCTGTCTCCGGATCCCCCGCGCCTCGCTGCCCCCCGACTCTTGGAAGTGGGCTCAGAAAGCCCCGTGAGCTGCTCCTTGGACGAGCTATTTCCAGCCCCGGAGGCTTGGGTCTACCTGGCTCTGGGGGATCAGAGGCTGAGTCCCGATATCACCTTCGAGGGGGACGCGCTCATGGCCACTGCCACAGCCACAGCTAGTGCGGAACAGGAGGGCGCCAGTCAGCTGGTCTGCAACGTGACCCTGGGGGGCGAGAGCCGCGAGACCCGGGAGAACGTGACTGTTTACAGTAAGAGGGAGTGAAGCGGACCAGGAGCGGCTCAGGGGTGGAGCCAGAGGATCGGGAAGGCGGGGCAAAGAGTGGGCGGGGCCTTAGTGTAGGAAGGGTCGTGGTCCGAAAGTCCTTAAGGCGTGGGAAAGATGGAGGACAGAGACTTAGCAGCTGGAGAGGCGGAATCTGAGACACCGGAAGGGGAAAGCCGCAAAACCAGCGAGGATCCCCGAAAGATGTGGAGCGACAACCTCAAGCGGGCGGGGCTATAGGGGCGGAGCCTGAGCATCCCGAGGGGCGGAGCGAGGTACCCACAGGCCGCAGAACCCAGAGGGTTCGGGTGGATAAGGGTCAGCCTAGACTGCAGGAGGGGCGTGGTCAGTGGACTCACAGCCAATGCCCTGTCCCCAGGCTTCCCTGCGCCGGTCCTGACCCTGAGCGAGCCCACCGTCCCAGAGGGGAAGGTGGTGACAGTAACTTGCACAGCTGGGGCCAGAGTCCTGGTCACACTGGACGGAATTCCAGCCGTGGTCCCAGGGCAGCCCGCCCAGCTTCAGCTAAATGCCACCGAGGACGACGACAGGCGCAGCTTCCTCTGCGATGCCACTCTCGAGGTGGACGGGGAGACCCTAAGCAAGAACGAGAGCGCCGAACTCCGCGTCCTATGTGAGTTGGCCTTTAACCTCTAACCTCGTGATTTCCAAGGACCTGCCCAGTCCCCGGTCCTATCGTGGAAGGGCGGCCTTTCCTCAAGGTCCGTGTCTAGCTTCTCTGTATCCCGATCACCTGGCTGCAGACGCCCCTCGGCTGGACGATTCGGACTGTCCCAGGAGCTGGACGTGGCCGGAAGGCCCAGAACGGACGCTGCGCTGCGAAGCTCGAGGAAACCCCGCGCCCTCCGTGCACTGCGCACGGCCTGACGGCGGGGCAGTGCTGGCACTGGGCTTACTGGGTCCGGTGACTCGCGCTCTCGCCGGCACTTACCGCTGCACTGCGGGCAACATCCAGGGCGAGGCAGTCAAGGACGTGACCCTGACGGTGGAGTGTGAGTGAGGGTGCACAGAGCACATCTCTGCCTGTTTCTCAGGGTCTAGGGGGAACTAGCCTACAAGGAAGAGTGGGAACAGGATCTGAAGTGTGCCTTTGGGCAGGATTTTGGAAAAGGGAAGACGCTGGTGAGTGGGATTAGGGGAAAGATGGCGGGGAAAGAGGGAGGGGAAGAAGTAGACGTGTCCATAAGGGTCTGGGGCGTGGCATCTGGACAGAATCTTGGGAAGGGGGATTTTCCAAGCCTTCTAACAATTTTTAGGCTAAAGACTTGGGGACGGTCCTGTGAGCACTTTGTAGGAATCGAAAAAGGGCTCCAAACAGCTCGCAGCTCAACCAGCGCGAAACCTCTTTGGTTCAGTGTCTCTGTGCCTGCCCAACCCTTTTGTGGCCGCCCTTGGACGGAAAGAGGGTCTAGGGCCATTAAGCCAGTCCCCAAACCTCAAACCAAACAACAGATCTTCCTCCAGATGCCCCAGCGCTGGACAGCGTGGGCTGCCCAGAACACATTACGTGGCTGGAAGGAACAGAGGTCTCACTGAGCTGTGTGGCGCATGGGGTCCCGCCGCCGAGCGTGAGCTGTGTGCGCTCTGGGGAGGCCAGGGTCCTGGAGGGCCTGCTGCGTGTGGTCCGGGAGCACGCAGGAACCTACCGCTGTGAAGCCACCAATGCTCGAGGCTCTGCAGCCAAAAATGTGGCGGTCACGGTGGAATGTGAGTGGGGACAGCACAGGGCAGGATGGGGTATGTGAGGATAACCTTGGCCTGACTTCCAGTCTCTGTGTGACCTTCTGCTCCCCAGATGGCCCCAGTTTTGAGGAGCTCAGCTGCCCCAGCAATTGGACATGGGTGGAAGGATCTGGGCAGCTGTTTTCTTGTGAAGTGGATGGAAAGCCAGAGCCAAGCGTGGAGTGCATCGGCTCGGGGGGCACCAGTGACGGGATGCTGCTGCCACTGGCACCCCCAGACCCCCGCCCCAGTGTCCCCAGCATCTCTAGCAAACTGGCACCTGGTATCTACATCTGCAATGCTACCAACAGGCACGGCTCCATGGTCAAGACCGTCGCCGTGAGCACGGAGTGTGAGCGGGGCCCAGGCTGGCGGGAAGTAGGGGCGCCCCAGGGTCCAGGCCCCTCCCTGACGCCCCCTTGGCTGCTTTGCAGCGCCGCCGCAAATGGATGAGTCCACCTGCCCTGGTCACCAGACGTGGCTGGAAGGAGCCGAGGCTGCAGCGCTGGCCTGCGCCGCCCGGGGTCGTCCCTCCCCACAAGTGCGCTGCTCCCGGGAGGGCGTGCCCAGGCCTCAGCGGCTGCGCGTGTCCCGAGAAGATGCGGGTACCTACCGCTGCTTGGCCACCAACACGCATGGCACGGATGCACGGACTGTCACCGTGGGCGTGGAATGTGAGTGGGAGCGGCACCAGATAGAGGGCACTCAGTCCCCAAAGCAGTGACTTGAAGCGGTAGGCTTGCCTAGGACAGTTCGAGGCCCCTCCCTCAGTCCCCTTCCTGAGAACAAGGATTCTTCGTCCAAACCTGAGGGTAATGAAAACTCTCGGGAACAGGAGCCCGGGTCCCCTCAAGCTCTAAGGTCAGAAGGACACCGGTGCAGCTCACCATCTCTCATTCAGTGACGCAGGACAGAGGATTTTAGCGTATGGGGAGGTGGCTCTGATGGGAGGCAGGAGCCTTGGCTGCCCATCCGAGGAGGGGCGCTGCCAGATTGTGGTTGGGTGGAAGGTCAGTAGGTCAGTGGCTGGACCGGCTCTGAGCGGCCCCTCCAACCTCCTGTCCCCTGCAGACCGCCCGGTGGTGGCCGAGTTGGCAGCCTCGCCTCCCGGAGGCGTGCGGCCAGGTGGGAACTTCACGTTGACCTGCCGCGCAGAGGCCTGGCCCCCAGCCCAGATCAGCTGGCGCGCGCCCCCGGGGGCGCCCAACATCGGCCTGTCGAGTAACAACAGCACGCTGAGCGTGGCGGGCGCCATGGGCAGCCACGGCGGCGAGTACGAGTGCGCAGCCACCAACGCGCATGGGCGCCACGCGCGGCGCATCACCGTGCGCGTGGCTGGTAAGTGGCAGCTGGAGGGGCGGGGCGAAGGATCTGCAGGGGGCGTGGCCTGCGCCTCGGTGCCCCTGACCCGGTCCTAGTGTCCCTCTCATTCCCCCCGCAGATGAGACTGAAGCGAGTCAGGGCAGAAATCAGGAGCGCCCTGACGAGTGGGGTTTCGATGGCGGGTTGGGGGTGGGAAGTGGTGGGAGAGGGAGCCGACTGGGACTCAAGGGAGGGACCCCCAAGGGCTGTGATGGCTGTGGGAAGGGGCTTATTAACTTGGGGTCGGTTATGTGTGGTAGAGATTTGATCTAATAATTCGCCCGTTGCTGTGGAGAACGGGGGTTGGAGACGGACCTAGAGCAGAGGATGCAGGTGGGGGGAGCCCCCACCCAGATCCCCTCCCCCCGCCTCTCTGGGTTTTCCGAGGTGAAGGAATGACTCGATCTCCCCCGCCCCCATCCTTTTGGGGGTGAGAAGAGTTGGCTGACTTGTGGGTAACTCTGGGGCTAGGGGCTTCCTATGCCGAGATGACACACCTCGGGTTCTGGGCGCTCGGGGTAGCCTTCAGGGCTTTCTCCTCTGCCCCACCCCTCTCTGTGAGTTCCCTGGGGTTCCCTGCCAGCCCCGGGAGGCCTGATCTCGTGCCTGGGGGGGGGGGAGGGGGCGGGGAGAGGAGGCCGGGCTTGGGAGCCTTGGGCCGGTCCACCCTCTTTGACGATCTCCACCCCGCAGGTCCGTGGCTGTGGGTCGCCGTGGGCGGCGCGGCGGGGGGCGCGGCGCTGCTGGCCGCGGGGGCCGGCCTGGCCTTCTACGTGCAGTCCACCGCTTGCAAGAAGGGCGAGTATAACGTGCAGGAGGCCGAAAGCTCCGGTGAGGCCGTGTGTCTCAACGGCGCGGGCGGCGGCGCTGGAGGGAGCGCGGGCGCCGCCGAAGGTGGAACCGAGGCTGCGGGCACCGAGGAGGCGCAGGCGGGTGGCGAGGTCTTTGCCATCCAGCTGACGTCAGCGTGAGCCCGCTTCCCTCTCCCCGCGGGCCGGGGGACGACCCCCCCCAAGCCACAGGGGGGCTTACTTATTGTTCTATTTATTTATGTATTTATTTATTGAATTCCAGGGGCGTCACCCCCTTTTTCTACCCCGCCCCCCAATAAAGTTTTTATAAAGGACTCTGGATCCGTCTGCTTCAGTCCGCGATGTGGAAGCAGCCCGAGGTTCCAATGCCAACCCCCGTGGGATATTCCTGCAGAATAGGAATATCCTATTTTTGCTTGTTTTGCTTGTTTGCTTGTTTGTTTTTGAGGGCCTACTACGTGTCAGGCGCAGCGCAAGCCGCCTTCATGCGGTGTGACCTGGAGGTGTCCAGTTTCCTGTTCTCAGCTGACCCTTGGGCCGGGGTGGGGACTGCACGCCTTCCGCCAGCTCCCTACCCCTTATCTCATCCGTCCAGCGCGCTGCCCTCTAACCCGGCAAACACATGGGGGTGGGAGCTAGGTGATTCCCCAGGCCTTGTTCCAGGCAGAGCTGAGGCTGCCTTCCCAGGATGGGTGGAGGCCCCTCCCCCGGGGTCTGGGCATTGAGCTCCTGTCCAGGTTGATTAAATGCAGACAAGGGCTGCAGTTATGAGCCTCAGTCCCCAAGATGTCCCTTCTGTCAAAGGGTGCATCCCTGCCCCCACCCTCATGCCTCCTCCATCCCATGTCCATCCACGGAGGCTCAGTTTACCCCTAACCTGCTTTTTGACTGCCCATCACAACTCAGAAGAGGCACGCGGGTATCAGCTGCAGCCCCCACGGCACAGCACCGTCTCCCTCCCCTCCCCGCAGCAGAAGGAGAGAACAGCTGGGCCTCCCCCCACCCTTGCAGTCTCTGCCTCCCTCCAAAGCAGGAACAGAGCCCGAGAGAGGGAAGCGGTCCAGGACAGCTCCCAGTCCATCAGCTGCCCCAGGCAAGCATTTCCTGAGCAAAGGTAAGATCAGGAAAGGGGGAGGGGGTTGCGCCGGGGGGGGGGGGGGGGGGGGGGGGGGGGGGGGGGGGGGGGGGGGGGGCGGTGCCTAGAGGCCTAGCCAGGGTACAGAAGGCAAAAAGGCACATGCATGGTGCAGCCTCTACTGTCACACACGCCCCCTTAACCGCCTCTCTCCACTCCCACCGGCCTTGGGGTCTCACAAGGTCAGGCCTGCCGCAGGGCCTTTGCTTTTGCCATCCACTCTACCTGGACTGTCTTCATCTCCAAGTCCCGCATGTAGTTCCTACGGGCCTCTACACAGATGCCAGAGAGGCCTTGTGAGTGAGGACCATCACTAAAGTACCCCCCCCCAACTCCTATCTCCTTACATAATTTATTTTCTCTGTGGCACCAATCGTGACTTATTGGGTATTTAATTGAATATTTGTTTCCTGTCACGTTCGAATTTTGGCTTCACTAGAGCAGGGATCTTTGTTCCGCTCACCATATAGTGTCCCCGTTGGGGCCTGGCACATAGGAGCTGGTCCATAAAGGCCGAATAGGTGGGGAAAAAAGACTGAGCTCACACACAGTCTGAGACCTCTGTGTGTTCAAGTGTGAATCCCCATGGAACTACATTCTGGGCACTGGGGTGGCCTGTCATGGTCAGGGACACAGATGTGGCCTTGGACCTCTGAAATCACGGTCCAGGTGGAGAGATGAACGGGAATGAAATAACTCCAGAGTGGTAGAAACTTGGAAATTCTGGTAGGTTCTTTTTTTTTTTTTTTTTTTTTTTTAATTCTGGTAGGTTCTAAGAGGGAGACTAGTAGGGAGCTGAACTAGAGCCCGATGTAGCATGGGAATGGGGTGTCTGTTTTAGACTGGGTGTCAAGGAAGGCTTCTCTGAATTTGTGGTGTGGGGCTGAGCCCCTCCCCCCCAGTAATGAGAAGGTAGCAGCTACCGGGACCCAGGCTGGGGGGCGTGTTCGGAGCTGAGGAACAGTGGGGCCCAGCGGTCAGGGGGCCCAGGGCCCAGGAATCCAGGCCAGGCCTTCCCCGCAGGCTCACCCAGGAGAGGCAAAGGGGGTTTCACCTTCCTGGAGTATGTGACCAGGCAGGGCCTCGCTCACTGTCGGGGGGGGGGGCACCCCCACCCTGGCTGCATCCCACCCATCCTCCCAGTGAGCACTGGTGTCCTGTGTGTCCCGGTGACAGTGACAGGGCTGAGGTCTGGCCAGGGCCCTCCTCTCCCATGTGGCTTTTGGCTTCAGGCTAGGGACACACTTTGGTGGGGCGGAAGGGATCCTGAAAGAGGAACGGGGGACCCAGCAGGGACTGGTAGGCCTCGAGACGCAGGAAGGTGACATTCTGCAGGCAGGGGTGGGGCGGAGGGGTAAAGGGCCTGCGGCGCATGCATCGCTGTGTGCCCATGTGTGTCATCATCTATGTGTACTTCCTGTGTGTTGACGTGTGTGTCTGGCGTCTGTGGACACCTGTGCCTGTCAGCAGATGTGTGACCTCAGTGTGCGGTCTGTGTGTCTCGTGAGTGTCAGCACACGGGAGTTTGTCCGTGTGTCTTGTGTGAGTGTGAGTGTGTCAGCCCACGCACATGTATCTGTCTTGTCTTTTTTATGTTTGTTTGTTTTTGCGAGAGAAAGAGAGAGAGTGAGCGGGGGAGGGGCAGAGAGAGGGAGGCAGAGAATCTGAAGCAGGCTCCTATGGGGCTAAAGCCGGATGTGGGGCTGGAACCCACAAACTGTGAGGTCATGACCTGAACTGAGCCGAAGTCAGACGCCCAATCGACTGAGCCGCCCAGGCGGTGCCCCTGTCTCTCTTTTTAAGATCTTATTTTTTAAGTAATCTCTACGCCCAGCGTGGGGGCTTGAACCCACGACCCCAAGTTCAAGAGTCGCACACTCCATTGGCTGAGCCAGACAGGTGCCCCATATGTGTGTCCCGTGTCCGTCTACTTGTGTGGTCTGTCTGTGCATGTGGTGGCTGTCGCCGCCCTGTATGGGGCGCTGTGGTGAAGGTGGCTAATTCCCCGCAGGGCGGGCTGGTGCCTATGTAGATGGCTGTGCAAGTCCCTCAGAACCCAAATGAGAAAACACCCGCCCCCATAAGCCCCGGGGGTGTGGGGGAGGGGGGGAGAGTGCCCAAGACGGTTCCTAGTCACAGTGCTCTTTCTCAGAGTAGTTTTGTTCTTTATTGTTATTGCTGTTAACAACCTGAGCGTCACTGCTGAGGGCATTTTCTGAGAAGAGGCCCAGCCAAGCCTGATTGGACCAGGGGCCAAGATGGGGGGCAGTGGCCCCCCGAGACTGGGGCTCTGGAGCCTGAGGCCTGGGTCTTCCACCTGGGATCCCTGAATGGGAGGGGGCAGAGAAGAGTCAGGCTGGACCACCGAAGATGCCAGCGTTTTCCCCCACTCCTCCCAGCAGGGCTTCGGCCCATCTCCTCCCTGGAGAAACTGAGTCCGGATGGGCCCGGCTAGGTGCGGAAGGACTTACCCTTCCTGAGCTGGGCCTTGGTGGGGGCCCAGGGACACCCCGCATCTGCCACATGACTTCTTGGGCTGGACATTCTTCCTGGGGACCAGCCAGCAACTGGAGCAGCGGGTGCCATATTTCTTGTACCTGGGGGGGGGAGGGTATAAGACACCAAGATCAGGCCCAGAAACTACCGCAAGGGAACCACTCTCCCCGGCGGTGTTTTCCGTCCCAGCACCCCACACTGGCTAGGCACCCGCGCTCCCCCCTCCGTCCTGAGGACCTGATACCACACGCATTGCAGAGCGGGGTCCCGTCTTCAGCATCTCGCCAGAGAGGGGTCCTCTGGGTCCTACAGGAGGCACAGCACCGGGGCCCTGAGGGGGCAGAGGTCAGGGTGAGGGGCAGAGGCGCCAAGAGTCTGGGCTCAGGAGGCCTGTGCAGGTGGGGCATGTTGCTGGAGTCTCTGGGAGGGCCCCCCCACAACCCGGCTCCGGGCCAGCCCCGGGTATTACCAGATCTAAGGCAGAGGGAAAGCCAGGAAAGGAGACAGATGGCAAAGCTAAACAGAGGAGGAAACTGGGGGTGGGGGTGACTCAGCTCGAGTGGAGGGAGGTGCACCATGACTCCTTCTGGATGGTTCTAAATGGGGTAGCAGGACGGGAAGAAAGACAGAGGATGGGAAATTGCTTCTCTCCCCCCCCCCCCCCCGCAGATATTTATAGCTTTCAAGTCTCCAGGACTCACCCAGGGCCTCGCTGCCTCCTGAGCTGGCCTCAGGGCCCCCCGCAGGGCCTGTGGAGGGACCCTGGGAGCGGCTACCGCAGGCCAGGCTGGAGAACAGATAGGAGTTAGCAGTGGGGGATCTGTACCTCGTCGTGGGCAGCGCCCCTCAAGGACAAGTCACTGTCAGGGTATCAAGCATCCCCCAAGGAGGCATCTGATGTTTCAAAGGCCTGGCCTTGCCCCTCATTAGTAATAATGATGATGATCATCATCATAGGAAGAGGTAGGGAGCCTGGGGCCGGCCTGTCAGTTTGAGACCCCATTTCTCCCAAGTCCTCACTGCGTGACCCTGGACAAGTGAGCTCATCCTCTGCACCTCAGTTTCGAAATCTGTAAAATGGGATTCACAAGGCTTCAACGAGCCCGTACACATCAAGTGCTGCCTGTTACCTCTTATTGTTGTTTGTGACACACGGCAGTCATTAACATTACTGAAAAAAATAGCCGTAGCGGCGGCCCTCGGGATGGTCAGGCCCATCTCATAAAGAGGACCTATGCTCACTGACTTCGGTTCAGGTCACCATCTCACGGTTCACGAGTTCGAGCCCCATGTCGGGCTCTATGCTGACATTTCAGAGCCTGGAGCCTGCTTCGGATTCTGTGTCTCCCTCTCTCTCTGCCCCTTCCCTGCTCACTCTCTCTCTCTCTCTCTCTTTCTCTCTCTCAAAAATGAATAAACATGGAAAAAAAGAAAAAAAGAGGACCTATGCTCAGACCAGGACATTGCTGCATCAGAGCAGCAGGGCTGGGACCGGCACCAGCCTGAGGTCTCGCTCAGAGATGAGCTATTTGTAAAGTAGGGCTGGTGTGGGCGCCTGTGAGGAGATGCCTGGAGGGCCCTGCCCCCACCATTATCACTAGAACTTGCGAAAAGGGCGCCCTCCTCTGGCCAGCCCCTACCTGTAGCTGGCTAGGATCTGTAGGCTGGAATCCGGCTTTATTTGAAATTTCAGGGTCACCCCCTCAAACCGGGGATCCACTTTCTCAGCGCCCCGGTGGGGCTTTGACTGCTTCCGGGGCCTCCTCTGGGGTAGGGCTGAGGGGGCCGGGGGAGCTTCAGGGGGGCCCCAGCTGCAGCACTGCTGGTTGGTTGGGGTCAGCATGTTCTCGGCCTCCCTTGCTAGAGGCGAGGGTCCCAGAGACCCCAAGGGCTTCAGCTCCCGGGAAGCCCCCAGGGTTTGGGTGTCCTGGGCAGGGCGCTGGACCAGCTCCTCTGCTGTTTCTTGGAGAAGACGCAGGGCAGACACGGAGTCCTGGCGTGCAGGCCAGAAGGACCTGGGGACAAGGGACAGTGTGGGCAGCACCTGTGTAGTCCTCAGAGCCACGGGCTAAGGGGATTGCGTGGCCTCTGACCCCCATATGACCCCAACTATCCCTGGGGACCAGAACTTCTTCTTTCTGAGTACCAGTAACTAACACCGTGACCGCTAGATAACCCCAGGAACCGCAGGGCCTGACCCTTGACCACTGGGTCGGCTTTGGGGAAGGGGCCGCTCCTTAACGCACCTGCCATTGGGTCTGGGGCATCCTGGGGTCCTTGGTGTCTGCTGAAGAGGGGGCGCCTGGGACGGCTTAGGGTCCAGACACGGCGACGCCAGCAGCTCTTGGAGCTTAGAGAAGTCCGGGGCTGACCGGGCCTCCATTGCGCCCCAGCCCCGCTTCCCTGATCGCTCCCGGCCCCGCCCCCTCCGGGCCCACTCGACGAGCCCCACCTGAGTGGAGCGGGCCGCGCCGGGCGGGGGCGCCTCTGCGGAGGGTGCGGTGGGCCCCACCTGGGCGGGGCGAGCGGGGTCGGGCGCCTCTAGCCGGCGGCGGCGATCCGTGGTCGCCGGTGATCGGCACCCGGTTGCGAGCGCCTCGGGCCAGCCTCGGTGCCACTCGGGCGACCCTGCTCAGGTGGACTTCGCACCCCGCCGGGGCCAGCTCGGACCCCTCCAAATCCCTCCGCGGCTGCGGGGGCGGGGCCTTGCCAAGCCGACCCACGTGTGCTCGGGCTCCCACGCCCTCTCCTCCAGGGAGGCTCCAGGTCTTTACCTCAGCGGCCCCCCCCACCCCCGCTGCCCAATCGCTGCTATGAGAGGGGAGGGTTGGGGGTCCAGGTATAGAAGATGCAGCCATAGACCCCAGGCCTGCCCCCCTCCGGCCCCCCTCCCCACACCCAAGGACACTCAAGATGCTGGAGGTCTCTGTGAGCCAGTTTTATTGTCAGATTCCACCCTATCCACCCACTGATTCTAGTGAGCTTGGCCTCGGCTCCCCCAGCAGGGGCTGGTGGCCCCCCAACCAGAGCCTGGACACGGGATCTCTCTGAAGCAGGGGCTTTGGACTTCTGGTCGCTCCCGACATCTCTCTCGGGCCTGTCCACGCTCTGGGCCGGGCTGGCAGCTCGGCTACTCTTCCAGTCCTGGCCCCGAGGGCCACGGGTGTCCGGGATGGCCCCGGCTGCCCGCGTCAGTGGGGCTTGGGGACATGGCCGTCCACGTAGAAGTTCCTGGTGATCTTCGGCAGCCTGAACTCGGCCCCTTCCAGCTCGGGAGTCAGCACGATTTGGCAGCCCAGCCGGGAGTTCTCCTGAAGAAGGGGGGCCATGTCCAGCATGTCGTCCTCCCTGGGGCAAGAACAGGGTCAGCGGGGGTGGGGGCTGGGGGGGCAGGATGCCTAGCAAGGACGCCCCGAAGGGCAGGGCGGAGCAGGCTGCCCAAACCCAGGGGAAATGGCCGCAAGGGCGGGGTGCGAGGGGGAGGAAAGCGGTAGGCGGCGGGAGAAGGATGGCCCCGCACAGCAGGCACACAGACTCCGCGGCCCCACGGCTCAGGCCTGGGGGGGGGCCGCCCCGCTCACCTCTCGTCAGGAGGAGGCAGCAGGTCCAGGTGGTCCTCGCTCACGTATACGTGGCAGGTAGAACAGGCCAGGGAAGCCTCGCAGGCCCCTGGGGGCAACAAGTGGGGAAGTGACGGTGAGGGACACGGTCAGGTAGGTGCCTTCAGTCCGAGACACGAAGAAGAGGCCCTGTGTTTCACCGGGCGACCTCCTCACTCCGTCCTCTGAGCACGCACGGCGTGGACGCTCCACCCTGTCATTTGCTCGGTTAGCTGTTCCCTAACTGTGGATAAGCCTGCCAAGGGATGGCTGGGTGTCCCGTCTCCCTAGGACTCCCCTCCCCCCAGGAGGCTGGGGCCCGCGCCGCGTGCATGGCACCCTGGAGGAACACGGACTTGATTTCCGTGTAGCCGAGAGGTGAAAGGTCGGGCAGGGTCCCTGTAGCCTGTAAGCCCCTGCTGGGACCCGGTTCCCATGCTGGGCAAATGGGTTCCCATCTCCCCGTTGCTCCTAAGGATGGGACCAGCTCACTCAACACCTAGTGTGGCAGGAGAAGGGACCAGAACATAAGGGCTGCAGGATGTAGAAGCTGGGGTTTCCTGCTTTTCCCTGGACACATTCCCAACTTTTGGATTGATCACTGGGAACTGTGCGTGGGGAAAACATCCCTCCTGGCCTAAAACTTTCTGGGGTTTTCTAAGTTTATTTATTTATTTAAGTTCATTTATTTATCTCTCTGATATAAACATTAAAAAAATTATAGTTTATTTTTTAAAAATGTTTTATTTTTTTGAGAGAGATACACAGACAGACAGTGTGAGCAGGGGAAGGTCAGAGAGGGAGGGAGACACAGAATCCGAAGCAGGCTCCAGGCTCTGAGCTGGCTGTCAGCACAGAGCCCCACGCGGGGCTCGAACCCACAAACCATGAGATCATGACCTGAGCTGAAGTCAGATGCTCAACCGACTGAGCCACCCAGGTGCCCCTAAAAAATTATAGTTTATTTGGAGAGAGAGAGAGCGAGCGAGCAGGGGAGAGGGAGAGAATCCCAAGCAGGCCCTGCACTGTCAGCACAGACCCCGATGCGGGGCTCAAACCCACGAACCGTGAGATCGTGACCTGAGCTGAAACCAAGAGTCAAACACTTAACTGACTGAGCCACCCAGGCGCCCCTCCAAAGGGTTCTCAGAGCCAGAATAAAACCAGTCCTTGAGATCGTCCCGATCCCTCACTCATTCCACATCAGCCACACTGGGCCCCCTGGTCAACTCCAACATGTCAAGCTCGTCCCCACCACAGGACCTCTGCACTTGCTGTGCCCTTGCCCTGAAGTGCTCTTCTCTCTGCTCTTTCCGTGATTAGATCCTTCTTGGCTTCAGGGATTCAACTCCACTGTCTTCCAGTCCCCCCACCTCCTATTTATTATCCTCCCCCCTCGCCTTGGCGACTCTAATTTCTTTATGGAATTTACCGCAATCCAAAACTACCATCTGATCCCTGGGTTCACCTATGCTCCGCCATCCTGGCCTCCTCTCTTTGCACTTGGCACTGAGGCTGGCGTGCTGTGGATGCTCAAGAGACACGTGTTCTAAGTGAACGGGACGGAATTCTCTCTTCCTGACACGTTGGACAATGAAGATGAAGCTGACCCAAAGAACCTCGCTGGGGGCCCTGGTGACTTAGCCCACCTCCCCATCTCCTGGGGGAAAAGGCCCCAGGGAGCTCTTCCTCGGCCCTGTTTCCCACCTCGTTAGCATCCCCACCTCGTGAGATAGAGATGACCTAATGTAAAGGTCCCGACCTGTCACTGTGCACTAATTGTGTGCCAGGTGTTAGGCACTACTTACGGGATCTGTGGAAGTCTCCAGAGCAACCCAGTGAGACAGTAAGTCGAGTATCCCATTTTACAGGGGAGGAAACAGAGATGGAGAGACGTTAAGGACCCTTGCTCAGGGTCCCACAGCTGGTAACAGGCAAAATTTGACCAGAGGCCACTTGCCTCTCAAACTCAACGTTCCAATCTCTGTCCTGAACTCCTGGTGATTGGATTCCAGAATAGAACTTGAGGTAGGCCTGCCAGGCCCAGCCCCGCAGTATCTCTGCCCCCTGTAATGACTCAATATTTCAGGCTCTGTATTCTGTTCACCCAACCAATAACCCGGTACATTTTTGCTTGAGACCGACCTCTCCAGCTGCTCGTGATATAATTACATGTTTACTCGTGAGATCATTGTCCCCGTTAGGCTGGAACTGGCGTGAAACAACAGGGACCTTGTCTGTTTTATACACTGCTGCCTGGCGCACAGTAGGTATTCAATGTGCACAGAAGAGCAGCACAGATTAGGGGCTAAAATAAGCTGGCTTTTGGGGCGCCGGGGTGGCTCTGGCAGTTGGGCGTCTGACTTCGCCTCAGGTCATGATCTCACAGTTCGTGGATTCGAGCCCCGTGTCGGGCTCTGTGCTGACAGCTCGGAGCCCAGAGCCTGCTTCAGATTCTGTCTCTCTCTCTCTCTCTGCTCCTCCCCTGCTTGCTCTCTGTCTCTCTCTCAAAAATAAATAAACATAAATTAAAAAATAAGCTGGCTTGACATCTAGTTTTGCCACTTACTTGACCTTAGACCCTGTCAACTTAACCCTCAGTTTTTTCACCTATAAAATGAGATCATCTACCGTATCACATAACGTTGCCATGAAGATCTGATCAGTCAATAGGTATTTAACACGCTTAAGGTAATGTCTGCTCTTTCTTTCATTCAACAGACATTGATTTAATACCTGTTCCATCTAAATAGCATGACAGGCAACCGATAAGTGGCAAAGAGGGTTTCTGGTCTCATTCTGAGGACAGGCGAAGAAATGGAAAGAAAGCAACGAGGCCATAAAGCACATGGAGATGACAGAGTGACTGGGGATGGGGACTTTAGCTGGGCTGAGGCGATGAGATTGTCAGAAAGGTGACATTTACACTGAGACCTGAAGGATGAGATGGAGCCAGAAGATCTGGTGGGAAAGGATTTCAGATGTCTGGAGCCATGAGTGCAAAAGCCCTGAGGCAGGAACAAACTGGGCTTTTTGTTTGAGGAATAGCAAGAAAGCCAGTGAGTCTAGACTAGAGAGAAGGAGGAAGAGAATGCAAGCTCCCAGAGGGGAGCGGTTTAAAGAACCTCTAATGAGGGGCGCTTGGGTGGCTCAGTCGGTTAAGCGTCAACTTCGGCTCAGGCCATGATCTCACGGTTCATGGGTTTGAGCCCCGCGTCAGGCTCTGTGCTGACAGCTCAGAGCCTGGAGCCTGTTTTGGATTCTGTGTCTCCCTCTCTCTCTGACCCTCCCCTGCTCACGCTGTCTCTCTACCTCGCTCAGAAATAAAACATTAAAAAAAAAAAAAAAGAACCTCTAATGGGTGCTCAACAAATAACTGCTGAGCGAGTGAAGAGGTTTAAAGCTGGTCAGAGTTTGAGACGTTGGGAAGGAGTCTGGATTTTAACCATGTTTGATGGGAAGCCATGGGAGCGTTAGGTAATGGAGAACCGTATCTGATTTGCGGGTCTTTTTAAACAAGAGACAAGGACCTCCCCAGTTCCCTGTGCCGGGCTCCCACCTTCCAGGTCCACTCCATGGCGCTGGGCCAAGTGGAGAACATTGTCCCCCACTCTGCCGCTCACCGGAATCCGTTGGCCTGACCGGTCTACGAACACCACGTTCACCCTGGGGACAGACGAGGTGCAGATGCCAAACTTGACGATGGACGCAGTGGCCAGGTGGAATCTAGGATGGGGGGGCGGGGGCTGACAGCCGGGGGAATAGGACAAAGGTGAGGCCGCAGGGCAAGGTGGGGACCGGAGGAATCTCACGAGATAAAGAATGGGGGGCCTGCCCCCCTACACTTACACGTCCCCGGGCCGCTCGGGGCCGCCGGCTTCCTCCTCCCCCGCCGGGCGCGAGCCTGAAAAACACGGTTCGTGAGCGGCCCCGCGGCGCCTTGCGGGCGTCCGACGGATTGACGCCAGCCCCCGAGGCGCCCCACGTACCTGTCGCTCGGAATCTTCTGGCGGTCGCTGGCGCCGCCGCCTCCCCAGACCCCCAGGAGCCTGCAGGCCGGCTCCACCAGGCTCGCCTGGCCGCCCGCAGCAGAAGCCTGGCACTCACGCCTCCCCGGGCCACGGAGGCGGCCATGACAGATGTCACGTGACCCGGGGCTGGGCATGCCCAGTGGCAGCCACGCGACCGATGCGCCCGTAATTGCCCGAATACAAGCCCGGCCGATTGTGCGGGGCTTTGTGAAAGGAGGGCCTCCAGGAAGGATCCGCCAGAGCAGGGGGGCGCCAGGCTGGCTCACCCACACTAAAGACCTGCGGGGCCACCCTTGACCTCGCACCCCCGGCCCACCGTTTGTCCCAAGAACCAGCCAGCTCTGCTTTCTTTAAAACCATTTACTTACAAACTTTAATTCAGCAAAGGAAAAGTCTGTGAGAGGATTGGAGAGACGACACCCCCCTGGAGTGGATGTGGACCCCGGCCCCCCCCAGAGTCAGGGGAGAGAAGCTGGTGGCCCAGCCGCCAGAGGGAGGGCCCAGGACCTCCTCAGGCCCACAGGTCCTGCTGGTGGGCAAGGGGCAGAGCTCATCTGCCTGAACTTGCTGGACTCACACTGGGCCCGCGGGAGGCCAGCTCCAGGTGATCTAGCCTGGGGATGGAGAGGTGGAATTCATCTTCAACATGGGGGCGGAGACAGCAGAGGCTCAGTGAGATGCACAATACCCGACTCCCACAGACTTGACAGCAGGACTGGCTTAAGCTGGCAGAGAAAACCTGTCTCTGTCCCTAGGCCTGGGCAGGAGGGATGATGGGGTTGGTCTGCCAAAACCAAGGCTTTGGCCTTTTACTGTCCCCAGAGTGGGGACTCGGTAGAGGGGCCCAATCCCCAGGCCAGAGCCATTTGGTCCTGAGTCAAGCTTCCGGAGCTCGGCATCTAAGAGGCTCTGACCGCAGGGCCTGGGACCCGGCTTTAAGGCATCAGAAGGCGAGGGAAGTGCGGCAGGAGGCTGGGGGCCCCGAGCTGGAATGCAGGCCAGAGGAGGCAGGCAGGGACAGGACACAGCCATGCCTGCAGCAGGCATGACAGGAAAAGGGCTGAGCCATCTCAAACCGGAAGTGTGGAATGAAGGCCCAGACATGCTGGACCTTGAAGGAATCAGAGCTGGGGGTCGTCCTGGATTGTTTAAAAAATAATACAAATTAGAAAAGGAAACAAAAGTCAATTGTCAAAGTTAAAAAAGGGGGACAGTCTCTGACCCTCACGGGAGGTCAGGGGAACCTCCAAGGCACTCGAGAGGCCAAGATGCAGGAGTGACGAGGCAGGAGAGGACTCCCAGAGAGACAGACACAGGCGGATGCAGGGGAGGGGGGAGAGAGCTGGCCAGGGCCCCTCTCTCTTAAGGCTGTAGTTTCCATGCTGGGAGCAGGCCAGAGGTGCACAGGGCCCCCCAGACTCCCCCACACTCCTTGGGTTCCGGCTGGTTGGTCACCAAAGTCTTTCAGAGAGTTTTCTATTACGGGGGGGGGGGGGGAGAGACACAAACAGAACACCAGAAAACCCAAAAGCGATTTGGTGCAGGCCCTTGAGCATCTCTGGCACTGGCCCCTTAGAAAATCCTCTTGCGCTTCAGGTAGGAGTCTGCGTAGTGGCCGCCGAGGCCCTGGGAGTGCTGGCCAACGTAGCTGCCTTCCGGGCTGGGCTCGGGTGAGGGCAGCAGGTGGGCAAAGCTGCGCTTCTGGCCACCCAGCGGAGTCTGGAGACAGAGGGGAGGGGATGGCAGGTCAGGGGCCGTCTGGCGGCCACTGCTCCCCAGCCCGGCATGCCCCCGCTGCCCCTCCCCAGCCCCGTACCTTCAACAGGTGGCTGTGGCCATTGGGCCCAGGGCCGAGGCCCAGGAGCCCTTCCCCAGAGCCCAGTGGAGAGGAGCCGACCGCCTAGGAGACACGGGAGACAGATGCAGTGGGAGAGGAAGCAGCCCCCAGGGCAAAGGCAGGGGCTTTCAGGCTCAGATCCCGCCTCTGCCACTCGTTAGCTGGGAGACCGGGAGAGGATGACTGCTTCTCTCCGAGCCTATTTGCTCATCTATCTACTGGGGTTACTGTCGGCCACACCGTGGGCTCCGGGAGAGGGAGTGAGAGGGGCCAGGAAGGCCGGGCGACACCAGGCGCAAGCCCCACAGGTGTGGGGAGGACAGCTTGTTTCAGACCGGCCCTCACAAAGCTGAGCCCTGACTGTCACCACCCCAGTCTTGGCCTAGGCACCAAAGGTCACAGGCCTCCTGCATCCTGCCTGTCCCTGGGGACCTGTCCTCAGCTGGGGAGGCTCCTCACCTTGTTAAGGTGGCTCTGCTTGAGGCCAGCCTGCAGGCCACTGGTGAAGTAGGAAGTGGGCGAGCCCGAATAGAAGTGGGAGAGGGGCCCCCCGCCGCCCCCGCCGCTCCGTTCACCAAAGCCACTAGGCGGGGGGGACATCTGTAGAGAGGGGGCCAGGCTGAGTGAGACGGATTATTGAAGAATCCAACCCCTTTTTGCAGACCCTCCCAAATGACACTGGGCTTTGTTATGTGACTAGCTTTGGCCAATAGGACGGCAGCATGACTGTAAAGGCAGAGGGGCCTGCCCTTCCTTCCTTGGGGAACCCCAGAACCGCCACCACATGCAGGACAGCACACAGGGGTGGCCTGCTGGAGGACGGGCTCCATGAGCAGCAGATAAATCATCCCAGCTGAGGCCTCTGCTGCAAGGTATGTGATTAAAACACCTGCAGACTGCTGAGCCCCAGCTGTGCTGTCATGTGACGGTCACATGTCACGTAACTACAGAGACCCACCCACCTGCCGCCAGGAAGAATGGTGAGAAATAAAATGTTCGCTGTTCTAAGCCACAAAGCGGTGGGGCTGCTTGTCAGGCAGCACAGGCTAACTGATACACCCAGGAGATGAGCTGGACGGGCAGCTCTTACTTTGTGTCGGCTGGGTCCATGAGGCCCCAGAGCTGGCTCCCGGGGGTGGGAGAAGAGCCGCCGAGGTCCCACGTCCTGCATGAGAGTGGGAGAAGCACGCTGGATTGGAGTCCACCAGCCTCACCCCCGGCTGAGCCCCACGGCACAGCTGTTACCGGGGAAGTCGGCCCCGTCCAAGGAGGGGGCACGCTCTACTGTGTGGGGGCAACTTCCAACTGCAGAGTGGGGCAGCTGGAGTGAGACAGAGAGTGCACCCCATTGGCGGGAGTGGGGACACCCCAGGCCCAGAGATGGCTGCTGTGAAGGCATGTGGCTCCCACGGGCCCAGGTGTTTGGAGTTCTTCAAGGCCAGCGAGGCATCCGGGTTGTGTGAACTCCTCTGTGTGTTGCCAGTGACGTGTATTTCAGTTGTTAAAGTTTTTAACCCCGGGGGGCCTGCCGGTGGCCAGGCTGCCACGTCTGACCTAGAGACCTAGAGGAGGCTGCGATCACAGAAGGAGCAGCTCTCCAGCAACAGACACAGGAATCAAGGAAGGGACAGCAGGACTGAGATCAACAGGACACTGAGCCTGGTCTCCAAGAAGGGGAAGCATAGCCTAAAGCCTCTGGGGAGAGAAAGACAGACGGGAACCAGGTCTGATGCGCAGAGACAGACAGGAGACTCAGGGCAGGGACCGCGTCTGGCACATTCCCCGCTGTCTCCCTCGTGCTTGCCGGGCAGCCAGTATCAGAGAAATACTGGTTCGGAGAATGACTTGCTCTCAAGGGGACAAGGGGCCACGGCAGCGGCCCTCGGGAGGGCTGAGCACATGGCAGCGAAGTACTCACCGAGGGGTAGTCGAAACCATAGCTGTCGGGCAGCCCTGGTTCGGGGGGCAGGCGGGAGCTGGCGAGAGGGCTGAGCAGGCGGGACTTGAGCTGGAAGGCTTTGCTGCTGCCACTACCTCCGCCACCACCTCCGGGGGCTGGGGGGTTAGGCAGGTGGCCCTCAGCTGGGCGGCGGCTTCTCCCTGTGCCTCCCCAGCCCCGAGCCTCCTTACCCGCCAGGTTGCTGGCTGGGAGTAGGCTGTGTAGGTTCAGGTAGGGATTCAGGGGGATCCGGAAGTCCTTTGGGGGTTCCCCCAGCAGCGAGACCTGTGGCAGAAGGGCTGGGTTCGTGAGGGCCCCTGGGGGCGGCCCCCCACAGGGCAGGAGCCTAGAAGGGTACCGGACGTGGGGCAGAGCCTTACCCCAGGGGGCGGCGGCAGAGGCCCACTGTCTTTCTGGAGGCTTCTAAGGCCTGTGCCTCGGAGTCCCACTGGGGCAGGTGGTGGAGTCAGCTGGGATGCTGGGGGACCCAGGCCCATGGCTTCCCGGTCACCCCCAGAGGGGCCAAGCAATGGCGGCAGCAGAGGCGGTGGCTTCCCTCGCCGGGGTGGCAGCTCCGGGGGCAGGGCCCCCCCTGCAGAGAGAAGGCAGTGTGGGCGTCCAACCATACTAGACTCGTCTTCTCGGGGCCCCGAGCCTCTGCTTGGACCAGGACCAGCAGGTACGTGCTGGGCAGTGAACAGAGCCCTCTAAGTACGTCAACTCCCAGGATGCTCACAGCCACCCTGGGAGGTGGGGGCCCAACTGATGGACGGGAGCACTGAGACCCGGAGACAGGAGGTCATCTGCCCAGGCCCAGTGAGGAAAGGGGCTCCGGAAGGGAAAGCGGGAAGGGGCCCAGAAAGATGAGGAGGGGCGGGGGTCCGTGTTACCTGCAGACAGCTCCCCGAGGAGGGGGTTGGCCGGCTGGGCCCCAGGCTGCAGGGCGCCCAGGGGAGAGTCTCCCAGGATCCCAGGCTTCTGCGGACAGAGCACAATCAGCTGGGGATGGCCAGGGTGGCCTGGGTAGCAGAGAGCAGGCGCCCAGGGTCTCAACCGTCACAACACCCAGCACACCCAGAGCGCAGGCCACGGCTAATCACGGGCAGACACGCACGGCATCTGCCAGCATCTGCGACCTCTCAGCTGTCACCCACCCAGCTGTCCCATGGAGACAGAGGGCCTCCTGCCTACCAGGGCCCATCTGAGACCTTGGGGAGACCCAGGGGACGTGTACCATGTGCTCAGTGTGTCAGGGCCTGTCATCCCCTGCGCAGGAGGACAGTCCTAGGCACACTGCCCACACCCACACGCAGCCCCCTGCTGATTACCACGGAAGTACAGCGTCCAACAGTGTGCAGCAGCCACACGTGGACTCAGTCGCTCTTAGCCGCAGGGGGCGTAAGCCCCTAACTCCCTAATCCCATTAGTTACTGTCAAACACACCGGTGTCACTGACTTGGCCCCAACGAACCAAACCGGACAGGTCAGTGGCACGTGTGTCTGTGTGTGGTGTGTCTGCTTGCACGCGTGTGCGCATGCCTCCTGCGTCCGGGTCTCTGCGCCTGTGCACCGAGAGTGGGGACGCGGTGTGCCTGAACCTATCTATGTGTGCTCTGTCTGTACGCGTCCCCGTGTGCGTGCACTGAGGCGGTGGGAGCGAGACTGCACTCTTCCCCTCGGAGCCTGGACTTTCTTTCCTAGACCGAGTCCCTTCCTGAGTCCTGAGTGCCTGCGACAGACCAGGCCGTGTACTGAGCCCCACGGACACGCCCCGGTGTCCTATCACTGCACTGACACAAGCCAACAGGGGGAACAAGGCGCCGGGGAGGGCAGGGCCGGGGAGGCCCAGGGCCCCGGGCTGGGCACGCACTTACCTTCTGACTCTGGGTCTGCAGGGCGAGCTGCAGCAGGGCTGTGGACAGGGCGGGCCCGTTGAGCAGCGGCATGGCCGGAGGCGCGCCCAGCAGGCCTGGGGGAGACCCAGCGGCATGAGAAGCGGGCCACGGGCGGGGGCGCTTGCCCCGGGGAAGCACAAGCCCAGGTCTGAAGCTCCCGGAAAGCAATGGACGTGCCCCAAAAACGGGTCCAGGAGAGGGAGTCTGCTGCGGGGAGGGAGGGCTCCCTCCCACCACCCTGCCTCACTGTGGGAGGCTCTGCTCCCCCGGGGAGGGGCTCAGGGCACAAGCTCCCTCCGGTGACCGCCACTCAGCCCAGTACCCACTCGTGGGTCCCAGTCCCTTACAGCCTAGATGGGAAAACAGTCTGGGGAGGCCAGGGTGCTGGGTGCGATAGGGACCCCAGCCGCCACTCTGCCCGGCCCCACCTTACCCTGCTTGCCCCCTGCGCTGCCGTGGAGCAGGGGGTTCAGCAGCAGCTGGAGGGAGGCGGAGGGCCCCAGGTTGTTGAGCAGCTGAAGGATGTTGGGCTCAGGCAGGAGCCCTTTGCCCCGGTTGAAGGCCTGCAGAGTGAAACAGAAGAGTGGCTTGGGGGCCCATGTGGGCACAGGGAGGCGGGCTCGCCCCCCCTCCCGTCACCCCCCCACTGGACCCTCCGGAGGCACCCCTCTCCGGCGCACACTCACCGTGGCCTGGGCCGCGATAAGCGCCGCCAGCATGCTGCGGCCGGGGGGCCCCGGGGCACAGAAGGAGACGCGCAGGTGGCTGCCCCCCAGCGCCAGGCCGTCGGCCCGCTGCTGCGCCTCTTCGGCCATCTCTGCCGTCTCGTACTCCAGCACGGCGAAGCCCTTCAGCTGCCCGTCCTGGCCGTACGCCAGCTGGCAGGGGCGTGGGGCACAGGGGGAGGCAGACGTGAGCGCCCAAGCCACAGTGGCCGCCCCGTCCACATGAAGTGACAACGGAGACCGGGCTCAGATCCTGACAGCAAACCTCCCAGAGGGGTGTGGGTTCCTGGCCCTACATTCTTCAGGACCCTGTTCTTGCATTAGCTCTTGGAATCTTCTCGACGACCCTAGGAGGCTGCATCCTACCCATATTTCAGAGAAGACAACTGAGGATCAGAGCGGTCAACAGACCCAAGGTCACACTGCTGTTGAGAGGGCAAAGCTGGGACTTGACCTGACCCTGCACGGGTCGGGTCAGCACCACTCTGGGGCCCTGACTGGGGTTGCCAGGTGCAGGAACCCTCAGGGGGGCAGGGCGGCTCGCTCAGGCTACAGAGCTGAGGAGAGGAGGTGCTGGTAGGAGAGGCGGGTGGCTGTGAAGCGCTGGTCGACCATGAGCCTCAGGCCGGAGGGACCAGGAAGGGCACATGGCCTGGGGGTGAGGCACGTAGCCTCCAAGTTGGGTTCAAGGCTGGCAAGGCCAGTCGGGATGGAAGCCCCTCCCCCTCCCTTGACAGCTGCGCTTTGGTCCTTCGGGCCCACAGCCCCTTCTCCAGACCCTGAGGCCAGATGTGTCCCAGGATTGACTTTTTTCAGAGAAAGGGAGGAGGCAGCATGAGCCGTGTGTCACATGTCTGCTTCCCCAGTGGGGTCTGGGGCTCTCATAAATCAGACACACAGGTAACTGCAGCACGACAGATAAAGGCCACAGACGGCCCCCTGTCGGGTCAGGTCAGAGCCTGCCACCCACTCAGGGAGCAAAGCTCTTGGTTTTCAGGGCACTGTGGGCGCCGGGATCGTGGGCGGATGCTGCCCCAGAGCAGGCGGCTACCGGGAGGGAGGACTCCCTACTGGCCCCTGCACGCCCACGGGCTGGGTGCCGCAGGAGCTGTTTCCCCACACCGCGGAGGCAGGCCTCGTCAGCACGCCCACGTAGCAGGTGAGGAAACTGAGGCTCGGAGAAGGGCAGTCCTTTTGCTCAGGCCACATTGCTGGAACCGGGATCAGACGAGGCCAGGCTGATGCCCTCAAGGAGACTACCCGCCCCAGTGTGGCCACGGCTGTCTCAAGAACCAATGCTGCTCGGGGCGCCTGGGGGGCTCAATCGGTTAAGCGTCCAACTTTTGATTTCAACTCAGATCATGATGTCGCGGTTCATGGGATCAAGTCCTGTGTCAGGCTCTGTGCTGAGGGCATGGGGCCTGCTTGGGATTCTCTCTCTCCCTATCTCCCTGCCTCTTCCCTGCTTGCACTCTCTCTTTTTAAAATAAGTAAACATTGGGGCGCCTGAGTGGCTCAGTTGGTTAAGCATCCTACTCCTGGTTATGGCTTAGGTCATGATCTCACTGTTCGTGAGTGCAAACCCCACATTGGGCTCGACCGTGTCCATCCACAGAAGACAGCAGAATCCACAAAATGGAATATTATCGCAGCCACTACAGGAATGAGAAAGTTCTCGTGCCTAAACACGAAAATATGCCCAAGAAAGAGCGTAAGAACAAACCAAAGCAGCCATGGCAGTATCTGGGTCAGGGACAAGGGGAATGCAAGGGCACATGCACATCTGTTTGAAATGCGTGATAAAATCGCCCTGGAAGGAGACACAACAAACTGGTTTGAGCAGGGGCTGCAGGCAAAGGCGCTGTGGGGCCAGAGGGAGCCTTCACCCATGACCTTTCTGGACGTGCTGAATTTCAAAACAAGACTGGGCCGCCCGTTCACAAAAATAAATAAAGCAGGAAAGACTTCTTACCTAGATACCTGCTCTATTAGCGTCTGTGGCATTCAGATATGACATACACTGGCCTGAGCTACGGGATTCCTTTTCTTTTCTTTTCTTTCCTTTTTTTTTTAACTTTAAAAATTTTTTTTTTTATTTCCGAGAGACAGAGAGACAGAGATAGAGAGAGAGACAGCGTGAGCAGGGGAGGGTCAGAGAGAGAGGGAGATACAGAATCTGAAGACAGGCTCCAGGCTCTGAGCTAGCTGTCAGCACAGAGCCAAAAAAGGGGCTAAAAACCAAAAACAGTGAGATCATGACCTGAGCCAAAGTCGGATGCTTAACCGACTGAGCCCCCCCCGACGCCCCTCCTTTCTTATGTGGAAAATAACACTCGCCCCCCCCCCCCCCCCCCCCCCCCCCCCCCCCCCCCGGACCGCAGACTCCGGGCTCAGCGTCCAGCCTTTTGGATGGTGAGGGTGCCCACTGTAAGAGTGTGGGTCCCCTGGGGTCAGCTGATTGACCTTGACTCCCAGCCCACCTTACTGGCAGGCAGATCAGTGCACAGGCCCATCCCTGGGCCTTGTTTCCTTCGTGTGTAAGGCGGGGCCAGGAAATGAAGCCACCTCGAAGGGTGGTTGTGGGGATTCAGGAAGATGCCCCACAGGGACAGGGGAGGGTGGTGCCCCAGGTGTGCACTCACTGAGTGCCCAGGCCGGGTGGCTCCTGCCGTCGGCCCACCTCCACTGAGCACTCCACCTTCACCTCTGGCCAAGGCCCAGATGCACCTTCTCCCAACATGCCCCATCTTACAGATGAACAGAGGGGTCAAAGGGCACCTGAGGCTTCATGGCTCACGCCCCTGGGCCCGCCCTCCATTCAACCAGGACACCTGCGTCAGCGGAAGAAGGAACAAGCGGCCAGTCACTACAACCCAGTCACAAGGCACTGTGAGCCCCACTTCCGGGTGGGGGAGCCCGAGGCTCAGACGGAGAACTTGTAGGTGATCATGGCCCTGCTGTCCTTCCTCCCAGAGGATGTGGCTGTCAAGCTAAGTCATCTGTGTCCTGAGCCCCACCCGGGGCCCAGCACACGGGAAGACCCCAGCGGAAGGCAGCAGCCCCACCAAATGCCAAGGGAGCAAGGAGACGGGTCCGGAAATGTCGGCGGCCCCGGGCCCAACACCCCCTCTACACAAGAGAAGCAGGACCCATCCAGGGCCACAGACCCAGGGTCAGAGCCATACAGCAGCCGCCACCAGGCCAGGCCACAGCGCTCCAATCCCGGCCCTGTCACGCCCTGGCTGTCCCGTCCTCGGCATGCCACTGGAATTCTTTGCACCCCCTGACACTGGGGGACATCGCCTGCTTCTCCAGGCTGCGTGAGGACGAGGGGATCACAAGGACTCTGCTCAGTGGGTGAAGGAACGTCCCTGCTGGGCGTTCTGCGGTGACACTACAGGCTGAGAACTACAGGCCTGCCCTCCCCACCCCGTGCCTGTCCCAGGGCTCGCCCTGCACACACAGAAGCATGTGACAAGCCTGACTCGAATGAACCAGGGACCGTTTTGCCAACCCGATGTGTGCGCACCGAATCCTTTCTTAGGGAGGAGGGAAGCCAAGACTCAGAGAGGGTGAGTGACCTGCCCAGGGCCACAGAGCAGGGCTGGGATCCGACCAAGCCCGGCTTCCTAACCTCAAGGCTTAAATGGCCCGTGGGTTTCTCTGGAGCTGCCTCCTCCATGCCAGGCCTGGGAGCCAGCAGCCACTCAACAAACGTCTCAACATCACGAGAGCGAGAGGCGAGCGAGCCTCGCCCCGAGCTCTCACCAAGGTGGTCTCACCTGCGTGTTACAGGGGGACCGAGGCCACCGAGGTTAAGCAAGTCGCTAAAGGGTGTGCAGGGATCTGAACCCCAGCCATCTGGCTCCTAGCTGGGCTGTCACCCACTATACCACGTGGCCATTCGAACAAGAACCCCATTCAAAGCGGCACGGCCACTGCCTTACTGAAAGGGACCTGGGAGATTAGGAAAGGCAGGTGACTTCAAAGGGCCCCTGGGAGGGGCTCTGGCCCCCGCACTGGGCACAGGGCTCACCTGGCAGAAGGTGGGCGTGTGGACCGCCGACAGTGCCCGGCGCAGGGCGTCCACGTCGCTGAAGCCGGGGGGCAGGCGGTCGACACAGAGGCAGCGGGAGTGCAGCAGGACGGGTGTCAGCTGCCCGGCGTCTGTCCAGTGCACGTAGAGGGTGCGCGGGCCCAGCGGCTTGCCCAGCAGGTCCGACTTGGCACGGGCGGCCGAGTCCTTCTTCATGTACTCGGCGAAGCCGTAGCCCTTGGAGTGGCCGGTGCGCTCGCTGTAGACCAGAAAGCAGCGCTCCAGGCTGCCGAAGGGCCGCACCAGCTCCTCGAACTGCTGCTGCGTGAAGCTGGGGGGCAGGTTGGCCACACACAGCAGGGCGTCCGTGGGCTGCAGCTGCACCGACAGCTCGCGCTCCCGCAGGTGGCTCTGGTGGAAGGCGCTGATGGCAGCCTCGGCCTGCTCCCCGTTCAGCAGGGTCACGAACGCTGCGGCGGGAGGGGGCAGGGCGTGGGGTCAGTGGGGGCCCTCGAGGGCCTGCCCCTTTGCCCGGCGGCTGCCCGCCACCTCCCTCTAAGCCTCCACGTGTGACCTCAGGATACCCAGCAACCAGAACATCTCAGGCACCGGCCGAACGGGATGGCTGCCAGGCTTGATGACTGCTACACGTGTCTCCTGCCTCTGTGGGGCCTGCTTCCTGCCCCTCATCCCTGCTCCCAACCCACAGCAGCGCTAGCCTACTGTGCGCCTGGCTGGGTCCTAAAGGCTGCTAACTCAGGTGACACGTGGGAGTGGTTAAGCATGTCGTCGCTGGAGCCCCTGAACAGCCCTGGGGTCCTCCTGACGACCACCATCTCACCAGCAAGAGAACATGCCCGGAGCAGCGCCTCGTGCCCGAGTGGAGGAGCCCGGACTTGAACCCAGGCAGGCAAACCCCAGAACCCTGCCCTGCACCCCTCCCTCACCACCTTTCCAGGCCACCAACACCTCTCAAATCCAGGCCCCCATCACCCGCCGCAGCCTCCGCCCCGCTGCCATTCCTGGTTTGCTCTCTCCACCCAGCGGCCACAGGGAACTTTCCAAAAGGATAACGAGACTGTGGCACAGTGATGCCTAGGGGTCTCTCATTGTAGGGGCCGGGGGCTCCTGTGCAGCCTGGCCCACTGGCCCTGCTGACCTCCTCTCCCATCTCCTGCTACTACTTCCTAGACCCTGCCGGGCACACTCCGCCTTGGGCCTCGGCGCCTGCTTTTCCCTGAGCGTGGAACACTGCCCTCCATGCTTCGTCACCTGGTTAACCCCACCCCACCCTTCAAGCGGCCTGCAAACATCACTTCCCCCACAAAGCCTCCCCTGACTGCTCCTGTTTCAGATCCCAGCCCTGTGCTCTCACAGGGCTCTGTGGCTTCTGGTCCAATGGTCATGTCGCCTCCATGTTGGCAGTGGTTTGAATGACAGCCTTCTTCGAATACTAGACTGTCTCCGTTCAGTTAACAGCTATGTCCCCAGTGCCCAGGACAGAACATTCAACAAACATTGTTGGAAGACTTTATGAATCAAAGTGTTCACTTAACTTCCGGATCCTCAATGCCTGGCACATGCTTACTAGGCACTCAGTAAATAGTGACGCGTTGCTCTTGCCAATATTTTACTAAGCGTCTACTAGGTGCCGCAGGTATTTTAGTGCGTGTGGCTTCATGGCTAACTCAAGCAGGTCATGCCCAATTTGCTGGGGAGAAAACTGAGGCTCAGGAGGGCACATCACTTGCCTGTGGCCTCAGGGACTTGAACCCAGGTCCATTTGCCTCCAGGGCCCAAGATCTTAACAACTACCCTAGCCTGTGAGGTGGGTCTCAAGGGGTGACCTGTCCTCAGCTGCTTCTCACCCATCTTACAGATGGCAAAAAACGGCCCTAGAAGGTTTAAGGCAGAGACATCCACGGAGAGCTTCCCATGCGAGGGGTGGGGCTGGGGGGGGCGGGTGCCAAGGCTGACGACACCCTTCCCTGTTCTCAGGGAACCAACCACTCGATGCAGGAGGCAGGTGAGTGAGAAGGTGACAATGGTCCAGGGTGACAGCGCTATGACGGGTGTGGTGTTCAGGGCACTGTGAAGATGGCAGAAGGGACAGCTAAGAACACTGGGAGAAGGGGGGGCGCCTGGGTGGCTCAGTCCGTTGGGCGTCTGACTTCGGCTCAGGTCATAATCTCATCAATTCATGGGTTCGAACCCTGTGTTCGGCTCTATGCTGACAGCTCTGAGCCTGGAGCTTGCTTTGGATTCTGTGTCTCCTTCTCTCTCTCTTTCTGCCCCTCCCCTGCTCGTGCTCTCTCTGTCACTCTCTCAAAAGTAAATAAACACTAAAATACGTACATACGTGTGTATATATATATAAAGAACATTGAGAGAAGGAACGGCCTGGAACCTTATGGGTGCCTGAGGTGCTGGTGAGTCTGGAGCACATCTCTGCAAGGCATTGTCAGTGACAGACCGGGACAACAATCTGTCCTGCCCTGGCCTAGGGGACAGTGTTGGGCCTGAAGTTCAGGAGAGGAAACACTGGGCCTGGACCCTCCCAGCTTTAGGGACTGTTGCCTCTTGCCACTAGCCCAACCCACACGCCCCACAAACCTGTCCCTTTGTATTTGTCCACAAAACAGTACTTGAGCTCATAGGCGCTGAGCAGGTCGTGCACTTCCTGCGGAGAAAGAAGCCAGAGGATATGGTGTCACCAGGGGCTGAAGGACGCAAGCCGGTGCCACCTCCACGTGGACCAGCTAAGACGGCAGATCAATTACCAGACCCGTTTTACAAAGGAGGACACCCCAGCAAATGAGGTATTAACCCATTCGGTAGATGAAGGAACTGAGGCACAGAGAGGAGAAGGAATGTGTCCAAAATCCTGTAGTCGGTCGGGGCAGCAGAGGGAATGCCACCCACGGGTACCTGACTGGGGACCCTGTGTACTTAATAAGCCCACACTACATGGCTTCACCTGCCTCCCAATTCCCTCCTGCCGACAGGGCTGGCCTTCCTGTAAACCAACTTCGAGGCCGAGCTCTGGGGCCAGCTACTGCCAGGCATACCGTGCACCCTGCAGGAGGTACAGGGCTCTCAGCTGAGATGGCAGGCACTAGGAGCACCGCTCTAGAAAAAGCTAGACCATGCTTAGTGGCACCTGACCTAGGTCTGTCGCCAAGTCACACCCCTTCCCTTCTGGGACCCCACCAGCCATGTGCCTACCTATGGGCACGGAGAGTCAGTGACAGATGTGCAGGTGGGTGAGAGAGCAGAGATTTTTCAGCAGCAGGGAGAAAGAACCCCCCCCCCAACTGTGGCGCGGCAGGGCAGGGCAGACTAGATGCAATCTCCTTGGGTCCAAAGAGCACTGGGAAGCCCTGCCCCATGTAGGCCCCAAAAGAAGGGCACCTCTGGCCATATTAGTGGGGGGTGGGGGACAAAGAACAGTGCCCCCCCTTTCCCACAGGTCTTTGTGCTGGGGACAGGAGACTCCATTTTTCTCAAATTAATCCAGGGACTTTGGGGGAAGAAAGACTCCACAAGCTACTACAACTTCCGGATCTCAGAGGAGATAAACGCGTGCTAGGGAAAGGCATACTCTAGCCAACCCTGAACCTTCTGGATACGAGGTCCTGCAACCCCAAGGTAGAGGGGGTGGGGGAAAACACAACCAGAGGAGGGACCACCTGCCATCCCTACCTCCACAGCCCTAGTATAGCAGCCCATTCACAATTCCCCAAGCCCAAAGTTGCCCGCCCCCTTCCATTCCCTGCCCCCTTAGATAACTTGGTTTCGTCCAAGCCCGTGGTCGCCCCTAGCAACGTCCTCCCTCACTCCAAAGTTGGTTTCTCCCTCCATCACCGCCCCCCCTCAATCCTGCTCTTGGTTTCTCCCGATCCCGCACAGATCCCGCGCTTGGACTCTCCGCCGACGCCCCTCAACGCAGCCCAGTGTTGGTGTCGTCCGGTTCCCCCCGCGCACGCGCACGGTGGTATTTCCCGCCACGCTCTTTCCCCCCCCCCATACCTGGTTGGTCACGTCCCCCGGGAGGCCCCGGATCAGTATCTTGCGGCGGTTACGGAACTGGCGCTCGGTATGTTCTAGGCGTTTCCGGATCTCCTCTGGATCTAGCGGCGGCAGTTCTTCTTCGGGTGCCCGGCGCTCTGCGGCATCATCAGCTTCAACCTCGGCCCCAGTCTCCGGGCTCAGCGGGGGCCGGTGAGTAACGGACACGTCGGCCGCCATCTTGGGAAACCCGGCGCCTTCTGGGACCAGCGAGCCTGGGCGGAGCGGCATAGAGCGGCAACGAGGGCGCGTCCGCCGATTGGCCGGGAGAAGCCCCACCCCCTTCTCCACCCCCTCAGCCCATTGGCTAAGGCCCAGCCCGCCTCTTAGACTTCAAGCCGCTTCTGGGCGCCACAGGCCCCACCCCTTTCTGCCAATAAGTTGTCACTCAAAGAACGCGAAGCGCAGTGTGCGAGCTCCTCAGCGCAAGTGGAATCAAGCAGCAGACTCCGGATTTTGAGGGCTTTATTGGTGCGGAACCCCGGGATACAGCCAAACCCCCATCGTTGGTCCAGCATCCCCCAGGTTCGAGGTTCAGGATGGCTCCTCCCCCACAGGCTCCTCCCCCACAGGCTCCTCCCCCACGGGCTCCACCCCCACAGGCACCTCGGGCTGCCTAGACGTCAGGGGCAACCAAGTGCTCCCCTTGTTAACATGGTAACTGTCACCCCGCTTCTGAATCCAGAAGACGTACGCTAAGGCCGTGCCGGTAGTCACCAGCCCCAGGATCGTCAACACCACCATGGCGATGGTGGCGGCATGGGGATTCCGACCTATGCAGAGAAGCAAGGAGTAAATACACGCACTCTGCCCGCCCCGGGTTGCCTGTCTAGACCCGCAACCCCGTTTTGGCTCACCCTGAACGTTCATCACCACGATTACAGTGTGTGTGCCTCGTGAGCTGACGGCCCGGCAGGAGTAGGTACCACTGTAGTTTAACGTGACGGTGAATGGGAACCCGACGCGCACTTCCTTCCAGGAGCCTTCCTTAAAACAGTGCACCTGGGGGTCCGGGTTGCCCCGGGCCTGGCACTGCAGGACTTGGGTGGTCCTGGCTTCCCACGTCAAGTGCTGGGGACATTTGGCTTGGTCAATCTTGGGACCGTCTGTGGAACGATCAAATGATTAGACACACTGGAGGCACAGCGTGGCAAGGAAGAGCGCTATCTGCTCACCAAACCAGGGGAGCAAGGTCTTAAAGGTCTGAGTGACCTACTCACACAGGA
This sequence comes from Hyaena hyaena, assembly GCF_003009895.1. Taxonomy (NCBI): domain Eukaryota; kingdom Metazoa; phylum Chordata; class Mammalia; order Carnivora; family Hyaenidae; genus Hyaena; species Hyaena hyaena. Next base: position 670,822 of record NW_024081017.1, read on the forward strand.
CACGCAGCTGGACGCTCCTGTTCCTGTGTAAGATCTCCCCATCCACCTCGAGTGTGGCATTGCAGAAGAAGTTGCGCCGGTCATCCCTCTCCGTGGCGTTTAGCTGGAGCTGGACCGGCTGGCCAGGGCCCGCAGCGGGAACTCCGTCCAGCGTGACCTGGGCTCGGGCCCCGGCCACGCAAGTCACAGTCACTTCGGCCCCCTCGGAGGCGTTGGAGTTACTCAGGTTTAGGATGGGCCCCCAGAAGCCTAAAGGCAGGACGTTGCCCTGGAGTTTACTGACCACCCCACATCGGCCAATCCGCGCCCTCCATACGCCTGTTTCCTTTCGGGGTATCCAGGCCATGCCTTTCTGCTACTCTGCCATCCCCACAGCACCCTCCCCCGCTCCATCCAACTGGGGACACTCGGACTATAGCCTTAGTCCCTTAGGCCCCGCCCACACTACAACCCCTCCCACTCTGGACGCGCAGGCCCCACCTTTCCAGCTTAATCTTGGTTATCTATGCAGCGCCTTTCGGGCTACCGAGGCCGCGCCCCCTTGTCTCGCCCGTAGAGCCGTTTTGGCTCCGCCCCCTCTTACTGTAGACGGTCAAGTTCTCCCGGGCCTGCCGGCTGTCGCTCCCCAGTGTCATGTTGCAGACAATCTCCCGGGCGCCCTTCTGCTCCGCGCTCACTGTAGCTGTAGCTGTGGCCGTGATCGTATCCCCGTCGCTCTCGACTGCAGGATTCAGCATCTGGTTCCCCAGCGCCAGCTGGACCTGGACCTCGGAGGCCGGGAACAGACCATCCAAGGTGCAGCTCGCGGAAAACGTCGTTCCCACTTCCAAGAGCCGGGGGACAACGAGGTGTGGGGAGGTCATGGGCAGGGCTGGGGAGACGGGTAGGCGTAAGCAGGAGGGCGGCTCCCAGAGCCGTGGACGCCCCTCTTCTCATGACAAGCTCCCTACCCCCAACCATGGTCCTGTCCCAGAATACCTTGAGGCCTGGGTCACCCCCTTCCCAGAACGCACCCGCAGAGCCTTCTAGGCTACCGCGGCCGGGAATTTTCCCACTGGAGCTGCACGGTCCAGTGCAAGGGCATGCCTTCCTAGAAGCCGCTGAGGTCCAGTCCACTCCATTTTCCGAACCCTCCCGACCAGAGCCCCTCTACTCTGGCTTAGCTCATAACCCACCGTCTGCAGTCCCTTCCCTCACCAAAGGTTCGCAGCTGCCGGGGGGCCGAGCTGTTCTGGAACAGTTCCAGCCCTCGGGACCGCAGGTCCAGTTCTGTGCGGCACGAGAAATTGGCGAGGTGGTCGTCTCTGCCCGCCAGCACCGTGACCGTGGCCTCCGCGGGCTCCCCGACGGCCGGCTGCCGGCTCAGCTCCTCCTCCCCGCGGAGCAGCACCACCGTGAGGTTGGCCCGAGGCGCCCCGCCAGCCACCAGGCAGCGCAGGGTGAGGTGTTCGCCCACGGGCTGCCAGGTGGGTAGGGGTGCCAGCTCCACCCGCTCAGGGAACCCTGGGGTAGATTTGAGGGAAGGGGGGGGATAATTGCACTTAGCAGCCAGCCCTGCAACCGCCACCACAGAGAGTAGAGAGGGGGCCGAGGGGACCCCTGTGCAGAACTAAAATTTTGAGTTAATAAACCCCGAGGGCTTACTTAGTATATGCCTGTAGAAAGAGTGTTTGCTATTGTCATTTAGCATCATGATTATTATTTCTTGTTCGTGGGACACCTTGCCAGGCATTGAAATAAAAGATTTTCTGTTCTGGAGAAATTCAGTTAAGAAAAAGAAAGGAAAAAAAAAAAAAAAGGAAGGAAGGAAGAGGACTAGCTTATGACCACACACAACCTTAGTACTCATAAAAGTTCCTGTTTATTTAGAGTTTTCCTTAGACTTTCCCATTTAAAAAGTTTTTAAAGTTTATTTATTTATTTTGATAGAGAACAGAGCATATGAGTGGGGGAGGGACAGAGAGAGAAGGGGAGAGGGAGAGGGAGAGGGAGAGAGGGAGAGAGAGAGAGAGAGAGAGAGAGAGAGAGAGAGAGAGAATCCCCAGGCAGGCTTTTAGTGCTGACAGCACAGAGCCCGATGTGGGTCTGGAACTCACAAACTGTGAGATCAAGACCTGAGCCGAGGTCAAGAGCTGACGCTTAACTGACTGAGTCCCCCAGGCGCCCCCCTTAGGCTTTCCAAATGTCATCCACATTCACTCACGGGCAACCAAGTGAACTCTTCACTATTATTCTTCTCCTTTACAGATGGAGAACCTGAGGCCCAGAGAGGCGAGGGTGAGGTGATCAACCCAAAGACACGTAGCCAGAAAGGGGCCCAGCTGGGTTTAGAAGGTGAGTCTCCCAAACTCCAGACCCATGTATTCACCTGCCTCCTTTTTTTTTTTTTTAAGATTATTTATTTTTGAGAGTGGTGGGGGTGGGGGGACAGAGGGTCCAAAGCAGCCTCTGTGCTGACAGCAGACAGCCCGACGCGGGGCTCGAACTCATGCACCAAACCATGAGATCATGACCCGAGCTGAAGTCAGACGCTTAACCGACTGAGCCACCCAGGTGCCTAGTCACTTGCCTCCTTGATGTCACATCTAGGGACTCCCATTGCCACTCCCAGCTTCTGGCTTGGACTCTGGCCTTGGCCTCTCCCAGAGCTTGGCCCGGCCCCACCTCAATCAGTCTGAGGCACTCCAGGCTCTTACCCGGGCAGCCTCTCAGGGTGCTCTGACACAGTCACGACGGACTTGACACCCCCCCGGGCTGAGTCCCCTCCCTGCCACAACCACAGTGCCCCACTGAGGCACATGTACCAAACCCTGGTACATCTCATACCTTCAATGATTCAAGCCCGAATCTCAGCTCTCACACAGAGGCCATGCACTGGCTGCCATGACAAATATTTCACGTCTTGCTACAGGGAAGTATAGCTTTTCAAAAGTTCCTTATCACGACTTCACATTTATGAAAGACTTGCGTTAGGCAGCACCTGTTTTCACTAACGGAAGGAAATCTGAAGAGGATTTTCGCTTTTAAGAAAAATGGCAGGGGCGCCTGGGTGGCTCAGTCGGTTAAACGTCCGACTGCGGCTCAGGTCATGATCTCGTGGCTCATGAGTTTGAGCCCCATGTCGGGCTCTGTGCTGACAGCCAGCTCGAAGCCTGGAGCCTGTCTTCAGATTCTGTGTCTCCCTCCCTCTCTTTCTCTCTGACCCTCCCCTGCTCACGCTGTCTCTCTCTCAGAAATAAATAAAAAAACATTTAAAAAATTAAAAGGAAAAAAAGAAAAATGGCAAAAAGCGAAAATAGCACGCGGCCTTGGTGCTGCAGTGAGCAGTTAGACAGAGAGCAGGCCCCTTGCGCCGGGAGAGCAGCACCGCCAGGCTTGGCGTCTCGGCCGCAAGCCGCTGGGGCTCTGACCTTTGTGAGCATCAGTGCTGTGCCTCCATTTATGCCGGGCATCCGTTAGCAGGATGTGTCCTAAGGTCTCAGGAAAGACTAGGAGGGGCACCTGGGTGGCTCAGGCAGTTACGCGTCGGACTCTTGATTTGGGCTCAGGTCATGATCTCATAATCTCACGGTTCATGAGTTCGAGCCCCGCACTGACAGCATGGAGCCTGCTTGGGATTGTCTCTCTCCCTGCCTCTCCTCCATGAGCATGCACGCTCTCTCTCTCTCTAAGTAATAAACTTAAAAAAAAAAAAAAGCCTAAGAGAGGTTATTTTTGGGGTCTGGGAATGCTTCACATTTTTTTCAATATAAATGAACTGCTTCCCCACTTTATATCATTTTGACTTACAAAAGGCTTCATAGGAATGCTTTACTTTTGGACCGGAGGAGAAACTTTTATTTACGGTTTTAGGATATTTCACAAAGAGGCCTCACAAAGAGGCACAAAGAGGTGTGAGCCTCGGGCACCACCGGTCAGAGATGATGAGAGGCCAGCAAATGCCAGGAGTGCTCGGGAACTCGGGGCTGGGGTGGGGTGGGCTAGCCCCCCTATGGAACATACGCCCATTTCTGCAGTGTAAACATAGACTCAACGGCTGCTTTTCATCTGCCCAGCGGGACACAGGGTCGGGAAACGATGAGAGCCCCACGGACACACATACTGACATAGAAACACACGCTCCCACAGGCACATACGCAGGCGTGGACACCAACACACAGACACGTACATTCACATTCACACTCGTACACACAGACACGCAGGTACACTCAAACAGACACACAGAGATAGACACACGTGCATACACTCACACACACACACTCACACACACAGGTACACAAACAGACACTGGGCCACCACAGGAGCCTACACATGGTCGCATGCCTACACTGCACTTACCTAGGAAGGCTTCACAAAACAGTAGGTACCCTGAGCGTCCGTACTGTTTCCTAGTCTGTTGTGTTCTTTTAAATGCAGAGGGATTCGGGCAGGAACCATAAGGAACTGAGTGCGCCTGGGTGGTGCAGTCAGTTAAGCGTCCGACTTCAGCTTGGGGCATGATCTCACGGTTCGTGAGTTCGAGCCCCGCATCAGGCTCTGTGCTGATGGCTCAAAGCCTGCTTCACATCTGTGTCTGCCCCCCCTTCTCTGCCCCTTTCCCACCGGTTCTTGCTCTCTATCTCAAAATAAATAAACATTAAAAAAAAAGAAAAGAAAAGAAAAACTGGTAACAGTGGGGTCTGGGAAGCAAGACTCATCTGTCAGGAGCAAGGACTTGAGGGAAAGACTACCAGCTTCCCCCGGCTGTGACCCTGACAAGTGACCTTACCCCATTGAGCCTTAAGTTCCTCATCTGTGAAATGGGGCTCCTAAGTTGTACCTCCCCAGCCTGGGGCTTTTTAAAGACTGAATGAGCCTCTAGTGTTCATACTTAAAACAGGGACCCCTCAGAGCACCTGGGTGGCTCAGTCGGTTAAGCATCCGACTTCGGCTCAGGTCATGATCTCACAGTTCGTGGGTTCGAGCCCCGCGTCGGGCTCTGTGCTGACAGCTAGTTCAGAGCCTGGAGCCTGTTTCAGATTCTGTGTCTCCTTCTCTCTCTGACCCTCCCCTGCTCATGCTGTCTCTGTCTCAGAAATAAATAAAACATTAAAAAAAAAAAACCAAAACAGGGACCCCTCACAGCCAGCGCGAGGCAATGGAGGTTTAACACTCACACCTTTGTGTACTGTTGGACTTTGAATTTTGGAACTACCTGCATGAATTACTAACCCATGAAAATAAAAGTAATACATAAACGACCCCAGCTACCATTGAAGAATGCTTGTTGGGATGTAAATTGGTTTCACGGCTGCTGCCCTGGCATAAGATTGGGATGCATCTCTCTGTCTCTGTCTCTGTCTCTCTCTCTCACACACACACACACATTCGGGTCCAAGCTCTGGGTCAGAGCCCTAGTTCCTTTCTGCAAACTCAGGGTTCTCTGCTCCCCCACACCACTGGCCATAGACCCCCACTACTGCCCAAGACCAGCGCCACCTCCGGGCACAATCACTCACGGTAGACTGTGATGACCGAGGAGCCTATCATCTGGAGCGTGTCACAGAAGCCGGAGCAGAGGACCAGGCTGTCACTAGTCACATTGCTGACCTGGAAGGCTGCCCAGCCCAGGCCGTTGGCCACTGGCTGCTTGCTTAGGGATGTCTCTAGGATGATGAGTTTGGGCTGGGGGCAATCTGTGCTGCAGTTTACCAAGAAGGACCCCCCCGCAGGCAGCACAGGGTTGTGGGGCTCCACCCTCAGTGAGAACTCCTGCCCCCGGGTGCCTGTGGGAACGGAGGGACACTGCTGTTAGTTCCAGTGCCTCGGGCCACCCACCCGCAGGCCCCACCTTTTACCACCACCTCCCCGCCGTCGTCGTGGTGCTTTGGTCCGGTGGGGAAGACAGATGATTGATCAGGAACTGGGGGATGTCTCCGAGGAAGGCTAGGGGACACCCTGATTTAGACTGTAGGAGAAAGGGCATCAGGGAAGGCTCCCTGGAGGAGAGGGCAGATTGGGCCAATTCAGGAGGGAAAGTAGGAAATGATCATCTGAATGAAGGGGAAGTGATCCTGGCAGAGGGAAAAGGAGAGACAGGGCTCCAGGAAGGGACTGTGTGTGTGTGTGTGTGTGTGTGTGTGTGTGTTGGGGCAGGGGACAAATCACACGCAGGGCAGCCCTGAAGGCTGAGGTAAGGAAGCCCTAACTTTCTGTTGAGGCCGCTGACGAGTCCCCCGCCAGGTGGGAGTTTAAGGAAGTGTTGTAGCAGCCGGGGCCACAGGATGTGGGGAGCTTCGCTTTTTCCATCCCCCCCACCTCCAGCGAGCCCCCAACTCCAGCCCTCCCCAGGCTGACTCGCCTCACCTGGGGGCAGCAGACAGCAGACCAGGAGCAGGGAGCTGAGTGTGGTCCCGCAGGCCCCAGGCAGCAGCCCTGTGGGCGACATGGTGGCCAACCTGCAGAAGGAAGTTGCCTTGACGAGGGACAGGCCGGCTGGGGCAGGCGGGGCACCCAGGCGACGGAAGCACAGCCGCAGTGGTGAAAATTACAGAAGTCCGGGGGCTGCCCTGCGCCCAGACCCGGGGAAAGGGAAAGGCGGGGGAGATGCTCTGTGGCCCAGAGGGTCCAGGGTGGGGGACCCGGCGACGTGGAGGATGCTGGGGAGTCCTGGACGGGACAAGACCTGACCTAACACCGCTGGCCTCTAGATGCACTGACGGGAAGTGCTAACGCGCTTTGTTCTCAGCACAAGGAAGCCTGGGGTGCGGTGGAGGAGGTGATGAGGCACCTCCTTCCTGCTGCCCTTGGGTGAAGGGGGGTGTCCTGTTCCCAGAGAGGAAGCTAACAGGGGATCATGTCCTTGAGGTGATAAGGCGGCATTTCAAGGTGACAATGGGGGGGACCTCTGCGCAGGGTCCGAAAGCGTAGTGTGAGATCTCGATATTCCTTGGGAGGGAGCAAATAAGAAATTTGGGGGTGATAACTGAGCGACCCCTAAGATGAGGGAAGACACGAAAAAGAACAGAGCCTACGTTTATCAGGCCCTGTGCATGGCTCTGTGTTGACTGTCGGAGTGGCTACTGTGGGGCCCTTTACCTTTGAGGATCTCGGCGGACCCCCCACTCCCTGTGTGACATGCTGAGGCCGGGTGTTGGGGTACAGCTGAGTCCTGAGCCAGCATCTGTCAAGGATGCTGCTTGCAACTGGCCCTTACCCCTGCCCTCAACCCCCGTTGCCCACCCCTGCAGGCAGCTGGTTTCTCCACCCCAAGAGAAGGGACTGGGGGGCCCGGGGGTCACTAGTACGTCCATCTGCTGCATCTCTCCAGCTCTGACCTTCCCTGTGCCTCTGATCGGAGCTCCAGAGACGGACTGGCCGAGGTCCCTGATAGCACCCAGCACCCACCCGCTCTCCCCCCTCTGAGGCCACGCCCCTTCCCCTCTCAGCTGAAGCATCCCCCTCCAGTCGGGTCTCCCCCCCCATCCATTTCCCACAAAGTCCCGCGAGAGCGACTGAAACGAAAATCAAAAGTAGCTGTAAATCATCCTGGTATCCCCCACTTTTCTAAAGTTCCGTTACGCCACTTCACGTTTACGAAAGATCTGCATTAGTGCCTGTTTTTGTTGAACCCAAAGAAATCTGAAAAGAATTTGCCCTTTTATGAGAAAAGAAGAAAAGCAAAAACAGTACTCGGCATTGGTTTTGCAGTGGGCGTCACAGAGGCAGGGAGAGCGACCCCGCCTCGCTCCCTCGCGGGGATTGCACGGGGCACCTCAGCCCCCAGGGCTCTGACCCGTGTCTGTGCGCATCTGTATTTTATCTTGACCCATCCCGTGCCTCGGTTAGTGGGATGTGCCCTAAGGTCTCAGAAAAAACTGAGAGAGGTTCTTCTTCGGGTCTGGGAACGCCAACAATTTTTTTCTCTATAAATTAATGATAATTACTTCCTCGCTTTAAGCCATTTGGGCTTACAAAAGGCTTCATGGGAATGCCTTCCTTTTGTATGGCGTGTGAAACCTGTATATCTCATAAAGGATTATATCCAGATTACAGAAATTCCTGGAAGTTATAGAGGAAATTAGCAGGGGATCTCCAGACAGGCACTTTCCTTGAGGTGAGAAGGTGGGATTTCAGTGCAACATTTCAAGCGGGCCATAGGGAGGCTACAAGGCAGGTTAGCGTGAGAGGTCATATTCCTGGGGGGGTGGGGGCCAAATAAGGGATAACAAGTCAATAACTCAACAACAACCAATTAAAAATGGGCAGAGGGGCGCCTGGGTGACTCAAGTCGGTTAAGCGTCTGACTTTAGTTCAGGTCATGATCTCACAGTTCGTGGGTTCGAGCCCCATGTTGGGCTCTGTGCTGACAGCCAGCTCAGAGCCTGGTGCCTGCTTCAGATTGTGTGTGTGTGTCTCTCTCTGACCCTCCCCTGCTCACGCTGTCTGTCTCTCTCTCAAAAAAAAAAAAATAAATAAAACATTTAAAAAATTTAAAAAATGGGCAGAGGACTTGAGTAGACATTTAATTTTTAAATTTTTTTTTATATTAGAGAGAGGGTGCGTAGGTGGCTCAGTTGGTTGAGCATCTGACTCTTGGTTTTGGCTCCGGTCATGATCTCAAAGTTCATGGGTTCAAGCCCCACACTGGAGTCTACGCTGATAGTGCTAGAGCCTGCTTGGGATTCTTTCTCTCTCCTTCTCTATCTGCCCCTCCCCTGCTTGTGCCGTCACGCTCTCTCTCTCAAAATAAATAAATAAACTTAAAAAAAATTATTTTGGGGAGCACCTGGGTGGCTCAGACGGTTCAAGCCCCGCATCGGGCTCTGTGCCGACAGCTAGCTCAGAGCCTGGAGCCTGTTTCAGATTCTGTGGCTCCCTCTCTCTCTGCCCCTCCCCAGCTTATGCCTTCTCTCTCTCTGTCTCAAAAATAAAATAAACGTTAAAAAAATAATAAATTGGAGAGAGAGAGAGAGCAGGTGTAGGGGAGAGGGGCAGAGGGAGAGAGAGAGAACCTTAAGGAGGCTGCAAGCCCAGCATGGAGCCTGACACAGGGCTCGATCCCACGACCCTGGGATCAAGACCTGAGTCGAAATCAAAAGCCAGATGCTCAACTGACTGAGTCACCGAGGTGCCCCTAGACATTTCTTCAAAGAGGCGATATAAATGGTCCCTAAACACACACAAAAACCAGAATCAGATAGCACTTCTTACATATTAGGACGGCTACATCCTAAAACCACAGAAAGTGGCAAGTGTTAACAAGGATGTGAAGGAGCTGGGATCCTCATACATGGCTGGTGGGAATATAAAATGGGGCAGCCACTGTGGAAAATAGTTGGGCTGTTCCTCTAAAAGTTGAATGGAGCATTATAAGGGGCGCCTGGGGGGCTCAGTTGGTTAAGCATCCGACTTCGGCTCAGGTCATGATCTCACAGTTCATGGGTTCGAGCCCCACGTCGGGCTCTGTGCTGACAGCTCAGAGCCTGGAGCCTGCTTCGGATTCTGTGTCTCCGTCTCTCTCTCTCTGCCCATCTGGCACTCACTCACTCTCTCTCTCTGTCTCTCAAAAGTAAGTAAACACTTAAAAAAATAAAAAAGAAGAAACAATTGTAATCTAAATACTCCCAGGCTACACAATGCTATTGAAGATTTATTATTAAACTTTTTAGGTGTGATAATGATTGCAGTTATTGTTTGTGGTTAGATCTTTTTCAAGATACGTATGGGAATGTTTACAGGGAAAATGATGTCTGGGGTTTGCTTCAAAATTCTCCAGTGGCGGGGAAGGATGGGGATGGAGCTCAAACACACTCGGCAGTGGGCACCGGAAACTGATGACGTCGGCTCTTAAGTTCAGGTTTGTTACCTTATTCTTCCCTAGGGGTTTTGCATGTGCTTTACACTGTCCACAATACAACTTTTTTCTTAAGTAGCCACACAAGAATAAGCAAGCTAATTTGGAAAGAGACTGCCCTATCAAATATCAAAATACATCCTAGGGGCAGCATCTTTTACCAAGTGGCCAGTTACCAGGCTTGATCCTGAGAGCAGCCATTCCCATTGAGAATTTGTGCTACAGATAACCTTGAACGAGGCTAAAGTGATGTAGCATGTGGTTACTCACTGCAACAGCATCGAGAACAGGGCAAAGGATTAGAAGTGACCAGTGACCCCCGGAAGAGAACGGACGCTAACGTTTCAATGGTGGGCCACCACACGGCCATGAACTAGAACAAGGAAGCACTGTCAGCCTACATATATGGAACCATCTCAAAGACCTATAGCAGGCGGGGGGGAAAAAAAGGGTTCTGTATAGTAGTAGCACCTAGTACTATTAAAAAAATTTTTTTTGTGGGGGAGTGGGGTGGGGTGCCTAGGTGGCTCAGTCAGTTAAGTGTCTGACCAGCTCAAGTCATGATCCCACAGCTTGTGAGTTTGAGCCCCACAACGGGCTCAGAGCTTGGAGCCTGCTTCAAATCCTGTGTCTCCCCCTTTCTTCCCTTCTCTCTCTCTGTTCCTCCCCTGCTCATGCTCTGTCTCTCTGTCAAAAGTAAACATTAAAAAAAAAAATTAAGTAGGCTCCACACCTATCATGGGGCTTGAACTCACAACCCCAAGATCGAGAGTCACGTGCTCTACCTATTGAGCCAGCCAGGCGCTCTGCATGTTCCTATTCTTCCCAAGGATGAGAGGGCCTAGTGTGTGTACAGATTTCCTTGTATCTGGACGAAGTGTCTCTGGAAGCGAAAACAGGAAAGCAGATGACTTTAGTTGCCTTCGAGGAGATGACAGCAGTGGCTAATAGGGACATTGCACTGCTTTTCAATACTACCTACTCTCCCGCCCAATTTATAATTGTGATGCCAATTTAATATGCAAGCTGTTATAAAAAGCAGGTTATCAGTACATTAGCATGGGGTTGTCTGGATGAGGGGAGATGCCACGCACGAGGTCTTGAGAAGTCAGATGAGAAAGAAAAGTCTTTTGCTGCCTTTCGCGGTATGGTGGCCACGTGTCCCGTCTCAAGTGCATGTGTTCAGGAGAGCGGCTTTGGCCGACGCCAGGTTAACGATCGTATCAAATGTTTATTAAGTACTTGTTTGCAGGTGCTTTTGCTGAGAGTCTGACGTGAAGGACCTCATTAGCTATTTACATTAGTCTCTGAGGTAGTGAGCGTGACCACCCCCAGCTCATAGCTGAGAAGTAAGGCTCAGAGAAGGAAAGCCATTTGCCTGAAGTCGCACAGGGAGGAAAGGGTAGGTCTGGCAGTCTTGTCTCTGTGGCATGTCCCCCCCACCGCCTCGTGCCCCACCCTCCCCCACCCCCATTCTTTGTTCATCTATTTACCAAGTAGTTATTGAGAGCCTTCTGTGTCCCAGGCACTGGCCTGCTAGTGGGTGATTCCGAGGTGAACAAAGCTTAAAGAGTTCAGCCCTGTCTCTTCTGCAGAATCTTGCCGTAGCTGCAGTCCCCAGGGGCACAAACACTTGCTGAAGAAGGGCCCAACGGGCACAGCCTCCAGCAGAGAAAATGGGGGTTTATTACCTGCTAGTGGAAACGGTGGGTCCTCAGGAGGGAGGGGGGAGGTGAAAAGTTCGGATTCGAGGGCCTGCGTAGGTCCTTGCTTGTCCTGGGTCCCTCAGGAGCCTGTGCTGGGCTCATAACCCTGGAAGCTGCTACAGTCTGACGCTGTGCGTCCCCTCAAACTTCTTTAAGTAGGCTTCACGCCTGGTGCAGAGCCCAACACAGGGCTTGAACTCACGACCCTGAGATCAGACCTGAGCTGAGATCAAGAGTCGGATGCTTAAGCACCTGAGCCGCCCAGCGCCCAGCAGATCGCTTATGTTGAGACCCTAATGCACGGTGTGATGGTATCAGGAGGTGGGCCTTTGGCAGCTGCTAGGTTACGAGAGCCGAGGCTTCATAAGTGTCTTTGTAAAAGGGACCCCAGAGAGACCCCGAGCCCTCTCCCACCCTGTGAGGACACAGCCAGCAGGTGTGGGCCAGGCACCGGAATGTGACTACGCTGACGTCTTCACCTTGGATGGTGCAGCCTGCAGAGCTGTCAGACATGAGTTTCTGTCTGTGAGCACCTCCATCAGTGCAGTGGTGCAGCACCCCAAATGGCCCAAGACAGAAGGAATGTCAATTCACAGAGGTGGGGTCTCCAGACAGGAAGAAGGTGAGATGGTGAGGCCAATCTCTCCCCCTTGGGCTCCTCTTGGGGCGGGAAGCCCTCTCCCCGGTGCCTGCTCCGATCCCCCCGAGGGCTGCCGGCCGGCTTCAGCACACACTGAACACCGAGGCGGCCTGGCCCTGGTATTTCTCCTGGACCGTCTTGAGAATGGGTATGAGGTTCTGGAAGGTGGGGCGGAATGAGGCCTCTGCTTCCCAGCAGTTCTTCATGAGGATATAGATCTGGGGAGGAAAGGACTGGAAATGCGATGGCCGCTCTTTCTGCAGTGGCCGATGGGGAGGTGGACAGGAGGAGTGGGGGTCTCACCTCGCAAGGACATTTCTCTGGCCGTGGCAGCCTCTCCCCTCGCTCCAGCAGCTCAGTGAGCCTCAGCACTGTCATCTGCCCTTGGGTGAGGCCTATGAGCTCGATGAATTTCTACCCAAAAACAAGACAAGGTCTATTCAGGAAGCGTGTCTACGTAGGCAGAGGTCAGGGGCTCGCAACTGCTGGGCTTCTAGTCCCGCTTCTGCTGCTTCTTGGAGCAGAACTTTACATTTATGACTTCATCTCCCTGGGCCTTGGTTTACTCACCTGTAAAATGTGGCGGTAACGTCTACCACTGGGGTTACTGTAGAAGTTAGGTAACTAACATTCATATAGTAAGTCTGAAACAGCTGTTTGCTATTAAGCCTCTCTGCAAACTTTTTACTTATCCAGAATCCTTTTTTTTAAAAAGACTTTAATCTCTAAACCCAACGTGGGGCTCGAACCCAATGTCCGGATATCAAGAGCTGCATCCTTTCTTGACTGAGCCAGCAAAAGCCCCTGTCCAGAATGCCCCACCCTTGGCGCGCCTGGGTGGCTTAGTCGGTTAAGCGTCCAACTTCAGCTCAGGTCATGATATCACGGTTAGTGGGTTCGAGCCCCACATCAGGCTCTGTGCTGACAGCCAGCTCAGAGCCTGGAGCCTGTCTCAGAGTCTGTGCCTCCCTCTCTCTTTCTCAGAAATAAAACATTAAAAGAAAAAAACCCAAAAAACAGAATGCCCTACCCCCCTTACAATGGCCCTAGGATTTGCTCTGGAATGAACTTTTAGCGGAGCTTTGGCTCCTCCCCCAACCCAGCCTGGCCAATAACGATGGCCCGTGGCTACACAGTGATTGGTCCCGTGGTGGACATATGAGCCAAGCTGGGCCAATCATAAAGTCCTAAACTACGTGAGGTTGGGGTCGGGGAGAGAGAGATGGCCCTTTGGTCCCATCAGCGGCCAGGATGGGTACCTGGAGGCCAAGGGACCACTTTTGCCACAACAGAGCAGGGTGAGGACCTGCCCGAGAGATGCGACCACAGAGAAGGACGCAGACAGGGAAGATGGGACTCCTGCTGACATCTGAGGGTCTACGTCAAGCTCCGCCCCCTGTCTCCCATGAGTCTGCAAATAATGGAATATGCTGTTTCTATTTGAGTGGCTTTCTATCACAGTCCAAGCCCCCTACACTGCAAGGGGCTCGTTTTACATACGGGGACTGTGAGGCCCAGGTGGATTAAGCACTTGTTAAAGTGGAGGGGCTAGGAATCCAAAGTATGCCTTTTTAACTCCTCTGGAATGGGGTGGGGCCGAGGGCCCGGCTCTCACCGAAGGGGGGCTCTGGCTGGAGTCACAGTAGGTCAGGAGCTCATACATGGTGACCCCGAAGGACCAGACGTCAGATGCATAGTAGAACTTACACTCCTTCAGGCACTCCGGCGCATACCTGGGGGGAGGGGCACTCAGGCCTTGGGCCAGACCAGGTTAGAGACCTTACCCGGGGCTTGGGAGCTCTTGGTCCCAGTTAGGGCCCCACCCTGAGGGGGGGCGGGGGGCAGTTTCACTGGACCAGGCCCTGTCATCTGAGACCCCAGCTTCCAGCTCCTTCCCCCTGTCTGCTCCAGGTGACCCCGCCACCCCACTCCAGCTGGTCCTGTCTGGTCACCAGAATACGGGGCTGTCCCCATCTTCGCGCACACGGTAGTACTCATGGCCTTCGGGCACAGCCTTGGCTAGGCCAAAGTCTCCGATTTTGACCAGCCTGTCGTTGTCTAGCAGCACGTTGCGGGCAGCCAGGTCTCGGTGGACGTAGTGCTGTGCGTGAAGGTAGGCCATGCCCTGGGGGAAGGGCGAGCCAGGATCAGTGGGGCTCAGTGGGGCGGGGTAGAGCCTGAGGAGTCACGACCAGGATCGGAAGGGGAGGGGGCGATCGGGTCAGGATGGCGAGGAGCAGGTGCGGGAGCGGCAGGATGGCTGGTGCAGCCCAGCAAAAGGGAGGAGCGGTGGCGGCAGGGGTGGGAGAATTGGGAGGGACTGGGTTGCCAGGCGTGCCCGAGAGGGCGCAGAGATTCCGGGCGAGTGGAAACTGGGGGCGTTGGGGAGCCGGCCCACGGCTGGGGCCTGGTGAGCTGACCGTATGGGACCCTCAGGCCAGGCCAAAAAGGAGGCGGCAGGCTCAAGGACCAGGGGCCACTGGCCCACCTCACAGATCTGCTGGGCGAAGAGCAGCAGCTGCGCCAGTCCGACGTTGTGCCGGGGAAGGTAGTCCCGGAGGCTGCCCAGAGGCACGTACTCCATGACAAGCTGCACCGACTTCTCTCCTGATGCAGAAGGGGGCCCGGGCGAGCGATGGAGCCTGGAGCCGGGAGCTGGGGGCCGCCCATGCTGAGCCCCGCAGCGCCCCCGCCCCGCCCCAGGTGAGGCCCTGACTCGGCCACTCCAGGCCCGGTCCTCAGGTGGGACAGCTCACCCCGAACCTCAACCCCGGGTCCTCAGGTGAGGGAACGGAAGGTTCCTCGCACCCATCCAGGCCCCAGCAGCTGGCCAAGGTGGGAAGTAGGCAGCGCGTCTCACCCACCCACGCGCACCCGCCCGAGCGCGTCCCCTAGCCAGAGGCTCTAATTGGGCCAGGTCCTGTGGCCCCGCCCACCGAGCCCCGCCCACCTTGGTCCTCACAGCAGCCCTTGTATTTGACGATGTGCTTGTGGTAGAGCGTGCGCAGGATGTCGATCTCCCGCCTCCAGCCGGTGCGGAGCTGGGGGCCCCCGCCCGCCTTGAGCGCCTTCACAGCCACCATCTCGCCGGTGCCATCGTTAGTCGGGTCGTAGCAATACAGACTGACCTTGCCGAAATGACCCTGGCCCCAGAGCACGCAGGAGGGTCGGCCCTACTCTGGCTTCCCAGGCCCCACCTCCAGTCGGGTCTGTTTGGAAAATCCTGGGCCCCACCTACTCTGTGTTAGGGGGTCTCCTTGCGGGCTAGGCCTCCTTTTCAAATCCTCAGGGCCTCCCTTGAGGCCGAGGGTCTCAGAAGCCAGGCCCTACCCGGATCTCCCGAATTAACTTCAGGCCCAAACTCTTTTTACTCTACCCGGTGGGCTTCTGACAGTCCGGGCCCTGCCCCAGGCCCCTCACCTCGCCCAGATCCCGGATCTTTTTCAAATAGCGCTTGTGGAAAATGGTGGGGTCAGACGCAGGCAAGTCGGGGTTCACGGCCAAGACGTCAGCAAGATCTGGAAGAGTCACAGTGGGTGTCACTGGACCCCTGCCTCTTCCACACTTGGGGGCACAGAAAGCGGGCCCCTGCTCCCCCAGCATCTGATCTCAAATATAAGGAAACGTTTTGGCAACAGCTGGAAAATTCCATTTCTTGTCCAAAATACAGAACTGGCTGCACCGAAACTGACACCTCGGAGTTCTTAGATCAAGAGACAAAGCAAAAGCAAAGGCGTTGTTGCAAGGGCCTAATCTGTCCAAAGAAGTTGTGGCTCTCCCTAAATACAACCTTAAGGGGAGCACAGGCATCTGCACGGACTTAAGTGAATTCGAAATGGGCACACATGCGGAGTCCCTGTGCAGAAACCTCAAGCACACCATGTAGGCATAAGCAGGGGTCCCAGCAAGAGGGTGGGGCTCACTCTGGGGCTGCAGCTGAGTGAGGTCACGCAGGATGGTGCGGAAGGAGGGCCGCTGGGCTGGTTCATAGGTCAGGCACTGGCTGGTGAGTGTGGCCAGCTCCGGGCATGAGGGTTGAGGAAGCTGGTGCTGCTTCTGGTAGAAGCACTCTTTCTGCCAGGAAGGGACCCACAGGAGTCAGCGCCCACCCCTCTCCCCCCACCGCTGGTCCCCTTCTCCAAGACAGTCAAGCTCTCAGAGCAGGCTAGGTCCTTGTTCTTGTCATGCCTATTTTACAGATGCGGCATCTGAGGCTCCACAAACAGAAGTGGGCTTGATCACCACTGCAGGGCCAGGACTTGATCCCAAGTCCACCTGATCTTGCTTGAACACCTCACACTTGGTCCTTCCTGCCCTGGCTTCCACCCACCTCTGCACCTAGCCCCTCCTCAGTCTGCAGGAAGCTCCTGCAGCAATCTGACCGCACCAGAGCATCAGGGCCTTTGAACATGCTGTGACCTCTGCCTGGGCTGCACTTCCGAGCCTGGTCACTGCAATATTTCTGCACTTAGGCTAAACCTCCTCTGGGAAGCCTTGCCTGACCCCTCAACTGGCTCAAGGGGGCCCTCTGGTGTTCCCTCACCCCCACGGCTTGTGCAGCTCCCATCGCGGCCTTGGCTGCTCTGCTTAAAACCGAAAGCATGTCACTTATTTGCTGTATGTCACAACGACTTTATGACATAGGGACTGGTTAACCCCAAGTGATAGATAACCAGATGGAGCCCCGGAGATAGGAGGCCACACAGCCAGAGGGGAGGCAGCTCTGGACCCTGAATGTGCCCTGTGGACTGTGGACTCCTTGGAAGTCCCAACCCCCTTTACAGGATGGACCCAGACAAGCCCTAGACATACCTCGGAGGGGCCGCGGCCCTGTAGCGGGGCCTCCCCGTCGAAGCAGATCTCCAGGAGGGTGG
Source organism: Hyaena hyaena (assembly GCF_003009895.1). Lineage (NCBI taxonomy): Eukaryota > Metazoa > Chordata > Mammalia > Carnivora > Hyaenidae > Hyaena > Hyaena hyaena. Next base: position 687,877 of record NW_024081017.1, read on the forward strand.
CACCAAAACCCCATTTGTCGGCTGCGGTGGTTAGGGTGTTGGCCCCGCCAGAGAGGCACTCGGGGGCTGTCCAGGGGATCCGCTCTACCCGCTCTGGGGCCAGGGTCAGATGTCACCAAGGGTAGAAAGAGTGGGGGGAAGCCTGTCCCTGAACCCAGCCCTGCCCGGGTCCTCACCCTCCCTGGAAAGGGCACCCAGGCCCACACCGGGGTCGCTCAGCTTGATGAAGGGGCTGGTGCCCTCCGCCAGTCCCAGCCGGGCCAGCAGGACGTTCCGGCCACACACGTTACCATGGACCAGGCTCTTGTCTTCCTGTGGTGGGGTGGAAAGGGCGTGGCCACTGGGGGGGGGGACTGTAGATGCCTCCCCCAGTCCCATCCATGTGGTCTCCACAGGGACAGCCCACGTAAAAGAAATAACTGTGGTCAAATATACCACAAACCTCACGAAACAATCAAGGACATCCTGGGGACCCAAATACACGGTCATCGGGACCCGGCTGCACTTGGCATCTAGTAGGTACCTCCTTCCAGCTCTCCCGGGACTGGGGGCCAAACTCCCGGTCAGGTCCAACTGCCCTAACCAGGCCCGGTGAGCTCCTTCCCCAGGGCCTCTAGACTGGCTGTTCTTCTTCCCGGAATTCACCTGCCCAGATGCCCTCTCGGCCCCCTCCCTCACCTCCGGGGCACCTTAGTTAGCCCTTCCCCCACCCGTCTATTTAAACCTTTGCTTCTTCCACGTAATGCAGTTCATTATTATTTGTTTGTCACTCCCAACTAAGATCGCAGCTCCCTAACGACAGAAACTCTTGTTTTGTTCTCCACTGTGTCCTCGGGGCCTAGGACACAGCCTGGCTCACAGAAGTGCTCTGGAAACCGGGGTGACCGAGCCAGGAGGAGCGGGGATGAATGGCAAGAGTGACAGAGGCCGCTGAGGCCGAGCCCCACGGGCCCTCAGACACTACAGAGAGGGGTTAGGCATTCTTCTCTTGGGGGACATGGGAGCCACAGCAGTGTGTGAACAGGAGAGGTTCATGGAAAGATCCCCCAGGGCCAGGGTGTGGATTAAGTAACGGGTTGCGACCTCCACACCCAATGCTGAGGCCACCCGGGCGCTCCCCATTGACCCAGGCCCCACCCGCAGGCACACACCAGGTAGCTGAGGGCGCTGGCCAGCTGCTGGGCCACGGCCACCTTCCAGGCCACAGGCACGTGGCCCCTCTCCCGCCGCAGCCACACGTCCACGGGCCCGTGCTCCACGTACTCTGTCACCATGATGTCTGCAAAGGCCGGGCAAGGGGCTGCCCACCCGTCTCCACCCTCCAGGACACTGGCGGTGGGGCATGGGGGCTGGGGCTGTGGGTAGGGGAGGCATCGGAGCAGAGGTGGGGGGGGCAACTTGGGAGAGACGCTGGGGCGAGGAGAGTGCGGGGGGAGGGGAGGGGAGTGGGTGCAGGGTGAGGCAGAGGTGAATGCTGGCATCTGAGCCCAGGGTGGGGCCAGGGAGAGCCGACATGTGAAGTGACAATGTGAGGACAGTGCTGGGGACCTGGGGCGGGCTCGGACAAGGGGAAGGGTGAAGATTAAGGTTGAGGTATCAGGTCATCCTGATGACAGGGTCCCACCGGGCTGGGGCACTCACGGGGTGCAGACCAGAGTTGGAGGGAAAGCAAGAGAGACGGAGGCGTGGGGTTGAGGATGTGGGGGCTACCGGCTGGGCTCACCCTGGGCAAGGAGTTTTGAGGTTCACGCAGAGTGCGGGTAGAGGTGGGGGAGAAGCAAGAACTGAGATCTGGGAGGAGCGTGGAGCCCAATGGTGCTGGTGTCCGCATGGGGTCACGTGCCGGTGGGGTCAGAGGGTAGAGAGATGCTGGGCAGTAGAGGTGATAGGCAGGGGGGCTAGGGATACAGCCGGGAGGCAGGGTGTAGGTCGAGGGTTAGGGGTATAGCCAGGCATCGGGGTGGCGGGAAGAGTCAAGGTATAGTCAGGGGTAAGGATGCAAAGTGAATGCTGGGATACAGTCAGGGGGTGAGGTACAGGTTGAAGGTCGAGTAGCCACAGACTGGGGTGTGTAGTCAGGGACCAAGATACGAGTCAAGGTGCAGCATGGAGTCTGGGGTGAGGACACAGGTCAAGGTCAGGGTACCACCCAGGGAGTGGGTATAAGTGGGGACTGCAAAGTGGGGGGCAGCGGTTGGGCCCACTCACTCTCAGAGCCATGCACGCAGACGCCATGCACAAAGGCCAGGTGCACGTGGGAGACCTGGCTCATGAGGCTGGCTGTCTCGTAGAAGGCCTGCGGGCAGGGGACAGGTCAGGTGGCCACAGACCCTGACCCCCTCATCCTGCCACCGGGCCCCTGGCGGTGCTCACTCACCAGGGCGATGTCGTGGTGACTGGGGTCCAGCACCTTGAGTACCACTCGCAGCTCCTGCCCACAGTCCCCAGTGGGTGTGGGGGGGTCCCCGCCATCGGCCGTGCCCTCCTTGGGGCCTCTTCCCCCCACTCGTAAGATGCCCTCATACACATTGGTCCTTGTGCCTTGGCCCAAGTGGGACAGCTGGGGGGACAGGGCACAGAGCGCCTCCATGACAAGAGCCCGAGGCCGTCCTCCCCGTGGCCCCCCCCCATGCCCCGGGGAGCCCCGGCCACACCCACCTGGCTGATGTCATCCCGGCAGACGCGGTGGAAGCTGAGCTGGCTGAGGTTGAGTGGGCTGGAGCTGGCCCGAGACCCGCGCGTGATGATGAGGTTGGAGAGCTCTGGGGGTTCAAGTGGCATCACCACGGGCTGGCACGGGGGAGGGGAGACGCCCCCACCCCCACCCCGTTGTCCCCCCACGTGCCCCGTGCCATACCTCCGGGCCGCGGCAGGCAGCAGCGGCGCAGGGAGAAACAGTCGTCCCCGGCCCGCAGCGAGCAGCCCTGCAGGGCGGCGCGTAGCTCCCGCACGCTGGGGAAGGCGCGGTCCCAGCCCTCCAGCACGAAGCTCCCGGCCCGCAGCTCAATGGGGAATTTCCGCAGGTGCAGGTGCTGAGCACCAGGTGCCTGGGGGTGGGGGGCAGGGGTGGGGGCGGTGAGCGGGGGTCCAGGCAGGGAGCGCGCCCAGCCCCGGCCCAGGACCCCCGCCCCAGGCCCACCTGGTCGCGCTGAGCCACCGTGAGGATGAGGCGGTCAAGGTGCCCGGTGCTCCAGTGGATGAGGTAGAGGCCATCCTCGGCCCGCAGCTTGGCCAACACGAAGGGCTCCCTGCAGAGGACAGGGGACCCCGAGGTATGGCTGGGCCATGCCCGGCAACAAGGACACACGGATTTCCCCCCTCCCGGGGGAGCGCTCCCAGCTGGGACAAATGTCTGACTCAGGCACGTATGTGCAGACACGCATGCCGATTAAACATGGTCATGCACACGAACACTCACAGGATGAAAGAGGCACCAGGACGGGCATACAGTCGTGTGTGACAATGGCCGGACAGTGTCACCAACATGGTAACACACACATACACAGTAAACTGCTATCAGATACTGGATGGGCACACGCCCGGCCAGCCACCTTGACACGCAGCAGACAGTCTGTCACACATTCATAGCACAACAATCACAGGCACAGCCAGTTACCCGCTATGATGTGGTGGCATAGGGGCACCCACATCCCAGACCCAGAGGTGACAACCGTCATGAGCAGAGACAGGCACTACATGGTATACAGCCACACAGGCCCAGACACCCGCGCATGCAGGGCTCACATGCTACTATAGACTGAACATGTCTCCCGAGAATTCCTGGGTGAAATCTAACCCCCAAGGTGATGGTGTGAGGAGGTGGGGGCTTCGGGGTGATTAGGTCACGAGGGTGGAAAGCCCACCAACAAGATCAGTGTCCTTATAAAGGACCTCAGAAGGCTTCCGGCCCCTTCTCCCACGTGAGGACCAAGCCAAAAGGGTGTCTACAACCCAGGAGGTGGGGCTCTTAACCCAACACTGGACCTGCCTGCGCCTTGAACTATGAGAAGTAAATGTGCGTTGTCTGTACGTCACCCAGCCAATGCTACTGTCATAGCCGCCCAAACAGACCAGGACACACGCTGACGTGGCCCCCAGAGCCCAGGACAGGTGGCTGCACACACCGGCCATGACATGGCACAGCCACAGCCCTCAAGAGGTGGAATGGCCACGTCACCCTCCTCCAGGGCAGAGACCAGGCTCCAAGCTGTCAGACCTCTTAGACACCTCGATGGCCTGTCCCAGCGCCGGAGATAGGACAGGACCAGCTGGGCACAGGTATAATGACCAGAGGAAGGAAGAGTCACACACCCCGACCCACGAGCATGCGGGAGGGCCACACGAGCATCTGAGGACCACTTAAGTACTGACACTTGATGTTCGTGGCCCCATACGTCCAAACAGACCCGCAGACAGTGGCCTACAATCACCAGGACAACACGTACCTGCGAGGAGTAAACACTCAGGCACACACGTGAACGGCGCTCGTCCAGCCTACGGCTCCACAAAAATCACCATCCCGTCACGCGCGGAAACAGGCAATGACAATTTATACGCATAAAACACAGCCGCACACCAAGAGCTGTCACATATGCGTGGTGACAGTCCCAAACCCAGGTACTGTCATGGCGCATGCCCACACTGCAGGTGCCCTCTCTCCCCCTGACCCCAGGCGTGCACGCGTGCATTCAGGCACACACACATGTGTGCACTCCACACATGCACCCGCATAGGTGAAGCCATACACACCCACCCAAGCACACACGTGCATGGTGCACAAACACGTGTGCACACACGTACACCAGAAACACAGATGCATGTGCACGTGTGTGTGGTTACACACGCCCACACCCACTGCTGCACTCACGTGTAGGCACGTGCTAGGACAGGAAGGCTTGCTTGCACGTGTATATTCACACGGGGGGGAGCACACACACACACAAACGCAAATGCATGCAAAGACCTCAACACACACAAACACATGCACACACCTCACTGCAGCTGCACCATCCCTGGAGCTCACGGCCCCGCTGGTGGCCACCACGTCACCATGCCACCCAGCCACCTTCCCCGCACTCACAGCAGGGGCCCGTGGATGCCATCCCGGATGCTCATCACCAGCCGCGGAGGCGCCACCTCATGGCACAGGTAGTGGCTTGAGTCGGCCGTTAGGCGGAAGTAGCCGTCCACCAGCGACACCAAGGACCGGGCCGCAGCCCGGGAAGGCAGGGTGAGCTCCTACAGGCCGGGGGGATGTCAGGCAGCCATCGCCGAACGGAGGCGCCCCCCGCCCCCGCCCCCGCCAGGCCCCGGGCCCCACCAGGCACTTGTCCTGACAGTGGATGCTGACTAGGTGCTCTTTCAGCACCACGTGGGTGATGTCCTGGAAGTCACAGAAGTAGGCCCAGGGCGCTTCCTGAGGCCTGCCCACCGGGGGGCTGCCCCCCTCCTGGGCCTTGGTTTTCTTCCCTGATGGGCCAGTGCGGGGGTTCCTGCTGCTACCGTCGTCGCTGCGGAGACCCTGGAAACGCAGCAGGGCCACACCTGCTCAATGCCCCGCACATTTCTCCCGGGGAGAGGCTCCTCGCTCCCGCCCCCCCCGGCCCGCCCCAAGTCCCCATGTCACAGATGGGATGGAGACCCTCCCCCGAGAGATACACCCGCCAGAAGCCAGAACCTCAGGGAGGTAGAGAGGGGGAGCCGAGCCCTCTCACCCGCACGTACCAGACGAGGGTCCCTCAAAGGTACAGGGCCCAGAAAGTAGGTCCCCAGGGGGTAGACAGAGACAGAGCTGCTCCCCCCAAAAAACAACCCCCAGGCACAGACAGATACCCTCCAGAGCCACATGGGGGGAGGGCTCACAGCAGCCACCTTCAGAGGCCAAGGCTAAGCAGGAAGTCCAGCCCCAGCCTGCCCTGCCTCCCCCTCCCCCACGCCCCGATGGAAGAGGTACTCTGCTCACCTCTGCCTGTACTGGCCGCCACCGGATGCCGCCAGTGCCTGTCACCAGCACCTCATGTGTGGGGGGTCCGGTGGCCAAGTCAGGCCCTGGCTCCAGGAGGGACTGGCCACTGTCCCGGACATAGCAGGGCCCCCCCGCGGCCTGGGCCTGCTCCTCCAGGTGGCACACAGGCACGCGCTCCGTGCCGAAGCGGGGTGCCAGCTGCTCGAGTGTGGCCAGGTACTTGACCATGATGACCTGCTGGGAGACGTGGCCCGGCTGGAAGGCCCGCACAAACCTGCGGAACAGTCTCCGCAGGCGCAGCCGTGTTAACGCGTTGTGCCGCCGGATCTGCAGCCGGAAGGAGCGCGGGATGCAGTCCTTGAAGCTGGGGGGGTGGGGCGGGGACAACCAGGAGGGGCCGGTCAGGAGCCCAGGCTGCGGGCCCTGCTGCGGGACGCCGGGCGAGCAGCCTAACCTCTCTGAACCTCAGCTGCCTCGGCTGGAAACCAGGCAGGCCGTCGTGCAAGTAGAAAGACAACACAGGTGACAGGGCCGGCACAGGAGGGCCGGAGGGGCCGGAGGGGCCGGAATTCGGGAGCAGACACCGGGGCTAACGCCCCAGCTCTTGGACAACCTCCTAAAGGGTTCGGCCTTCTCATATATGAGCTGGGGTCAAACAGGGCCCACTCCCCGGCCTGAGGCAAGTAGGGCTGCTGACTGACACCTGATGCGACCTATGTATGTGAACGTCAGGTGTGTCGGTCAAAGTCACGGTCAGTTTTTATCACCGCTATCAGCATCATCGAGGAAAGGCACAGCCCTGGGAGGCCCCTCTGCTCCTCACAAACCCCTCCCCCCTCCCCCCACCGCCTGCCTGGCATCCGACCACCAGTACCGCTCACTCGCTCACTCAGGTAACGGATGTCTGAGCCCCAGTCTCTGTGTCCCAAGCCCTCTCTGCCACCCCTAGACCAGAGGGATCCGAAAGCTTGAGGTGGTAGCTGCCTCTTGCCCCCACTTGCAAGCTTCCCAGGGCTCCGTGGAGCCCTCGGGAGAAGGGTCCCCTGACTACAGCCTGGTGGGCTCCTGCTCTCGGGCCCCTGTATTCCAAGTACAGATCAGGAAAAAACCCTCTGCTGCCTACTGCCTCTGGGCCTTTGCATAGGCTTTTCCCTCTGCTTAGAATGCTTGGCCAACACAGTCCACAGCTGGATAAAGCTGACTCAACGTTCAGGTCTTAGCAGAAATGTCAGCTCCCCCGGGAAGGACATTCTCTGACATCCAGGCTAGAGGGGGTACCTCCTCTGGGCTTCCAAGCACCCTGGACTTCACTGTCCCAGCCCAGGTCTTCCAGAGTGGTAACACGACAGGGACAGAAAGATATGTGCTTTAAGAAGAACTGCTGGTCGTGAAAGATCCATTTCTCCCATCGCCTCCTCCAGGCAGTGTACCCGGATTACCCAGGCCTTCACAGGAATGGAGGTGCAGACAGCTCGCTCCCAGCTCCCCATGCTCTTTCTCATGTCCTTCCTTCCCTTGAACTCTAAGGAATTCTCCAACCACACATCCTACAACACCTCCAGGTCTCAGAGTCTTGGCACTGGCTGCTCTCTGTTGAGGGTCCCTCCTCCCAGATACCCACCCCGCTGCCCCCTTCCCTTTCTTCAAACCATGGAATGTGAATGCTACGTTCTCAGTGAGGGCTTCCCGGAGAGCCCAGCCTGAAATCGCACGCCCCTCATTCTCTGACACTCTCCTTCCTCCCTCCCCGCTTACTGTTTCCCCTGTGCGTTTATCATCACCTGAAACACGGGACCTTTTGCTTTTGTTATTTTGTTTAGGGCCTGGCTGCTTGACCAGGCGTGAGCTCCGAGGGGACAGGGATTTCCGCCCGACTTGGTCACTGCTGCAGCCTCGGCCCCCAGCACTGGATAAGTATTGGATGAGTGTCTGCCGAATGGCAGTACGCAAGGTCTACCGTGGCTCCCAGATACCTGTCCCCGCCCCATTCGCAGACACCTGATCTTCCTGGCCACCTTCTCCAGGGGGATGCCATGGCAAAGGGCGAGGTGGCAAAGGTGCAGGAAGGCCATGCCCAGGCTCTCGTTCTTAAAATGGTGGATCTCTTCCTCGCTGGTCAGCTCCCACAGGGGTGCCACGTCATTCACAAACTCATGCTTGCCCTGGGGGTGGGGGGGAGGTCAAACAGAAAGGGGGGCATGAAAACCTGCTCACTGCCTGGCTTCTGTCCGCTCGGGGGATGGGAGGGAATCCCCCTTTTCTGGAAAGGCCAAATATGCAGCACGCATGCCTCCTCTGCCCACCCTCGGCCCGTGACAGACATGGCTAATTGATCCCAGCACTCCTTCCCACGCAATACATCTCAGAACCCTTTGGTTCAGGCAGCTGAAGGGTTCCAGATGGCATGAGCTGAAACCGATTAGCTTTAGTGAACTGGGGAGGGAAGTGGGGCTCCTCAGCTACCCCCAAGTCCCTCCCAAACAGTCCCATGTCCCCACAGCCTGGCGCACACCTGCTCAAAGAGGTACTCAAAGGAGGCTGGGTCCAGGAGTTGCACCCCCTGCTCTGCCCGTTCGGAGGAAGGCTTGGCCCCGGGGGGCCCGCAGCGGTACACGGCTGGCTCCTGTGGGTTCATGCTGTGCCAGTTCCGGAAATAAAACCTGCAGGAGGGGAACGGGGGCGGTGTTGGGGAGCAGCTGGGGCCTCAGCACGGGCTCAGACCGGCTCTGGGAAGATGGGGTGTGGGGGAACGAGGGAGCAGAACCGAAGGGGGCAAGACTCCCAAGGGGCCTTGACCCACCTCATGCGGAAGTACAGTGTCAGGTTCATGTCTCTGGAGACCTCCAAGATGTGGTTTGGGGGCAGCCACACCTGGGCCTGGGCATCAAAGAGGGCGAAGAGATTGAGGCAGGAGGGAGTGATGCCTGGGACAGGGGAGAAACGAGGTCAGGAGCCCGCATCTGCCGCCCTCTGCCCGGTGGGCCCCCTCCTGGGCCCTCCCCTCCCCGGGCCTCCCCCTGCACGTCGAGGGCAATGCAACATGTTGACCGTGCTGTGGCTTCACGGACTATATTCCCCCCTCCTGGTTTCTGAACAACAGGATGTTGCCGGAAGGGATACGCAGGTTCCCAGGCCTGGAAATAAACTGTCCCGCCCTCTTCCCTGCCTCGGGGTGTCGAAAACCCTTGAGCAGAAGCCGCAAGATGGAAGCAAACCATCTGACCTGCATTAGATGTTAGGTAAACCTTCACTGGCCTTGACCCAGGAGAATTTGGGAGGCCTATTCCTGGAGCAAGAACCTATCCTAGACTGGCCAACCCAGCTCTCCAAGCTGCTGGCACTCTGCCTAGTCGCGCTCGGAACTGCAGCCCCGAGGGACAGCCACCCGCCTGCTGGACGCCAGAGCCCTCTTAGACGAGCCTTGTTCCAAAGAGATCTCATCTCAGGTCCCCAGACCTGCCTCTTGTCTGCCCAGCTCTTTAAACTAGGACTTGGTCCTTGTCCTTGACTCCAACCCGCCCCGCCAGCAACCCACATCGGATGGGTCACCAGGCCTGCTCTTTCCGCATCCTCCCCCTCTCCGGGGTCCTTCAGATCCAAAACCCAGCCCTACGCAGCCTCCAACCCCGCAATTATTCCCTACACCGGCCGCCCAAGGCATCCTGTTCTACACACCACTTACGAATTTCACCGAAGACAGTCCACCCGGAATCATTTATCATCACCAAAGTACGGACACAAGATAAAGATCCAGGGGAGCCTGGGGGGCTCAGTTGGTTAAGCGTCCGACTTCAGCTCAGGTCATGATCTCAGGGTTCGTGAGTTCGAGCCCCGTGTCGGGCTCTGTGCTGACAGCTCGGAGCCTGGAGTCTGCTTAGGACTCCATGTCTCCCTCTCTCTCTCTCTCTCTCTCTGCCCCCCCCCCCCGCTTGCTCTCTCTTTCTCAAAAATAAAATAAAACATTAAAAATTTAAAAATTTTTTAATTAAAAAAAAAAAGATAAAGACCTAAAACTCGTCTACTACCATTGAAGGCCCTGCCTACATCCACTTCCTTTCTCCTCCCATAAAGAGGTAACCATCCTCCTGAAATAGAGTTCATCGTTTCCATATCCTCTATGACCTACTCTCAGGTGTTATAAGCTCTAAATCTGGTTTCACACTATCAGTGTCCTTCTACAATTTGCTTTCTTTTAAATTTTTTAATGTTTATTGATTTTTTGAGAGAGAGAGAGACAGCAAGCGAGCAGCCAGGGAAGGGCTGAGAGAGGGGGAGAGAGAATCCCATGAAGGCTCTGTGCTGTCAGTGCAGGGCTTGAACCCACAAACTTTGAGATCCTGACCTGAGCCGACACCAAGAGTTGGAGGCTTAACCAACTGAACCAACCAGGTGCCCCTACAATTTTCTTTTCCTTTTTTTTAAAAAATGTTTTTAGTGCTCGCTTGGGCAGCACATATACTAAAATTGGAACGATACAGAGAAGATTAGCATGGCCCCTGCGCAAGGATGACACGCAAATTCGTGAAGCGTTCCATAAAAAAAAAAAAAAATGTTTTTAAATTTGTGTTTATTTATTTATTTTTTTAGTTTTTGGGGGGCACCTGGGAGGTTCAGTTGGTTGAGCACTGAACTTCAACTCAGGTCATGATCTCAGGGTTCAAGAGTTCAAGCCCCGCGTCGGGCTCTGTGCTGACAGCTCAGAGCCTGGAGCCTGCTTCAGATTCTGTGTCTCCCTCTCTCTCTGACCCTCCCCTGTTCTCGCTCTGTCTCTTTCTCTCTCTCAAAAGTAAATAAACATTAATAAATAAATAAATAAATAAGAAGTTTTCAATGTTTATTCACTTTTTCAGAAGGAAAGGGACAGAGCACAGGCAGGGGAAGGGTAGAGAGAGACAGAGACACAGAATCCGAAGCAGACTTCAGGCTCCAAGCTGTCAGCACAGAGCCTGATGAGGGGCTTGAACCCACGAACCATGAGATCATGACCTGAGTCAACTCTGGATGCTTAACCAAGTGAGCAACCCAGGAGCCCCTCGTTTCTTTGTTTAATGTTTATTTCTGAGAGAGAGGGGTAGGGGAGAGGGGCACAGAGAGAGGGGGACAGAGGATCCAAAGTGGGCTCTATGCTGACAGCAGCAAACCCAACACAGGTTTGAACTCAGAACAGTGGGATCATGACCTGAACCAAAGTCAGATGCTTCATCGACTAAGCCCCCAGGTGCCCCTGATTTTTCATGTTACAGAAGGTTTTAAAACCTCACACGTGAGGGGCACCCAGCTGGCTCAGTCAGTAGAGCATGAGACTCTTGATCTCAGGGTCATGAGTTTGAGCCCCAAGTTGGATGCAGAGATTAAAACATAAAAGTTAAAATTAAAAAACGGGGCTCTGGGTGGCTCAGTTGGTTAAGCATCCAACTTTGGCTCAGGTCAGATCTCAAGGTCATGGGTTCAAGCCCCACATCAAGCTCTGTGCTGACAGCTCAGAGCCTGGAGCCTGTTTCGGATTCTGTGTCTCCTTCTCTTGCTGCCCCTCCCCTGCTCACATTCTGTCTGTCTGTCTCTTTCTCTCTCAAACATAAATAAACATCAAAAAAATTTTAAATGGGGCGCCTGGGTGGCTCAGTCGGTTAAGCATCCGACTTCAGCTCAGGTCATGATCTCACAGTTCATGGGTTCGAGCCTCACGTCAGGTTCTGTGCTGACAGCTCAGAGCCTGGAGCCTGTCTTCAGATTCTGAATCCCCCTCTCTCTCTGACCCTCCCCTGCTCATGCTGTCTCTCTCTCTCTCTCTCAGAATAAAACATTAAAATTTTTTTAATAAAATAAAATAAATCAACTTCCCACATGACATGTGTAACTTTGGTTGAATTCCTTTTTCCCCGACAGTGGAACATTTCGGCATTCAACCTGACTGCAAGGTACGCATTCCCCTACAGAGGGACCCTGACGGCCTCCCGCAGACGGAGGACGCCCCATCTGGAGACATCTTCCTAAAGAACCAATCTGTTTCACTTTCTGGCTTGAACCTTCCATGGTTCCCCATTGCCCCATGAGAAAGCCCAACCCCCTTGGCACAGAATAACCATGACCCGGACCCTGACAAATCAGGCTCCGCTTTCAACTCCCACTTCCCTTTCCAAATTCTTGGAACTCACAACCTAGTCACTCATAAGATCTTTTGCTTCCTCAAAAGATCAAGCTGTTGGGCCCTTTACAAACACTGTTCCTTCCGCTGGGCATGTGTCACATCACCCAGCACACCTGTCTGAACTCTTGAAGAATCAGCCACCAACAGGAAAGTGCAACGTGTGGTGGGAATCCACCATTAGGTCCCCATCAGACTGTGGGTAAGGCGGTTTGAGAGAACTTCCTAGAAATTCTTTCCATGTAAGCAAAGTCCCATCGGAGAGACCTTCTCCTCTGGAAGAAAGAATTACACTTTTGGGGGCGCCTGGGTGACTCAGTTAAGCGTCTGACTCTTAATTCAGTTCAGGTCATGATCCCAGAGTTGTGGGATCAAGCCCCACACTGGGCTCCATGCTCAGCATGGAGCCTGCTTGGGATTCTCTCTCTCTTTCTCTCTCTTGGGCCCTCTTCCCTGCTCATGCGTGCTCTCTCTCTCTCAAAATAAATAAAACTTTTTTTAAATTACATTTTTGGGGGGTGCCTGGGTAGCTCAGTCGTTTAAGTGTCCAACTTCGGCTCAGGTCATGATCTCACGGTTCGTGGGTTCAAGCCCCGCGTTGGGCTCTGTGCTGACAGCTCAGAGCCTGGAGCCTGCTTCAGATTCTGTGTCTCCCTCTCTCTCTGACCCTCCCCTGCTCATGCTCTGTCTCTCTCTCTCAGAAATAAATAAGACATTAAAAAAAGGGTTTTTTAATTACATTTTTGGTCCCTCTACTGTAGGCTCTCAGCCATTCCATAGTTGCTTACTGCTCTCAGGAGAAGAGTGTAAACTCTGAACCCTTTCCTTGGCATTTAAGGCACTGTAAGATCTGGCCCTGGCTGACCTCTCCCCGATGTCCCCTAGCTGGAGGTCACTGCCACACTGGTCTCCCCCCTCCCAACCTCCCCCACCGGGCTACTCCCCACACAGCAGCCAGGGAGCACCCATGATGCCTGAGTCCAGCTATGTCCCTCCTTTGTTCACCGTCCTCCATAGCTCCCACCTCACTTGGAATAAAGTCCCAAGTCCTCCCTGAGGCCCACAAAGCCCTGCCCAACCTGCCCCCTCACCCCCCACCCTGCCCTCGCTTAGTCCTGCCCCCTCCTCCACTCACTCTGCTACAGCCACATTGGCCTCCTTGCTGTCTCTGGCAAATTCCTACCTCAGGGCCTTTGCACATGATATCCTCTGCCGTGTACCATCCCCCCCCAGATAGCTCTGTGGCTCCCTCCCTTATCTCCTGATTTTTTTTTTAAGTTATCTCTACACCCAACCTGGGGCTTGAACTCACAACCCTGAGGTCAAGAGTCATACGCTCTACCAACTGAGCCGGCCAGGAGCCCTCTCCCGAATTTTTAACTTTTCTCCATCATCTATCTGTGCTGTCCTACGCAGTTTTCTTCTTTATTGTGTTCCTTGCTGCTGTTCCTTTTGGAATATCAGCTCTACAAAAGCAGTGATTTGGGGCTGGCACACTACAGGTGCTCAGTTGATGTCTGCTGAGTGAATGGGCAGAAGGATGGACGGACGGACGGACAGGCCGACGGATGGATAGACCCACCCGCGGCTGTCAGCACCTCCACTCCCGCCACACGGCCAGCGCCCCAGACTCACCGACTCTGCGTGCGATGTGGATGCAGACCTCCTCTGCGGTCAGTGTGGCCTCGCTGAAGGTGACCCAGGGGTCCCCGCCGTCAGGGCCAGCCCAGTGCAGAAGGACCTTCAGGCCTTCCCGGGTGGCCATGGGCTGAGCATCCCCATCAGGCCTGCCGTTCCTGGTGGTGACACCCCAACGGCACAGAGGCATGCTCTTGATGGCTGGCTCGGCTGGGAAGAGACAGGCCATCAGCCCCCAGACCTTGGCCTGACGTCCCCCCAACCTTCCACCCATCCAGGCTGAGGCCTGAGGGGAAGATTCTGGAACCCCCTCTCAATGAACTTAAGCACCCAATTCCCCTCCCTGAGCCTATTTCTACATATGTTTGGCGGAGTTAGGGAATACGCCCCCACCTATGAGATCTGTCGTGAACAACAGTGAACCCCTTTATCGGCCCGTTCACCAATATAAAAACCTGTTTTGAACCCACCTTCCCCAAAGCACCAGGCAGGCAAGTGTGGTCAAACAGGCCAGGGGCAAATCTTGGATCCCTCGGTGTCAACTCAGACAAGTCACTTAGCCACACTGCGCCTCAGTTTCCCCAGCGGAAAATGGAGATGCTGGGAGCATTGCCATGAAAAGACGGTTGTAACATCACAGCACAGCCCTTAATGCCGACATGAAAAAATAACAAATATGACAAAAATGAGAATTAAGTCATTACTATTGGTTCCATCGTGCGGACCATCTTTCTCTTGCAGGCCAGGATTCCTGCCCCCCACATCTCCCCCGCTGAGTGACCCAAGGTCCTGCTGGCTCCCCTGAGCCTAGGAGGGCTTGTGTTTCGTTTTCTGCCCTCAATTCAGCTGTGGACTTTTCTAGAGCCCGGCCCAGGCCCCCAAGTCCTCCAGTTTTAAGATAAACAGGAATCGGGAGAAGAGAATGTCGTCAGAGCACAAGGTCACATTCCTCGGGAATCAGCCCCTCTCTGAGCCTGTCTCCTCATCTGGAAAATGGGCATGTAACAGCCTCTCCTTCAAAGGACTGTTGGAAGGATTCAGTGAGACGCGGCAGGGAGAGCGCTCGGCACAGGGCCTGGCAGGCGGTAGGTACTTAATAAATGTTCGCGATTATTATGTGTTAGCATTTGAGAAAGTATTGCGGGGGAAAGAGTTTAGAGGTCCATTTCCTCCTTCCTCATTCCCACCGGGCTCAGAGCCAGCTCTGCAGATGGGGTAGGAGTGAGGTCTGCACTCAGGACGTCCGCACCCCTCACCCCCCACCCCCACCCCAAACACCCAAATCTCGAAACTTTGCTGGCAGCGGCAGGAACCGCGACGTGCACCCACCAGGCATTGACCAGTCACAAGGCAGCGGGTGTTGCTATCCACTCCCCCCACCCCACCCCTCCGCCAAGCGCAGCCACTCCCCCCCCATGCCCCCCCCTCAGCCTCCAGCCTCGCCTCCCGCCTGCCGCTTCCCTCTAGAAGACCTCCCGGAGACGCCAGGCTCACCCTTCCCCCGACTCAGGCTCGAACCCGGGACCCCGCCCCGCAGCCAAGAGCAGCCACCGCCAAATCGCCGCCGAGACGCCGCCTCCTATTGGCCACCTGAAATGGGCATACTCATTGGTCGCCGCTGTGACCCGTCGCAGGTAACCATTGGTCCTTTCGTTGCAATAGCGGCGTTCCTATTGGTCCCCAGCTTCACTTTTTCTCTCGTCAACCGCGATTGGCTGGGGCGTCCCCTGGATGCGCCTCAGCGTCAGCGACTGGCTGTTGGGGGAAGTGGGCGGAGATGCGGAAGCGGCTGCTCGCTGGGGTGGCTGGAGAGCGTTCCCTGCCAGCGACGCCAAATCAATTTTGCACGTGGGCAGTAGGCCAAAGGTAGGCTTTGGGACCCGGTGTAAACCCCACGTCCTCATGTTGGCGATCGAGGCTGCAGCCCAGCCATCGCCATTCATTCTTCCATCGCCCTGTTATGTGACTCCATTCCATGCTGCCTCTCTTCCCTTGTCCCTCCCAGGCCAGCTCCACCTGGCTGATGAGGACCCCGCCCCCCCCCGCCTCCTGCCCCCCCTCGGAGGCGTTTTTGGCCCACCTGCTCAAATCCTTTTCCTGATCACCTGCACCTCTGAGGCTGTCAAACTACCAGCCTGGACGTCCCACCTGATCAGAGGGGTTTTTTGGGTTGTTTTATTTATTTTATTTATTTATTTTGAGAGAGCTTGTGCATAAGACAGGGAGAGGAGCAGAGGGAGAGAGGGAGAGAAAATATATATTTTTTAAATTACTTATTTTGAGAGAGAGAGCATGAGCAGGGGAGTGGCAGAGGTGGGGGCCAGGAGAAAATCCCAAGCAGACTCCATACTACCAGCGTGGAGCGGGACTGAGGTTAGAACCCATGAACTGTGAGATCATGACCTGAGCCCAAATCAAGAGTCTTACACTTAACCTACTGAGCCACCCAGGAACACCAAGGGAGAGAGAGGGAATCTTAAGCAGGCTCCACACTCAGCATGGAGCCTAGAGCGGATCCCATGACCCTGGGATCATGACCTGAGCCAAAATCAAGAGTCTTAACCCACTGAGCCACCCAGGGCCCTCCCCCGACCCCCACCTAATCTGAGTTCTAATCCACACACAGCAAGTCGCTGTCCTTAACTCAGAAGCTGTGCACTGTTTTCGTGCATTATCTCATCTGATCCTGGTAGCAGTCCACTGGGGGGCTCCTCTTATCCCCATTTCTCAAAGAAAGAAACTGAGGCACAAAGAGGTGACAAAGATCCTCTCCCTGACCAAACTAATCAGAGCCTATCTTTGGCCTGCTCAGTCCAGTCTGAGCCAAGAATCCCCCATCTTTGATATCTGATCAAGCTCCTCCCAGTTGGTGTCCACAGAAAATTGGAGAATTGTTTGGTGTGGAAAATCCACATTTTGGGTATCAGAAGAGTTATAAGTAGAGAAAGTTTTCCTTTAGCATGCATCAAAGAAAACTTCCGTGGACTTCACCTGTACGTCCAGTTTGAAAGAACGACAGTAATAAACGAACTACCTAGGCCAAGAAATAAACACTCACACCTCCGGAGAAGCTCCTCATTCTAATCAGCAAACCCATCTTTCTGTCCCTTTGCTCGCTGTACTTTTCTTTGCAGTCTTTTTTCTTCCAAGATTTTATTTATTTTTGAGACAGAGTACATGCATGCGCATGTGCAAGCAGGGGAGGAGCAGAGAGAGGGGGAGACAGAAAATCTTAAGCTGGCTCCACACTGTCTGCCCAGAGCCCTTACGTGAGGCTTGAACCCACGATCTGTGAGATCCTGACCTGAGCTGAGGTCAAGTCAGATCCTTACCCTACTGAGCCACCCAGGCGCCCCTCTTTGCAGTCCTATTTTTTTTTTTAACAGGGCACTATTTTATTTACTTTTAAATGTTTATTTATTTATTTTGAAGGAGAAAGAGAGTATGTGAGAGCCGGGGAGGGGCAGAGAAAGAGAATCCCAAGCAGGCTCCACACTGTCAACGCTCAGAGCCTGATGTGGAGCTTGAATTCACAAACTGTGAGATCATGACCTGCGCTGAAGTTTTGGACGCTTAGCCACGTGACCCACCCAGGCGCCCCTCTTTGCAGTCTTCATGATAACCGGACATTTCACTGGAAGTTTCTTTGAGCACTGATCTTCACGCCTGTCTTCCGCTCTAGAATGTCACCTCTGCAGGGGAGGGGATCCATGTGGTTCTCTGCTGTATCCTCAGCACCTGGAATTACGCCTGGCCCCCAGTAGATGCCTAAGAAACTGGTGGGGTGACTGGCCTACGGAGCCATTTGGGGCCTGACCTGCCATCCTGCTTGCTGTGGAAGACCTGACCATGGCCTTCCGGCCTCAGCTTCCTCTTTGCCACGGGGACTGCAGCGACAGGAAGCCAAAGGTGCCAGAAGCTTTAACAGCCAGCTGAGTGAGGTGGGACAGCCTTCACTGGGCATGGAGGCTGGACCGCAGAGCACAGAGCAAGCTGGGACTGGGTGTCCGGCGTCCCCGAGGGACAAGAAGTGGCAACTGACTGCTGTGACTCATGATCACAATGATGGTAATAACCCCAGGAATGAGAAAAATTATAATACCAGCTCACATTGTCCCAAGCTGGATGCCAGGCCCAGGGCTGAGAGCTTAGAGTTTACGGAGCCCTCTCAGCTCCTTTTACTTATTTTATTTTACTTTTTAAAGATTTTATTTTTAAGGGCCCCTGGGTGGCTCGGTTGGTTAAGTGTCAGACTGTTAATTTTGGCTCAGGTCATGATCTCACGGTTCTCGGGATCAAGCCCCGCGTTGGGCTCTGTGCTGATAGTTGCAGAGCCTGCTTGAGATTCTTTCCCCACCCCCACCTCGGGCCCCTCCTCCGCCTCTCTCTCAAAGTAAATGAATTAACGTTAAAAAAAAAAATAGGGGCGCCTGGGTGGCTCAGTTGGTTAAGCATCTGACTTCGGCTCAGGTCATGATCTCATGGTTCGTGGGTTCGAGCCCCGCATCGGGCTCTGTGCTGACAGCAAGCTCAGAGCCTGGAGCCTGTTTCAGATCCTGTGCCTCCCTCTCTCTGACACCCCCCTGCTTATGCTGTCTCTCTCTCTCTCAGAAATAAATAAGGGGCGCCGGGGTGGCTTAGTCGGTTAAGCGTCCAACTTTCGCTTAGGTCATGATCTCGCGGTTCGTGGGTTCGAGCCCCGCGTCGGGCTCTGTGCTGACTGCCAGCTCAGAGCCTGGAGCCTATTTCAGAGTCTGTATCTCCCTCTCTCTCTGACCCTCCCCTGCTCACACTGTCTCTCTCTCCTAGCAATAAATAAAAATATTTAAAAAAAGAAAGAAATAAAAAACATTTAAAAAAATAAAAAAGAGGCCACAGAAGCTGCTGGGGAGGCACATTTACTGCTCCCCAGGCCTCGTTCTCAAACTCCTCCATCACAGGCAGTGTACAGGACCAGCTGGGTGGTGCCAGGCCACCCCACCAAACACCAGGGTTTACCCAGGACTGAGGGAGATTCCCAGACTGGGGACTTTCGAGGTGAAAACTGGGACACTCCTAAACAACCCGAGACAATTGGCCACCGGTCTCCAGCGTATTTTCGGCAGGAAGTTAGCATCGGGGGTTTCCCCTGAGTCTGCAGGGAGGGGCCTCCCTTAGCTCCCAGCAGACCAGGGAAAAGCCAAGAGCTGAATGAAATCAAAATCTCTTTGTGTTCTTTTGAATTGGAGGGTTTGTGGAACGGTCAGTCCTTTCCCCAAAACAGCCATTAGGTTGGTCTGTTTTCTGGGAATCCTTCCAGGGAATTGTCGTATCTTGTTAGGCACCCGTGTGAGTACGGGAGTCTAGAAAATTCCCACCAGCAGCCTTTTTTTTTTTAAGTTTTATTTATTTCTGACTGAGAGACGGCATGAGCAGGGCAGAGTCAGAGAGAAGGAGACACAGAATCTGAAACAGGCTCCAGGCCCTGAGCTGTCAGCACAGAGCCCGACAGAGGGCTCGAACCCATGAACGGCAAGACCACGACCTGAGCCGAAGTCGGACGCCCAACCGACTGAGCCACCCAGGCGCCCCTCCCACCAGCAGCCTTAAAAACATTCTATTCTTGTCTTGGGAAGAAACAGAGCAGTTACTCACATGAAGGCTGGAACCAGGAGGTCTGAGTTCAAATCCCAGCTCGGTCACTGTGTGATCCTGGGCAGACACAACTTCTCCATGCCTCTGTTTCCTCCTCTGCCAAATGGGACTGATTGGAGTCTCAAACTCAGAGATATGTCAGGAATATCAAATGAGTTACTACACGTAAGAGCTTAGAACCAGGTGCGGAGTGAATGCTATCATCTTTTTCATTTAACGAATGGTATTTCTTGGTGACCTTTCCTTTCCACTGAATGTAGATCTATTTTGCAGAAACTTTTAAAAATGTTTATTTATTTTTGAAAGAGAGAAACAGAGAGAGCGCAAGCAGAGTAGGGGCAGAGAGAGAGGGAAAGAGGGAATCCCAAGCAGGTTCCCCGCTGTCAGCCCAGAGCCCGACTTGGGGCTCAAACTGAAAAGTTGTGAGACCATGACCTGCGCCGAAATCAGGAGTCAGGTGCTTAACCGATGGGGCCAACCAGCTGCCCCCAAAACTGTTTATTAGGAACTATTTTAGGCACTTGTACAGGGGTAGAAATTAAAAACATCAGCTAGGCAAAAGGTAGAAACAAGCCAGATATCCATCAACAGATGAAGGGATACACAAAATGTAGTCTAGCTATACAATGGGATGTTATTGTCATAACGAGGAATGAAGCGTTGACGCACACTTCATCCTACAACGTCAGTGTGAAAACATTTTAAGTGCAGGAAGCCAAACACAAAAGACAACTGATTCCAATTTATAAGAGATCCCTAGAGGAATCAGATTCATAGAGAAAGAAAGTAGATGGTAGGAACCAAGGGGTAAGTGCAGCGGGAAGGGCACAGGGTTTCACGCTGGGAAGAAAAAGGAATTCTGGACACGGGTGGTGGTGACGGACACACAGCAGCGTGGATGTACTTAATGCCCTTGAACCGTGCACTTAAACGTGGTTAAAATGGAAAATTTGACACTACGTATATTTTATCATAATAATTAATAAAGGAAAATGCCCACTCAGGAAAAAAGAAACAGTATCAATACGTGGAGAATCTCTGCTTCTCATTTCCCACTTTTAGCCTGGGAGGGAACAGCAGCAATGAAGAAGGCTGTTTGCCATTTAAACAGTTTTGTTTTATTTTACTCTGAAGTTTAGTAATTTATTTTGACAGAGAGAGAGGGTGTGAGCAGGGGAGGGGCAGAGAGAGAGAGGGCAGAGAGAGAATTCTAAGCAGGGTCCGCACTGTCAGCATGGAGCCCGACGTGGGGCTCGAACTCATGAGCCGTGAGATCATGACCTGAGTCGATATCAAGAATCGGATGCTTATGGGGGCGCCTGGGTGGCTTAGTCGGTTAAGCGTCCGACTTTCGCTTAGGTCATGATCTCGCGGTTCGTGGGTTCGAGCCCCGCGTCGGGCTCTGTGCTGACAGCCAGCTCAGAGCCTGGAGCCTGTTTCAGTCTGTGACTCCCTGTCTCTCTGACCCTCCCCTGCTCATGCTGTCTCTCTCTCTCTCTCTGTCCTAGAAATAAATAAAACATTTAAAAAAAAAAAAAAAGAGTCGGATGCTTAACTGACTGGGCCACCCAGGCGCCCTAAGTCAGGACATATCTCTCAAGCCTCTGTGGCGGACTCAGCCTTGCTCTAGATCTCTGGGAACACCGCAGAGAGAGAACAGATAGAATGCCCTGCCCTACAGGGGATTAGCAGATGAAAAGGATGAATTAGTAAATATACAGTGTGGCCGATGGCGACATATATGGGACAAAGCAAAGCAGGGAGATGAAATGCCATTTGAGATTGGGTGGGGATGGGGGTTTGAGGCCACCTTTCTGACCTGAGGGCTCTGGGTGAAGCCATGAGCAGCTGCCAGGGGGAAGGGTGTGCCAGGCAGGGGGAACAGCCCAGGCAGGAAGGCCTAGGGAGAAAGCCTGTTCTTGAACTTTATGAAAATCCTATCCATCTGCTGGGCTCTGTAACTTGCTTGCTCCATCCATATACATATTTTTAATATATAAAATTTAATTTTTATAAATTTGACATCACACTGACAGTATGTACAGTTTTGTTTCTTATGTAGTTAAGGCTTACATTAGCGTTCTCTCATGCTATTAGAAATTCTCCATAAACATGATATAAAACAGTGTAAGTCCTATAATAAAATATGGGTGAATTTGTCTTTTCAGATTTTTAGGATTTTTTTAAATGTTTATTTTTGAGAGAGAGAGAGAGAGAGAATGTGAGGAGGCGCAGAGACAGAGGGAGACACAGAATCTAAAGCAGGCTCCAGGCTCTGAGCTGTCAGCACAGAGCCCCATACGGAGCTCGAACTCATGAACCACAAGATCATGACTGGAGCGTAAGTTGGACGTTTAACCGACTGAGCCACCCAGGCACCTCTAAAGGGTTACTTATTCTAAGTAATTCATTCACGTGGTTCCAAATTGAAAAGGCACAAAGGGATTTTGAGGACAAGTTCCCACTCTGCTTCTGGGGCCCTGACATTGAATTACTGAATTCAAAACATGTTTATGGTTTAATGGTTCCTCGACAAGTTAAGTGTAGAATTGCCGTATAGTCCGGCAAATCCACATCCGGGTATACATGCAGTAGAAAGCAGGTTTTGGACAGAGATCTGCCCACCCATGTTCACAGCAACAATATTCACAGTAACCAAGAGGTGGAAGCAATTCAAGTGTCCATTGATGGATGAATGGTAAACAAACATGGTGTATCCTACAATGGAATATTATTCAACTTTATTTTTTTTAATTTTTTTTTAATGTTTTATTTATTTCTAGGAGAGAGAGAGAGACAGCGTGAGCAGGAGAGGGTCAGAGAGACAGGGAGTCACAGACTGAAACAGGCTCCAGGCTCTGAGCTGGCAGTCAGCACAGAGCCCGACGCGGGGCTCAAACCCACGAACCACGAGATCATGACCTAAGCGAAAGTCGGACGCTGAACCGACTAAGCCACCCAGGCGCCCCGGAATATTATTTAACTTTAAAAAGGAATGAGAGGCGCCTGGCTGGCTCAGTTGGTTCAGCGTCCAACTTTGTCTGGGGTCATGATCTCGTGGTTCATGGGTTCAAGCCCCACGTTGGGCTCTGTACCACAAGAGAACTGTTTCACCCAGCTTCCACGTCCCTGGCTTCTGGTGGGTTCTGCCAGTGGGGGAGCCTGGCTGGAGACCAGAAGTAGGAGACCAAGGAGGGATATCTGTTCCCTTAGTCCTTCCCTGCCTGGTCACAGTTTGAGCAGTGGCTGTGTCTCTGTGACCGCCTTCTTCATGGCTCAGGTCTCAGTGAGTTCTGCTAATTCTATTTCCTGCACATACCCTTGACCCTAGGATGCAGTGCCCCCCTGTGGCGGGCAGAATGAGAGACCTCCAAAGACGCCCGTGTAGTGTGTGAACTAATCCTTAGAATCTGTGAACATGCTTCGTTAGGGAGAAGGGACAAGGGTCTGCAGGTGGAAATTGAGGATGCTAATCAGTTGACCTTAAGGTAAGGAGGTTATCCTGTTGGGCTCAAGGTCATCACAAGGATCCTTAAAAGTGGAAAGGGGAGGGGTGCCTGGGTGGCTCAGTCAGTTAAGCACCTGACTCTTGGTCATGATCTCACAGTTCGTGAGTTTGAACCCCGCGTTGGGCTCCACGCTGACCGTGTGGAACCTGCTTGGGATTCTCTCTCTCTTTCCCTCTCTCTGCCCCTCCACCCCACCCCCCAAATAAATAAGTTTAAAAAAAGAAAAAGAAGTCGGAGTGACGTGATGTGAGGGTCTGACTTATTTTCGCCATCTTTGAAGATGGCAGAAGGGCCACAAGCTAAGGACTGTGGGCAGCCTCTAGAAGCCGGACAAGGCAAGGAAGGAAACGGATCCTACCCCGGGCCTCCAGAAGGATTGCAGCTCTGCCAGGGCCTTCATTTTAACCCAGTGAGACTCGTGCCAGGCTTCTGGGCTGCAGAACTCCAAGATCATAAATTTGTGTTGAAAGCGCTAAGTTTGTGGTTTTTATAGCAGCTGTAGAAAATACATTCCAGGGGCGCCTGGGTGACTCAGTTGGTTGAGCATCCGACTTCAGCTCAGGTCATGCTCTCACAGTTCGTGAGTTCGAGTCCCATGTCAGGCTCTGCGGTGACAGTTCAGAGCCTGGAGCCTAATTCAGATTCCATGTCTCCTTCTCTCTCTGCCCCTCCACCACTCGCACTCTGTCTCTCCCTGTCTCCAAAATAAATAAACATTAAAAAGAAATTTAGAAAAAAAAAAGAAAGGGGCACCTGGGTGCCTTAGTCGGTTAAGCGTCCGACTTTCGCTTAGGTGATGATCTCGCGGTTCGTGGGTTCGAGCCCCGCGTCGGGCTCTGTGCTGACAGCCAGCTCAGAGCCTGGAGCATATTTCAGAGTCTGTATCTCCCTCTCTCTCTGACCCTCCCCTGCTCACGCTGTCTCTCTCTCTCCTAGAAATAAATAAAAATTAAAAAAAGAAAAAAAGAAAAGAAAAAAAAGAAAATACATTCGATATCCATCTGCCACTCCTCCAGTCACCCTGCCCTGCTCACATCCCTGACATCAACCCCTTGATTGCAGTTGCTCAGTTAAACCCTTTTGAGTTGAGGGTTGCCTGGGTGGCTCAGTCGGCTAAGTGTCTGACTTCGGCTCGAGTCATGATCTCATGGTTCGTAGGTTTGAGCCCCACATCAGGCTTTGTGCTGACATCTAGCTCAAGGGCCTGGAGCCTGCTTCACATTCTGTGTCTTCTCTCTCTGACCCTCCCCTGCTCACGCTGCGTCTCTCTCTCTCTCAGAATTTTTTTAAAAGAATTTTAAAAAAACAACCCTTTTGAGTTGAATTCCATTTCCCCCCAAGGCCTCGCAATCCTGCTTCAGGGAATTTTTCCTACTGGTAGGAGATCCATAGTCATGGGAAGTGGTGCGCAAGGGTATTTCTTGATTGCAGAAATAGAAATTGGGAAAACCCCAGATGTTAATCAGAAAGGCAAGTGAAATCAACGCTGTGATAGGCGTATATTGGAGCTTTCTACACGGGATAGAAGGAATGAGGAAGTGCTGCTGATAAGGGGAAGTTTACAGGTCTTCTTGTTCAGTGAAAAAAAAACACAAGATGCATTTCAGACTGTTGAATATGCTATGTTTTGGGTACAAAAGAGGAGAGGGGATGATAATGTTTCTGAAAAGAAACTGTAAGTAGGCACAAGAAACCATGGATGGGTGGGTCCCTATGGGTTCCAGTGACTGGGGGAAGGGAACCACCTGGATGGATATTTTTTAGTATGACTTGATGTTTTATTTTTAATATTTTAATGTTTATTTATTTTTGAGAGAGAGACAGAGCATGAATGGGGAGGGGCAGAGAGAGAGGGAGACACAGAATGTGAAGCAGGCTCCAGGCTCTGAGTTGTCGGCACAGAGCCCGACGCGGGGCTCGAACCCACAAACTGTGAGATCATGACCTGCATGGAAGTCAGACACAACCTACTGAACCACCCAGGCACCCCTCACTTGATGTTTTAAACCCTGTGTCCTATGACTATGAGAGCCAACCCTAGGGGTAGGCAGGTGAGGCATGAAGCAAAAGAGAGCGCCAAAAAGCTCAGTAACCAAGATAAATACTTTAATGCAATATTTTTAAAAAGCACAATGAATGTGAAAAATAAAACACCCACGAACAAAATATTGAAATCTTAAGCAAAGAATCAGTAACAGTGCTGAGTTGTATCGGAGCCTGAGGCTAAAGGAAAAACCAGTAATATGGATTCTACCTTGCAAAGTTTTCACAGAAAGTAATGAAGTTGCCAATCCTGGGTGGACCCTGGAGAGGCGAGATTTCCCAAGGCCCTTAGAATGCCTTCCTCCAGCCCAAGCCCTCTAGATGCCCGCCTGCCCTTCCCACCGGTGAAAAGCTTAAGGCGATGCCACTGGGGTTTGCAGCTCACTATTGCCCCCTGGTGGCAACCAGCGCGCACACAACAGCATCTAGAAGCTCTTTGCTTTGGTAGAGGTTTACTGATGGCCCACCATGTCCCATGACCTTCCAGGGCACTGTGAGCACCAGGGGACCATGTGAGACTGTTTTGTGCCCTGGTGGTGCTCACAGCGCAAGGGAGAGGACGACACAAGATTGGCAAAGCTTGGCACAAGGCAGGTGAGGCGAGCCGCCTGGCTGGACAGGAGGGGCAACTCAGGTGGGTCATGGAGGGCTCCCGGGGGGAGACTCTGAGCTCTGGTCTGAGTGACAAGCAGTTGCTAGGGGTGGGGGTGTCGTGGAAAGGGGCAGGCAGAGGGGTTCACTGGTTGGTTTTATCAACTGATGTCTTTGTTCATCATACTATTCTTTAGGCCCTTTTCTGTGGCCCAACTGTTTCCTTACTTTATGAAGGAGTCCCCGCAAGGGCCGCAGGGAAGGGTGTTTGGGTAAAGGGGCAGGCACACAGCCCAAGGCCCGCATTTTGAGTCTCTTAGTGCCAGGCTCCGTGCTTGCGCACGATGTCATTTTAGCACTGCCCCAGGAGAAAGGCACTAGCGTCACTCGCTGTGCAGAGGGTGCACTGAGGCTAAGGGAGTTGTCCAAGGTAACACTGATGGAGAAACTAAAAATGCTCAAGAGCCACAGGCCTGTCAGCTGCTTTTGGCTTCTGCTTGGAGGTAAAGATGTCCCTTGTTCATGGCCACCTCTCTGGCCACTGCCTGCTGGGCTCTGGGGTGGAAGGCGGGGATGGGGAGGAGGCTGGGCCAGGCTGCAGGCCCGAGGTGATAGGGATCAGGACAAGGCGGAGGTCACGGAGACCAAGGGCAGTGGTCAGAGATGGGGGAGGATGTTCCTGAACGGGTGGTGGCAGGGGGCCTGGAGGACCAGCCAAACAGTGGGGGGCGGGGCTGAGAACTAAAGGCATCCTGGGGAAGAATGTTCTAGGCAGTGGAATAGCTTGTGTAAGAGCCTGGAACCAGAATAGAGGGAGTAGCCCGGACAACAAAGCCTGGGCGCCACAGGCCAGGCCTCCCACACTCACCAAGGGAGGGGGGTCCCTCCCACCCCAAGAGAAGAGCTGTGCCGACAGCCCTCAAGACGCCCCCCTGAGCATCTGAAATCCTTTATTGGTAGATCATTGCTGTTTACCATTTCGAAGACTCGAGAGCAGATGAACAGTGAACACAGAGCCCATGGTGACTGGAGCAGGCCTCTGGGCTGGGGACCCTTCCCCCACACCCCACGGACCAGCCCAGCGACCTCCGCCCCTCCCTGGACCCTCAGGCCTTTGGCATAATGCTGATGGGGGGGGTGGTGGCCTGCAGGCAGTGGAGCCCCTAGACTCAAAGCAGAGACTTGGCTGAGCGCTGAGGTGGGGGCGGTGGCGGTGGGGACAGGCTCTCTCCCCACCCCAGGCCGGGCGGGAGCAGCGGAAGTGGAGGAAGCCGGGAGCTGGGGAGACGGCATCTATTTTTGTTTTCTGAAAAGGGGCACATGGGGGCCTGCAGGCAGGCGGGCAGCAGCTGGGGCGAGTCACGCGCTGACATCTTTCTTGTCGCCTGGCTTGGGGCTGGCTTCCAGCAAGGGGTCCCCGGGGCCTGCTTCCTCCCCCTCCTTGGCCTCGCTGGACTTGGAGTTGGGGACCCAGAGGCCGGAGTCGATGCAGCGCTGCATGTGGTACTTCGCATCCTGTGGGGAGAAGGGTGGTGAGTGAGGCCGGGCTGCCGCCTTCTGGTGGCGCTGCCTGTGCCCTCCCATCCCTAGACCCTCTCACTGCTCGCTCTAGCTCGTTCTAGTCCCCAGGGGCTCAGCGCCGGTGGAAATGGCCTGTAATCTGCGTCATCCAACGTGGCAGCCACCAGTCACACGTGGCTGCTGAAACGTCAGTGGTTGGCGCAGGGGAAAGAACTTTACGTTTTCCTCAACTTTAATTCAAATTAAACGTACATCCAGGATAAAAGCCACATTCCCATAAAACGTTATTTACTTATAAAGACAGGCAGTGAGCCTGTGAACCAAGTTTGAAGACCCCGGGTCTAGAGAGCCATCCTCGTGGAAGCTCCTAGAAATCCAGGGCCTGGTTCTGCGACTAGACCCACTTCACAGAGGAGGGAACTAGTGTGGCCGACCAGTGGGCCAAGTGGCAGGAATGGGGTCAAACCAAGGTCTATGAAGCCACAAAGTCCTGTTTCCCAGGACTATGGCTGTTCCTACTAAAAACACCAGCTAGAGGCGCCTGACTGGCTTAGTGAGTAGGGCACGCAGCTCCAGATACTTGGGTCATGAGTTCAAGCCCCACAGGAGGCGCAGACCTGACTTTAAAAACTAAATAAATAGTGGCGCCTGGGTGGCTCAATCGGTTAAGCATCTGACTTTGGCTCAGGTCATGATCTCAGGTCACGATCTTGTGGTTTGTGGGTTCGAGCACCACATCGGGCTCTGTGCTAACAGCTCAGAGCCTGGAGCCTGTTCCGGATTCTGTATCTCCCTCTCTCTCTGACCCTCCCCTGCTCACGCTGTCTCTCTCTCTCTCAAAAATAAATTTAAAAAACGTTAAAAAATTAAAAAAAAAAAAAACCTAAGTAAATAACATAAATAAAACAGTTGATATGCACCAAGTGCTCAACCATTTTCCAAGTCCGTACAGATGGAAACTCTGGTTTGATGGGGTAACCAAGGCTGGGGAGGAGGCCCCTTTTTGGGCAAAGGTGCAGTCAGCCTGGTGTACCCACTAGGCTCATAAATGGCCCACGGTGACAGGGACGGTGGCAGGGGATACACTGAAAGCCACACCGGAGGCGCTCAGCACACGTAAGGGAGCGTGAAGGCCTGGCTGCCTCCTGGGCCGACGCAGGGGACACGACCTCCCTCGCCCTCTGTGACGCCCAGAAGGGACACTACTCCCAGTACTGTGGGGACAGAGCCGGGGCGGGGCAGACACAGGGCTTTCCCTGGACAGTCAGCTCGCTGGCGGGAGGGCCTGGGGCGCGGGTACTCACGGTGGGGTCCATCTTGCTGATGGCGTCTTGCAGCATCTGCACGTCTTTCACGTCGAAGCATTTCTGGAGTTCCTGCGGGTGCAGATGGGCCGGGGTCAGGACCCGCGTCCCAGGGGAGTCCCGCCTGCTGCCCACCCGGGGCAGGGGGGCCGGAGCCGCACCTCAGGGAGAGACTCATAGACCTCGACGGGGTCCAGACCGCCGGGGCCCAGCCGCTTCCTGCGCTCTTCCTCCTCGTATTCCTTCATGGCCTTCTCGATGCGCAGCTTGGCGCGGCCCCGCACGCGCTCTTTGAAGGCCTCCAGCTCGTCGTTGAAGCCCTCCATGTACTGGCGGTCGGCCGTCTGTGGGGTCGGGGCAGAGAGGCATCGCTGGGCGGGACCCAGGACCCACCCTGCCCGCTCCCCCTCAGCGGGCCCCCAGGGACTGGGTCAGTCTCCTCCATGGGAGGTCCTCCAAGGCAGTCCCACCAGGCACACGCTAGGGGCCACCTGCCTGAGCGCCCCCTGCTCCACGGACCTGTCATGTGGCGCCCACCTCTCCATGTCCCCCTGCATCACCCCCCACTGGCTGCTGCGTAGCTCCGTTTCCCCAGGCACTCGGGTGAGAACCGCCCCCAGGTGTCCTGGACTCTGCCCCTCCCCCCACACTGGGGATTCCCGCACAACCCACCGGCTCCACTTTCAAACTCCATCTGGGGGCCAACCGGTCTGTGGCCCATCTCTGCCCCCTCCTGATATAGCGGGTTCCTATCCCACGGGCGCAGGTCTGCGGTGGACACGGGGACACTTCTCCCACCGACGGTGGCTGGCGCCCAAGGAAGCCCACACCCCGCCCGACCCGGCTCCTTAGGGACACTACCTTGATCTTCGTGAAGAACTGCCGGAAGCAGGCGCGGGGGTCCACCTTGAGGCTCTTAGCCAGCTCCAGGATGAACTGCATGACGATGGTCTGGTGGGCCACCTGCTCCATGAGTGCGCATTTCTGCCCCAGGAGAACGGGAGGGGTGTCACCAAGCGGCAGCCTCGGGGCAGGCCTCCAACCACCCTTCCGGCGCCCCCGCAGGGCGGCCTCCACTCACCTCCTCCACCTCCAGGTCAATGCACCAGATGACCAGGTAGTTGGCCGTCTCCTCGCACACCAGATGGACGTTGTCCGACAGGTACTTCTGGCTATCGTCCCAGCGACGGAGCATGCCTGTGAGATGGGGTTGGCGAGCTGCTGACGGGCCCGGAGGCAGGGGCCCAGCCCTATGATCCGCATCCGCCACCGGGGGCCCCTCCGACCCGAGCCCCACTCACCAAAGTGCTTGATCTGTTTCTCATACTTCTCCACGAACGTCTTGTGTTTCTGCTCCCTCACTTCCTCCGACTCCTCCTCCGCCTGCTCCGGCTTGGTATTGACCATGCTCTGTGATGGGGCGAGAGGGGGAGTGGGCTGGGGCGCGGCCGCAGGGCGCCTCCAGCGAGGCCGGCGGGGCCGGGGCCGCAGCGCCCATCCCATCCACAGCGGAGGTGGTGACGGCGCCGTGAGCATCGAGGTGGCGGGAGCGTGGGTGTGGCAGGCGTGGCCTCGGATTAGGGCCTTGGGGCAGATCAGAAGGGGGGGTACCAGTGGGGTGCTTCATCCGCCCGGCCCCGCCCTCCCCTGCCCGCCGCCCCGCCCCCGCACCTTGCTGAAGCCGTCCTTGCTGAGCGTGTCCACGTTCCAGGGCATGCTCTTCTCCTTCTTGCGCATCTCCTCCAGCTTCTGCTCCCAGCTCCGCTCCTCCTTGCGCAGCTGCTGCGCCTCTGCCTGCAGCCGCTCCAGCTCCGCCTGGCTGCCCTCGCCCTCGGCCGCCTCCAGCTCCTTCAGCCTCCGCTGGCACTCGGCCACCTTGCGCCTGCACTCGCGGCAGCCCCTGTCCAGCTCCTCCTTCTCCTTCTGGAACTGCTCCATGCGCTCCACCCGGGCCTGTGCGAAGATGCAGCCCTTCACTCTGGGGAAGGGCCTGTCCCCGGATCCCGCCCCGCCCGCCACAACTGGGGTGGCCCCAGGGGGTGTCTGCACCACCCCCTGTGCCTCTGGGACACCTGGCTTCCACCCCGCCAATATACCAGCGCACACCTGTGCCCCCGCCAGTATACCAGCGCACGCCTGTGACCCCGCCAGTATACCAGCGCATGCCTGTGCGGGTCCACCCTCCGCTGAAAACCCTATCTCCATGGCACCCACGTCACTCAGAGTAAAAGCCCAAGTCCTACCCGACCCACAAGGCTGTGCCTGATCTGCCCTGCCCCCTCCCTCCAGTCACAAGGGCTGCCTCCCGTTTTCTTGAACCCACTTCAAACCGTTTTCTTGAACCCACTTCAAACCTCAGGGTGTTTGTACTGGCTGCTGGCTCAGCCTGGTAAGCTGTCCCCCCAGATTCCCCCCACTGCCGCTTACTCCCTCACAGGCTTATCAGTCTTTTTTTCTTTTTTTAATGTTTATTTATTTTTGAGAGAGAGAGAGACACAGACCACAAGTAGGGGATGGTCAGAGAGAGAGGAAGACACAGAATCTGAAGCAGCTCTAGGCTCTGAGCTGTCAGCACAGAGCCCCGACGTGGGGCTCCAACCCACGAACAGCGAGATCATGACCTGAGCCAAAGTCAGATGCTTGACTGACTGAGCCACCAGGGCACTCGTGCTTACTGAGCACCCCTCCAAGGACACTAGCTTCGTGGAGGTGGGGATCTGCTCACTCTCGTGTCTGCACACACAAGTGCACACTGAAGGCTCAGGAGGCGCTCTTTGGGTGAAGAAAGTAAAGAAGTACTGAATGAGGATCTCAGGATCCCCTACCTCCTGGAGCCGCCGTCAGCGACACTCCAGTGCCCTCCCCCCCCCCATCTCTGCCCCTGGCAGAGGCCTGCTCACCGGCCCTGTCTTTCCCTCCTACACAGTCCCGACAGCTCTCACCGCCAGACGCCCCTACAACCCGCTCCACCCCAAGTACTCCTGGACCACCCCCCGAGCCCCTTCAGCTCTGTCTCCGGGCCAGTACACCCCCCTGAGCCTTAGCTCGGTACCCCTCAGCCTCCTGTTCCCCCCACCCCAGCTGCTGCTCCCCAGACCTTGTCTTCTGCTGCACCCCAAGCTCAGATGGTGCCCCTCCTCATTCCCGCTCTTGCTCAGTTCCCCACCGGGTCCCCATTTGCATCGTATGGCCGTGTCTGCTCTCCGTCCCTACTGGGCGCCATCATCTCCGTGCCTGCTCAATCCGGAGCCACTGCCTTCCATCACTGCACCCCCACCCCACCCCCAGTCTAGACTCAGAAGCTGCCAGAGGAGTCTTTGAAATACGCACATCTGTCTTCAGCCCTCCCTGACACCCCAGCCTGAACAGTCTGGGTTCAGAAGGGAACCCTGACCCTTGCCCCAAGCTGCCCATAGGCCCCACTCTCCTCTCCCAACTCGGGGTCCCTGGCAGGTGCTGGCCCTTCCGCTCCCCCAAATGCAACAGCCCTCTCTTGACTCTTGGGCGCTGCACATGCGGTTCCTTCCATCTGGAACTCTCTTCCCCTCATTCCACCTACAAAGAGCCTTCCCCGAGTGTCCCCCCCTCTGCATCACTGAGCCCAAAGGCCCCTTCGTGATCATCAGAACACAGGATCAGATGCTGGACGACAGCCACAAGGCCCCAGATGTGCAGCCATAACCCATGGCCACCGAGTAAAGGCTGGGCGTCCTTGGGTCAATCCCCTAATCTCTAGGGACCTCAGTTTCCCCATTTGTCAAGTGCAGACAACAGGGTTGCACCGAGAGAAGCCAATATTACAAGTCAGGAAAGACACAGACAGTCCAGAGCCACGCTGGCTACCGTCCTTACTATCCAAGGGGACGCTCTCTGTCCCTCTCTCTTTGGGGCCGTTCTGGGGCTCAAAGAAGAAAAAATGCACTTCAAGTATTCAAGAATGTAGATGGATTCCCAGGCCAGAGCAGATGCTCAGTAACTAGGAGTGGCTGTGGCCTGACAGTCACATCACCTGGCTCCACCACTTACGGCAACAAACCTGACCTTGGTTGAGTCAGTTCTGCTCTCACAGCCTTAGGGTTCCTCGTTGTGAAATGAGCCCGCAAGAGGTATTCCAAGGAAATGGCTTGCAACCTAGCGCTCAGTAGCGAACATGTCCCACGGTTATCCCCACTGTCACGGTCACTGCCGCCAGCATGGCCTGCTGCCTCCCCTCTGTGCCTTATTTGAGGCCGTATCTCCAGGTTCTCGCACGGAGCCAGACATCAGGTGGGTGAGGACTGGGGAACGGGCCCTCCCCTAATGCCCCACAGGACCGATACCATCAGAAAGTGACTGGTTAAAGGTTGAGGAGACCCCTACTTCATGGAGGGGAAAGAGAGGAAGCCGTGGGCTCCATCAACCCCCACCCCCCACGATCGGCCTGTGGTGCCCTGGAGGCTTCCTGCTGCCCCATGAGGAGCTCCCTGAAGGTGGCATTACAGCTGGCCTCAGGTGGTAGCCAGAACCTACCACCCGGCTGGCTTCCGCTGGGCGGCCCGCGAGCTCTTCTCAGTGTCCTCTGAGTGGCCGCCAGGGAGGCTAAATAAGGCCTCCCAGAGCTGGCAGGGCCAGCGGGCTTTCCACTGCTGGGAAAGCAGGCTGGGCAGGGCAGAAGCCACCGCGGCGAGAAGGGGCCGGCAGGTGTCACCCCCTGCTGCCTTGCGGGGCAGGAAGACGGAGGCTCCCAGAATCTCAGCGGCATACAGTTCAATGGAAGGAGCCACAAGGAACCAGTAACCGCAGCTGTTTTTGGACGATGGAGGCCAGGGAACTGGGGCTGGGAGACTCCCTCGGCCCCTTCTGGGACCTCCGGACTTTTTCTTTACCACGAGCACGAGTTACCTAAATGACAACGATGACACACAGCGGCTAAAGTTTACAGAGAGCTTCTTACCTGTCAGATGCTGTCTCAAGGACGTTACACACGTTAAATAAGTAAGGGAATCCCAGGGATGCCTGGGTGGCACAGTTAAGCGACTGACTCCTGCTTCTGGCTCAGGTCATGGTCTCATGGTTCATGGGATCGAGCCCCATGTCAGCCTGCTTGGGATTCTCTATCTCGCTTTGTCTCTGCTCCTCTCCCCACCCCTGTGCACTCTCTTGCTCTCTCTCTAATTAAAAAAGTAAACATTAAAAAAATAAGGTAACTCCTCATAACGACCCTATTGGGTAGATAGGCTTGATATTCCCAGCTGGGGAAACCGAGGCACAAAGAAAGAAAACGACTCACTAGAGGTCATGAAATAAGTCGGTGACTCGGGGGCCAGGATCGGAGCTTGGGTGTGCTGGCCTGTGCTCAGAGGCACCCCCCACCCCACCCCATATGCTCATTCCCTCCCAGCCCTGAGCCAAGTACTGGCTGGGCCTAATCTCATTTCATTCTTAGGAGGGTGTCCAGAGGCAGGGAAAGTAATGCAGTAAGTGATAGGGCTGCGATTAGAACCCAAGCTTGCCTGCCACGGAATGGGGTGTGGAAGATGCTTCCCCCCCCAACCTACCCCACTCCGCTATGGCTACAGGGCCCCTCAGCAGGAGGGGACCTTTCCGGTGCCCAGAGGGAAGGCATGGTGGGGAGGATTCTGCAGGAGAGGGGGCATCGGGTGGGAAGCAGGACCAGAATGTTCTTCACACAGCTGTATAGATTAACCTCTTTATGTGACAAAAATAGGTGTTCCCAAGAATAGTCTTCAGAGCTCCGCAGAGGTCTTAAGCATTTCATAATAAAATGTTACACACAGCAAGAAAGGGAAAGCGCTAGAACTTTCCTCTTACACTCGGTGGCTTGCCTGGCAGGTAAGGCCCCAGAGACTGCCACTTTAAGGTAAGGGTTGGATATGGGATTGGAGACCAGACGTGGGGACGAAAGACACTGCAGGATGGGAAAGAGCCCTTCCAGGGGGTTCTGGATAAATAAGTGGGAGTTGCTATAGGCGAGGGTGGGGTGGGGAATTCCTAACTGGAAGGTTCTGGGAAGTATACTCCCTTAGTGCGAGAGTGTAACACGCACAAGTATGTGGGTGTAGGAGCTGAGATTTGGGGGTGCAAGAGGTTAGAATATAAGGTCTTACGAGAGCTCTTCTGGTGCTCTGTGAGCACTGCTGGGGGGGTGGGAGGGGGAGGAGACCCAGGCAGGCCGCTAGGATCTGGATCAGGGGGGCAGATAGATAAAAGGGCAGTAAATGTGGAAGTAGATCGGGAGGGTCCCTGGTGCAAGCAGGGACAACTGGGTGTCTGAGAGCAGCAGACCAAGCTGGGGTCAGGAGGGAGGCCAGCAGGGTTTGGGTGCGGGACTTGAGCTGGTAGAAGGCATTCCCAGGCTGCCTACAGGAAGCTACTCGGGGTGGGCGGTGCCTCGGCTTGCAATACCAAAGAGGGGCAGGGGCTCTGGCTGTACCGGAAGCCCGGAGGGGTAGGGCTTCCTGGAATAATGGGAAATGGGGTCCAGGGTAGGTGAGGGGAGAGTGGCTGGAATTGGAGGCCCCATCCCAGTGGCGCTGGTTGGTTCGGTCTGGAGGGAAAACGGGCTCCAAAACCCCAGCCCGGGAGGGGCTGAAGGCCCTGGTGGAGCACCAGTCTACATTCTAGGGAAGGGGATTCCAACCCAGGAACAGAAATCTCAAGGGAGGACCGAGATCCTCGTTCTGTTTGGAGAAGGAGCGGGATCTCTGGCTCTGAATGGGAATCCTGTCAGAGACTAAGGAGGAAGATCTCAGAATAAATTCAAAGTATTGAGAGCTCTAGTTATCGGAGAGGGGCCGATGGTCTCTCCAAGATCAGAAGTGCGTGCTCAGATAGTACCAGAGTCCAGACTCTGAGGCAGGAGGGTTTGCGTGTAAGTGGGAGGTCCCAGACGGGACTGGGGGACACCCCCAAAGGGGGTCTTCTCAGTTGGGACTCGAAGGAAGGTGCCCTAGGGGTCAACAGGGAGTTCCATCCAGAAATCGGAGGGGAGGCCCGGGATCTCCGGCGGGGACTCAGCGCCCCGGCAGTTCTGGGGTCTAGAGTTGAATCGAGGACCCCCAAGCGATACTGAAAGCCCAGACTATGCGTTGGGACTCCCAGGTGTCAATGGCGGGGTCCCCAGCAGTACTAGGGGTCAGAACTCTGGAGCGGAGACCCGGGCGGAGGGGGGAGGGGGGAAAGAAGGGGATGGGCGCGCGCGCTCTACCTGGTGCCGCCAGCGGAAGAGGCTGGCCGTGTCGATGTTCGGGTGCGTCTCGTCCTCATCGTCAGACACCTCGATGTGGTCCCACACGCTATAGTCCACCATCTTGCCTCAGCGGCTCAGCCCGCTCCGGCTCCGGCTCCGACTCTGGCGGCGGCAGCGCTGGAGACTCGGCCCGCGGAGCCCCGCCCCTTCCGCTTCCGCCCGGGCGCGCACGTCCCCGCCCGCGCATGACGTTATATCCCTAGTAACCGCGGTGGCGGCGCTGGCGACCCGGCTTCCCTTAAAGGGTCCTGCGCACGTGTTCCGGCCCCCGGGAGTCCCCGCAAAGACTCCGCCCCATTGGGCTCGGGGCCTCCGCTGGACACCTCCTGGGGGTAGACGGACTGGCGTTCCGATCTCGAGCCCCCCCTCCCATCTCCTGCTGCCCCCCGCTGGGCGTTTGCGGCGCCCGCGAGGGGCGGCGCAGAGGGCGAGACTGAAGGAGAGGATTGTCCCCTGAGCCACGCTGCAGTGACGTCAGCCCGAGCCCTCTGCAGGGGCGGGCTTCGGCGGGAAGCCCTCTTCCCCTGCCTCTTGAGACAAGGACTTCACACAACGCCGGGGAGAGGTGTCTGATCAGAGCACTTTCCCAGACCGAGGGGTACAGGGCCCTGCTCTGGAAAGGACTAAGCGGAGGACTACGGTCCTGCCCTTGGGGGATAGGATGTGGGGGCGATGTGCCCTGCTTTAGGGGTTTGTGTCCCCCTGGCTCAGAGCACAGCCTCTCGCTCGCGTCCTAGCCCTCTGCCATTCCTGAGCCAGGGTTCGCACACACACGCCCCCTCTAAAAATCACCCGGATCACCCTAACGGTCTCCGGAGCCTGTCCGCGGCGTCTCCTCGCGCGGCCGCTGGGTGTCGCTAATGTCTAGCCAACGGCCTGTGCTTCAGGCCCCGCGCAGACGGGGGACGGGAAGGGGATCGTGGAGGTGCGGACGGAGGCTTTCCTCGTGGTGGTACTCTAGAATCGTTCGTAGCCCCTCCCCTTTGATCTGGGGCCCCCTTCCTCGGCCGGGGCTCTAAAGACTGCATTGCTGTGAGCTTGGGCGACCCCAGCTGCACACTTGCGTACTTCCCAACCCTCGTTTTGATACCGGGATAAAAGGCCGTGTTGCAGCCTAAGGCCAAGATTATCTCAGATTAAAGGGCGTTCCGTGGGGGCGGGTGAGATGGGAGGAGCTCAGCCCCTCGGGTGAGGGGCGCTCTTGCCCGGACTACCCCTAAGAGGGTGTTTGGAGAGAAGGGGCTGGAGGAAATGGATGGAAGGTCTCCGGATGGGGAGATTCCCCTGCCCAGGGAAGGGGAGGCGCCCTGCAGACAAAAGCGCCCGCCCGCTGCCGCCCCTCCCCCTCGAGCATCTTTCAAACCCGCGAGTGGGCGGGCAGGCGGGCGGGGGCGGGGGAGTCCCCCTCTCCTCCCCCTCCCCCTCCAGCTCCAGCAGTCCAGCCTCTCCGCGGCCGTCAAGGCCCGGGCACGCGCGCTCACGGACCCACACCCCAGCGGGTCTCACAATCGCGCACACACACATACACACACAACAGCAAACAAAGGGTCTGGACACCCCTGTCCCCTCCCGCCCCTCAGGCCGGAGAGGGCCGGGCATCCCCTTCCCAGCCCCACTGCAAGGTAAGCTTCGGGCTGCGAGCTGCGGTGGGGAAGGGGACCCGGCATCCCGGAGGGAGGGGACCAGGACGCTGTGGGCTCTCCCCGCTCCCCAAGAAAGCCGGGGCCCACCCGTACGCCCTCTGAGGGCTTCAGGCTGGCCTCCGGGCTGTGGGTGTGGGTGGGGAGGACTCCAGATACCAGAGATCTCCGGGTAGCCGTGGAGATCTCTCCCTGGCTTTGGAGACTGGAGCCCACCGGCCCCAGCGAAACGGGGTCCCGGGAGCCCCAGCTCCCAGAACTGGGGACAGGGCGCCGGAAGCTTCCATTAGCGCCAAGACTTTCCCAATCTGCCAGGAAAGCATCTCCAGCTGGGTACTGCCACGGAGCCCTCCAAGTTGATTTGCAGTGTCGCTAGGTTCCCCCGCCCCGCGCCCCCCCATCAGCGCATCCTCTTCTGTGACTCTCTCCTGCCTGTGAGGTGGGGGTGGGCGGCTGGCGATGGTCCTCTGGGCTACCTAAGCTTTCTCTGCTGCATCCCACAGCCACACACCACTCAGCAATGGTGGGACTCCAGCATCGGCTCTGCCTCCCTGAGCCCCGCTTTCCTCATCTGCAAAGTGGGTAACCACACCAAGGTTTCTGTGAGGTCGTGCTGCACGGGAGCCTGCCTTTGCTCCGTCACTGATTTCTTAGCTCATTTCACTGGGTATTTCCCAAATGCCTACTATGCTCCACAGCACTGGAGCCAGGGGGTGGGGCTACTGCAACTCACAAGAACAGCCTGCAGTTTGCTATGCTTATACTTTAGGCTGGCGGGGCAGCAAGACCAGTGTGTGAAGAGAGGAATGCCCACTGGTGAATCCCGACGCATCAAATCGTATAGGGCAGAGAGAGTGACTGGGGTAAGGGTGCTTGAGATTCAATGACATATCTGGTTGGGGGAAAAAATGAGATTTCTAGTGGGTATCTGCCTTCCTTATTGGCTGGATATCCATGAAGGCAGGGCCAGGACAGTGACAGTGCCTGGCACACAACAGGTGCTCAATAAATGTTTTGTTTTGTTTTTTTTTTTTAATTTTTTAATGTTTTTATTTCTAGGACAGAGAGAGAGAGAGAGAGAGACAGCGTGAGCAGGGGAGAGTCAGAGAGAGAGGGAGTCACAGACTCTGAAACAGGCTCCAGGCTCTGAGCTGGCAGTCAGCACAGAGCCCGACGCGGGGCTCGAACCCACGAACCGCGAGATCATGACCTGAGCGAAAGTCGGACGCTTAACCGACTAAGCCACCCGGGCGCCCCTCAATAAATGTTGAATGAATTATAGAGGGTATTAGATTAAGGCTGTTTTCATAGTACTCTCGATCAGGAAGGAGGCTTATCATGAACCGATCCAACCTTCTATTTTACAGATGAGGGGAGTCAGTGCCTAAGACCCAGAAAAGGAGAAAGGTGTCAGAGGCAGTAGAGGGAATTGAGGGAGTATCATCAGTTCCGTAAAGTAAGCACGGCTGAAGGAATGGGAAAGGAAGAAATCAGAGACCAGCTTTGAGCACAGGACCCTCCAGGAACCCATGATACCCAGCCAGCTCCCACCTCTCTATACCGCACAGACACAGCGCTACTGTGACGAATATCTAGCCAACAAGTATTTATTCAGCACCTACTATATGCTGGGTGCTGGAGATACAGCAGTGAACAGAATAAAGCTCTTTCCCCCCACAAGGTGACACTGAATAGAGAACAGAAAAAGAACACACACAAATAACTCTATCGCAACAAATTATGAATAGGAGACTGGCAAGAGAGAAAAATGGGTCTGATTCAGGTTGGGTATCCAGGAAGCCCTCCTGGAGGAGTTGAATTACTCTTCGAAGACGCCCACACACTTCAATCCAGACAGACATAATCGTAATAACGAACACCATATACGGGCCAGAGCCAACATAGCTAGAGAATGTGCTCGAGGCCACAGAGCTAGGGAGTGAGCGAGCAAACATTTGAACCCAGACCTGCATTTGGAACTACTATGAAATAGTGATACGTGCACATACCCTCCACCCTCCCCACATTCACACTCATACCATAATCACACACAGGTACATCCAATCTCACATCTACTTAGGCCGATGTGACTTCACTCTGTCATGGACATAACACCCTGGCAGGTATGGCCTGGGTTCAGCTGTGCAACGTCACAGACCCACGGAAAGTTCCATTTGCTCCGTTGCACATGGACAGCCGTGTATGGTCTCGTGCACACACGTGTGCACACACACATGCCTGGGGTCCCTGACAGTCCTTCCCAGCCCTGCTTTAGCCACAGGCATAGAGCGAGTTAGTGACTGTTCCTTCTCTGGCCTGAATGCTGAGGGCCGAGGTGTGGATAAGGACGCTTATCCTCACTCTTTTCCCTCAGGTCGGCCATCCATCCTTCCGAGGGCAGTGGACTTGGCTGAGGCCAGCGCTTAACGTCAGGCCAGGCCAGGCCAAGGGCTCCCGAGCTGGGCCACTGGCTGATGGCGCCGACAAGCTGGGGGAGGGGAGCAGCCTCGCTCAGCCTGAGCCTGGTACCAGCTGCCCAGAGCAGGCGGCTTCGCCATCTGGACCTCCCTCCCAGCCGCCTGCTGCCCAGGGGAGGGGAAAGCTGGCTTAGAGGCACCCCTCTACCGCGGGCACTCAGGCCAGTCCATGAGGCCCCGCCTTCCATGCGGGGGTTTCTGCCACGGCTGCTTTCTGCAAACGGGCACAGCTGTCTGGGCAGCAGTGCTGCGCGGCTCTGTCCCTCTGCCCTGGACCGCAGGGCTTTTGCTGGCCATCCACTCCTCCATTTCTTCCCTTATCCTGCAAACCCATGGGCTGTTTCAGGCACTGGGGATCTGGCTACAGAATTTGAAAAGCCCAGGGCAAGAGCAAAATGCAGGGCTCCTGGGCAAAGGAGTGGAGCATTTCAAGACAGGGCAGCACATTAAACCTAAGCATGGGGCTGCTCGGGTCACATGTCTGCGAAGTTGGTTCTCGATACAGCGAAGACAAGACCCAAAATCCCTTGCCCTCCTGGAAGTCAGGCTGCGGAAAGCAGAAATGTGACTATATGATATGCCAGGGATGATGAGAACTGAGAAGAAAAGTAGAGCTGAGTGAGGGTGGTGGAATGGAGAGGGGCATTTGCATCAGGAAGCCCCTCTGGAATGAGGTGCCTTTGAGCAGAGGCCTAAGGAGGTAAGGGATTCGTGGATTTATTCGTTCATTCAACAGATGTGTGTTGAGCACCTACTGTATGCCAGCATGGCTCTAGAGCTGGAGGTCCAGCTGGAGACAAAGCAGACGGAGGTTCTGACCTCACCTCTTGATCAAAGGACAGACAATAGCTGATAAAAATAGTAGACAGAGTCTTTATCTTGTTAGAATGTTGCAAGCTTAAAAGAGACAAAAGGAAAGCAGAGTCAAGGAAATCAGGAGGGCGGAGAGAAACACAGGTATCTGAGTCTGGGTCAGGAGAATGACAAGTACAAAGGCCCTGAGGCCTGAATATGCTTGGAAGTTTGAGAAACAGTGAGTCAGCTGGTGGGTCTAGGGGGAGGATGGGAAGGAGGTTTCTGTGAATGTGCTGGTGTCTTCCATGCCTGTCTATAGCTCCACATGAGCCAACAATGATGGTAACTGCTATTATTACTAGGATCATGGCTAATTTTGTGAGCACCCCCCCTATGAACCAGGCACCGTACACAGAACCTTACACGCATTGTTCCGCTCCTCCTCACGACAACCCCCTCTGATAGGTATGAATAGTATTCCCATCTTACAGATAAGGAAAACTGAGGCTCAAGAGAGGCTGAGTGACTTGCCCAAGGGTATACAGCTAATACGTGGCAGGGCTGGGATGTGAATGCAGGTCTGTTAGTGTGATTTTGTGAGCCTGAACCTGGCCCTTAGGACATGGCCCTTTCTCAGCATGTCTGCGTGTATGTATCTGACCGCATACGCAGAGAGGGAGTGCCTCTTTCTCCCTGCGTCTGTCATATTGATTCAGCACTCACTGAGACTATGTGTGGGGGATCATGATGAATGGGTACGATTCACACAGATAATGATAACTCAGAATGATGAATGCTTTCATGGAGGGCAGAATAAGCAGCGGTGGGAGCTCAGAACACAGATTGGCTCAGTTTGGCTGAGAAGTGGAGGTGACCTTGAAGCTATCTTTATACATGCATCCATTTGTTCAACAACTACCTGTCATAGGCTCGCCTAGGTTGAGGACGTGATATGTACACTCGTTTCTACTAGTTGACACTGAGCTGAAGTGCTAGTTAGTGCAATGAGGCAAGAAAAAGAAATAACGGCTAAAGCA
Source organism: Hyaena hyaena (assembly GCF_003009895.1). Classification (NCBI taxonomy): domain Eukaryota; kingdom Metazoa; phylum Chordata; class Mammalia; order Carnivora; family Hyaenidae; genus Hyaena; species Hyaena hyaena. The sequence continues at coordinate 729,425 of NW_024081017.1, forward strand.
GGGGGTAGAGTAGCGAGTCCGTAGTGGACCCAGCTAGGAACTTTAGAATTCTGCTGTTATGTCCTCAAAATAATAACCAGACATTGAACAAATAGTTACTAGGAACTTACTATGTTCCAGATTCAGTTCTAGGCACTGGGGATACGGTAACGAATAAAAGAGATAAAATATTCTTGCGCTCCTGCAGCTGATATTCTAGTGTGGGAAGAGACCATGAGTGTAATAGATAAATCACATCGTGTGTTATGAGGTGATAAGTCATGTGAAAAAATAGAGCAGGATAAGGGAGATTGGGGGTCCTGAGGAGCCAGCAACTTTAGGCAGGGGTGGGATGGAGAGAAACTCCAGAAGAACCACCTGAAAGGGTGAGATATGAAGACCTGAAGAATGAGAGGGGCCAGTGGATATTTAAGGGAAGAGACTCCCAGGCAGAAGGAGCAGCAGCAGGTGCAAAGGCCCTGAGACTGGAGCGTGCCTGGTGTGTCCAGAAACAGCCAAGAAACCAGTGTGGATAAAGCAGAGGCTGAGAGGGAATGATAAGAGGTGAGGACCGGGAGGTTACTGGGCACATCCTGCGGGACTGTGTGGGCTTCCTCTTGAGGACTTTTCCTCCGAGTGAGGTGAAAGCCATGGAGGGCTCTGACCAGAGGAGGGACATGATCTGACTTGGGTTCTTTTTTTTTACAGTTTTTTTTTTTAAATTTATTGTTGAGACAGAGAGAGACAGAGCATGAGTGGGGAAGGATCAGAGAGAGAGAGGGAGACACAGAATCCGAAACAGGCTTCAGGCTCTGAGCTGTCAGCACAGAACCCGACGCGGGGCTCGAACCCACGAACCGCGAGATCATGACCTGAGCCCAAGTCGGACGCTTAACCGACTGAGCCACCCAGGCGCCCCGATCTGACTTGGGTTCTAACAGGCTCCCCTAGGCCCGGATGTTGGTAGTACTAAGTGCTTACTGAGTGCCAGACACTGTCCTGTCAGAATTCAATATGTTCTGATTTCATCTCATTCTCGCATGGACCTTGTGGGGATTATCATTCCATTTCACAGAGGAGAAACTGAGGCTCAGAGAGTTTGAGTCCCTGACCCATGGCCACGCAGCAGTAATTCGCAACACCTGTGGGGTGGGGGGGGGCGAAGGTGAAGTGAACCAGCCCTCCCCCCGCCCAGGCTCTTAGACAAGGATCGCCGGCAGCAGAGCGCACTCATCATCGGGAGCTGCGTCTGTGTCCCTGTCTGTCTGTTTCTATTTCCACGCGTCCCTGTCTGTCTCCGCGCGCCTCTGCTTGCGCGTCCCCCATCTGTGCCCAAGCCGCCGTCTCGCTGTGCCCGGCCCCCGCACATCGGAGCTATTTCGGGTTTCGGCATAAAATCCCAACAGCTCGGAGGAGACGCTTCCTCCGGCCCCCGGCTCGGACCACGCGCCACACGCGGCCGCCTCTGGGAGCTCCCGGTCTTCTCTGCGGGATCCCCGGGCCCGGGGAAGCCCCCGCGGGAGGACGAGTGGGGGCTGGGGCGACCCGGTCCCGAGGCTCCCGGCCCCCCAGTGGCCAACCGGGGCATTGACGCTGTCCAGACCCCAGCCGTACGTCAGCTGTCGCTCTGGCAACGGGAGGGCGACGTCACCGACGGGCAGTGCGTCAGCTACCCGGTGACGTCACGCCTCGGGAGAGGAAACTAGCAAGGGGGGTAGGATTCAGGCTCGGTCGGCAGGGGGAGCGCCAGGGCCCTAATGGCGGATGTCTTCGGCTTGGTCCCTCAGGAGGCGCCGGCCAGGGCCGACATGACCCCCGCAGCCCCAACGGCGCGCTAGGTTGGCGGGATGAAGAGGAGCCGCAGTGTCCTGTCTGTGGCCGGGACTCGGGACGAGGTGCGAGGGGCGGGGCCCGGGCTGGGGGGCGGGGCTTGGGCCGCAGAGGGGTCGGGCGCCCTCTTGTGACCATGGTCGTTCACTAAGTGTTTTCTTCACGTCCCCAAGTCTGAGGAGTGTCATCGCCTGTGCCTCAGTTTACACCCTTGATTCCATTATTTTCCTGCTGCCTGGATTAAGAGGCTCTCAGCTCAGGGACAGAAAGCAGGAGTTTCCAAGGGGCTTCTCAAGCGGGGAGAGGATTGTAGGGTGGAGGAGGGGGGCTGGGGGTAAGGTCTTAAAGGTCTAGGATGTGAAGAGGGGAGGGGCCACAGACAGTGAGGCCAGGAGGGGGCTTCGTAGACGTGGAGGGTGGGAATGTGCTAGAGGGTTTTCACAGTGAGGCACAGCGTGTACAGGCGTAAGGACCCAGAGCCCCAGGGCCTGCAAGAACTATAGCTAAGGCGCCCCTTAGACATAAAAGAGGGATCAGCGTGAGAGGGACACAGGGAACCTGTATCTCCATCAGCCGCTCTCTCAGGTGTCTAGAGAAGTGTGTTACTGGAGGGAGGGGCTCAGAGCAGCCTGGCTGCGCCCTTACTCTTTCCCTATCCTTCCTCAGAGGCTGCGGGAGACTCCTGAGCCCACCAGTGCCAACATGCTGGGGGCCGACCTTCGACGCCCTCGCCGTCGCCTTTCCACGGGTCCCGGCCTGGGTTGGGCAGAGACCGAGCCCTTGGACGTTGGTGTCCCTCTGCCGCCAAGGCCCACCACGCTGCCCTTGCTGGTCCCTCCAAGGATTTCCATCACCAAAGCCGACAGGTAGGCAGGAGGGGACCAGGCTGGGAGGAGGCGTGGAGATGTAGGGCGAGCTGGGCTAGGTCCAGCCACCAGCCCTTTGCAGGCTTCAGGCCCCTGGCTTTTCACAAAACCAGCTGAAGGGTCAGGCTGTGACACCCCTTCCCCAAGGCGCCCCTTGCGGCCTCTAGGAATCTCTTCCATTTTGCAGTGGCTGAGTCAGCATCCTAGAGGCAGGATTGTGGAAAGAGTTTCAGCCCTCCAGTCCCCAAAGATGCCCCCGCAGTGAGAGCTAGGAAAGGCTAGGGAGTGGGTCTCCCACCAGTCAGCTGTGCACCTCTATTTCCCCTCCTGGGAGGCTGCACTTTCTTCCCGGCCTCACAGCGGATGGTGAGACCCTGGAGGAAGGCTGGACGGGCAGTTTTCTTTCTCTTGAGTAGATGCGAGAGGTATATGTGAGCCCCAGCCTCACATAGTTTCTTGCGCTTTTTCATCTGGGGTCCTCCGAGGGCACTTCAGCCCTCAACCTGGCTTGAGGATGAGTTTGAAAGTGGCCAGACCCCCCCCCCCCATGCCCTGCTCAGGCCACCGTTCTATTCCCCTCCCCTTATCTACTCAACTGGAGGTCTCCATGGTATCTGCTTGGGTCATGGTAAAAATGCTTCATTTTTAGGAAGTGACTGTTATTTCCCCCTCCCTCGGTCTAACATATCTTCGTCTCCCTCCTCCCGAATAATCCTAATACTCTCTACCAGGTTCAGGTTCAGCCTGGTCCATCCCAGACTCAGACCAGAGCTCCAAACACCAGCCTTGGCCCACTGCCTTGTGCCCCTTTTCTGCAAACCGCCCTCCCAACCCCGGACCGGGGCCTAAGCCCTCCCCCCAGCCCCCAGCCCTAGTTCCGCACCCAGAGCCCTGGCCAACGCTACAGTCTCTACCGCTCTTCCCCCCCCCCCCCAAGAATTTGGCCCAGCCCAGGACCCTCAGATGATCTGGGGAGGATTCGCAGCTCTTGTCAATCCCCTAAAAGCCGTTTTGAGTGTATACTGCGGGGGGAGGGTCCCTGAGAGAAGTGGGAAGACAGTTCTGGCTTCTGGGATACCCCGCGGCTGCTAATGCGGGGCCGGTTTTTGCTCTGCGTTCGCCCACGCCTGGGGCCCCCTCGGGAGGGGAGAAAAGCGGCTGTGGGGGTTGGAGACGGGCTTTTTTTTTTTTTTTCCCTTTAAGAACAGTGCGGGGGGGGCGGGGGGAGGAGGGCGGTGGCAGACGGCACGGCCTGCCCGGGGGAGTCCACAAGGGGCGCGCGGGGGTGGGGACCCGTTTCCGGGGACGCGCACCGGAGCCGCTAAGGGTCCAAGAGCGTGTCGGCCACAGGAGGTGGGGGCACCCGGGCGAATGCGCTCCCAAAGCCGGGCCACCACCACCAGGGCTCCGTCGCGGCCAGGGCGGCAGAGATGGGGGGAGGGTGGCGCTCGGATCCCGCTCGCTCTCTGCTTGCTCGCTCTCTGCTTGCTCGCTCGGCGCGGCGCTGGGGGAGGCGGGAGCGTGAGTCACGGCGACTCCCGATTTAGGTGCCGGAAGGGGGGCTCTGCCGGCGGGGGCCGCGGAGAGGAGGCGCGGCTGTTTACTCGCCTGAAAAGGGCATGGGGATGCATCCCGCGGCTGCCGGGGACCTGCCTCAGTTTACCTCCTGCAGAAACGCTTTACAAGGGGCGGCGATACACAGAGCGGTGGGCGGGCAGCCGCGGTGTCTTCCTGGAGCCACACAGGAGCCACAGGGACACACCCCAGAAACACCCCAACGCTGCCTTCAGGCCGACCACACACACACACACACACACACGCACACACACACACACACACATAGACTACCTCATACCACAGCCAAACACCACGGAGGCTGAATTGCCTGCACAACTCCGCAAGCACAGACCGACCACAACACACACCCAAACGCGTGGGTACACATGTACAGCCCCAGGCCACCAGAACAGACCCCACAGAGGCACACACCCTCCAAACAAGCAGCACACGTGCGCACACATCCTGCACCCACAGACACACAGATATACACACACAGCGACATCCAGAGAAACAGGCAGACCGCAGCAGCCAACCACGTGCGCGCACACACTTCCAGCCGACACCAAAAACACAGACAACCCTCGGAAGGGGCCACGTGCACGCACATCCCGCACTGGGCACACACCGTTACCATCTTCCGACCCACCAACAGGAGAATCCCCGAACATCGCCGCTGCCAGCCGCAGGGACCGCGTTGGTGGCACCGGGACCACTCCCCACGCGCTCCCCCCCGGCCAGGGGTAGCGGCGAGGACACGCCAGCATAGGGCTCCGCCCCCGCCATGATGGACGGACTGACTGACACACCAGCAACCAGTCGGGTGTCTTCTTCCTGATCGGATTAACCGTTTAACTCCTTCGTTCCCGTGCACGCCGCGGCTAGGCAGGGCGCTCAGGAGAGAGCCGAGTTCCGGCGCCCCCTCCCCTCCGGGAGCGGGGCTCTGCGTGGGCGGGGAGGGCCCCCCTCCTTGGGTGGCAGCCCCCCGCAGGCCCGGACGGAGGAGGAGGAGGGGGGCGGCGCTGACAGAGCGGCGGGCGGGGGGCGGGGAGGGGCGGGACGGGGCGGGGGAGCCGGGGCTGGCGCGGAGCGGGGTACTGAGCGCGGAGAGCGCTGCCGGGCGCGGAGCAGAGCGCCGGCAGCCGACAGAAAGCCGCGGCGCCCGGCCCGGGGGCGATCGGCCCGTAGCGCCCCCGGGTCTGTCCCCGGGGCGCCATGGCCCCACCGAGGCCGGGCGCACCCGCGGGGCCCCGGGCGCGTCGGCTAGCGCGCCGCTGAGCAGGGTAAAGCTCGGAGAGGCCGGGGCCCCCCGGGGCACAGGAAGGGGCCGGCGCCATGGAGCCCCCGGCCGCCCCTTCGGAGAGGAGCCTGTCTCTGTCTCTGCCCGGGCCCCGGGAGGGCCAGGCCACCCTGAAGCCGCCTCCACAGCACCTGTGGCGGCAGCCGCGGACCCCTATCCGTATCCAGCAGCGCGGCTACTCCGACAGCGCGGAGCGCGCAGAGCCCGAGCGGCCGCCACACCGGCCCATAGAGCGCGCCGACGCCGTGGACACCGGCGACCGGCCCGGTCTGCGCACTTCTCGCATGTCCTGGCCCTCGTCCTTCCACGGTACCGGCACCGGCAGCGGCGGCGCGAGCGGAGGCAGCTGCAAGCGGTAAGAGACTCCGGGCGGCGGACGCGCGTGGAACGGATAGGCGCGCAGAGAGGACGCAACGCGCCGCGCTGACCGCAGGGGGCGCTGTGCTGCGGGTGGAGTCTGAGTGACTAGCGGGGGTGTGGGGGGGGGGAGTTCCACTGTGGGGGCGTCCGGGACCCGACCCTGGTGGTGCCCTGTACCCGAATACCCTTCCTACTGACGCTGATTCTGGGGGGTGGTCGACTTGGGGGGCGCCATGCTGCATGTGGCATTAACGACGCCTCGGTTCAAGCCTGCAGCTTTGGAAGTCTGTACCCTTAGTTGACGACGGTGCGGAACAGTGGCTAGGCTGGGTACTTGAAGGCACTTTCCTGGGGGCCCTGAATGGGCAGCTAGATTCACGACGCTTGTGGATGATCTCGAGGGCACTGTAGGGGGTCAATTCCTAGGCTCCGAGCTGAGGGGCACTGGCCATCCTGAGGGGGGGTGTGGAAGACCCTTGCGGGACTCGCCCTAAATCAACTGGGGTCCGAAATCCAGAGGGGGCCTTTTGGGGGAGCACTGTGTTGGGGGCCTGTGTGCCGGGTCGGAGCTTCCTCTCAGGACAGGAGTGTTAGGTCCAGTAGCTGCCCAGAGGGAGGGAACAGTGCCCTGGGGGGTGCACAAGCCCTGCACAGGGGAAGGGAGCCTCTGCCTCCCGGAGGGGACAGTGTGAGCGAGGGGAGGATTTGGGCCGGCTCCCGTGGTGTTCTCACCGACCTGGGTGGGTATGACTAGCTGGGTCTGCCTTTGCTCCATGCTCTGCCTGGGCTTCTGGGGCCCTGTGACTGTGACACAGGATTATGTGGGCTCTGGGGACAGTGATTATGACACTGGAACTGTGTGTGCTTCTGAGACAGTGATGGTGACAGCGTGACTGTGTGCGCTTTCAACATAGCGTAGCTGTGACACAGTGACTGTGTGCTTCCAGGACAGTGATTGTGACAGTGTGACTTGTGTACTTAAGAGTCACAGTAATTGTGACAGTGTGACTGTGTGAGCTCCCGGGGCCAGGATTATGTGACTGTGCTCCTGGGACAGCGATTGTGACAATGGCTGCGTGTGTTCTTGAGGCAGTGATTGTGACAGTGTGCCCTCCTGGGGTGCAGTGATGGTGGCTCCGTGAGGTGTGTGTTCTGGGACAATGTGATTGTGGCAACAGGACTGTTTGTGCTCCCAGAGACACTGACTCCCTGTGCCCAGGAGTCCTCTGACTTCTGGAGTGTGCTCCCATCTGCTTGGTGTGCTCTCCTCCACCACCTACCTGGTGTTCTCGGTCACTGTGTGTGCTCTCGTGGTGCTTGGGGTCTGACTCTGCTCTGGTGACATGTGTGACTGACGGCTTTGACTGTGTGCTTTGACCCCCATGGGAGCCCCTCTGCCTGGGACGTCACTAAGAAGGTCAAATTCCGGCCTCTTATTGCTGGAGTTCACGAGGGAGGCCCCTCTGGGCTGTGACCCTAAAATTCTAGCTCTCTCTGGGGACTTCCAGCAGCCCTCCCGAACCACCCCCTACCGCCACTGAAGACATACTCAGACCCAGCACCCCTGCCCCCAGCAGGAAGCAAGTGTCATGGGCCCAGCACACACAGCCTGCTGTTTCCCAAAGGGAACCAGAGAGAAGCCGAAAGAAAACAAAGCTGGAATCAACAGGAAATGCCAAGACCAAGGGCTGGGTGCCAAACTGGCTCAGGTCACTGTCCTGAGAGACCGGTGAAGGAGCGGGGTGCGGTAGGAACGGGGGCCCTATTCCTTTTTAAGGCCCCAGGGGCTCCCCCTACCCTGGTCTCTGGGGGTACTGACTCCCTGGGGACGTGCTGAGTGGCAATAATCATCATTATCTTAGTGGCATCTATCTCGTAATGGCTCGCTCCCCGGCTCCGTGCTGGGGACTGTTCTACACGCCTTCCTCTCCAGTGTCTCATCAGGTATTGCTGTTGGCCACACTGCAGCCCAGAGGGGCAGAGTCCCTTCTCCTTCTTCCCCAAGCCCACACAACCAGGAAATGGCAAAGCTGAGCTCCCAACGCCCATCTGTCTGATGCCTGGTTTCCTGCCCCGAGTGTCTTACCCTCCCTGAGCCTCAGTTTCCCTGTCTGTAAAGTAGGGCTTTGGCACTGCTCTGTGGGAGGAGAGTGCTGGAGAGTTCTGCGACAGTGGGGACACGTGTGAAGGACTCGCACAGGGTGAATGCTCCGTAGAAAGTCGCTCGGGGACCTGCGCTAGGGAGAGAAGGTGGGGCTTGGGTAGCGCCCCCCCCTCCCCGCAGGGTGGGAAGAAAACACAGGAACCTCAACTGCATGGCGGCAGGCAGGGCGCAGGTTTCTGTTTCACTGCGGGCCTGTGTCGCCCGCAGTGGCTGTGGCCAGAGGGAAGGCACTGGTGCCAGAGTCCTACCCCCACTCTGGGGCAGAAGGAGGAAGGGGAAACCGATACGCCACCAGTGGGAACCTTGCTTCTGGAATTGGCTTTCTGCCAGGCCGTTTCTCCAGAAAGGGGTTTCTCTGAGTGCACACTGGGCGCTCCAGGGCTACCTACCTTGCAGTTCATGCAGCCACCAAAAAAGGGGATCCAGACAGCCCTCGAGACTTGAGCCACAGGCACCTTCGGAGAGAGGGCACAGCCCCCCATCCGAGATGGCATCCACAGCCCCCCTCCAGACCTGGGGATGTAGGAGCCTGTGCTCCTGGCGCCCTGCGGGGCTGAGTCACGGAGCCACCACGATCTGTCAAGAGGCAGATGGAGCTGGAGGAAGAGAAAGACTCTGTTGATGGTGGGGGCGGAGGGGGGGGTTGCCTGAATTGGGGGCGGGGCCAACATACCGACCCCCTAACCCCACTCCGTGCCCCTCTGTACCCCCAAACTCTTCCCGCCGAGGGAGGGCGCTGCAGCGTCCCTGGAAGGGGTGGAGGCAGCCGAACTAGGGTCGCTCTCTGGCCCGTGGCCTCTGTCTCCACTTGGGTCCTCGCCTCCCCTCATCTCTGGCTCTCCCTTATCCCTGGCTGGGTTCTGGGAGCGGGTCCCTCCGCGCGCCCCTCCCTCCGCGCGCCCTCTGCTGGATGATGACAAAGGCACAGGCCGAACGTGCGTTCCGAGTCCGGGACCTGCCTGTGGGACTCTAGTTCCCGAGCGGAACACAGTCGCCGCCGCCACTACCGTGGCGCCCCAGGTTATTATTTCATGCTTATCGAGCGCCCCAGAGAGTGGGCGCCAGGCTGGCCGACCGAGCGCGGGCTGCGGGTGAGGCCCTCGCGCTACCCGGGCGGGTCCAGGCGGCTTTCCCCATCCAGCCGAGCGCGGTGGAGACGGCCGCCTGGCGGATGCCGAGGAATTGGACGGAGAAGTTGAGGCTGCGGAGTCTCTGGGCTCGCCGACGGGCTTGCCCACCCCGCGGCCTCCCGACACTGACCTGCGTGTTAACCCCCAGTGCCTCTGGCGCTCTGTTCCTGCCCAGGAAACTGAGAAGGGGCTTGGCCAAGGTCACACAGTGAGGAAGGGCAGACTTGGGGTTAAAAAACCCAGGTCTCCCGGACTCCAGCTTGGTGGGTGAGAGTCAGATTGTAGCCCTGCCCACTGACTGGCTGTGGGACCGGGGCCCCACCACGGTGCCTTCCTGCACCCCGTGTTTTCCTTCCTAAACTTTTGTAAGATCTGCCCTCCCCAGGGCTGGGGGAAGGCCCGGATGGCTGCCCTGGGGTGGGGCAGCCAGGGGCTGGTGTTTTTGAGAAGCACCTTCTGACATCTGCAGGGAGAAAAGGGGAGTATCCTTGAAACCACAATCCTGGGCCCTGGCTGAAAGGGCACCCCCTCTTTCTTTCTTTTTTTTTTTAATGTTTTTTTTTTTTTTACTTATTTCTAGGGGAGAGAGAGACAGCGTGAGCAGGGGAGGGTCAGAGAGAGAGGGAGTCACAGACTGAAACAGGCTCCAGGCTCTGAGCTGGCAGTCAGCACAGAGCCCGATACGGGGCCCGAACCCACGAACATCGAGATCATGACCTGAGCGAAAGTCGGACGCTTAACCGACTAAGCCACCCAGGCGCCCCATGTTTTATTTATTTCTGAGAGAGAGTGAGAGAGACAGTGTGAGCAGGGGAGGGTCAGAGAGAGAGGGAGGCACAGAATCTGAAACAGGCTCCAGGCTCTGAGCTGTCAGCACAGAGCCCGATGTGAGGCTTGAACCCACAAACTGTGAGATCATGACCTGTGCCGAAGTCGGACGCTTAACTGACTGAGCCACCCAGGCACCCCTGGCACCCCCTCTTTCACTAGTCGCAGAATGACTGTGGGCTCTGAATAGCGGGTAGGGCTATGGGCCCAGGGAACAGCCAACTGACCGAGTGAGGATAGAGTTTGGGGGGCCACTGAGCCCAGTGTCTTCACTCCCGAGTAGGAGTTCAAATCCAGCCTTTGCCCTTGACTTGCTGTGTGACCTGAGGAATGGATTTCACTTGTCTGAGCCTCATTTTCCTCTTCGGTGACAAAGCCATTCACCCCACGGACACTGACGCCCATATTCAGGCTGTGGTGAAGAAGGAAATGGACCCAGTGCCTGCTGTCCTGGAGTTCTCAGGCTAGAGGTGTTTATTTGTTATTTAACAAATAAAGGCATATAATATTTCCAGATGATGACACATGGGACATGAAGAGAAGAGGGATCCTGGGGTCAGGGAAGGCCTGTCTAAAGAGGTAACATGTGAGTAGAGACCTAAATGAAGTGGCAGAGGAGACTAGGTGAGTCTGGGGGAAGAAGGTGACAAACAGGAAGTTCAAAGGTCCTGGGGTAGAAGCAGGTCTGTTATGTTCTAGGAAAAGTAGAGAGGCAGGTGTGGCTGGGCAGAGTGAGTGAGGGGTGAGTCGAAGGAAATGAGGCAGGGGAGGGGGAGAGGTGCCAGGGCAGCCCATGTGGGGCCTCACAGCCTATGGTCAGGGTTGGCTTTAGGGTTTAGTTTGTCTCTGACTTCCTAGGAAGGGAAAAAGCTCACTGAGCTGGAAGGAGACTGAACCGTGAAGGGCCTGTGTAGCCTAGTGGCTAAAATCCCAGTCTCTGGAGTCAGACAACAGGGTCTTGGTGACCCTGGCCAAGTCACTTCCCCTTCCTGTGCCCCGGGTTTCCCATCTCTGAAATGGGCCTGTTCAGAGCACCATTTCCAAAGCCTGACCTGAGGCATCAGCAAAACAGTGCAGAGAATCCTGAGGGCAGGTAACTAAGAATGTTCTTCCTTCCTGTTTGTGCCTGGACCATGAGGTCCCAGTGGCCAGAACAGGGGTCTTAGTAGGTTTAGAGTGGGAGTTTTCACCTGAGGGCAATTCTGGCCTCCAGGGGACATGTGGCAATGGCTGGAGACATTTTAGTTTAATGGCTGGGGGAGGTGCAACTGGCTACTAGTGGATAGAGCCTTATCAGGTGCTAACTGTCACTAGTGCCAAGATCGGGAAACCCATGGGGCGCCTGGGTGGCTTAGTCGGTTAAGCGTCCGACTTTCGCTTAGGTCATGATCTCACGGTTCGTGGGTTCGAGCCCCGCGTCGGGCTCTGTGCTGACTGCCAGCTCAGAGCCTGGAGCCTGTTTCAGTCTGTGGCTCCCTCTCTCTCTGACCCTCCCCTCCTCACGCTGTCTCTCCCTCTCTCTCCTAGAAATAAAATTAAAAAAAAAAAAAGATCAGGAAACCCTGCATTCCCAGCGAGGTGATGTTACCTTCAAGGGGGTGAGAGCTGGTTCTTGGGTGGGTGTGTGGGAAAAAAAAGTCTTACATTTATGTATAAAGCCCAAATATACACATAGGACCTAAACAGATACACGGTACAGGCATACCTTGCTTTATTACCCTTAACATATACTGCATTTTAAAAAAGTTATTTACTTATTTAAAAAAAAATTTTTTTAAATATTTTATTTATTTCTGAGAGAGAGAGAGAGACACAGCGTGAGCAGGGGAGGGTCAGAGAGAGAGGGAGATACAGAATCTGAAACAGGCTCCAGGCTCTGAGCTAACTGTCAGCACAGAACCCGACGTAGGGCTCGAACCCACAAACTGTGAGATCATGACCTGAGCCGAAGTCGGACGCTTAACCGACTGAGCCACCCAGGCGCCCCAAAAGTTATTTACTTATTAAAGTTTATTTATTTTGAAAAAAAGTTTATTTGAGAGGGAGAGAGAATGAGAACATGCACGCAAGTGGGGGAGGGGTGGAGAGAGAGGGAGAGAGGGAGAATCCCAAGCAGACTCTGCATTGTCAGCACAGAGCTCAGTGTGGGGCTCGAACTCATGAACTGCGAGATCCAGCCCTTAGCCGAAGCTGGAGGCCTAACTGACTGATCCACCCAGGTGCCCCGGTTTATTTATTTATGTTGAGAGAGAGAGGGAGATTGGAAGAGGGAGCAGAGAGAGAGAGGGAGAGAGAATCCCAAGCAGGCCCTGCATTGTCAGTGCAGAGCCGGATGTGGGGCTTGAACTCAGGAACTGCCAGATCATGACCTGAGCTGAAATCGAGAGTCAAACACTCAACCGACTGAGCCACCCAAGTGCCCCACAGAGGCTGCGTTTTTTACATCCTGAAAGTGTGTGGCCACCCTGTGTTGAGCAAGTCAGTCGCCATTTTTCCAACATCATTTGCTCACCTTGTTTCTGTGTGTCCCGTTCTGGTAGTGTTTGCAGTTATTTCCAAACTTTTGCATCCTTATGGTATTTATTCTGGTCCTCTGTGATCCACCTGTCGTTCCTCGTGTAACCACTTGGGGGCACCACCAACCGCGCCTGTGTAAGACCGCAGACTTCACTGGTGAATGTCAGGGTGGGATCCAACAGCTCCACTGAGCTCTTGTTCCCCGTCTCTCCCTTTCCCTGGGCCTCCCTCTTCCCGAAGACACAGCACTATTGAAATTAGGCCAATTAATCACCCTGGTGACCTCTCAGTGTTCAAGTGAAACAAAGAGTCACACCCGTCTCTCACTTCAAAAGCCAGAGCCGATGAAGCTTAGTGAGGAAGGCGTGTTGCAAAGGGGACACCGGCCAAAAGCTGGGCCCCTCGTACCAGCCGGTGAGCCACGTGGTGAATGCAAAAGACAAGTTCTTGGAGGAAGTTCAAGGCGCCGCTCCAGTAAACACGGCGATGATAAGACAGCACAACCGCATTATTGCTGACTTGGGAGAAAGTTTCAATGGTCAAGATGGAAGATCAACCCGGCCACAACATTCCCTTAGGCCAAAGCCTCATCCGGAGCGTGGCCCTCGCTCTCTTCCGTTGTGTGGAGGCTGAAAGAGGCGAGGAAGCTGCCGCAGACGAGTGTGAAGCTAGCAGAGGTTGGTTCATGAGGTTTAAGGAGATAAGCTGTCCCTATAATACCAAAGAGGGAGGTGAGGCAGGAAGTGCTGATGTAGCCGCTGCAGAAAGTCATCCAGAAAGATCTAGCCGAGCTGATCGAGGCAGGTGGCTACGCTAAACAACACGTTTTCAATGTGGACAAACCCGCCTTCTGTTGGAAGATGCCACGTAGGACTTTCATAGCTGGAGAGGAGAAGTCCGCGCCTGGCTTCCAAGCCTCCGAGGGCCGCCTTGTGACGGGCTGACGCAGCTGGTGATGTTAAGTTAAAACCAGCGCTCAGTCGCCATTCAGAAAATCCTCGGGCCCTTAAGAATGACTCCAAAGGATTCTGCCTGTGCTCTGTAAACAGAACAACAAAGCCTGGATGACAGCACATCTGTTTACAACACGGTTTACTGAATAATTTAAACCTGCTGCTGAGACCTACTGCTCAAAAAGAATAAAGATTCCTTTCAAAATATTACTGCTCACTGACAAAGCACCTGACCGGCAGCAAGCTCTGGTGCAGATACACAACGAGATCAGTGTTGTTTTCGTGCCTGACGAAGCAACATCCATTCTGCAGCCCACAGATGGGGGAGTCACTTTGACTTTCAAGTCTTATTCTTTAAGAAATCCATTCTGTAGAGCTGTGGCTGCCTTTAGAAAGGGACTCCTCCGATTGATCTGGGCGAACTACATTGAAAGCCTTTTGGAAAGGCTTCACCATTTCTAGATGCCGTTTATGAACCTTCTGGTTCATGGGAGGAGGTCAGGATCCTGGGAGAAGTTGATTCCAGCCCTCACAGGGGACAGTGAGGGGTTCAAGACTTCCGCGGAAGGAGTCACTGCGGGTGATGTGGAGATCAGAACCGGGGCCTGGAGATAGGATGGCCTTGCTGCAGTCTCATGATCGAACTTGAACAGTAGAGGAGTCACTTCTTATTGGATGAGCAAAGAATTTGGTTTCTTGAGGCGGGATCTACTCCTGGGGAAAGATGCAGTGAAGACTGTTGAAATGACCAGGTTTTAGAATATTACATAACGTTAGCTGATAAAGCAGCAGCAGGGTTTGAGATGATTGATTTCCATTTTGGAAGAAGTTTCTAGGGGCACCTGGGTGGCTCAGCCGGTTAAGCGATCAGGTCTTGATTTTGGCTCAGGTTATGATCTCACCTGAGTTCGAGCCCTGCATCGGGCTCCATGCTGACAGTGCAGGGCCTGCTTGGGATTCTCTCTCTCCCTCTCTCTCTGCCTCCTCAGCCCCTCCACCTCTCTCTCAAAATAAATAAATAAACAAAGAAAGTAGTTCTATGGTGGGTAAAATGCTATCACACAATATCACATGCTACAGAGAACTCACTCCTAAAAAGAAGACTTAATCAGTCTGGCAAGTGTCATTGTTTCCTTATTTTAAGAAATTACCACAACCTCCCTGATCCGTCAGCAGCCGCCAACACCAAGGCAAGTCCCTGCACCAGCAAAAAGATCGACTCCCTGAAAGCTTGGGTAGTGGTTAGCATTTTTTAGCAATAAAGTATTTTTTTATTATTTTTTATTTTTTGAGACAGAGAGAGACAGAGCATGAGTGGGGGGGAGGGAGAGAGAGAGACACAGAATCCGAAACAGGCTCCAGGCTCTGAGGTGTCAGCACAGAACCCGATGCGGGGCTCGAACCCACGAACTATGAGATCATGACCTGAGCCGAAGTCGGACGCTTAACCAACTGAGCCACCCAGGTGCCCCAGCCATAAAGTATTTTTAAATTAAGGTATGTACATTTCTTTAGATGTAATGCACACTTAATAGACCACAGGGCAGTGTAAACGTAACTTTTACACGCACTGGGAAACCACAAAATTCATTTGGCTCGCTTTATTGTGAGGTTCACTTTATTGCAATGGTCTGGAACCGAACCCACGATATCTCCGAGGTATGCCTGTGTATCAGTGGCTTTAACATTTCATAGAGAATACAGTTTAGGAGTTGGGAATGTCTAAACAGGCTATTCCTTGGGGGGAGGGGGCGATACTGAAATAAAGGGTGGCAAACGCTGGTATAGAGCCTGGCTCAGACACTCACGGGGTGTGTGACCTTGAGCGGGTTGTTTTTCGCTAAGACTCAGTTTTCTCCTCTGTAAAACAAGGACAACAATATATCACTTTGCAGGTGTTTTATGAGAATTAAATGAGATCATAGCCAGAGGTGCTGAATGCCCAGGAGGCATTCTGAAGATTAGCTGCTATTATCATCATCATCTGTATCCTCTTTTTTTTAATAAGATTTTATTTATTTTTAAATATTTATTATTTTGAGAGGGAGAGCTCGAGTGAGGGAGGGGCAGAGAGAGAGAGAGAGACACAGAAATCGAAGCAGGCTCCAGGCTCTGAGCTGCCAGCACAGAGCCCAATGCAGAGCTTGAACCCACAAACTGCGAGATCATGACCTGAGCCAAAGTCGGACGCTCAACCAACTGAGCCACCCAGGTGCCCTTGTATCACTTGCTAGTACAGTGGTTTGTAAGCTCTCTGTAAATGTTCCTTCAGATAATCATAGCTGACATTCAGTGAGCGCTTACTATGTCCAAATACTTTTCTGAACCTTTTTTATTTTAACTTGTTCATCCATGAGATGCATAATGTTATCATGCCAATTTTACAGGTGGGAAAACTGAGGCTCAGTGAAATGAAGTGCCTGGCCCAAAGTCAAATGACTAAGAAGCATCAGAAGCCAGACTCAAGCCTAGGTCAGCCAATCCTGGGGCCCATGACAAGAGAGCCAACAGGTAGAGAAAAGTATTCACTGAGGCCTCGCCCTAAGATAAGATTTGCTGTATTTTTTCTCCCACTTCCCTAACCCCAAAGAGCCACAGACAGTTTGGGGCTGTCTCTGGAATTATAACCAGCTGGCTAACTTTGTTAAGAATCTTCATTTCAGTCTCCATTTCCTCATTTGTGAAAGGGGATAATGTGCCGCCGCCCCCCCCCCCCCCCGCACAGAGTCACAGTGGTTGGGCAGGCAGAGCCACCACAGGGGCTCCAGAAAGTTCCTGTCTGTTTGTACTGCTCTGCTGAGGGGAGGTCGGCGTCTTGGGGCCCCCTCGTGAGCTGTGGGGGGCCCCAATTCTAAGGTGCCTCTGAGGCACCCTAAGGGGCGGGAGGACTGGGGGGAGCAGTTCTTAGGAGCAGCTAGGGGCTCGTAAGCACACTCAGCGTCAAGGACTGACTGTCTCCAAGTTACAGAAGCTGGGGGGGGGGCACATTCTGAAGGTGTCCCCAAGGACTGTGGGTTCATCTTGGTTTTGGAAGGTAGCCTAGGGCTATGGGGCGGTTTTAGGAACCGTGGAGGAATCTAGTTGTGCCCCTGAGGTCTGTGGATTTTGGTGGCAGCTACATGGTTACGCAAGAAAACTCTCTGAGTCTGAAGACACCCCTGGGGTTATTTTGGGATCTCTGGACTTGTGGGGGCACCTCAGGGATGCTAAGGAGCCCCTCGAGGATTGGGGGGGGACATCTGAGAGATCGTGGAAGCGTTCTTAGTGTTCTGTGAGGGATCCTAGAACGTGGGGGGCCCTCATGCGGACTGTGGGAAATTCTAGGGGTCCCCTGGGGACCTCTGCATGCCGCAGGGGTGGTGGGGGTGCTCGAAGAGATTTTTGGAGACGTCTGCGGAAACCTGGTGATGGTCCTGGGATCTGGAGGAGTCTCATTTGCGGGTGCATCCTGAGATTATTGGGGGCGCCCCGGGAGTTGTGGGCATATCTCGGTAACAATGAGGACATCAGTAAGGGCCGTTTGGGAAGTTATGGGGGTGTCCCAGGGTGTGCAGGGCCTCTCAGCGCACCTCTGGCTTTTGGGGGGAATTCAGGGATTTGGGGGTACCTCTGGATTGTGTGAGGACATCGCAGGGATAGTTGGGACATTCTCTGGAATTTGGGGGACATCTGAAGGACTTTGGGGATGCCTCTGAGGTTTGTGAGAGCTACAGCGGTTTGTGAGAACACCCCAGGGATTTGGGGGGGCCCCAGATGTTTGTAGAGGCGCTTCCGGCGATTGTAAGGACCTTCAGGGGACTGCGGGGAGGGCCTGCGGTCTGAGGGGTGTCCCACGGCCGCCGTGTGGGCGCCCCAGGCCCGCCCCGCCCCAGGGGCGGCCCCAGAGCGAAGCCGGAAGGGCCGAGGCGGCCGGGCGGGGTGGGGCCCGCGGGCCCCTGGGCTGGGCGGCCGGCCTGCGTGGGCTGCGCGGGGCAGGCGGGCGGCGCTGCTCCCCGGCGCCCGCTGAGGCGGGGCTGCCCCGCGCCCCCTGTGGCTATGGCGCGGCCGCAGGGCCTGGGCCGCATCCCCGAGCTGAAGCTGGCGGCCTTCCCGGCGGCGGCGGCGGCCGAGGACGAGGCGTTCCTGCCTGAGCCCCCGGCCCCGCGCGCACCCCGCCGCCCGCGTTCGCCTCCCTCCTCTCCCGTCTTCTTCGCCATCCCGTCCCCAACTTTCCGCCGACGTCTTCGGCTTCTCCGCAGCCATCAGGATTTTGGTCGCCAGGCGTGGGCTGGGTAAGTGCGCGCCGGCGGCGGCGGCGGGTTCGAATCTCCCTCGGCCACCGGGCGCGGGCCAGGTCTGGGGTTCCTAGCTGCCTCTCCGCAGCCTGAGTTCCCCTCTTCCGTCCCAGGACAGCGATAACAATCATCCCTGCCCTCCAGGGTTGCCGTGGAGACATCTGATAGGGCATGCAGTAGGCACTCAATAAACGTTAAGTTCCTCCCACTTCCTCTGCAGTCTGCGGTCAGGCTTTGGAGGCGTGAGGCTAACCTGCCATCCACGGTGATCTGGGGTCGCGTGTTCAATTCTGCTAGCCTCAGTCTAACGGCCTGTGAAATGGAGCCAGCGCTGCCCATATGGGGGGGAGGGGTTGCCTTGCCAGGAGGCTCCGGTGCACCAGGCACAGAGGGCAAAGGCGCCTTCTCTTCCAGGCCAGGCTCGGGGTGGGATGCGGGGGGCTCGCAGCTTGGGGGCGAGGAACCTGGAGACACATCCGGTCTGGCTTCCCAGTGTCCACTTTTCTGGGAAACCTCGGTTTCCAAGAGGTGGGCACTGGCTGGCCCTGGGGGCCTTTCCAGAGCCAGGGGAGGGTCCTCTGCTTACCCCCCTAACATCCCTACCCTCCGCACCCCCTTGCTTGGAACCTGAGGTCAGAGACATACTGGGAGAGGACACCGCGGGGACAGGCTCAGCGTCTGGACCCGGGGGAGAGACTGGGGAGGGGAGGGAAGGGGAGGAGGACTCGGGAGCCCAGCGTGGAGTCCGAGAGGGTGTGTGTGTGTTGGGGGGGAAATCAGTGCCTCTCTCCGGGCTTCTCTCTGTGTCTCTGTTTCCACTTCTGTCTTTCCTGTTTCTGTTCCTTCCCCTTCCCCGCATCCGTCGTCCCTCCTCTGGGTTTTTGTCACCGGACCCCGCACGCACTCCGCCCGCGGAGTCTCTTTCCCCCTGGGGCGCACTGCGCTTGCAGGGCTCCGCGGGCCCAGCTGGACGTCAGAGGGAGGGAGGCGGGGCCAGGGACGAGGCGTGGCGGGGGGGGGGGGGGCCGGGTCCCGAGCCCAGGAATCGGGAGCCTGGGCACCCCCGCCCCCCAGACCCCGGGGAAGCGGGGCAGGCGGGACGTGTTGCACAGAGTTCCGCGGGAGAAGGCAGGAGCGCAGCCCTCCCAGGCGCTGGGGACCCGAAGACGCCCCAACGCCCGGGGACCCGTCCCTGGGGGGGTCACCGGGAGGGCGGGTGTGGAGGCGGCGCCGCGGGTGGCCACAGACACCTCGGGCCTGTGAACAGTGAAGTCCACACCACCGTGCAGCTGCCCTCATGCTCGCCCTGACAGCGTTGGGCACCCATGCGCTCGGGTACCGCGCCCCGGGCAAGGCCCCGGCCCCCTGACCTGACACTGCCCCCCGCGGGCTCCCTGGTCCACTTCTCCTTCAGCGAAGAGGACACCTGTTGGCACCCTCCAGGCAGATCTGTCAGGTGGGTGGCCTGGGGCCAATTCCCTCCTTTGCCACTGAGGGCTCTGGCTGGGGTGGGGGAGAGGGTCCCCTGTATGCCTCGGGGAGTCCCCAAAGTGGGGAGCCCCACCTCCTTTCCCCGGCCCCAAAATTCTTGGTGCTGCTGCTGGCTTCCTGCAGGTGACAGCCCCCCAAAAGAGTACTAGGTCCTGCCCTGTCCTATTTAGGATGGGCTCTTTTCACCCTCTTTGCGCCCCTAAACCCGGGTTTCTGGCACTCATGCTGGTAGCAAATATAGGTGTCCAGCGTCACCTGGGCTCCACTCCCAGGCCACCGGCATGGAGCCAAGTCCCTCTGGCCCGGCTCTGCTCTGGGCCTCCAGGCATACTCACCCCCTCCTTGCTGGGGCTGCCAGGCTGAAAACCAGGCTGTGGTGGGGGAGGGGGGCAGCCCTGGTAGAACTCCCGGGGGTTATTTAGGATCAACTGGGCAGTGCTGGAGCAGAGAAAATTCTCAGGGTTCTCCCGCCTTGTTCTCGCTCCCCTCTACCAGTCCCTTCAGACACCCGGGGACGGACACACACACACACACACACACACACACACACGCTGTCTCCATCCACAGCTACACATGACACAAACATAGACACACCCACACACAGGGTGATTGGGGTCACCTGGTGTTTACCGTGCAAGGTCTGGGTCCCTTAGCTGTAAGGGACACAGGGAGAATCTCACTGTTAACCCACGGGGGCCGTGAGCACAAAGCACCGAAACCCTGGCATCACGCAGCCTCACGTCCCCCGCACCGCACACGCAGGCCTGGCTCTCACCTGCGCACAGCCACATGCAGGAGCACACCTCGTATCCGCTCGGGGGTCAGGGACAGCCACATGTGTGGCACACAGGTACGCCCTTACAAGGTCACACAAATTCACAGACACACACACGGATCCGCGCAGGCGCCCGTGAACACTCAGGCCCCACTGACACGCTCCGACATACAAATGCACACGGACACCTATATACACACGGGTGCCCTGAGCACACATACACCCTGACTCGCACGTGCACAGACGTTCCGTGCACACCCGGCCCTACAAACAGCCGTGTCACCTGGCACCACGCGCCTGCCTGGCAGACACACACCAGCGCCCGCCCTCAACCTCTGTATGACCTTCACAAAGCAAATGCCAGGCCTTTCCAGAAAGGCCGCCTGGCGCCTCCTACGAGAGAGTCAGGTGGAGCAGGACAGGGAGCTCGGGGAGGTGCCAGGCCTGCCTGGGGGGGGTTGGACACCGGGTGATCAGGCACCCAGCTTTCAGTCCTTCTAGTACCAGTCAAGTTGTTCGTGCCGTCTGCACCTCAGTTTATTTCGCTTGGAAATGGAGCATGCGTATGTGTCCGGGCAGGCGGCTACTCTGTTGTTATGATATTTACCAACCGGGACCGTGCTCCTTTCCCCGATGTCCCCCTCCTGGCTGGTTTTTTGCCCATCAGCCCCTGCAGCAGAACTCTCTGAAGCTTGATCTGCCCCTGGGCTGCACAGGCCCCCAGGGGCCCAATTTGATGCAGGCCTGGAGGCCTCGGAGGGGTGGAGGGAAGTGGCGGCTTCAGCCCGAGGATGCCTGCTGGAGTGTCTGGGCGTGCGGCTGTGATGTGCCCCCTGACTCCGCTTTGTGGCCTTGGGTCCCGTTGGGACGGACAGTAATGGAGAGGCCTCCAGCCTGACTTTGGGCCACCCTGAGCAGTGGCAGACAAGGGACGGGTGACTCCACATAGCACCGGGGTGTGATTCTGGAGGGCAGGTGTGGCCACACGCACACCCACACTCAGGCCACGCCTGATGCCTTCCCCTCTGCCCTTCTGAAGCCCAGGGGACAGCAGGTCCTAGAAGCACAAACAGCAGGGCCCCAGGGAGCCTCTTCCCATCCATCCTGGCCTCTGGGCTCCTGCTGACGTGAGCAGAGCCCCTGGGGCTACAGTATCTGATGCTCACTGGCCCCACACTGGGACCTGGGCCTCACCTTCCCTAACGCGGCTTCAGGGCCTGGGGCCAGGGTAGGGGCCTCAGTGCGTAAGTATGTTCCGTCTCCTCCCCAGCGGAACTCAGCAGAGCCAAAACATCCAGGCCGCGCCCTGGGAGACAGGACATGGTTCTCAGACAGCGAGGCCACCGACCCCTTACCACCCCTCTGTGCCCCACTCTCCCCTGTTGAGCTGGGACATGAGCTGAACACAACTCACAGAGCTGGCAGGGGACATAGTTGGGTTCAGGTGTATAAAGCGCCTTGACAGTGCCAGGCACACGGCAAATATTCAGTAAGTGTCTGGTTAATATTGCTATATACCTGGATCAAACTTGGCACCTGGTATATAGCGGATGCTAAATAAGTGGGCATTATCATCAAAGGCCCAAGTTCACGGTCTAAGAATATTCCATCTTAAGGTGTGTTTTTTTAAATTTACTTTTTAAAAATTCACATACAGTAAAATTCACGCTTTTCAAAAATATTTATTTTTTAGAGAGGGAGAGAGCACAAGTGGGGGAGGAGCAGAGAGACAGACAGAGAGGGAAAGAGGGAGAGTGACATATAATCTGAAGCAGACCCCAGGCTCTGAGCTGTCAGCGCAGAGCCTGATGCGGGGCTCTAACCCACGAACCCTGAGATCATGACCTGAGCCGAAGTCGGTCGCTCAACCGACTGAGCCGCCCAGGCACCCCAAATTCACTCTTTTTCTACACATTGTATGAGCGTTTCTTATTGTAGTAAAATCTCCACAACATAGACCCATTTAAACATTTTTTTAATTAAAAAATTTTTTTAAATGTTTTTATTTATTTCTGAGAGAGAGAGAGAGAGACAACAAGAGCAGGGGAGGGTCAGAAAGAGAGGGAGATACAGAATCTGAAACAGGCTCCAGGCTCTGAGCTAGCTGTCAGCACAGAGCCCGATACGGGGCTCGAACCCACCAACTGTGAGATCATGACCTGAGCTGAAGTCAGACGCCTAACCGACTGAGCCACCCAGGTGCCCCTTTAAACCATTTTTTGAGTGTACATTTCGGTGTCGCTGAGTATACTGACATTGTTGTGCGCCACTCACCACCGTCCATCTCCAGAACTTCACCGCCTTCCCAAACCGCCACTCTCTCTGGCAAGGAAGGGACACTTGAGTTGTTTCCTGCTCTTGGCCATCTTGAATAACGCTGCTCTGAACACTGGCGTGCAAATATCCGCTGGAGTCCCACCTTCAATTCTTAGTGTTTAGTATTTCAGTAACCGCACCGTTTCACATCCCCCCGCCACGCACCAGGGTTCTAGTTTCTCCACATCCTCGCCAACACTTGTTATTTTACCTTTTTTTCTCACGATTTTATTCTTTTTGTTTGTTTTACGTTTTACTTATTTTGAGAGAGAGCGTGCGAATAGGGGAGGGGGAGGGGGGGAGAGAGAATCCCGACACGGGGCTCTAACCCACGAACCACGAGACCATGACCCGAGCCGAGGCTGGACGCCCAACCGACTGAGCCACCCAGGCGCCCTGGAGTTTGTTTTTAAAAGAAGTGTGAATTTGTGACTGTTAAAAGATTTCTGATTTCTCTCCTAAAATTGGAATACCTGGTGGCTAGGGGGACCCCAGCACCGCTCTGCCCTTTGGTGTCAGCTGCGTGGCCTCTGAGGACGTTTGCCATGATGGTAGGAATGTGCTGGAAGCTGGGCTGAGTAGGCAGAGCGCGGCAGTTCACGTTTCGGTCTGAGGAGTTATAAGACTTGGAATTGAAGGGGTACCTGGGTGGCTCAGTTGGTTAGGCTCCCGACTTCAGCTCAGGTCATAATCTCACAATTCGTGGGTTCGAGCCCGATGTCTGGCTCTGTGCTGACAGCTCAGAGGCTGGATCCTGTTTCGGATCCTGTGTCTCCTCTCTGCCCCTCCCCCCCATCCCTCTGTCTCTCTCTCTCCAAAATAAGTAAACATAAAAACATTAAAAAAAGACTTAAGATTGAATTCTGGCCCCACCATGCTTTTGCTGTGTGACCCTGAGCCGATCATGCTCGTCTCTGACCTTAGTTTCTTATTCTGTAAAATGGAGTCAGCGAAGTCCCTCCCTGTACTCCTACCCCACGACTGGCCCAGAAAAAAGGTTAATAGATCTGCAGATGGAGGTTTTGCTATCCTATTCTAGAGGATTTCGAACTTTCTTTCTCTCTCTCTCTCTCTCTTTCTTTCTTTCTCTTTCTTTCTTCCTTCTTTCCTACCTTCCTTCCTTCCTTCCTCTCTCTTTCTTTCTTTCTTTCTTTCTTTCTTTTTCTTTCTCTTTTTTTTCCTTCCTTCCAACTTATTTTTGAGTGTAGTGGGGGAGGGGCAGAGAGGGGGGACAGAAGACGTGAAGGGGGCTCTGCGCTGACAGGCTGTCAGCACAGAGCCTGACATGGGGGTCAAACTCATGAACTGTGAGAACATGACCTGAGCCGAAGTCGGACGCTCAACTGAGTCACCCTCAAACTTATTTTTTTTTAAATATTTTTATTTATTTCTAGGAGAGAGAGAGAGACAGCGTGAGCCGGGGAGGGTCAGAGAGAGAGGGAGACACAGACTCCGAAACAGGCTCCAGGCTCTGAGCTGGCAGTCAGCACAGAGCCCGACGCGGGGCTCGAACCCACGAACTGCGAGATCATGACCTAAGCAAAAGTCAGACAGTTAACAGACTTAGCCACCCAGGCGCCCCTCAAACTTTTTTTTTTTTTAATTTTTTTTTTAATGTTTTTTATTTATTTCTAGGAGAGAGAAAGACAGCGTGAGCAGGGGAGGGTCAGAGAGAGAGGGAGTCACAGACTGAAACAGGCTCCAGGCTCTGAGCTGGCAGTCAGCACAGAGCCCGACGCGGGGCTCGAACCCACGAACTGCGAGATCATGACCTAAGCGAAAGTCGGACGCTCAACCGACTAAGCCACCCAGGCACCCCATCAAACTTATTTTTTAAAGAGGGACCGTTCAAATCAAATCTTACGCTGGCTCTCAATAGGTAGGACTGGAGAGGGGAGGGCTCATTTCCTTCCCCTGCTCCCTTGCACCCACCAGAGCATAGCCTGAAGTCTGCTGACCCTTCTAACACTTTAACAACGGGGTAACAGACCAGAGAGGGCAGTGGCCTTCCCAAGGCCACACAGTATGTTGCAGGCACAGGGCGCCCCACTCTCATCCTCAATTCTGCATATCGACTGCTTTTCCGAGTCCGCTGCCCGCATGGCACGTACGGGGCTGGTTGACTCACAGTTGCCGATGTTTCCTGAGCGTTTTACCTGTGTTAACACATCCATGTCACCTGGATGACCTGAGGAAGGTGGCGGTTGTCCCCATTTTGTGGATTAGGAGACTGAAATTCATTCATTTCATTTCACCCCGGTCATAACACCTCTGGGAATTAGCAGAGCCAGTGCTTCCCTGACTCATCCCGAGCGTCTTGCCCTTGACCCCAGGCTGGGGCCCTGCCAGCTTCCCCTCTGTGTCGCTGTGTCTCTGTCACAGTCTGTCTGTGTCTCTCCAGCCACTCCAGCTTTCCTTCAAACAAAAACCAAATCCTGCCACAGGGCCTTGGCACTTGCTCTTCCCACACCCCGGAGTGTTTTCTCCTCCCTCCTGACCAATGGCCTGCTCCTTCTCATCTGCCAGGCCCTGCTCACATGTCACCTCCTCAGAGAGGCCTGCATCCCCTTTTCCAGTCTCTGCGTGGCACAACCTAGCTCACATATTCCTCCATTCATACATTTTATGATTCATTCAGTAAACATTTTATTGGGTGTGCACTGTGTGCCAGGCCATGTTCTTGGCCCCCAGGACAGAGCAGTGAACAAAGAAGACAAAAATCCTTGCTCTGCAAAGCTTGGTTCTAGAAAGGAAGGCAAACAGTAAAGAAGTAAAATATAGAATATGTCAGGTCAGTAGTGTTTACCTTTTTAAAAGAAGGTAAACATGAAATAGTAAGGCAGAGATTCAAATCTTAGATGTGCTGGCCAGGTGGGGCCTCCAGGGGAGGCAGCCTTTGAGGAGAGGCCTGAAGGAAGCAGAGGAGCCAGCAGCCATTGGAGATCTGGGCCGGGGAAACAGCCTGTGCAGAGGCCCTGAGGCAGGAATGCATCTGGAATGTTGAGGAAAAGGGGCTGGAGTAGAGTGAATGAGGGGTAGACTGGGAGGTCATGGGGCAGGGCCCTGTGGGCCCCAGTGAGGACTTTGGCTTTTGCTCTGGGTGAGCTGGGAGCCGTCAAAGGGGCTGAGGGGAAGACGGATGTGACTCTGGTCGCCGTGGAGGGGAACAGATGGGAACCAGGAAGCAGAGCAGAGACAAAGCGCTGGTCCAGGCCACCTATGAGCCCAACACAAGCCGCCCTTGCCAGCAGGGAGTCGGCCAAGGAGGCACTGAGAAGTGGATGGATTCTGAGTAGACCTGGGCAGTGAGGAAAGAGTAGAGGCAGATGGTCCCCCACCTGCAGATGCAGATGGGCCATCTTTTGGGGTGTGCACTGCCCCTAGGTTAACCCATTTATAGCCCGCCCCCTGTGCCATCTCCATAAGGGCCAGATGGGGGTCTGTCTTGGTCACTGCTGTGTCCCCAGCAGCTCAACAGAGCCAGGCTCACAAAGGCACTCAACAGCTGCTTGGGCTCTGCAGCCCCCCGTCTCCCGTCACCTTTAGGATGTCCGTCTCTCTCTCTCTTTTTTTTTTTTTTTAAAATGTTTTATTTATTTCTAGGAGAGAGAGAGAGAGAGAGACAGTGTGAGCAGGGGAGGGTCAGAGAGAGAGGGAGTCACAGACTGAAACAGGCTCCAGGCTCCGAGCCGGCAGTCAGCACAGAGCCCGACGCGGGGCTCGAACCCACGAACCGCAAGATCATGACCTAAGCGAAAGTCGGATGCTTAACCAACTAAGCCACTCAGGCGCCCCAGGATGTCCGTCTCTCTTTAATGTCTTCTGTCTGTCCCCCATCACTACCAGGAATTTCCTCGGTCCCCTTATTCCTCTGGACCTCCCCAAGCCCCTCTCAGCC
This sequence comes from Hyaena hyaena, assembly GCF_003009895.1. NCBI lineage: Eukaryota > Metazoa > Chordata > Mammalia > Carnivora > Hyaenidae > Hyaena > Hyaena hyaena. Next base: position 755,663 of record NW_024081017.1, read on the forward strand.
CCCCTGACCGCCCTTCTCTCCCACCCCCTTGCAGCTTCGAGGCAGAGAATGGGCCCACGCCATCTCCCGGCCGCAGCCCCCTGGACTCGCAGGCGAGCCCGGGCCTCGTACTGCACGCCGGGGGTGCTGCCAGCCAGCGCCGGGAGTCCTTCCTGTACCGCTCAGACAGTGACTACGACATGTCACCCAAAACCATGTCCCGGAACTCGTCGGTCACCAGCGAGGCGTGAGCACCCCATTCTCGCCCTCCAGGCCCGCTCCCAACACAAGCCGCCCTTGCCAGCAGGGAGCGGGCACACCGCCCAAGCCCCCGCACCTGTCCTTCCCCGTGCAAAGTAAACAGACCCCTGCCCACCGCAAGGGCTCAGTTCCTTTACGGCACGTCCACCCAGTGAGGTTTGAGAGCGCACCCCAGGGTCTCTGCCCCCCACTCAGCTACAGTGAGCCCCTCCCTCTGGCCCAGCGCCCACCCACATCCCTACCCACCCAACCTGCCCAAGCCCGCTCCTACCCACCTGGTCCCCCTCAGCCCTCCCCTTGACCCCCTCCCTGCTGTCACTTCTTCCCACAGAGCGTCCACCTTGGCTGAGCCCCCTCTTCCTTCCCCCCTCCCTCCAGGCTTCCCTAAACCAGCCCCCCTTATCACGACCACCTGTTGAGGTGTGAGCACCCCTAGACCTGCTCAGCCCCCTCCCCTCTCACTGGATCCCCATCCAGGTACCCACCTCAGCCCCCCTAACTCCTCTTGTCCCCCATCCCCTCCTACCCACTGCTCTCACCAGGCCCCACCTTGCGGTGGATTTGTGGGAGCCCTGTTTGTCTCTGCCCACCCGCCTGAGCTCCTCTCTCTGACCCCCGTTTCCTCCAGGACCAGCCCCTGCAGGGTGTCTACCCAGGGGAGGTGTAAACGCCCACCAACCTCCCCCAGCCCAGCCCCCACAGAGTGTCCACTCTAGAGAGTTGCTTCTCTGGCACCCCAGCCCCTTTTCACCAGGCCCGGGGTGTCCCACTGTGAGGATGCCTGACCTGCCCCTGTCCTTGGTTGCAGGCACGCTGAGGACCTCATCGTGACACCTTTCGCCCAGGTGAGACCCCTCCCCTAAGAAAGGAAGGGGCTGCAACCTTCCCCCACACTTGGGGACTGGGGCCTAGCCCCCCCAGCTGCCCCTCCGGTGGGTCGCTCTCCTCACTGCTCGCTCTCCGTCCCAGGTGCTGGCCAGTCTCCGGAGTGTTCGCAGCAACTTCTCACTCCTGACCAATGTGCCCATTCCCAGCAACAGGTAAGTCAAGGCTGGGCCCCAACATTCATGATCACGAAGCCAAGCGCACCTGGACTGGGTTCAACTCTTAGCTCTGCTGTGTGTCCTCAGGCAGGAACTTGACCTCTCTGAGCCTCTGTTCAGGCAGCAGTTCCCTCTGAGGGAGTAAACCATTGCAAGTTGAATGGCTAAGATGGAAACTTTTACAAATAAAGGCCAAGGGATCCAGACACAGGTGGTGAGGCCAAGGGTAGCCAGCCGCCCCCGCCTCGGGGCCGCTCGTGGCCCCATGCCAACCTTCCAGGCAAATAGCATCTTGTGGTGCCTTTGTTCCCTCTCCATAAAATGAGAATTTAATAGGGCCTCCATTAGATGCTGCTGTGAGGAGTCTGGAAGGTGATAGGTAGAAAGGGTGAGAACATCGCTGAGCACATAGTAAGTGCTCACTAAATAGAACTAATTGTTTGGGGGCAGGGGCTTGGCTGAGAGCTGCTGGTCTCTCTGGGAGGTGCAGGAACTTTGGAGACATAGGACCTGACCCTACCGCCGATCAGCCGCATAGTCTTCAGTAAGCCTGTCCACTTCCTTGAGCCCGTTTCCTCATCTGTAAAATGGGTTCTTATGGGGCTCCGGGAGAGGCTGCGGGCTGAGTACATGGCGGCATGCCTGGGACACGGGGAGCGCTCAGAAAAAGGGAGATTGGCATGATTCCTGGAGAGGGGAGGCAGGAACCTGCGGGCACACAGGCTGATGTCGGAGCGCCGTTTCTTTGCAGACGGTCCCCGCTGGGCGGCCCAACCCCTGTCTGTAAGGCCACGCTGTCAGGTAACAAAGCCCAGGGGATGGGAGAGGGCCCCTCTTGCTGCTTCAGTGGGGGACCCCTCACCTGGTGGGGGGGTGGCTGTCTTACCTCCCTTCCCAGCACCCCACTCACTTGGTGGACCCCCATCAGCTCAGGTTGGGGCCTCTGGGTCACCACCCATGCTGCCCCTTCTCCAGAAGAGACATGTCAACAACTGGCCCGGGAGACACTGGAGGAGCTGGACTGGTGCCTGGAGCAGCTGGAGACCATGCAGACCTACCGCTCCGTGAGCGAGATGGCATCTCACAAGGTGAGGCCTCCAGCCAGCGGGGTGGGACTAGCCCCTGGGCGGGGCCTGAGGATGGGGGCCAACCGCTGGGTGGGGTCTGCAGGCGGCACCACCCATGGGGCGGGGCCAGTATCTGGATAGGGCCAATGAGGTAGGACCTTTTCCTGGGCCTGTGGGGTGGGGCTGACTGCTCAGGGACCTGAGGGAGTGGCTAACATTTGGGCCGGACTAGTGGGGCGGGGCCAGGACGAGTGGGGCGGGGCCAATCTATGAATGGGGCCTTTGGGGTGGGGGTCCATGCCTGAGCAGGGCCAACCCTAGGGCTGCGTGTTCTAACAGATTCTGACTTCCCCAGGGGTGGGGAAGCCTAGTGCGCGGGGGTATACATGTCTGGTTGTACATTTGATGTAGGCAACCATCCCTCTTGAGGGGGTCATCCAATGCTTGTATAGTCTGCAGGTGCATGTGCGACTGTGGGTCTGTGTGGCTGTCAATTTGTTGGCTACACGTTTGCAGCACAAGGTGGGACGTGAGGGGATGTTCCAAGAGGGTATGTCACGAGTAGTGTGTAGATGTGTCTCTATGGAGGATGAATGGGTGTGCAAGCAGTTATACCAGATTGTAAGTGTGCGGGGCTGTGCCAGAGGGGTGTGTATGTTTCCAAGTGTGAGTTGGTCTAGGTGTGAATCTGTGTGTATCTCCACGCGTGTGTGTGCACACACACATGCGTGTGCTTGCAGGGCTGCAGGAGAGGGAGCAAGGCTTCCGTGTACAGTTGTGCAGATTGTGTACTGCACAACTCCAGAGGACACCATTCAGAAAACAGGCGGTATGAATGATGTCTTCGGGAGTTGTGCAGCACGGTGGTAGCCCGCGTGGGAGGATGCCTCTCAGGAAATGAGTGTACAGGTGGAGGTGTCTGTGTTGGGGTTGCTGCACACACCTGTGGGCGGAGGTTTGTCTGGGAACATTGGAGTCTGAGGGTGATTGTGTCTCTGAGGCTGTGCTGAGCATCTGAGGATGTGATTGTCTCTAAATGTAGGTCTCCGGGTGTATTTCTGCGATGTGTGTGTGTGTGTGTAGTTGTGGGTATGAGTGTGAGCATCTCCTTGTGGGCTTCTCAGGGTATGTATGTGTCCAAGGCCCATGGTATTTGTGTTTGTTTGAAAGTGTGCCTGTGGATGTGCTGAGTGTGTGTTACGTGTGTCCAGTATATCCGGGTGTTTGTTCCTAGGTGTGTGTCTCTGTGTCTGGGTGTGAGTCTGTGTTCTTGGAAGGGGTGTGTCTGAAGGTGTTTTATATCTCTTTCCATACCTATAAGTGGCTGGACTTCAGAGTTGTGACTGTGTGGTGTGTTGAATGTGTGTGTTGGTGTAGGTGTGTCTCACAGTGTTTGTACATCTGTGAGTGTGTACAGTGTCTGGGTGTGTCCCTGGAGGGGACACGTCCTTTTGAGGGTGTCCGTGCCTCCCTGCCTACCCCCTGCAGCCCCACCTGGGTCCAGGCTCAGGCCTGTGGGTTCCGATGCCCCTTTAATGCCCCCCCCACCCCCGGCACCACCTGACGTCGCATGCAGCCTGCCAGTGCTGCAGTGAGCACGCACACGCGCGCACACAGGCGCGCATACGGAGCCCAGAGCCTCCGAAGCCACCTCCCGGGACCCTCTCCTGCCCCCCCATGGGCAGGGGTCCCAGGCCACCTCCAGCCGCTGCCGCGGGGGGGGCCCATTAGGGCCAGGGGCTGGCAGACAATGTAACCAGGGCTGCTATCGGGAGCGCGGAGGGGAGGGGAGCCCCCAGCCCTGCTGGGCCGGCCCAGGCCCCTCCGCGGCTCCCCCTTGCACTGCCCACCTGCCCTGAACCCCCCCCCACAGTGGCTGTTAACCCCAGGACTCCCCAAGCCCAGCCTCTGTGCGCGGCAGCCCCGAGCGGGGCTAAGATTCCAAGATGCCCTTGGTGGATTTCTTCTGTGAGACCTGCTCCAAGCCGTGGCTGGTGGGCTGGTGGGACCAGGTAGGGGGAGTCGGGGTGGAGGATGGGCGGGAGACTCGGCTCGAGCCCTCCCACCTTGGATCTTCGAGCCCCTGGTCTGGGCTGGTGTGTGCTGCTGTGCACGTGTGTGGCCTGGACATGAAGCCTTGTGACTGTCTGTGTCTGTGTGTGGCCCAGGGCTGGGCGGGGATAGCGGGTGGCTGGGGATGTGGGTCTCTTGCTGGGTGTGTCTCTCAGTACTCGCATGTGTGTGTGTCTGCAGTGGTGTGGGGTGCTGTCTGACCCTGTGCTTGTTTGCCTGGGTCATGGGGTGGCCCTTTCTGAGATCGCACGGCTCTGATTGTGGTGGTGTGTGTTGGGGCATGTTTGTGAGCCCAGAGCTGTGTGGTTTTTTTGGGGCATGTGACCCCAAGTGTCCGTGACTGCCTTCTGGTGTGTGCCCCTTGATTTGTGTGCCTGTGGCTGTGTGGAACCCTGTAAGATGGTAGTCTGTGACTCTGTGTGTGGTTGTGTGACTTTGTGGGTCCATCTTGTGTATGTGTCTCCCGCAGCACTAGGAGGAGTAAGTGCCCCATCCTGGTGTGGGCTCCGAGGGCTCGCCCTTCCCATCAGGTGTCCCTCCTGCCTCTCTGGACGGAGTCTCCTCCTGCTTTGGGGGCCGCTTCAGCGGAGCTTGGGGGCGGGGAACCAATGCCCTTTCTCCTCCATGCACAATGTCACAGCAGACGCTTGTGTGAAGTGGCATTGGGGGGGGACCAGGAGGGACCTCCAAGCCTGGTTTGGGGTATACTGCACTCATCTGTGCATCTGTCCATCCCGCTGTGGTTGGGGAGAGGGGACTATGATGGGAACCCCCCTCCCCTGGGTGACCGAACAAGGTTTCCTCAGCTCGCTGTCCTCCCCTGCCCCTGCCCCTGCCCAACCTTCTCTTCTCCCAGAACTTGCATTCTCTCCTGCAAAGGAGAGACTGTATTGTCTCCTTCCAAACTGGGCTGGGATCTGGGGGCCAGGATGCTCTATGGGAGTGGGGTCCATATCTGGGAAGACTTGGGCCAGGGTAGCTCTGGGAAGGCAAGGGTTAAGGGGCCTGCGGCCTGCCCCCCTTTCCCCCAGCTCAGCAGCTGGTTGGAGGGGGAGTTGCTAAGGAGACTCCCATCACCATGGCGACGGGATTCTCCTGACACCCTATTGGCTCACTGTTTAGCGGGAGCCCCTCCCTTCCACAGGTGCCCCTCTGGCTCCTCCTTTGGGCTAGAGGAGGAGGAGGTCTGGGGAGGGGTGCCCCCCTTCCTCTGGAAGGGAGGGGTATGCAGAGTCCTGAGTCTAAGCCTGGGGCCCCCCCCAGACCTGGGAGGAGAGGAAGGGCTGACCCCTCCCCTCTAGCAGCTTGCTTAGGGCTCTGTTAGCTGAGCAGCGAAGTAGGAAGGACTCATGGGGTCTTCAGAAGTTTCTCGGGAGGGGCTAACCTCCTCCACCTTCTGCTGCCCTGTCTCCCCATCATTCCTTCCTTCTTGCCTCCTTCACCTTAGTTCAAGAGGATGTTAAACCGTGAACTCACACACCTGTCAGAGATGAGCAGGTCAGGAAACCAGGTCTCTGAGTACATCTCCACCACATTCCTGGGTGAGTGAAAGGCACCACTTGCGTGTGCGGGGAGGCTGCGTGCCTGAACTGGAGGGGGCTGCCCCAGACCGCAGGTCCTGTTGCTCACATTTGCCCAAGGGACTCTGACTCTTAAAGTCCCTAAAGATCAAGGTTACCATGCTCAAGAGTTCCCATGCTCCTGATGCCCCTGAACTCAGAGGGATGTCAACTTTTATAAAACCTCCACATTAAAAAATCTCTCCAAATAGAAAAGCCCCTCTAAACGCAGTGGAACCACAACAGGACTCAAATTCAAGACCCCAAGAAACCCACAAACTCAAATAGAATTCCTAAACTTTAAACGCCTCCAGGCTGAAAGGCCTCCCCAAATTCAGTAGAATCACCCAACTTGATATGACCCTCAAATTCAGTAGAACCCCCCCAAACTTTTGATACCTAATACAGTTACAAAATACCTCACATTCATTAGAACCCTCAAGCTAATGGGGACCTCCAACTCATCCTCATCTCTTTATCCAAAATCAGGATATGCCCCCCCCCCCCCAAACTCAGGATAATTTCATCCTCTCAATTTATCACCAATGGTTTCCAAAGTCTGGCGATCCGGCGGCACCAAGCCCAGGAAAAGGGCTCAGAGTTTCAAATACTCCCGCCAATGGGGGTGTGGCCATGCGGAGTTCTGAGGTCCAGCCAATGGGAGCAGGGCATGCAAATAACCCCCATTAGGTCCTGTTACTGACTAGCAGGGCCCCAGGTCACAATGGGTGGCACAGGCTTAGCTCTGGAAGCCTTCGAAAGCTCAGGAAAAGGGATCCTGGGGCTGGCCCCCAGGCAGGCGGGTGTCAAAGGGGTGGGGTGGGGTGGGGGTGGGGTTCATGGAGCCAGAGACTACCCTTCCCTCTCCCCTCCCCGTGCTGTCCACCCCCACCAGCATTCTCAGTCACCACGGAGGTGTCACCCCTGCCCGAGAAGTTTCCCAGCCTATACAGGGCAGGCAGCGACTCTCTCCAGCACCCACACCCCGCTTCCTGACTTCCCATGCCACCCCCTTACCAAACCTGGCGATCAGACTGGGGCCAACCCATAGCCCCCGGCCAGCCCCAGGGTCCTCACTCCAGCCCACCACCTCCCAGAAGAATTCCTACCTTCTCTCTGGTTTCCAGCTTATACGTAACCCACAGCCCGACAAGCATGACACCCTGAAGGGATCTTCCCTCCAATGTGAGCCTTCCCAGGGCACAGCGGGGAGCAGCCGAGGGGGAGTGAGGGCCGGATGAGGGAGTGTCTATGGGGGCCTCATGCTTGTCTCTCCTCCATCTTCCCAGACAAGCAGAATGAAGTGGAGATTCCATCGCCCACCATGAAGGATCGAGAAAAACAGCCAGCTCCCCGCCAGAGACCTTCCCAGCAGCCCCCGCCCCCCGGGCCGCAATTCCAGCCCATGTCTCAGATCACGGGGGTGAAGAAGCTGACGCGCAGCCACAGCCTGAACGATTCCACCATCCCCCGCTTCGGGGTGAAGACCGACCAGGAAGAGCTCCTGGCCCAAGTGAGTAGGGGCTCAGCACGGACTGGCCTGGAGAGGGGCCGGAGTCTCCCGGGGGCCGGAGAAGGACGGGGCTTTGGGTCGGGCCGAAGTGAGGAGTCAGGCATATTTGATTTATGAGACTCTCGGGGGAGCGGGAGTGAAGGAAGCAGGAGAGGAAGGAGCTAAGCAAGGAGGCGGCCTCAGCTAGAGTCTGGCCTCCACCTGAGCCCGCCAAGAGCTCTAGAGCGTGAACACAGAGGTGAGCCCACCTTGAGGCAAGAGTGCTGGACTTTTGTACCCCGGTGTCAGTCGCTGGCTGTGGGCTGTCCCCAGAGTGGACAGCATTACCGCCTCCGTGTAGCTCCTGTAGGGGCAAGAGGAGTTTTCTGGAGAACAGAGCAGCTGTGAATCTTTGTAAGCAAGAGTCCCGGCACCCGGCAGGTGCAAGATGGGGGCACCGGTCAGTGAAGGGGATCGGGGCAGAACCCAGATAGCATCCGCTACACGCCAGACCTGGGTTCAGCTCCTGGGTCTGCCGTGAAACCCCTATGCCAAGGGGCTCCCACATTGGTTTGTCCGGTGGACTCGATGCACTCTTGTTGGCTCACGTGGCTGACATGTAACCTGCACGCCAACACTAGCCAGAGCCACAGTCAGTCACCCAGTGTTTACTGAGCACCTACTATATGCTGGCCCTCTTCTGGATGTTGAGGAGATGTGGAAAATCAGCCTGGGTTCCTTTCCCCCTGGCGCTAATGAGCAGTTTGGCTCAGAAGCTAAACTGTGCTTTGGGGGTCAGCCAAGCTGAGTTCACGTCACAGCTTTGCCACTTGTGAGATGCAGGGTCTTGGGTCAGTCACATCTCCTCTCTGAGCTTTGGTTCTCCGCCCAACCTACATGAGATCAGGTGCTTAGCATAATGCCTGGGAGCTAATAATCACTCAGGACACAGGTGCTGCGGTTGCTTTGTCATCTTCCGGCCCCGCCCGGCCAGGTAGGGACACAGTCAATTCTGTGCTGCCCCACACGCCCCGCCCCGGGCAATCATGGTGCTACTTTCAGACCGGAGCTCTGAATTGCTAGGAAAGAGTCCAGAGGGGTAAAGACCAAGAGGAACTTCTGACCCACGTGGGTAAGGGCGTGGCCCTGGGCCTCATGGGCTCCTGACCTCGGGCCTCCAACTCCTCCAGGAGCTGGAGAACCTGAACAAGTGGGGTCTGAACATCTTCTGCGTGTCCGAGTACGCCCGCGGCCGTTCCCTCAGCTGCATCATGTACACGATATTTCAGGTAGGGTGGGCGGAGGGGGGCCGGGCGCGCGGGAGGGGGCCGGGTGGAGAGCTGAGAGCTCGCTGGAGTCACCGGCCCCCACACCTACCGTCAGGAGCGCGACCTGCTGAAGAAGTTCCGCATCCCGGTGGACACCATGGTGACGTACATGCTGACCCTGGAAGACCACTACCACCCCGACGTGGCCTACCACAACAGCCTGCACGCGGCCGACGTGCTGCAGTCCACCCACGTGCTGCTGGCCACGCCCGCGCTGGATGTGAGCCCCGCCCGCCCCCGCGTCTCCCCAACCCGGTCTCCCATCTCCTGACCCCCGTCTCTCTCTGATGCTCCTCTTTCTGGTCTTCATCTATCTCTCCTGACCGTCTTTTTTGGCACCCGCATCTCCCTCTCATCCTGTCTCTCAGGTCCCCCGTCTTTCTAAACCCATCTCTCCGCCACCCCCTCTCCGCCCCTAGGCTGTGTTCACGGACCTGGAGATTCTTGCCGCCCTCTTCGCGGCTGCTATTCATGACGTAGACCACCCTGGGGTCTCCAACCAGTTCCTCATCAACACTAGTGAGTGGCCCCGCGCGGGGGCGGGGCCTGCCGGGTTGGAGGCGGGGCCTGCGCTGCCCCACCCCTCGAGGCGGCCCCGCCGGCTCCCGCCCCCCCTGACCGCCTGCCTGGGCCTGGGCCGCAGATTCGGAGCTGGCGCTCATGTACAACGACGAGTCGGTGCTGGAGAACCACCACCTGGCCGTGGGCTTCAAGCTGCTGCAGGAAGACAACTGCGATATCTTCCAGAACCTCAGCAAGCGCCAGCGGCAGAGCCTGCGCAAGATGGTCATCGACATGGTGGGCGGGGCGGGGGCGGGGACAGAACGGAAAAGGTCGCCTTGGACCCTCGGGTTGAGACAGGGTCCGAGTCCAGGCCGGGAAACCCCGGGAGAGTCATCCTTTGAGGGGGCTGGGAACAGGTTGCGCTGAGCGGAAACTTTAGAGGCGTAGTTGGGGTCAGTACAGCCCGTGGCAGGACTTCAGTGGCCCCTCGCCCACAGGTGCTGGCCACGGACATGTCCAAACACATGACCCTCCTGGCAGACCTGAAGACCATGGTGGAGACCAAGAAAGTGACCAGCTCGGGGGTCCTGCTGCTGGACAACTACTCCGACCGCATCCAGGTGCGGTCCCCCCCCCCCCCCCCCCCCCCCCCCCCACAGAAGGAGACCCAACCCTCTCTCCCTTTCTCTCTCTCTCCTTTGGGTCCAGGTTGTTGCTCCCCCTCCCTCAGCCTCCAGCTCCCATGTTGCGCCTCTTCCTGTCTCTTTTCTGTGTCTCTTCCCATCTCTCCACCCCAACTCCCATCCCCTACCATCCCTCCTAGTTTCCTCTTCCCTTCCTCCATCACCCCTTCCTGTCTCCTCCGCCTCCGCCAACACCCCCTTCTCTCCTCTCCCTCCATCTCTTTCTTTTCTCTCCCCCTACCGTCCTCTCCCCTCTCCCCCCCATTTCCCCTGTCTCTCTCTCCACCTCCCCCTACCTCAGTCTCCCCATAAAGGGGGAGGTAAGGAAGCGTGAGGTCCCAGACTGGGACAGGGGCACGGCCTCTGAAGCCCCCCTCCCCCACCTCACGCAGGTCCTCCGGAATATGGTGCACTGCGCAGACCTCAGCAACCCCACCAAGCCGTTGGAGCTGTACCGCCAGTGGACGGACCGCATCATGGCCGAGTTCTTCCAGCAGGGCGACCGTGAACGTGAGCGGGGCATGGAGATCAGCCCCATGTGCGACAAGCACACAGCCTCTGTGGAGAAGTCTCAGGTACAGATTCAGCGGGGCCTCCCCACCCCACGCTGGCCCTGAGCTCCGAGACCCAGGAGTTCCTGACCTGCCCCGCCACAGAGTCACGTTTTTCCGTGTGTGTGTGTGTGTGTGTGTGTGTGTGTGTGTGTGTGTTCCTTTTCTATCTTGATGGGAAATTTGCAACATTTTCCCTTCTGCAGAATAACCAACACTGGGCCTCTGGATTCACAACCTTAGACCTGAGTGGACAGTTCTCTCATTTGTAGCCAGCAAAAAGCATCAGTAATAATACTTACCCGGCTCTTAGTTACAGACCGCACGTCGCCCCAGCCTCCTGGCATCCCTGTAACCCGGCCACAGAGTCTGTCCTTGGTTTTTGGTGGGGTTTGACAATGAGATGCCATGACGCGTCACCGTGTGCTTGTTTCACTTGACAAGAGGTACAGAAACACTGTCTTGTTCGTGGAGTGTGAACGTGAAAGTTTCTCACCCTCCCCACTCCCAGTCTCGACCCTGGCGAGACCTGTTTGTCCCGGATCACTGCGCACGCCTTTCCAGAGCCCAGCTACCCAGCCTTGGCACTATTGACATTTGGGGCTGGATCGCTCTCTGTCGCAGGGGCCGTCCTGGCCTTGTAGGATTTTGAGCAGCCTCCCTGGCCTCCACCCCTCCCCTTCCAGTTACAACGATAAAAATGTCTCTAGATGCTTCCAGATGCCCCCTCAGCATGCAGATCACCCCATCCCACCAATGCCCGGGAAAACCAGCTCCCGTAGGTTTTATCATGTAGTTACGTTATGGGCAACTTCATAGTAATAGTTCGGGGCGGCGGGAGGTGTTTGCTTTTTTTTTTATAGGAATTTTATCAGTATATACCTGTTTTTATACAGCTTGCTTTTTCTTCCAAACAATGACTTGGAGATGTGTCCAAGTTATTATGTATAGATTGGGCTCATCATTTTCGAGCACTGTGTAGTATTCTCACAGATACAGACAGCAAATGGGTTGTATGGTTTTCCCCTGTAGATGGCCATTTAGGTGTTGAAGAGTTACAAATTTACAGAGACCCAAACGAGACAAGGCTTCATTTTTGTTTGAGAGAGAGCGCAAGAGAGCAAGTGAGCAAGGGGCAGAGAATAGAGAGAGGATCCCCAGAGGGACAGAGAAAGAGAGAGAAAGAAGTGGGGTTCATTTGGGGCTCCTGTGTTTACTCAAAGTGGGGCTCGTGCTCGCCTGATGTGGAACTCAGACTCACTAACTGTGAGGTCATGACCTGAGCCGAAGTCAAATGCTTGAGGACTGAGCCACCCAGACGCCCCATTTTTATTCTCTCATGTATAAGAAAAGTCCAGGGGCACCTGGGGGCTCAGAGTCTGTTAAGCGTCCAACTTTGGCTCAGGTCATGACCTCATAGTTCAGGCATTCGAGCCCCACGTCGGGTTCTTTCTACTGTCAGCTCAGAGCCTGCTTCAGATCCTCTGTCTACCCCCCTCTGCTCCTCCCCTCACCCCCTCACAAAAATAAACAAAAAATATTTTTTAATTTTTTTTAATGTTTTATCAATTTCTGAGAGACAGACACACACACAGTGTGAGCAGGGGAGGGTCAGAGAGAGAGGGAGACACAGAATCGGAAGCAGGCTCCAGGCTCTGAGCTGTCAGCACAGAGCCCGACCGGGGCCTGAACCCACGAACCGTGAGATCATGACCTGAGCCGAAGTTGGACACTTAACCAACTGAGCCACCCAGTCACCCTCAAAAAATTTAATTAGAAAAAAAAAAGAAGAGTCTAGAGAAAGAATTTAGCTCCCTTTGGCTCCATGAAATTGCCAAGCACCTAGGAGATTTCAGTTTCTCTTCTGTCATCAGAAGCAGGGGGCTTTTGTCCCTAGAGACGCCTCTTATGGTCACAGATGCTGCTGAAACTCTAGCCGTTCTGGCCACATCGCAGGGAGGAAGGGTCTCTGCCAGCTGAAGCAGCCTCCCTACCCCCTATTCACACCCCGACCCGACCTTCCATCCACAAGTGGTCACATGGCCTCTCTCTCTCTCTGCAAAGGAGGCTGGGAAATGTAGTTTTCGCTTATATGGGGAAAGCATTGCCTCCAGCAAGAAAAATGAAGATTCTGTTAATAAAAGAGAGGGAAGATAATATCAGAGTGTGGGTCAGTACTCTGCCATGGAATTATTTATAGTTTCTCTTTGTTGCAAAAAATATCATTATTAGTATGTGGTGTACCATAATGTTTTAAAACATTTTATTTTAATTAATTAATTATTTATTTTTTGAGAGAGAGAGAGAGAGAGCCTGAGCAAGGGATGAGCAGAGAGAGAGAGAGAGAGAGAGAGAGAATATCCCAAGCAGGCTCTGCACTCAGCGCAGAGCCCAACACAGGGCTTGAACTCACAAACCTTGAGATCGTGACCTGAGCCGAAACCAAAAGTTGATCACTTAAGCAACTCAGCCATCCCGGAGCCCCCACAATTTTCTAAAACAAATTCCCAGCTGATAGGTATATAGAAGTTTCCAGTATTTGTTTACATGTCACATGTGAATTTTTTCTTACCTATGCAAGAGTTTTCCCAGGGCAGATCTGGAGGCGGGAGATGACTAGGTTAAATGCTATCAGCATCTTTTTTTTGTTTGTTTTCTTTAATGTTCATTTATTTTTTGAGAGAGTGTGAGCAGGGGAGGGGCAGAGAGAGAGGGAGACATAGAATCTGAAGCAGGCTCCAGGCTGTCAGCACAGAGCCCGAGGCGGGGCTCGAACTCACAAACCGCAAGATCATAACCTGAGCTGCAATCGGAGGCTTAACTGACTGAGCCCCCCAGGCGCCCCAACATCTTTGAAACTTTACTAGCCCCCACAGCATGGCGCTCCCATCTGCAACAGCCGGCCCCCCTGTTTACACCGCGGTCCCTTCTCTCCCAGGTGGGTTTCATCGACTACATCGTGCACCCGCTGTGGGAGACGTGGGCCGACCTGGTTCACCCGGACGCCCAGGAGATCCTGGACACGCTGGAGGACAACCGAGACTGGTACTACAGCGCCATCCGGCAGAGCCCCTCACCACCGCCCGAGGAGGAGCCCAGGGGGCCGGGCCACCCACCGCCCCCCGACAAGTTCCAGTTCGAGCTGACGCTGGAAGAGGAGGAGGAGGAGGAGGCGTGCGCCGCGCCAGGCGCGTTTTCAGCGCGGGAATTGTGCGGGGCTCCGGATGCGCCCCCGGCCGGCGAACTCTCGGAGGTCGGTGGGCAGGACCGGCCCTCGGAGGTGAAGGTACAGGACCCTGGCACACGGCGAGCAGACTCGGCCGGTGGCGTGGCTGCGGGCAAGGACAAGGCCGGGTCCCCAGGCGCATCCGCGGAGGCCGTCGGCTGCAGCCGCCCCCCGGCCCTGCCCGCCCAGGGCCCCCTTCTGCCCGCCTTGAGGACCCGGCCCGCTCCGGACGAGGTGCCGGGCCTCCCGGGCCTCCCCTCCGTGGCGGCCGAGGCGGGGGCCCAAAAAGAGCACCAGGCTGCCAAGAGGGCGTGCAGCGCCTGCACAGGAACGTCCGGCGAGGAGCCCCCCCCACTCCCAACCCCCGGTGGGGGAGGGGCAGCTGGGGGCCCGACCTGAGCCCCCGCCCCTGCGCCCTCCCGCCCTCCCCGCCGCCCCTCCCCACCATTCCCCCACGCCCACCTCCTCCACTGCCTCAAAGACTCTTGGGCCTCCCGAGAAAAAAGAAAACAGAAAAGTGGGGTTTTTTCTCTTTTCTTTTTTTCCTCTCTCCCCCCACCCCCACCCACGGGGCCTCTTTTTGGAGGTGGGGGCTGGGGATCGAGGGGCGGAGGTCCCGGAAGGGATTTTATTTTTGGAATTTTAATTGTTACATTTTTAGAAAAAGAAAAAAAAAAAAAAAACAGGATGAAACACAGCAACTGTAGATGCTCCTGTCCCCGACTCCCCCCTGTGTCCCATCTGCACCCACCTCCCCCCACCTCCCCCCTGCCCCAGGCCCCAGGCCCACAGGCTCAGTCTTCCGGCCTCCTAGGGCTCTAGGCCTGGGCCCAGGCAGGCAGAGCGCCTCCCCTTCCGGGCTTTTCTTCTGAATTTTGGAGGGTCTCTGGAACCCAGCCAGGAATAGCCATTCCGGGCGGGTCGGGGGGTGGGGGTCCGGGGTGGGGGCCGTCACCGTGGGAGGCCCCAGCTCCAGCCCCTCTCTGGCGCACTGCCCCCCCCCCCAGAAGTCTTCCGCCTCATTTTGCACAAACCTGGCAATACTAACCCGAGGGACAGGGACCGGGATGGGGAGCTGCGGGCTTTAAGATGTAGCAGAGGTGGGTTTTGGAGGGACATTCGCACTACCAACCTGGGCTCTGAGGTTTGAGGAGGGCCTGATCACCCCCCTCCCCCGCTCCTCCTCCCCACCCCCCTCGGCTTGCCATCCCCCTTCCCCTTCGGGTTCCGTTTGAATTTTCTCCATGGGGGGGGGTTGGCTCCGAACCACACCCCTCCTTCCAGCTGCTTCTCCTCTTGTTTCTGCCTTAACGATTCCGTGGCCATAGGAGAGGGGTTCGCAGTGGCCCCCATCCTGGGCATCCCGCCTCCCCCCCCAGCATCCTCCTGACACCCTTCACAACCCTTTGCCCTGGGAGGAAGCAATAACAGTGTACACCCACATCCCCTTTCTGGGCAGCCCTCTGGCACCAAAGTCCTTTCTCCTTTGCTCCCGCCTGGCCACGCCTCCCCCTCAGCCCTTAGCTATTCCTGGAGCAATATGACAGACAGATGCAAGGCCATTTTTCTCCAAGCCATGGGGGACTTGTTTGGAAGGAAAGACCCCCCTCTTGCCCTGTCCTTTCTGCCCTTTGGCCCAGTTCTGCAGCTGGGCCAGGCAGGGCCCCCCTCTCTCTCTCTCCTGTCCCCCTGCCCCCCACTCTGAGCACACGGTACTGTAGCCCCTGGCTGCCGCAGCCTTCCATCTGTCTGTCTGTCCCTGTGGGGAGTACCACCTGCTCCCACCCCCGTGATGCTGTACAGGGTTCATTTTTGTAGCGAAAGTAGTTTCTGTCCCAGCCAGTGACTGGAATGGGACTTCTTTGGGTTTTCTTTCTGTTTTTTTCTTCTCTCTCTCTCTCTCTTTTTTTTTTTTTTTTTGTACATACTGTAAGGTTGGTTTGTAAATTATTCTACCGAGGCAAAAAGGGAAAATAAACTTGCCCTTCCCCAGCTGACACAGCCAGGGGAAGGAGGGGTGGGGTCTCCCAGAGAGAGACCCCATTCCCACTGTATTATACAAACTGTACCATAGACCCCGAAAGGGTGGGTTCAGCGCTGCCGTTCGATGGGAAGTCGTGTCATCTTGGGGGGTGAGGGCTGAGCAGAGCCTGCCCCTCGCCCCTTCCCCAGGTGTGACTGGTGAGACGGAACCCCACCCCCAATCAGGGCTCCTCTCCCCAGCAGGAGGGGGGGCGCAGGACCCCCTTATCTGCTCTTGTTTTGTCCACTTTGACGATCAGTCAGTCGGTCCGTTGATCGATAGTCAATCCTTCGATCTCGTCTCCAATTAAACCGAGGCTTTCGCTGACCTTCCTGGCTCATGTGACTTCCTTTTCCACCCTGTTTTTGGGGGACGTGCCTCTCCTGCACCGTCTGCCTGGGGCAGGCATAAGGGGAGAGAGAGGCTCCATCCCTATCCCTCTCCAAGCATGGAGAACACAGCAAGTGTGGCGGGAGGCAGCCTCAGGCCTGGGCCAGGTATGGCTCGCTCAAGAACTTGAGGTTGTGAATTGGAGGTTCAGACCAGTCTTTGGAGGCTAGCCGACCCAGGTAAACCCCACTTCTTGTACACACTATATCTGACACGACTCTGGGTACTTCTAGAATCTCAGAGTCATTCCTGGAAACCTCAAGGGGGGCTGATTGATAACGCCATCACCATCTGCCTGCCAGGCCCTGATAAAAGGTCTCTGGTCAAATTCTCCTGTACATTAAACTTGATAAGCAGCCACAAGAGACTTTACTTACCCCCGTAAGTTCTACAAATTCCTAGCATCCTGGCCATTTTGGTGTTGGCAACCTTCGCATTGCATTAAAACAACCCCAAACAAACCTGAATATCTTTTTTTTCAATATTTTTTATTTATTTCTAGGAGAGAGAGAGAGAGAGACCGTGAGCAAGGGAGGGCCAGAGAGAGAGGGAGACACAGACTCTGAAATAGGCTCCAGGCTCTGAGCTGGCAGTCAGCACAGAGCCCGATGCGGGGCTTGAACCCACAAACCATGAGATTATGACCTAAGCGAAAGTCAGACGCTTAACCGACTAAGCCACCCAGGCACCCCTGAATATCTTTTTTAAAAAAGATTTTATATATTTTTAAGATTTTACATTTTTATGTAATCTCTTCCCCCAACATGGGGCTTAAACTCACGACCCTGACCTCAAGAGTCATAGGCTGTACTGACTAAGCCGGACAGGTAGGTGCCTCCAAACCTGAACATCTTAAAGGCAGGGCTCTGTGTGGCTTTGGGCCCCGTGAGCCTTGTGATCAGTATCAGGCAAGCCGAATCCTCCAAATTCACACAAGACTGGCTTGGGATTTAATCTATTTTGCTTAAGTGTTCATTCAAGGTTGGGGAGTGAGTGACTCAGACAGTTTAACCAATCCACATATTTGAATACTGTTAATTTCACTCAAGGGATCCCATTTTCCAACCTTTATCAGGCTAATTAACAAACCCTGATTTCACCAATGTTTCTGACATTCGTTATGCTAATGAGCCAAAAACTTCCCAAGTGGATAAAGAGATGGATGGCAGAAGTGTTTGTGATTTGAGCTTTTGGTTTAGAATACTGGCTGCCCCTGGGTGTAATATATTAGGATGCACATACACACTCAGTGCCTAAGTGGTTAAGCACAGGGCCATCGGTGGATGTATATATTCACACCTTCCTCGGATCTAAGGAAAGGTGGACCTGCTTACTCTCTCATCTCTCGTTGTCGGAGTAGTTTGGATCCCAGTTGTGGCTGGGTGATGCTGGGCATGATCTCTTTGACTTTCAGTCGTCTCATCTATAAAAGGGGATCACAGGGGCCTGGGTGGCACTGTCAGTTGAGCGTCTGACTTTGGCTCAGGTCATGATCTCACGGTTTGTGGGTTTGAGCCCCGCGTCTGGCTCTGTGCTGACAACTAGCTCAGAGCCTGGAGCCTGTTTCAGATTCTGTGTCTCCCTCTCTCTCTGACCCTCCCCGGCTCTTGCTGTCTCTCTCTCTCAGAAATAAATAAATAAATATTAACAAATTAAGAAATAAATAAATAAAATGGGGAGATCACAAAAATCCCAGTCCGTCTAGAGCAGGGCTGTGAAACTTTCTACGATGATAGGAGCGTTCGGTTTGTGCTGTCCAGCACAGTAGCCACTAGCCACATGTGGCTATTAAGCCTTTGAAATGTGGTTCGTGCGACTGAGGAGATAGGGTTTTAATTTTCCTTTACGTTAAGTAGCCGCATGGCTACCATATGAGACTGTACAGTTCTGGAACTTAAGTAGGAGGCTGGATGTATAGGATTTAGCGTGTAGAAAGGTCTGCCTGCTTCGCTGTGGTTTAAAGATTTACGGTGTGTCAATATCCTGGCCCAGAAGAGTGGGGGCCAGCCTGGGCTCAGAGAGGAAAAGCAAAGCTGGAAAACTAGGTAGAAGTTTCCAGGGAATCTGAACTTTGTGCAAGAAGTAGAGGAGACACACATTTTCCCAAGGGTGTTTCAAAGGGAGGCAGAGTCGGGGAAAGGGTGTCAGGCTGAGGGTCAGGAGGCGATAGCCTTTTTTTTTTTTTTTAATTTATTTCTAGGAGAGAGAGAGAGAGACAGTGTGAGCAGGGGAGGGTCAGAGAGAGAGGGAGTCACAGACTGAAACAGCCTCCAGGCTCTGAGCTGGCAGTCAGCACAGAGCCCGACGCGGGGCTTGAACACACGAACCGCGAGATCATGACCTAAGTGAAAGTCAGACGCTTAACCGACTAAGCCACCCAGGCACCCCTAGGAGGCGATAGCCTTAATCCCAAGTGGCAGGGGAAGGCTGATGAGACTTCGTTGCTCTGGAAGACCTCAGTTTCCCCAAGTGCAGGCAGGGTGTCCCAAATGCCTCCTCCGTTGGGACTCTGTCACAGGGTGAGAATGTGGGTCAAAGGGCAGAGGGGAGGCATGTGATCATCAGCTGGCTCTTTCAAATCCTTGCGGTGGGGAGTTCATCTTTTCTCAGGCAAAGGTGACCAAGGGTAGTGGTGCACAGCAGCAAGGCCTTGTAATCTTAATAGGACATGGAGACCTGGGGAAGGGGTGGAGCCGGTTCAAGTTCAAGTTGATATCAGCCACTTGCAAGTTACTTAGTGTGACACAGTGGCTTTGCCTCTTCCAGCCTTTAGAGGACTGCGCCCAGTGCTAAACTCATTAGGTGGATTATTTTACTGGCTCTGTGGCAGTCCTTGTCGTCTACTATTACAGGCTCCCTTTTATAGATGAGGAAACTGAGGCCAGGAAGTGATCTCCCCGTCAAGGAAATAAGGCAGAGACCTCACTTCACCTATTGTCCTTTGCACAAGGATAACTGCCTGATCACGGCCTGATACTTTCATTATCGTTGCTACTTTTTTTTTTTTTAAAGTCAGCTAGCTCTGCACCCATTGTGGGGCTTGAACTCACCACCCAGAGATCAAGAGTCACATGCTCCACTGACTAAGCCAGCTAGGTGCCCCTAAAATATATATATTTTTAATCTACTTGGCAAATAATGAAAAGAGGGACCATCCTGGTGTGGCCAAAGCACTTTCATAGCTCATTAGTGTTGGTGGAAGTTGGCACATATGGCTTTTCAAGAGAGGTCTGACAATATTTATTAAAAATGTAACTGCATGCATTTTGACGCAGCCATTGCAGTTTTTAAAATATTTATCCTAGGGGCGCCTGGGTGGCTTAGTCGATTAAGCGTCCGACTTTCGCTTAGGTCATGATCTCACGGATCGTGGGTTCGAGCCCCGCGTTGGGCTCTGTGCTGACTGCCAGTTCAGAGCCTGGAGCCTGTGTCAGTCTGTGACTCCCTCTCTCTCTGACCCTCCCCTGCTCACGCTGTCTCTCTCTCTCTCCTAAAAATAAATAAAACATTTTAAAAAAAAATAAAATATTTATCCTAAAGAGACATTTGGACAGAAACCTAAAGATGAAGGCAGACAAAATGCTTATTCTAGTATTGGTCAGTATAGTGAACTATTATTTATGGGGTTTTTTTTCTGAGAGAGAGAGACAGACAGTGTGTGCAGGGGAGGGTCAAAGAGAGAGGGAAGCACAGAATCTGAAACAGGCTCCAGGCTCTGAGCAGGCTGTCAGCACAGAGCCCGATGCGGGTCTCGAACCAGGAACCGTGAGATCAGGACATGAGCCAAAGTCAGCTGCCCAACCTACTGAGCCACTCATGCGCCCCAAAGAACTATTATTTAAAATGTTCAACATTAGAGTGGCATTAAATTATGCTCATTTGTACAGTGCAAAAATATGAGCTATTAAAAACAATAAGGTAGAGGAAAAACAATGAGGAGGGTCTACATTTAATTGAAATGACAACATGTTTATAGTGAGAGGAGCAAAATTTCAAAATGTTCTGCATTATATGATCCTACTAAAAGAGGATCCACTAGAAAAGGCAGTTTGTCAATCTAAATATTAATGATGTCTCCAGCGGTAGGATTAGGAGAGATCTATATTTTCTGTTGTGTAGGCTTCGATATTTTCTGACCCTTATTAGCAGTGAGCAGATATTAATTTTATAATCAAGGGGAAGGCTATTTTACAATCAGGGTAAAGAAATACCAGTATTTGTTATCTGGCCGGCACAAAAGCACGGTGGATTAAGCGTACAGACTCTGAATTCAGCTTCCTTGGATTCTAGTTCCCCCATCTCCAGCTAATGACTGGGTTAGTCAAGCAGGTAACTTCCTCGCTCTGTGCCTCGGTTTCCCTCCCTGTAAAATGCAAATAACTGCTCGGATTACTATTGCTTGTTTTACGTAAATTGCCGCACTGAATTCTCACAACAGCCCTGTAAACTAGGGACTGTTTTAAACGGGTCATAGCCTGGGAAGGAGGCGGGACCGGAAGCTCCCCGTCCCCAAGCGCCTCCCAGAGTGGAGCTGGGGGGGAAAAAAACCGCGGGACCGGAAACGCACGCACGCGCAGACCGCGTGGAAGGCGGGGCGAAGGCACGCGGGACACTTTCCCCTTGTGCTACTATTGGCTGTCGTGGCTGTCATTAGCCGAGGAGGCGGCCAATGAGGGTCGCGGCCGCTTCGCCCGGGGAACCCGAGCGCTGAGCGAGCGGAGGCTCTCGGACTGCTGCAGGTGCGCGGAACCCCGAAAAGGGTGAGAGGACCTGGTGTCACTCCCTCAGAGTGACCCCAGCATCGTTCCCACTTGTTAAGGGGGCCCCAACGTTAACCTTCTTTCCTGAGAGTACCCTGGCGTCATTTCCCGCTTCCCTAAGGGGGCCCTAGATGACGACCCTTTTTCCTTTCTTTAAAAATTTTTGTAACTTTTTTTTAATTTTTGAGAAACAGAGAGACAGAGCAGGAATGGGGGAGGGGCAGAGGGAGAGAGGAAGACACAGAATCCGAAGCAGGCTTCAGGCTCTGAGCTGTCAGCACCGAGCCCATTGTGGGGCTCGAACTCGTGAACCATGAGATCTTGATCAGAGCCTAAATCAGTTGCTTAACTGACTGAGCCACCCAGGCACCCTACCCTTTTTCCTGAGTGCGACCCCTGAGACATTCCGTCTATCTGAGAAAGACCCCGGCGTCCTCCCTCCTTCCTGAGAGGGGCTCCAGAGCCATTCCCACTTCCTTAGGTGGACCCCACTTCCTCTGCTCTTCCTGAGGGGACCCGCGTGTCAGCCCCCTTCCCCGAGGGACCCAGGCGTCATCCCTTCTTCCTGAGGGGGGGTTCCCCTCTAATGCCCTTCTCCCCTCCCCAAGTGTCCCCAGTGTTCCTTGCCGAGAAGGGACGTGGCGCCGCGCCCCCTTGACTGAGGGCTTCCTGTCACCGCCCCCAAGGAGTGTCGCCCCCTCCTTTTCTCTGCAGTTTGCGCAGACCCAAGCTGGGGTGTCCGCACCCTGCGAACCGCGAAGCCCCGCCCCCTGGGGAGAGGGAGTAGGCAAGACCCAGCGCCCCCCCAAAGTGTGCGCCTGGTGGGGGAGGGGGGACACCCACTGACATAGGAACGCACCGTGTCACCTGAAATATTGTTTAAGGAACTGGGGCTGTTTCTCCTAAAATGGGAACTACAGGAAGGTTCTAAAGCTGCCCTGAAATATTTATCTCTATTTCAATATCAGTATCGCCGTCGGGGTCAGCAGGACCTCACGGAGTGATCGGGTATGTGTGGGACTGTCACCTGGAAAGAGGGACGACTGAGGGCCCATGAGGTCCCAAGAGATCGATGCGAAGGGTTAGCGCGGGAGGTCAAAGGGGCTTCCTTGGGTTGAACTGAAATCCTAAAAGGCGGAGCCCCCAGAGCTGACAAATCCCGAAGCAGAGATTGCTGGGTGGTCCGTCGGCGCCCAGGAATTGTCTGGTCTCTGTGCCATATGTGCGCCGTTCCCGTATGTGCCTCAGTGGTGAACCGGGCCGAATAGAACAGGAATTCTGAACAGGGGCCTTAGGACTTCGGCGAGCGGCTTTTTCCTCGGGGTTTCCGGTGGTCTGTTAAGGAGCAGTCCGTCCCTCTCGCGCCGGGCTGACTATAAGCTGCAGGAGGGCAGGAACTGTCTGCTCCGAGTTTCTCTACACGGTGCCTGGAACGTGGTGGCCACTGAAGCGTTTGCGTCCCTGCCCTAACTCCTCACTTGGTGAATACTTAAAGGGACTGAGAGATGACCAGGCAGGGTGACAGGTGATAAGGGGAAGACACACAGTGGAGATGAAAGAGACACACCTGCGGTAGCTGAGACGCAAATGCCAGCTCCTTGGCTGAGGGTCTTCATCTTGCCTGATCGTGAAGGCAGAGGGGCAGCTCAGATTAAACTTTTCCCCTCGGGGCGCCTGGGTGGCTCAGTCGATTAAGTCTGATTAAGTCTCCGACCTCGGCTCAGGTCATGATCTCACGGTTAGCGGGTTCGAGCCCCACGTGGGGCTCTGTGCTGACAGCTAGCTCAGAGCCTGGAGCCTGCTTCAGATACTGTTTCTCCCTCTCTCTCTGACCCTCTCCTGCTCACGCTGTCTCTATCTCTCTCTCAAAAATAAATAAAACATTAAAAAAAAAACAACTTTCCCCCTAAACGGGGCGCCTGGGCAGCTCAGGCACTTAAGCATCTCATGGTTTGTGGGTTTGAGCCCTATGTATGGCTCTGTGCTGACAGCTCAGAGTCCGGAGCCTGTCTTTGGATTCTGTGACTCCCTCTCCCTCTGCCCCTTCTCTGCTTGTGCTCTGTTTCTCTCTCTCTCTCTCAAAAATAAATAAGCATTGAAAAATTTTTAAATTTCCCACCAAAGTTGTCTTAATCAGCTGATTTAATTTGGGAGGATCCTGGGATATGTAGTCTGAAAAATGTTCCGGAGTGCCCTGTTTAAAATGTGGCCTAAGAAAATCAAAGTCATGACCCTAAGATCTGGAATGGGTGCTGGGACTCACAGGAGGGAGAATTCTTTATAGAGGGGGAGCCTCCTGGATGCATTTGCAATTGTATTTCATTTATTATAAATATAATTTGCCCAGGAGTTTTGAGGAATGCTAATTAAAAAAAATAGGGGCCACCTGGGGGCTCAGTCATTAGGCATCCAACTTCAGCTCAGATCAGGATCTCACGGTTGGTGGGTTCAAGCCCCATTTTGGGCTCTGTGCTGACCGCTCAGAGCCTGGAGCCTGCTTTGGATTCTATCTCCATCTCCCTGCCCCGCCCCGCCCCCGGCGCTCTGTCTCTCTCAAATATAAAAAACATTAAAAATTTTAAAATAATAAAAATAAAAAATAAGAACAAGCCAAAGTCAGGTCATTCTACACCCTGCGCTACACGATTAGTGTACCTTTTCTTGCTCTCCTCTGGAAATAGTTCCTTTTTTGCCTGATGCCCACAAGAGGGTGCTGCATTCCTCTTTAGCCCCCACCTTCTGTATCAGCCCGGAGGGTTTGGGGAAGCTACAGAACCATCATAAAATGCGGCAGATGGGTTGGTGGAAGCACTAATTTTTCACAGGTAACAAGAGCCAGTGAGGAATTTTAAGTAATGCTGGTCAGTACCATTATCATGCCAACTTTAACGCCCTTGATAATTCCAGTGTTAGCAAATCAGGTTTCCAGAGCTTCCCTCATTCCTATCAGTAACACTACACTTACTGTATTCTTGCTGTGTGCCAGGTGCTGTGGACTTATTATCCCCATTTTACAGATGAGGAAAGCCAGGCATAGACAGGCACTAAGTGTCAGATACGGGTTTCGAGCCTAGTCTGTGGATCCTAGGGGATTCTTTTTTTTCCCCCTTAAATCCTGTCTTCTGCAATATTTATTTCCACTAATATTTTTCTTTCTTTCTTTCTTTTTAAAAATTTTTAAATGTGTTTTATTTATTTCTGAGAGGGAGAAAGAGACAGCATGAGCAGGGGAGGGTCAGAGAGAAAGGGAGACACAGAATCGGAAGCAGGCTCCAGGCTCTGAGCTGTCAGCACAGAGCCCGAAGCGGGGCTAACCCACGCACCGCGAGATCATGACCTGAGCCAAAGCCGGACACTTAACCGACTGAGCCATCCAGGCGCCCCAACATTTATATTTTAAAGCCAGAACACACACCCAAGGGAGAAGATATTCATTGAGTGGAAGGCACGTCGTATCGCACAAAGCAAGGGACTCTAGCCTCCAGAACGACAGTGCCCTTCCCAGATCTGACGTTGTACACTTGATAGCGAGTGGCAAGTTGTTTGCTTACCATCACTGTGAATCCTTCCTCTTTCACCTTCACCTTAGATTCAGCTTCCTGTTCGGAGATTCCCCTCAGCGTGGAAACACGCGGTCTTCCGAATCTTAAAAACAGCCCCAAACCATCCCTGAACCCTTTGTGTCTCTGTAGCTTCCATCCAGTCTTTTTCTGCCTCTTCTCACCCCCATGGCTCAGAAGAGACGTTCTTTTCCTCAGCTGCCTTCACCAGTTCAGGGCTGTCTTCTCGGCATCCAAGGAGCCGCTCCATAAACATGGATTGAAGGAATCCATTGCTTTACCCTCACAAGTCTACTAACATGGCTCCCAGCGAGATTACTTTCCAGCCCCAAACCCAGTGGGCATTTGAAGGGTTTTATCTTTATGAACTTCTTTGCATTTCTTCCTTCCTTCCTTTCTCTTTTCTCTTTCTTTCCTTTCTCATTCCTCTTCTTTTCTTTTAATTTTCTGCTTTCTTTCTTCCTTCCTTCTTCCCTCCCTCCCTTCCTAACTTTTTCTTTCTTTCTTCCTTCCTTTCTCTTTCTCCCTTCCTCCCTTCCTCCCTCCCTTCCTTCCTTCCTTTGCACAAGAGCAGGGGAGGGACAGAGAGGAGAGAGAATCTTAAGCAGGCTCCATGCTGGGATATGGGGCTCGATCCAATGACCCTGGGATCATGACCCAAGCCGAAATCAAGAGTTGGACGCTCTGAGCCACCCAGGTGCCCCCTCTTTGCATTTCACAGCGTTGTTCCATAAAACTTTTTGTGCTCGATTTTTTTCTCCACTTAGCTTATGTGACACTGTACTTTTCTCAGTTTTCATCATGATTTCCTGCTGCGGTTATGTTTCCTGGGGCTTCTCTTGTATTCCCTCTTAAATGTTTCTTGGAATGTGCCTTTAACCTGTTGTTCTTGTTCTACTGTTTACTTTTTGAGAGACAGAGACAGAGCATGAGTGGGGGAGGGGCAGAGAGAGAGAGGGAAACGCAGAATCCGAAGCAGGATCCAGGCTCTGAGCTGTCAGCACAGAGCTCAACACAGGGCTCGAACTCACAAATCATGAGATCGTGACCTGAGCCAAAGTCGGCCGTTTAACCGACTGAGCCCCCGCAGGCGCCCCTGTATGTCCGGCAGTGTGGTCCCTGGACAGACAGAATCGGCATCAACTGGGATTTTGGCAGACATGCAATTTCTTGGGATGCAACTGAATGAGAGACTTCCAGAAAATTCAACACCCACTTACGATTTAAAACAACAGCAATGTAGCAAACGGGATATGGAAGGGAGCTGAACTTGACGAAAGTTCCAGCAGAAGTGAAGGTTTAAATTACAGAAAGTCACTTGGCAAACATCAGATTTTACAGTTGCTCATTAGAAGCAGTCACCTCATTATTAGGATCAGACAGGGTGCCTGGCTGGTTCAGACACTGGAGCGTGTGACTCTTGATCTGGGTCGTGAGTTTGAGCCCCACATTGGGTATAGAGATTACTTAATAAGTATAACTTTCTTTTCTTTTTTTTTTTAAATTTTTTTAATGTTTTATTTATTTCTGAGAGAGAGAGAGAGAGAGCGTGAGCAGGGGAGGGTCAGAGACAGAGGGAAGACACAGAATCTGAAACAGGTTCCAGTCTCTGAACTGGTTGTCAGCACAGAGCCCGACATGGGGCTTGAACCCACGAACCGTGAGATCATGACCTGAGCCAAAGTCAGACGCTTAACCGACTGAGCCACCCAGGCGCCCCAGTATAACTTTCTTTTATTATTTTTTTTAAATTTTTTCTAACGTTTTTTAAATTTATTTCTAGGAGAGAGAGAGAGACAGCGTGAGCAGGGGAGGGTCAGAGAGAGAGGGAGTCACAGACTCTGAAACAGGCTCCAGGCTCTGGGCTGGCAGTCAGCACAGAGCCTGATGCGGGGCTCGAACCCACGAACCGCGAGATCATGACCTAAGCGAAAGTCGGACGCTTAACCAACTAAGCCACCCAGGCACCCCAACTTTCTTTTAAAAAAGGAATAAGACAATTATCTCCTCCATTACCACCACTATCCAACATTTCACAGAAGGTCTTAGCTAATACTATAAGACAAGAAGAAGACATGAGTGGTATAACTATTGCACAAGGTGACATGACACTACTATTATCTGCAGGTGACTTAGTTATCTGCTAAGAAAACAAACTAGAAAGAGGGAGGTAGAAGATCAGTATCAACAACTTTCCCATATACCAGAAATACCAATTTTAAAGGATCATAGAGTAAAGATCTCACTGACAACAGCAACCAGACTTATAAAATTCCCATGAATAAACCCTTCATGGAGGGAAGTATAAAGCTTTCCTGTGGACAGGACAGAAGACTTCCCTAAAGAGATATGTCAAGTTCATGAACTGAGAGACCTAATATTGTAAAAATGTTATTTCTCCCCAACTCAATAATTTTAATGGAACCCAGTTAAAATGTTGATTTTTCATGGAATTACATTCATCACAGGAATAAATCATGCAATAACAGAATAGCTCAGGTTTTTCTTTAATAGAAAAAGGGAGAAGGGATTTATTCTCTATATTAAGACATGTTATAAACCTGCAGTAATCAAAATGATGAAATTGATGCAAAAATGGATATTTAGGTAAAACTAGAGAGTCCATAAAACAAGAGAGGTCCCATGCATATATGAGAATTTTTTATATGATTGGGATAGCATTTCAAAACATGTATAATAGTTAAGAAATGGTTTGAAAAATAAAAGGTTGAGCAGCAATAGCTATCCATACCAAAAAAAAAAAAACAAAAAACCCAAAAACCTAAACTAAATTCCTCCATGATATCATACATACCAACAAATTCCTGTTGGATTTAAAAATAGCACAAAAACAAAACTTAATAATATCGGAGGGAAAATATTACAAAAATTTCTTGATTTCTCTATTATCCAGAAATCTTGATTTTCACAGAACCAACAAAGTCGGTTAACTAAAGCAGAAACGATTTGTGGGCAGGAAGCAACAACTTAACAAATAGGTAGGAAGCTGCAGAAAAAGGCAAGAACCCAAAGTCCTTCTTAAATATGACACAAAAGGGGAGAAATATGACACCAAGAAAGAGTGATAAATTTGATTGTGTGAAATTTATAAAGAACTTGTAGAAACAGTAAGGATAGGATTTGCTACACCCATTTTGGAGGACCATCTGGCAGCATCTAAGGAAAGCCGTGCTCAGCCAACGATATCTAGTAAGTTCCACCTCTGGAGAAATAGACACATTTGTGCCCAAGGAGACATGGCTGAGAGTGGGCAGTGTGGCCTTATCTGTACTTCCGAGAAACAAAAAGGCCTAAACGTCTGTCAGTAGTGGAAGAGATAAAACAGAACATGAGTGGCTCATAAAAGGAATGTGACATCACAGATAGAAAGATCTAGAAGACTGGGGGGAGGGAAGCAAATTTAGAATAATACAGGCAACATTATGCCATTTTTGTTTTTGTTTTTGTTTTTAAAAGGAAATTTTTTTAATGTTTTATTTATTTCTAGGAGAGAGAGAGAGAGACAGCGTGAACAGGGGAGGGTCAGAGAGAGAGGGAGTCACAGACAGAAACAGGCTCCAGGCTCTGAGCTGGCAGTCAGCACAGAGCCCGACGCGGGGCTCGAACCCACGAACTGCGAGATCATGACCTAAGCGAAAGTCGGACACTTAACCGACTAAGCCACCCAGGTGCCCCAACATTATGCCATTTTTGTAAGAAAATACAGAACGTCACTGCATTTTGTGTTTTGTTTCTTTTTCTTTTAGAGGGGGCTGGAATGGAGAGATAGTAATATTTCAGCTTTATAATGCTCTACTTTTTTTTTTTAAGGTAATGCTTAAGTATTTAACAAAGAGAAATGAGCATGGCCCACGAGGTCCCATCTGACACCATGTTCCTACTTCCTCTCAGAGCTTCGTCCAGAGTTGCTTCCCAGTGCCTCAGGACCTTTGCATGTGATGTTTCCTTTGTCCAGAATCTTGCCCCTCCTTTCCTCACCTATTTACACTGTCAGTTCCTTTGGATTTCTCTGAGAAAGCCACTTCCTCAGCAGTGCTTTCTCAGGGCCTCGACCTAGGTCGAGCTCCTGGCCTTCGGAGAGCTAACCTTTGAGCTTAATTACAAATGCATTTTGTGATTATGAACTCTAGCTGTATGAGAAAGAGGCAGTGTCACGCTTGTTCCTGACTGTGCCTGAACACCTCACTTCAGGTCTGGTAGAGCAGCCATTCGAGAACTACTGTTCAGAAGCATTAAAGCCCACAGCCTAGAAGAATAGGACTGTGTACTTACCGAAAACAGTTGCATCCCGAGGCCTCTAACCTGACACAGCCCAAAACACTGCCGCTTCCCTTCTGCAACTGCAGCCCCCTCGGAGGTTCTCTGCGCCTGGCTGCTGAAGGCTGAGGCCACCCAGGAACGTTCCTAATTCTCTGCCCTTCGTATCTAATCAGCCTCCCCACCTGTAGATCCGACTTCTCTCCACTCCCACAACCTGACCCCAACCGCCAGGCTAATGCCACGGCCGCACTCCAGGCCCCAGCCGAGCCGCGTCCCCATGGCTTCCCGAGCCAACCTAACCACGGCCCTCAGCTGCCCGTCACCTAGCACCGGGCTCACCTGTAGAGCTGACCCGGTTTGCGAGGGGCTCAGGGGTTCTGGGACACACCAGGCTAGTCGGTCCCCCCGCTCCTCTGCTAGGTAGTAACCCCCGTGAGGGCAGGAGTCATGTGGGGCCTGTACCGTCGCCCGTGCCTGGCCCAGTAAGGTCCTTTGTAACTGGTGGTTTGGGCGGAGTTTGAAAGGGAATGTAAACACTTGGCTGGCAGCTCACACGGCCTGGTGCCCCGGGCATGTCCCAAGCACCATTTCTGCGGATAAGAAATGTCACCTGATTGCTGATTCCCACGTTGCTTTACTGAATCAGCTAAGCCTGACCTCCGGACCAGGCTGGTAACCCCTCCGGAAGGAAACGCCACTCGGGGATAGGCCACGTGGCTTCCGGTACCTGAGTTACACGCCAGTTCTTGACTCTAGATTCGATCACAGTTTCCAGAACTCTCACTGATCTACACACTGACCCCATGGGGCCTCCTTCTATCCCTTCTCGCAAACGCAGTGGCAGAGTCTGGTGTGGTTGCTTTGGTGGGCTCTGCGGTCCAGTCTGGCCTCGACCACTTAGTGGCCACGTGGCCTCGGGCAAGTCACTTCTCTGGACCTCGGTCTGTCAAGAATTCAGGCCTGCCCTTCCCAGCTGCCAGCACTCTTGAGGATCAGATACTGCGGAGAAACCCTCCGCCAATGCCAGAGGTGCTCTCGGTAGAATGCCTACTCCTCCCCCATCCGCTCAGTGCAGGTGACATAGATTTATTTTCTGGTTCCGTAAAAACCCTAGGAATTAGACCCAGGAAGCGGGACGGCCTTCAGGTGAACTGAGTGAAGCTGCAGAGATGAGGGCTTAGGGTCTCCCTAGGAGGGAAGGAACCAAACATTTCCTCTCTCGGCTACCTGGGAGCGCCTGTGCAAGTCCTGACAGTTGAGATCAGACTTCATTCCTCTTTGCTCCACTCCCCTCAGCACAAAGAGAGTTAATCGGCTTCAGAAGAGTTCCAGGCCAGGGTGCCTGGGGGGCTCAGTGGGTTGAATGTCCAACTCTTGATTTCGGCTCAGGTCACGATCCCAGGGTCGTGGGATCAAGCCCCTCGTTGGGCTCCGCACCAAGCGTGGAGCCTGCTTAAGATTGTCTCGCTTCGTCTCCCCTGCGTGCATGCTCACTCTAAAATAAATTAAAAAATGGGGCGCCTGGGTGGCTTAGTCGGTGAAGCGTCCGACTTTCGCTTAGGTCATGATCTCACGGTTCGTGGGTTCGAGCCCCGCGTCGGGCTCTGTGCTGACTGCCAGCTCAGAGCCTGGAGCCTGTTTCCGTCTGTGACTCCCTCTCTCTCTGACCCTCCCCTGCTCATGCTGTCTCTCTCTCTCTCTCTCCTGGAAATAAATAAAACATTAAAAAAATAATAATAAAAAAAATAAAATAAAATAAAATAAATTAAAAAAGAGAGCGAGAGAGAGAGACCCAGGCCATATAATGCCTTCACAGGAACTGTTGAGAAGAGACCAGGCTATATTGAGCCCGTTGGCTAAGAACATTCCTAAGAACCCCTTTGTCTTTTGAATACCCAGGAGCCAAAATAAAAGGCTCAGTCTGCGTTACTGTAGACATAAGAGTGTGACTGGATGGATTTTCACCCACTTTGGACAGCATATTGGGGATGGTCTGCCTTAGAACAGCTCCAGGGAGCCCCATGAGAGGTGCCAAGGATTTGGGCCATTGTCTTCAAAGCAGCCAAAAGTGACAAAGTGAGC
The DNA here is from genome assembly GCF_003009895.1 of Hyaena hyaena. Lineage (NCBI taxonomy): Eukaryota > Metazoa > Chordata > Mammalia > Carnivora > Hyaenidae > Hyaena > Hyaena hyaena. The sequence goes on from NW_024081017.1 coordinate 786,525, forward strand.
CCTGTGTGGCTCGCCTCTGGGGAGAAAGATGCCCTACATGTCAAGATTTGATGGGCAGAGACAACGGGTTGGTTTCAAATTCAAAGTCGAAATCAAAGACCTGAATACACTTCAGAAGCCGTCTTTCTGTCCCTGGGTTCGAGACGTCCAGCTGAGAGCCCGGGTGGAAGACACTAGTTAGTTTGTTCTTTATTTTCATTGGAAAGTTATATGGTTACTTATCAACAAAACGACTGTCCAGGGCAGAGATATCCAGTGGTTTCTATGTACAGGGCCACCCCTGGGGTCCATACCTCCACAGAGGCCTCGCCCCTCGAGGCCTCAGTCGGCTCCTTCCCAGGCCTCCAGGAACCAATCACAAAGACACAAGGAACAAAAACCGGCCTGACCTCGGCACCTGCTTTCATCCCAAAGGGAGGTGGTGGCGCTGGGACGGGCCCCGGGCCTGTGTGCAGGGAGTGGGTGCAGGGGCCTCTCTCCTGGGAGCCTGCCCTTCATGCACCCCCTTCCCAGAAAGGCTGTCTTGGCCATTCCTGGGACTATTCTGACAGGCTCGTGGGTTCCCACTCTGGCCTCCTTTTCTCTCTAGTTGTCATTTTAACACCGAGGCATCCCAGCCTCCCATCTGGGAGGACAAGCATTGGCTCTGTCGCCTTTTCCTTTTGTCCCCGTTTTTCGTACAAAAACAATACTCTCGACCGGACCATTTTTTTGCTCAAGAAACAAAAGTGGCTCAACAGGTACAGTTCTGCTGGTCGATCTGCTTTCGGCAGGGTTCCATGGTGACGGCGACACCCACCCCGCTCCGGCCGGATGTCATGCGGGTCACCTCGCTCCAGGTGTCGGTGTCTGGGTCGTAACACTCCACGCTGTCCAGGAACGTGTGGCCATCGTAGCCTCCTGCAGGGCGAGCAGAGGACGCGGTCACCCCCTCGGAGGGCAGGGGAAGGGAAGAGGGGAAGGAACGGGAAGCCTTCCCGCTGGGATCTGAGCGCACCCCCGAAAGACGGGGCTGAGCAGTCATCTCCACCCAGGCGTCCACCCCCGGGCCTCACCGAGAACGTAGATCCTCCCCTGGTGCACGGTAACCCCCAGGGCGCTTCGCCGGTGCTTCATGGGGGCCACGAAGGTCCATGCCTCCGTCTCCACATCATAGCGCTCCACGCTGTTCAGCTGGTCCTGACCATCGTAGCCCCCCGCGGCATAGATGCAGTTGTGCAGGACACAGACTCCTAAACCGTACCGTGCAGAGAGGGTGACTCCGGGGCCTGGCATCGGGGGCCCCAGCCACCACCTTCTTGGGGGCGCCCTCCCGCTCCCCTCTTCCGGGGAACTCTTGAGAAACAAAGCCGCGAGAGAAGAGCTTGGACTCCGTCAGAACCTAGCTCTCCCGTGGGTGCCACGGGGTTTAAGACCGAAACAGGAAGCCTCCCCGGGCCCTGGCGAGCCTCTCCCCAGGAGTGGGAGGGTGTCCCTCCGTGCGCCCGTCGCGGCAGCCCCCACCCACCTGCCCCACTCCGGATGCTGTTCATGGGGGTGATCATCCGCCACTCGTTCCTCTCTGGGTAGTAACACTCGGCTGAGTTGAGGCGGTTTGTCCCATCAAAGCCCCCGACGGCATAGAGCAAACGGTTGAGGACGGCCACTCCCACCCCAATCCTGCGCGTCAGCATGGGGGCCACCAGGTGCCACTCGTCCCGCTCTGGCTCATACCTGCAGGGAATAACGATGACAATGGCAGTCACAGCTGACCGTGGTGGAATGCTTACTATGACCCAGTATGTGGCCAGTTCTGTAGGCGCCCGAGCTCTTTCATGGAAACTCATAGCTGTTCTGAGGGAAACTGAGGTTCACAGCGGCATCTGCTCAAGGCTACGGGCAGGTCTGCTGGCCTCCGGTGGCTACACCACTGCCGGGTCCTGTGCTGGGTGCCGCTTGTGTCACCTCACCAAAACCCTGCCTGGCCAGTTGGGCAGGCGTCTTCATCACCCTCTCCCATCGTCTCCAGACGACCAGACGGAAGCACAGAGGGACGAAACGGCACATCCGGGGTTGCCAAGGACGTGGAGCTGGGGTTTGACCCAGCCTCCTCGGACACCGGAGAAGGACACCGAGCAACTAGGCTACCACGCAGGGTGGTTGTTGTCAAAGTGTGGGCTTTACTTAAAATTCCCATTGCCCGGCCTCACTCCACACCCACCGCCGATGCCGGGTCTCCAGCAGCGGGCCATGGGGTTTGTTTTGACAAGTTCTCCAGGTGAGAACTGTATCCTGGATCACACTTCTGGAAGAGGAGAAGGCAGAGGGCTGGCTGTGCAAAAGCAGAATGCCCAACATACTCAGCTTCTAAACGCAGGGTCACCATGCAGTTGTGCAGGCTGTGCACTGCACGAGGGTACCATATCCAAGGGGCACCTTCCACACTGAACACCTCATACATCTGTTTATTATGGCAGTTTTGAGGCAGATGGCAGTGAGGTGTCATGGTAATAAAATTAGCATCTTACAGTAACTTTAAAAGAACAGAACTGTCTCCAAATCTGCAGAAAAAGAGCTGTATGGGTTTGTGACAGCCCTGTAGGTAATTCCCAGGCCCAGACACATCACCCAAGGCCCCTGACCGTACGTCTCCCAGGAATTCAGCTTCACCTTGGGGCTTCCACGCCCTGAACGCGGGGCAGAGAGACAGGCACTCGACGGCAGCGGGAGTCTCCCAGTCCCACTGGGCCGGGACCTGTTAGCAAGGGGACCCTTGGAGCCCACCCCTCCGGGCCCTGCGACTCACCTCTCCACACTGTTGTGGTGGATGCAGCCATGGGAGCCACCAACGGCATAGATGTGCCCGTCGATGACCCCGACGCCAATCCGATTGCGGGGCACGCTCATGGGGGCACAGGGCGACCACTGGTTGGTCATGGGGTTGTAGCAGTCCAGGGCGCTGGAGTCGGTGTTGCCGTCGGGCGAGTTGTTGCGCCCGCCCACGGCGTACAGCAGCCCGCCCACGACGCAGCCTGCCAGGCCGCTGCGAGGCACCTGCAGGTCTGCCAGTCGGAGCCAAGTGCCGTCACTGGGGTTGTAGGCCTCCAAGTAGCTGAGGGACTGGCGGAAGTAGCCGCCGGCGGTGTAGATGAGCCGGCCCACTTTGGGCGCGCGGCACGGCATCACCTGTGTGGGCTTATGCAGGGTGAGCTCCTGGAAGATCTTGACCAGGTAGTCCTTGCAGCGGGAGTCCGACTGCAAGATCTCGCACTTCTGCAGCTGCATCTGCAGGAAGTGGGGGGTCAGCGAGTGGCATCGCACAGCCCTGAGCAGCGCCTGCACGTAGAACCGCCGCTGCTCACAGTCGTACTTGACCCAGTTGATGCAGGCGTGGAAGACCTCGGACTCGCAGCGCACGTTCAGATCGTCCCGGCTGATGAGAGTCACCAGCTGGCAGTGGGACAGGTTGAAGAACTCCTCCTGCTTGGCCACCTGCAGAGGGCGTGACTGTGCCAGGCTGACTCCTGTATGCCGCTCCCCTGACCCCGCGACACAGTATCCTCTTGGGACAAGTGGCTCAACCTGCCTCTGACAATGTCAGCTGCCTATTTTGTGAAACGGGGACTCGAATAGTATGAACGCCATAGGTTGCAAAGATTAAATGAGCTTTATTAAATTAAATGCCGGGCATATGATATGTAAGTAGGCAGGTAAATGGGCAAAGACACGATGCACCACATAGCTTTCTGTATCATTTTGTTCTTGACCTACAAGATTACTTTTTTTTTTTAAACCAACTTACTTTTTCTTTCTTTTTTTTAAAGTTAATTTTTTTATTTTAAGAGCAACAGACTGTACAAGTGGGAGAGGGGCAGAGAGCGAGAAGGAGACAGAGAGTCCAAGCATGCTCTGCACTATCAGCGCAGAGCCCGATGCGGGGCTCGAACTCATGAAGCCCTGAGATCACGCCCTGAGCTGAAACCAAGAGTTGGCTGCTTAACAGACTGAGCCATCCAGGTGCCCCTGACCTTACTTTTTCAAAAGGGTAGATCAACTAAAAAGGAAAAAGTAAGAGCACTAGAATATTCTAGAAAAGTGTAGGCTCTAAAGAAGCCTGAGCTACAGTTTCGCCCACTAGTTTCTAAGCAGGTGACCTTGCACAAAATACCCGAAATGTTCCACACCTTGGCTTTCTTCCTCGGTAAAAGGGGGTTTGTACTAGCAGCTACTTCACAGCTGGGCTAGGCAGCCAACTAGGGGAGCCAGGGCCCCGGGCAAGTGTTTCTTGTCAGGTACCAGTCTATAAAAATAATTTTAGTCACCCCACATCAGCAGCTCACCACTGCCCTGGCCCCCCAAGCCTGTACAACCCCTTTTAAGAAACATTATACAGGGGGCGCCTGGGTGGCTCAGTTGGTTGAGCATCCGACTTCGGCTCAGGTCACGATCTCACAGTCTGTGGGTTCAAGCTCCTCATCAGGCTCTGTGCTGACAGCTCAGAGCCTGGAGCCTGTTTCAGATTCTGTATGTCCCTCTCTCTCTGCCCCTCCCCAGCTCGTGCTCTGTCTCTCTCTGTCTCAAAAATAAATAAACGTTAAAAAAATTTAAAAAAAAAAAAGAAAGAAACATTATACAGGTCTGTGGGAAAGCCCTGCTCACAGACCACCTTCCTGGAAGCCATAGGCCTGGGGAACCAGTGCCAGAGGTCCTCAGGGCATCCAGTCAACCCCACATATGGGGCAGAAGGGAGGAGAACATCTGTCCCTTAAGGAAAGAAATGGAGGGGCGCCTGGGTGGCTTAGTTGGTTAAGCGGCCGACTTTCGCTTAGGTCATGATCTCGCGGTTCGTGGGTTCAAGCCCCGCATCGGGCTCTGTGCTGACTGCCAGCTCAGAGCCTGGAGCCTGTTTC